>NC_138030.1:95253828-95884373 GCF_964106645.2 Podarcis pityusensis | reverse complement strand
CTGCTCTCTGCCCCGCAAAGTCCAGGTGGCTGGACCGGCTAAATGCCTGTTGTGGAACAGTTGCCTGGGAGCTCTTGTGTGCTAAATGATGGTCTTCATCAGGGCTGTTCAAACACAAGGACTACCTTTTTCATTTCACTGTTTTTAAACCAGTGCTGTACTCGAACAGGCAATGGCTCTCTACAGTCTTCCCCTGACCTGCCAAGTGGATGGGGCACTGTTTGAGAGTGGGAGCAGAACTATTTCCCCTTACCCAATTTCTCCCCCCCCATAATCATACCCCTAATTTAATAGTGCTAAAACAACTTGCATGGGTCACAACCATGAATGCTTTTTGACGTGTGTGAAGCATATGATTCCTCCTGCATAGGGTCTCTGAGAAACTGAACCTTGGGCAGTGGCGGGGGGTTTTAAAAAGAGCCTACAATCTAGGATATTACTCTATGCAATTATCTCTGGAATAAACAGACACAGTACTAGAGCCCCGTTTTACCCTATAGGTGCAATCAGGGAAAATCTATTGCTGTTTACAAAACCTAAAGACTGGAGAGCTGCAAAATATCCAGAACAACTGACTGGCCCAAACCAGAAACTAAGGAGCTTTTCATTAGTAGTTAAGTGTAGCCTCAAGCTAATAATTCATCCATCGCTCCTGAATAGTCTGAAGACAGATGACACAAGTCTTCTGCTGAGGCTTAACAGGTCTAGCCCATAAGCTGCCTGGGTAAGAGACCATTTGAGAACCATAAGCAAGCCACTCTGAGTTCTCTGAAGGACAGCAGGGTAGTGGCAGAATGAATATGTGAACACACAATAATAGACACTTCATACATTCAGCAGAGAATCATAAAATCAAATATAGGAACAAGTCTGTAATTTCATTAATTCTGTTTCTGGTCTCTCTGTTAAAAGAAGTATTTTATTTATTTAAAAGCATTTAATATATCCAAGTTCTCTAAGGAGATATGCATATGATGTTATCCATGACACTTATACAACATAGTGAACAACCCAATGTGCTACCATTAGGATTAAATGTCAGGGCTAGAGGCTATCAGTGCACTGCAACCTCCTTCCCCTTTAGCTCTCCTACACTGGAACTGGACCAGTTTCATGCTTAGTGTTAGCAGAGAAAAGTTCTCAATACTGAAGCTGGCTGTTGAATGCAAAGGGGTTCAATGCTTCCTACCTACTCTAAAGTAGTGATATCCAATATGCCTGCCAGTGTCCTTATGGACATTTTGCCAGAGAAAAAAACAAAGCCAGCTTTTATTCTAAGTGGCAGCCAACTACTGACTTACTTTTTGCCAGTGTCTGTACAATATGTTTTCTAAGCCTAAAGAACAGAAGGCCGTCTAATGGAAACATGAATCACAAGATATGGGATATACATTAAACCCAGTATACTGCTTCGCTGGATAAAGTTGGGCTCTGTTGGACAGTTCAGAATTCTAGACTGCGCCACCATTCCATAGCCAAAGTCACCTGCACAAACCATCAGAGCCCACGTATACATCTGAGGCAGTAACAAAAAGCAGAGCAGTCTCAGGCGCCAAAGGCCCGTAAGAAGAGCCCTTGTCATCAATGGGAACGAAGCCAGCAGAAGTACAACCCCTTCAGGCTCTGAAGGGAGCATATGGCAAGGCAATATTTCTCCATGGAAGAAATAGGATGCTGCCTGCTCATTTTTATTTTTATTTAGTAATTCTTTTCATTAAACCAGTGTTAGATATGCAAGCTATTCACCAAATGGCTCCTTAAATTTAGGTTATGGGCACAACAACTGAATGTCTAATTGTGTACAGTGGTACCTCGGGTTACCTTTAGGTTACAGACGCTTCAGGTTACAGACTCTGCTAACCCAGAAATAGTGCTTCAGGTTAAGAACTTTGCTTCAGGATGAGAACAGAAATCGTGCAGCGGCGGCACAGTGGCAGCAGGAGGCCCCCATTAGCTAAAGTGGTGCTTTAGGTTAAGAACAGTTTCAGGTTAAGAACGGACCTCCAGAACGAATTAAGTTCTTAACCCAAGGTACCACTGTATATTGTACATTTAGCGTTTTACAATTCAGTTGTACATTTTAACAATTACAGTATTATTACAGTTATTGTTATTATCATAGTAAAAATTTTTTGGAAACACGTGAACTAATACACAATTCACATCAGTAATGCATTTTAATAGCAACTGTTAATTGGACACCACAAACATAAATGGGGCTCAGGCTTAGCAATAGTGGCCAACCATAAGTATTAAGTACAGTGGTACCTTGGTTCTCAAATTTAATCCGTTCAACTTCCAGAATGGTTCAAAAACCAAGGTGCAGCTTCCGATTGGCTGCAGGAGCTTCCTGCACTCAATTGGAACCTGCAGAAGCCGCTTTGGACGTTCGGCTTCCAAAAAACGTTAACAAACTGGAACACTCATTTCCAGGTTTGCGACATTTGGGAGCTGATTTGCTTGACAACTAAGGTGTTTGACAAGCAAGGTACCACTGTACTTGGATGTCTGTGTGTTGTCTCTCACTCTGCCCAATATGTTGCAACTTCAGCAAGTATTGCAGTCACAGTTAAATACAGTTGTACCTTGGAAGTCAAACAGCTTAGTTACCAAATGTTTTGGCTACCGAACATCGCAAACCCAGAAGTGACTGTTCCGGTTTGTGAACTACTTTTGGAAGCCGAATGTCCGACATTTCTGTGGCTTCAAATTGAGTGCAAGAACTCCTGCAGTCAACTGGAAGCCACGTTTTGGTTTTCAAATGTTCTGGAAGTCGAACGGACTTCTGGAACAGATTCTGTTTGACTTCCAAGGTTTGACTGTGCATCTATTACAGTATACCAAAATTCTTGGCAGACTGGGTCTAACAGTGCATTCCTATCCATTTCCACACAGATATAGATCCTACTGAATGCAAAAGGGACTTACTCCTAGGCAAATGGGATTGCAACCTAATTCAGTGGTTTTCAAGCAGTGTGCCGTGGCACCCTGGGGTGCCTTGAATGATGGTGAGGGATGCCACACGCAACACTGGTCTCTGTCCCTCTTCCTCCCCTTCTCACCTCTGATGCCCTCTTGCTTCTCTGCCTCCCAAAGGCTTGTGTGACTGTTGCAGCAGCCCTGGCTAGAAGCTCCGCAGGCGAATGGCGTCTCTGGGGCCGGCCAGGGGGTGCTGGTTGCCAGGAGCTGAGGTGGCCTCGGAATACACAAGAAAGCAGGCAAGGGAGCCCAGCCAGCCGGGCCACCAGCCTTGCTGTTAGGAGTGGACAGACAAGACCCAGGCCCTTCTGGGGTAGTGTGAGGAGGCACCTCTCTCTGAGGCAGGGGGCAGGGGCAGGGGCAGCTCAGGGATCGGAGGCGGCAGCAGCAGCTGCCCAGGGGACTCCCAAGAAGGGAGAGGCTGCCAGCTCTGAAGGCAAGGGGTGGCATAACTGCACTCCTGAGTCCCACAAGGGTGCCGCAGAAAAAATGTAGTTGGTCAAGGGAATCGTGGACTCAAAAAGGTTGAAAACCTCCGACCTAATTCATTATTTTTGTGCATTACCTCTCCAGCAGCATGCTTATGAACACTCCATTCGCAATATTTTTTAATATTTTTTTTTGCAGGACTGCCCGTACAGCTGAACCTTCAAAATCCTGCTATATGAAAGGTTCTGGTTACCTGGGATGCTACATTTACCATGCAAACTAACTAAATGTTAATGTAGGCATCCCCAGGCTGCGGCCCTCCAGATGTTTTGGGTTACAACTCCCATGATCCCTAGCTAACAGAACCAGTAGTCAGGGATGATGGGAATTGTAGCCCAAAACTTCTGGAGGGCAGAAGGTTGGGGATGCCTGTGTTAATGCATTTTGCAGACCTTCCTTTTAATATCCATATGGAATAAAAAATATATTTGGGGGGGAAAAATATCCATAATTTGAGAATCTCTTAACATTAAAAGATTAATGTAAGCACAATCCTCCCTCTATTCCTTGATGAGTGCCATGTCTTCTCAAGAGTGTTTTATTATGTAAATACAGCTAATGGGATTCCAGTATTGAAGATTCATCACAGTAAAACAAGTAGATATCAGACTTACACTGCTGTGGCATCAACAAAACAAACATTTGTAGGCTACAGCCACCTCATGAGACGCATTCAGCAATCTGACAAAGTGGGCTTAAATGTGTTAAGTCTTTAGAATGTCATAGTATTCCTTTGGTTTAAAGGGTGGTATACAAACTATAATAATATAATATAATATAATATAAGCCTATCCCTCTGGAATTTGTTGATCACGCCAAGTCCATTTAGTAGAAAGAAAAAACTGTAGAACAGAAATTGGGTTTTTTAAAAACCCACTTTCACTAGACAATTAATATCTCTCAGAATGCCCATTCAGAATTTAACTTTTTCGGTTAGCTTATCAGCTGTGTATAGCATTGCCATCTTTCTTCTGGTGAGCGCCTATGGCTGCAGCATATGCACAGCAGAAAGAAATTCAACAGGTGATGCTTATTTATCACTGTATGAAATGGGGGGGGGGGGGTCCCAGCTGGTTGACGTCTCAATTCTGCCTGTCATCAAGCTGTGAAAAGGTATAGAAACCCTGACATTAAAAAGTTGTAACTCTGGGTAGGAACTTGTTTATCAAATAAGAACAAAACCATGTTGCTATAATACATTTAACTATGTTTAATGGTTTTGTTAATGGAGTTTCAACGCCTCCTGGCACACTTGACAGGGATGTCATAAGGATTAAAAGAATATATACCTACAGCATCTGAACACTTGCTGCTTAGAGGCCAACTTTGGCAATTAAGAAGCATATAAAGTCATTAATAAAAATACTGCAGTTCATTATTACTATGATGCTGAACTAGAAAGAAATCTGAGAGAGAGAAAGTGAAACCAATGTGCAAGTACTGTGGAATAGAGATGGGAAAGTAGATCATTTGGAGAGGGGCTATGAGAAGAGGAGGGGGGCAGTAGAAATATAATTCTAGGAGAGTTCCTCGTAAATAATGAGGGTTGGGGAAAGAGAGGAGTCCAAAACAGCCTTCCAGCACCTCATTATGTGAAGAAAGGAATGGCCACAAATGGAACCAAGTAAACTTCTTGCCAAAATAACAACAAAGCAACCCCCCATTCTTCCTTGATTCCTTCCTGCCCCCCCCCCAAGCAAAGCTCATTTTGCTTAAAGGCACATCCATACATACCCCTTCTCTTCTGAAATAAGGGGGTGGGGGAGATGACCAGAAAGAAATCGAGAAGAAAGAAATTGAGGGACACCAATCCACCCTCTCCTATCTAGGAACAAGGAACCAAAAGCAGAGTGGAAACCAGGTTTCATTAACAGGGTGAGAGGTGAGAGGCAGAGATGGTGGTGGTGGAACAGCCTTCTGAATCCCTGGTGGAGACTGGGAACGTGTTTTGGGGGTGGGTTTAGCTGTTGCAGAAGGACAACTTGCGCTTTGTCTTCAGTTGCTACCTGCAAAGTTAGCAATTCAGATCTCCCCTCCTGCTCCCCACCCAAGAGAGAAGCAATGAATCTAACCACAGAAAAGAGCTTTGCAGCTTGTTTACTTGTGGAAACTGTACGACAAGATTCCCCCTTCAGGACATCAAAAGGCTGATTCATGGGGTGTAGGGTTGAAGGGAATTCCAGCAGTTCTATAGCTGATAACACCTTTTCAGCTTTTGTGGTCAGTCAGGGAGGCTGCTGTCCTCTCCCATGGTGGAGATTTCAGTCACAAACCTTGCAGCAGAAATCTCCACTTGGTTGCAAGGGAGAGCTCCTGAGTCGCAAAAGGCAAATAGCGCCTAGTTAGTTTCGAATGCTGCATCAAACGTAATTTATAAATAACATCCCAACAATAGAAATGTAAGATAATAATGATTTCAAAAATAAAAAACAAACAAACAAGTGGTATGTTGATTGTGATCAGATATTGTAGAATACGAGTGAGGAAACTGTGGCCTCTAATGTTGTTGGACTCTCAACTCCCTTCAGCCCCAGCCAGTGTGGTCAAAGGTCTGTGATGATGGCACTATGGCACAGCAACGCCTAGAGGGTCAAAGGGTCCTAATCCTATTGCAGAATATTCCAGTTACGCCATGCAACTGACTGGTGTCCAAAATCCACCACCCACAGCCACAGCCTCACCTACCTTCACTACCTCTGTTGGGTTTCAGCCCATTTCTTGTCCCATTCATAATGAAGCCCCCTTCCTATGCACCCTGGCAAGCCCAGCCTTGCATACCGGCTCTTCTGCTCTAGATCTCACCCCCAGTTTTCCTTTCCTTTCCAATCACTGGGAGGTGAGAGGAAAGCAGCACAATGATACCACATTTTTCATTTTCTTCATCAGGAGGACAGGCACACTCCATTCTGCTTGCCTAGAGAAGCAGCTGCCTCAGTGGACTCCATGCATTCCAGAAATCTTTCTAGCTCAGGGAGGGGCACCATTGTGGCTGCTCAGATATGCTACCTGGTCTTCCACTTCATTGGCTTATTCCTCTTGCCTGATGTTGCCTCACTCTGCTTTAGGCACTTCTGTCTGTCTGTCTGTCTGTCTGTCTGTCTCAGGCCCTGTGAACTTCTAGTAGTGGAGTCAGGAGAAGGAGAAGAGTGCCGGAACGGACTCAAATATGAACCAGGGTGACTGCTCCTATCACCATTAGCCTTAGGTATTCCTGTCATGAGAACTATCCACTACTGGTTTAACATCTTACTTTCCTCTCCTATCACTTTTCAAAACTAATTGGCCTAAAACTTCAGTTTTGAAGAAGGGGTGCGCATGGCATTGCCAGGATGCAGTGAAATTGGATGACGCTGAGTTACATAATGTTCGGCTACAACTTGGACATAGTTTTGCCAAGTTGTGTGTGTGTGTGTCTGTGTTTTGATGTTTAACTACTGTGAGTCAACTGCTGCCTTTTGCACTCTGAAGCATGTGGCAAATCTCAGTTATTATTATTGTTATTATTATTATTTAAAGAATGCCTTTTGTATGTAGTATAAGTTCGGGTTCTGGGTTATGAACTGCAATTTGAAACAGTCTCCCTAATTCTAATCCGACACTCTAACCACTAGGGAAGGCAGGGCTTCCAGAGAATGAAACCAAGAGGGTCTTTCTCTTCAGGAGAGATGGGCTACCACACTCCTATAGTCAAGGAATCCTATGGACAGTCAAGCACAAGTGAAATTACAGTAAATTAGCTATGTGGTTTTACCTGTGTGTCTTACAAACTGACCCAGACAGCTGCAAAATCTGCCTGTGGCTCAGGGAATGAGCCCCCAAGACATGGCCGCACTATCCAGCAGTAAAATATATGCAAAGGCACTTGACTTGTATGGTGTTTGCAAAAGGCACATTTACACCAGAGTTGTTCGTATACAGTGGTACCCCGCAAGACGAATGCCTCGCAAGACGGAAAACCCGCAAGACGAAAGGGTTTTCTGTTTTGGAGGCGCTTCGCAAGACGAATTTCCCTATGGGCTTGCTTCGCAAGACGAAAGCCCATAGGGAAATCTCCGGGGACCTCTTTTAAATGCTGTGGTGGGGAGCAAAGCCTTTCCCCCCCTCCGGCCTTCAGAAGAGGTCCAGGAAGGCCGGCGGGGGCCGAAAGGCTTTGCTCCCCACCGCCAGCATTTTAAAAGCAGTCCGGCATAGCAGGGAAGAGCTTCCCGCTATCGCGGACGGCTTTTGAAGGCAGGCGGGGGGAGCAAAGACTTTCGCCCCCTGCCGGCCTTCAGAAGAGGTCCTGGACCTCTTCTGAAGGCCGGCGGGGGGCGAAAGTCTTTGCTCCCCCCTGCCTGCCTTCCCGGGAGAGCGGAGAAAGGCAGCGCCTTTCTCCGCTGTTCCCGACGGCTTTTGAAGGCAGGCGGGGGGGGGAAGACTTTCGCCCCCCGCCCACCTTCAGAAGAGGTCCTGGACCTCTTCTGAAGGCCGGCGGGGGGCGAAAGTCTTTTTCCCCCCCTGCCTGCCTTCCCGGGAGAGCGGAGAAAGGCAGCGCCTTTCTCCACTGTTCCCGATGGCTTTTGAAGGCAGGCGGGGGGGGGAAGACTTTCGCCCCCCGCCCGCCTTCAGAAGAGGTCCTGGACCTCTTCTGAAGGCCGGCGGGGGGCAAAAGTCTTTGCTCCCCCCGCCTGCCTTCCCGGGGCAGCGGAGACTTCTCTGCTGTCCCGGGCGATCTTAAAATGCTGGCGGGCGGCAGCGAAGCTCTCGCTGCCACCCACCAGCATTTTAAAATCGCCCCGGGACAGCGGGGGCTTTTAAAATGCTGGCGGTCGGCAGCAAAGCCCTCCTGTCCCTGGAGCTTGCGGGGCGGGAGGTGGGGAGAAGGGCTTTTCTTCCCACCCCCAGCCTTCAGAACAGCCTTCTGAAGGCTGGGGGTGGGAAGAAAAGCCCTTGTTCCCCCCCCCCCCCAGCCTTCAGAAGAGGTCGGGGGACAGACTGTCCCCGGACCTGGTCTGAAGGCGGTTTCCCTAGGAACGCATTAATTGATTTTCAATGCATTCCTATGGGAAACCGTGCATCGCAAGACGAAAAACTCGCAAGAAGAAAAAACTTGCGGAACGAATTAATTTCGTCTTGCGAGGCACCACTGTATTTGTGATGCAGTATTTGCCTTGAAAACAGGGATATTGGTAGAAATCTCGATAGTCATATTCAGACAAAATTCTATAGTTTCAAGAAGAATACCAGCTCAGCCCATCCCCAATTTTCAAGGGCAACAGGAAAGTCCCAAAGCACACAATTTAACACTGAATCTCAGTCTGAGATCGCACAACAAAATTCACTATGTATTTCTTCAATGTACCTCTTCTGTTTGAACACCAGTTTCATCTGCTGCACCTTTTTTCAAGGGCAAAATGAAATACGGCAGAGCAGATGCGGCCTTCAGTTTGCCCCTCAGGACTGGACAGGGAGGGGGGAGGCGTGCAGCAAGCAACAAGGACTGAGGCTGGACTGTTTGCATCTGAGCAGCGCAGCTGTATCTCATCCCACAGCTCAATTCCTGCAAATGCCGTGACTCAGACTAAACTGCGCTGCTCTAGCTCTACCATCCAGTGTGGTCTGGACAACGTTTCCATCAGAAGAGTTGCTAAGCGTTACCAAATAAGACTATAAACACCCATGGGGCTGTAACAGCAAAAAATGGCTAAAAATACACTATGTTCCAAGCACATACCAGAACATTTTGACAGATCTCCCTTCAGTGCTTCATTTGTTGACCTAACACAAAAGTATCTTTTTGCCTTATGAAACCAGGGACTTCATTTCAATGCAAGAATCTATTTTAAAACCAGTTCCAACCACCATTACAAAAGACAGCTTCTTCTGCAACACATTAAAAAAAAATCTGATTAAGAGTTGTTTGGATCCCATTGTTACTTATGTATAAACACAGAATCCAGGAATTGTAGAGTTGTAAGGGACCTCGAAGCTACCAGCATGAGTCTGACCAAACTGCGGGAGGCAGTGGAAGACAGAAGTGCCTGGCGTGCTCTGGTCCAGGGGGTCACGAAGAGTCGGACACGACTAAACGACTAAACAACAACAAGGGACCTTAATGTGCCACATGGCATGAAACAAAGGGCATCTCACTGATCTGTTTTCCTTACATCCTGGTCCCACCTTCGCTGTGAAAGAGCTATCCCACTACTGTCAGTACAAGTGGAAGGAAAACAGCTGTCCAGATACATCTAAGCTGAACAAGGGGGCTCAATAAACCTCCTGTTTTGCTGCTTGCATGGGACTAGCAGGTCACAACTCATACCTGGTGGGCTGTGATTGGCTAAGAACAGGAACGGGGAACCTGCCAGAGATGAGGAACCTGTGGTCCTGCAAGTGCTGCTGAATGCCTGCTCCCATCAGCATGTCAACTGGTCAGTGATGATGGGACTTGTAGTTCAACAAGTATTGTGAAGGGCTGCATGTCTCCCACCCCCAGCTTAAAGGTAAAGGTACCCCTGCCCGTACGGGCCAGTCTTGCCAGACTCTAGGGTTGTGCGCTCATCTCACTCTATAGGCCGGGAGCCAGCGCTGTCCGCAGACACTTCCGGGTCACGTGGCCAGCGTGACAAGCTGCATCTGGCGAGCCAGCGCAGCACACGGAACGCCGTTTACCTTCCCGCTGGTAAGCGGTCCCTATTTATCTACTTGCACCCGGGGGTGCTTTCGAACTGCTAGGTTGGCAGGCGCTGGGACCGAACGACCGGAGCGCACTCCACCGCGGGGATTCGAACCGCCGACCATATGATCGACAAGTCCTAGCCACTGAGGTTTTACCCACAGCGCCACCCGCGTCCCTTCCCCCAGCTTAGCAGGTTATAAATATGGCTAGTGCACCCCACAATTCCATGGCAGCAACAAAAGTGGAATTGGCCACAAAATGTGACTTTCTGAGAATCTCAACTGTCATTTGAAAAAATCCAAGTTTCCAGCTCCTGTGAGTGTGAAGATATGCTAGAAAGTGTGTAAGTAACACCTCCTGAAATATCAGATGCCAAGAAGTTGGCCAAGTTTCCAGACTGTGGGCTGAGCTTCGATGCTCCAATACTTGCCCAACTCAAGTCAAGTAAAACAATATGCTAGTAGAAAAAAATTATACATCATAAAAGAAAATTGTGCAAATTTGCTTGATATGCATAATTTACAAAAGCTACAGAATTCAGTTTTTCTTGCCACAGAATTTGTATGACAGAAGGTGATTCGATATTTTTTTTAAGCACAGAACAACTAGGGTTGGGTGTTCACAATGCAGGTGTGAGAGGGAAAGCAGCCAACAGTCCCTTGACCAGAGCAAATCTACAATTTCCCTTGGGATGTAGCAAGACAGCTATATCATGGAGGAGCTCTTTCATGGCAGATGCTATATCAGCCATGATCTCCCTTTCCTCACTATCCGAAAACAATACGCAAGGGAAAAGATGGAAAGAAAGATAAAGTTTATTATGGACAGAGAATGGAGAGCTCAGCCTAGACAGACTGATTTCATAACCCCAAAACAGCCCTGACTCATTTCTCGGACCCTGTTTTATTCCCACGCTTTTGCAGAAGGAAATGTGATGGGAAAAAACAGAAAGCTGAATCCCAGAGACTGCTAGTCATAAGATGTAAAACAATAAAAACTGGCAGAGGGGGAGACTTGATCAGGGATACCATCATTCATTCAGATTAAGTAAAATGCTAATCAAAGCAGAGAAAGGGCGGGGGGAGAGAAAAAGTAGCACCAATATGTGGAACTTAACTTTTTCAGATTTGTAATCATAATCATAATCATTTATTTGTACCCCGCCCTACGTGGGTTGCCCCAGCCACTCTGGGTGGCTTCCAGCATATATAAAAACATAGTAAAACAGTAACCTTAAAAAGCTTCCCTATACAGGGCTGCCTTCAGATGTTTCCTAAATGTTATATAATTACTCATCTCCTTGACATCTGATAGGAGGGCATTCCACAGGGTGGGTGCCACTACTGAGAAGGCCCTCTGCCTGGTTCCCTGTAGCTTCACTTCTCACAGTGTGGGAACCGCTAGAAGGCCCTCGGCGCTGGATCTCAGTGTCCAGGCTAAATGATGGGGGTGGAGACACTCCTTCAGGTATACTGGACTGAGGCAATTTAGGGCTTTAAAGGTCAGCACCAATACTTTGAATTGTGCTCGGAAACGTACTGGGAGCCAATGTAGGTCTTTCAGGACCAGTGTTATGTGGCCTCGGCGGCCACTCCCAGTCACCAGTCTAGCCGCCACATTCTGGATTAATTGTAGTTTCCGAGTCACCTTCAAAGGGAGCCCTGCGTAGGACGCATTGCAATGCTGCTTTTATGACCCACCTTAGGTCAGGCAGGGAACCAGCAGAAGATTCTGATCCACTAGCTGAATGCAAATTACAAAAGTCTAAAATGTTGAGCAAAAATGGTAGAAAATAATGAATGTCTCTATTGAAAACGTACAAATCCTTTGTAAATGCACAAATGTACAAAGGATTATTACTTAATATGAGTGATTCAATTTGTAATGCAAAATTATTCAAAGAGTTAATATTTTACAAAGTACTCCTGTGGGACATTCTTGAATCTCTGTTCACAAGGATCATACTTAGGAACTAGAATTTGCTAGTACCTGTTGAGGTCGTCTTTTTTTGTCACTTCTTTTAATCTATGGAAGTCCAATCTATGGAATTGCCTCAGTTCCTTTTCTAATGTTGAATATGACTGTGTTGGATTTTCCTGGCAACTGTCCACTTATTAAATTTGATAGCACTATGGTCACAGTTCCCAACTGATTCAACAATGCTTACATGTTCCATCAGGTCCTGGACACTAATTAAGATTAGCCTTCAGGCTTGCTGCCCATATGGCCACTTCAGTGACCAGTCATTAGGTTTTATTGTTTATAGCCAATGGCCATCACAATACTGTATGAGCACTAACCACACAACTACAAAATTTCCACGGCCAACTCTTCTAGGGTACAGCCATTTAGATGACTACATCCACTGAGCTCTTTGTAAATTTTGAGTTAAGAAAGTATTCCTGCTTGGCCCCAAATAAATGAACAAAAATTATTTGTAACACCCACCCTCCTCCCAAGTTGCTAAAAACTGTGTTCATCTTCCAAACAGAGGACAGCCAAGCCTAGACATGATTAGTTTCAGAGAAGAAGCTACATTAGCTATCCATGATCACTCCTGCCTTTCCTTACATAAAATCATGATATCTATTCAGTCTAAACACCTCAACAAGTAGTAAGAGAAAATAAAGCATCAGGCAATCCCCTTTTCTTCACTACTATCAAAGCTGCTGTCTAATCATGTGCAGCCAAAATGCTTTTACAGCATTGAGCTGAACTCAAGGATTACCCAAATTTTCCACCTGTTTTAACATGGCTACATAAAAATGATGTAATTTATTTACATGCTACGATTGGTATTTTCTTGTAGAAAGGCTGCTTTAACCACAATCTGTCCCTTGTGAACAAGAGGCACCAAATTTACCCTCTTCCCATGATCCTAAAAACATTGCCTGTCAACTCTTGCTCTGCAAGAGAACAGGACAGGATGCGACAAGATGATACCATCTGTAGATGGACTGGCTGAAGAAATATGTTTATACTTACATCTACTTACAAGTACAAGTTAAAAATTATATAAAGCTCAAGGAAATGCATGGTTTACAGCAAAGTTCTTGCAAGCAGTCTATTACAGCCAGGATGGACACCCATCATAAATCTGTGAACTGTTTCATTAAAATTTTAAAAATAAGTCCTGGCACATACTCCTTTTGAAGTTCAAGACATTGGATGACCTTATTGAGATATTAAACAGGTTTTCCTGGTTACAAAAAGATCCTGACTGTTCTTCTCTAATGGCATATACTTGCGTTACAATCCAAATAAATCCACAGAAGCTACCAGAACATGACAAGTTCTACAAGTCCAACTGCCCTAAGATTATAAGCATTATAATCTTAATGCTATACTTATTTCTTTTTTTGTGAAGACTAGGGCTGGGTGATGTCACCTTTCCAACATTGTGTTGTATCACCAGTGAAACATTGCAATCTGGCGACACATCGCGATGTTGAAACTTGGTTGAACCAGGGCTCGTTGTTGCTGCCATCAAGCACTGGGAGTAGAGGGACTCCCTCTGCTTCCAGCACCAGGTGGCAGCATCACACAACCTCAGCCCAGCAGCCTGCAGAGCAGGGCTGCTTGATGCTGCCGCCACCTTTTCCTTCACCTGGGCGAAGGCACCTGAGGCCCCCACCCCGCCTCTGACTCACATGAGCTGGAGGAAGGGGGCTTGATCGGTTCAGAAGTGGACTTCCTTAAACCTCCCGCTGCAGAGGTCAGCACAGTGGCGTAGCATGGGGGGTACAATCAGTCACTCCCATGCAGGTGCTGGCTTCCAAAGGGATCCCTACCCCACCCTGGCAAAGGCAGCAGAGCAGCTCAGGCCCACGGTGAGTGGGCGTGGACAGAGGCAAGTGGGCAAGGGACGACCCCAGTGTAGTCCAGCCTCTGCAGTGTAGTCCTCACTGCAGGAGTTGGGGGGGATTTGCCCACCAAGTCCACGTTGGCCAACAGGGCTCTTTCCTGTGCAGGCAGGCAGGCAGGCAGGCAGGCGGTGCAGTGCAGTACAACCCTGCTTGGCTCTGGGGAGGCGCTCTGGCGGTATTGGTGGCTTGCCCACCCCAGGTGCCGGCAACCCACACTACGCCGCTGGGTTAGCAGACCTAAATATTAACAAAAACCATTCAAAAGGTACAAGAGTTGAAGTATTTGATTAAAACAGACTAATCCTAAACCATAATTTATGTTCTGCTTACTGATACTGAAACAAACCAAAATAAAAATGGTTTGAAAATAAAAATCCTGCAACTGCAGGGGCAGAATGAGATGTTTGTGTAGAATATTTGTTTTTCCTCACTGAGTGCCTAACATAGGCCATCACACATCCAGTCTGCGAAGAGGAATAGATACCCTTTGCTTTAGCAACATAATTATATACCACATTGTTTCAAACCACACTCTTACTAGTTAGAGAAAAATTCTATGGGATATACTTAGCCATATGACTATTAGAACCCATATGTGTAAAACAGCTGATAATGCTAAACATGAAAAGTCTTAATTCTCTGCCAAGGAAAACCGCAATCATTGCTGAAAGAACTATGCAAATCAATAAGATTTATGCAGATCTGCTTATGGTTACAGCAAGCTCACCCAATTCGCACATTTTATTTTCAATTTCAGATGCTTTTGGGTGGAGATTCTGTTCCATTCAACATTGAGAACTATAGCCAGATTCCCCAGAACATTAAAGAGGCAAATCATTCTCTCATTCTAGCCAGCTTCTATCATCTCTCTTTCTCTCTCTCTCTTTAAAAAAAAGGGGGGGGGGTTCTGTTGCTTTAATACAAAAGGCGGCAACTTAGAAAAACAAGGCAGGATGTAAAATCCCTGAAGAATTTGCTTTTATATTTAATTTCTCAACTGTTTCCTGTCCAAGTGACTAAACACATATGAACTCTCAAGAAGAGTTTCAATAACCTTTATATATAAAAAGACTCAGGCCATTTTTTCTAATTAAGGGTGGCCCTCTTTGTTTTAGAAGTAAAAATATGTTTTGCTCACATATGCATATACCTTGGAATGTACACATTTTTAAAGTGGTCCATAAGAACTAGAATGAGCTTTAATAAACTGAGAACCAACCCAGCCAAACCCACCCTTTCCCAATTTCCCAACAGTCAAACACACCCTTCCTAGACCTTCCCTTTGCCCCTTCCACTCCCCCAGAGCATCCTCCCATCTGGCCAAGCCTGGCCTTCCTCAGGAACATTCTTAAGTCTATCCTTCGCCCCAGTCCCAGAGTGACTGACAACCGACAGTGAATGGCAAGATCCCAGACTCCTCAACATTCTGGAACATGGTACATCGACTTCCTTCAAAGCATGTTAAAGGACCAAATCGTTTCAACTATCAAGACATGCCCTCTCTCTTCATCTTCTTGTGTGAAGAGACCACATTACATTTTTGGGTTAGATAACAAATACTTCAAAGGAATAAACAAATGTGGCAAACAGTTATTTTAAAATGGGTGCATTGTATCAAAGCACTCAGGACGCTTGCTGTAGCTCCTTGTCAAGAGTACACACGCTGCAAAATGACCAAATTGTGACTGGCCTTGGTAGTCAGCCGAATTCCTTGTTTGTCACCAGTGCTGCTCCTCTCACCCCAGAGGTTTTATTGTGATGCCACACTGCAAGTTGGGTGCTTCCACGGCCCAGTGTGACTGCGGGAGAAGCCCCTTGCCTTCCTCTGAGCTAGGAGGAGAGGGATAATCCGTTTTTCTTTGTGTCTAGAAACTGCTTGGAAAGCAGTGAGATGTCTCACTGCTTTCCAAGGCTCTCTGGGGCTCAGTGCAAGGTCTAAGAGTTCTCCTGCCTTCTTCAAGCTCAAGGAATCTCAGCAGAACATAAAGATGCTCCTGCCAGTGGCCTCTGAGTGGATGGCAAGCTCCAGTTTCTTGCTGTCTACAATAATCTTTAGCAGCTGACCCTGGCTGGATGACTGCAATGAAGAGTGGCTTTTCATTTAGTTGCAAGTGATGGAATCATGCATAAGCAGATACGTGGAGACTTGGGTAAAGGGCAGAGAAGGAACCCCACTCTCATAGTGCAAAAAGGACAGGGGCAAGAAAGTGCTGCTTGGATGCGGTCAGGGATGCCAGGGCTTTAAAACTACAAACTTTTTACACATGTTTGTAGAATTGTTGTTTTCACTCGTGGTTACTCTCTTTCGGAATTTGCTTTAAACACCCCGCCTCCATATATAAAGGGGAGAAATGGAGAGGAAAGCAGAGAAGCTATTTCTTGTGCTGCTCACTTCTAAGGATCCCTTGGCCTCCTTGTCACTCTGCATGCTTCCTATTTATATGTACCATTCAGTCTACTGTTACATCCAATGATGTTCTGTGACTCAGTAGCTTATTGCGCTAAATTATTCCATATGCTAAACATTGTAAAGGTAAAGGTACCCCTGCCCGTACCGGCCAGTCTTGCCAGACTCTAGGGTTGTGCGCTCATCTCACTCTATAGGCCGGGAGCCAGTGCTGTCCGCAGACACTTCCAGGTAACGTGGCCAGCATGACAAGCTGCATCTGGCGAGCCAGCACAGCACACGGAATGCCGTTTACCTTCCCGCTGGTAAGCGGTCCCTATTTATCTACTTGCACCCGGGGGGTGCTTTCGAACTGCTAGGTTGGCAGGTGCTGGGACTGAACGACGGGAGCGCACCCCACTGCGGGGATTCAAACCGCTGACCATGCGATCGGCAAGTCCTAGGCGCTGAGGTTTTACCCACAGCGCCACCCGCGTCCTTTCGCTAAGCACTGTACTGATCTGCAAAAACCCACTCCAATACAAAACATTTACCATTATATAACTTCCTACATTCGGAGGAGGCCCTTCCTTCCTTTTAATGTAGGGTATGGCCCACATTTATATTGATTCTTCTGAATATGTCTTATTAAATTGTCACCACTCATTCCAGGAGCCTGGCCACCAGTGTTCCCTCTGCCCAAAGCAAGCTTTACATGTTTTTCTTCTTACACACCATTTACTTTTAATGATGCACGAGAGTAAAAGTGTTACGAACAAGATGGCCCATCTCTGCTTTTGGACTCTGTGGATTCTAACAGAATGCTGCCTTTAAATATCTTCCAAAAGTGCATTTTAAAGTCTGAAAGCACACTCATATTGTTTCCAAGTGTTATGGCTTGATATTTAAAATTAGAAGAGACATTTGGATTTCTTTGGTGAAATACAGACTTCCACCAGAG
This sequence comes from Podarcis pityusensis, assembly GCF_964106645.2. Lineage (NCBI taxonomy): Eukaryota > Metazoa > Chordata > Lepidosauria > Squamata > Lacertidae > Podarcis > Podarcis pityusensis. The sequence goes on along the minus strand of NC_138030.1, from coordinate 95,867,034 downwards.
CTTACTATGGTTGCCTTGTGGAAGGTCAGCTTGGCCACTTGATCTTGTAAGGGCAGATCACTGCCTCCACTTACCATAAAAGGCACCTTATAAATCAATCAAACAAACAAACAAACAAACAAACAAACAAACAATCAATCAATCAATCAATCAAACAATCAAACAAACAAACAAACAAACAAACAAACAAACAAAATAAATAAATGTCAGTCTAGCCATAACACCCTTAGCTGTTGGGCTTCCATGGCCTTGCAAGTATATCTCATAACCAAGAGATGGAAATATTGATTCATATCTGGTTTTGTATGCACAAGTATCAGTATGAGTTGAACTGGAAAAATAAAAACAAGTCCATGTTCAGAGCATATCCTGAAACAGTGAACAGGGCACAGCCTTCTTTACAACCTGACCGTTCTCGTGGGGAGGTGGCAGAATCAGCTGACGTTGAGTTGGACAGAGCTCTAAGGTAGCGTACTTGGAAACACTATTTTTCCAACATACAAGACTGATGGGATAAGGCAGAGTTGAGGGAAGCATTCAGATTTGTAAGGCATTGGGGAACATTTTGAGACACACTGAGACTATAGGCTCCAACTTCATTTGAATCCCAGCAGGACAAGACTTTTATTGCTTATTATCAACAAAAGACTGCAGAAAATCTTTCCCGAACTGACTTCTAAGGGAAAGTTGACAGAACCTCAAATACAGAAAGGTGGCCCCCAAAAGTCTGAGAGGATGTCAATACCTGACCCCACCCCCACCCATCTTCCACCCCTCTCCCCCTTTTCTTCCTAATGTCTCAACAAATGAAACTGATTTGTAAAAATGTTACATGGAAAAAATACAAGAGAGAGACATTACACATACTTCTGTAAATCAAGAAAATCTTTAATAAAAATACAAAAAAAATGGTTAATGGGCAGAGATCCTATATTATTATTATTATTATTATTATTATTATTATTATTATTATACTGCCCTATACCTGGAGGTCTCCAGGCACTTCACAGAATAAAATCAAAATATAATACCATAATTTATGGAACTTGCTGCCAAGAGTCTTAGTAGACCACAAGCTTAACATGAGTCAATGGTGTGATGCAGCAGCAAAAAAGCTAATGCTATTCTAGGCTGCATCAACAGCAGTATGGTATTCAGATCAAGGGAAGTAATAGTATCACTTCATTCTCCCTTGGTCAGGCCACACCTGGAATACTGGGCACCACAGTTTAAGAAGGATGCTGACAAGCTGGAATGTGTGCAGAGGAGGCAAGTCAAGATGAGCAGGGGTCCAGAAAACCAAGCTTTATGAGGAATGGTTGAGGGAGATGGGGATGAGACTGGAAAAGAGGACATTGAAAGGAAATATGATAGCCATCTTCAAAAATCTGAAGGACTGTCACATGGAAGATGGAGCAAACTTGTTTTCTCCTGTTCTGTAGGGTAGGACCCAAACCAATGGCTTCAAGCTACAAGAAAGGAGATTCTAACTAAGCATCAGGAATAACTTTCTGACAGTAAGAGCTGTTCAACAGTGGAATGAACTCCCTGGGGAGCTTGTGGACTCTCCTTCCTTGGAGGTTTTCAAGCAGAGGTTGCATGGCCATCTGTCATGGATGCTTTTGCTGAGATTCCTGCATTACAGGGGGTTGGACTAGATGACCCTCGAGTCTCTTCCAACACTACAGTTCTATGATTATAAGTTGTGGTGAGGGCCATAGGTAGAGAGAGGTTTAAAATGGGATTCTGCAAATTTATGGAAGGAAAGTCTACCAATGGTAACTAAATGGAACTGCACTTCTTAAAGACAACTGTTGGTGATAAATGGGGGTAGGGAGGAGAGGCTTATTCTTCATTCTGTTGTCTTCCTGCTCTTAACAGAAAGAGGCTCGGCTGGAGAATCATGAGGAGATGTGACAGGCAGCCTCTTCTGTGGGTGGGTACTTTAGGCTCATAGGCTCAAAGTCTAATTTATTTAGATTAAACCAAATCTTTCAATGAAACCTAATTTACTTTTCATGATGTACAGCTGGGCAGCCTTTTCTGTGGGTGGGTATTTTAGGTTCATAGTCTAATCTGATTTATTTAAATTAGGTTCAGTTTATGGTGCACAGTTTGGCAGTTATTTCACTACATGCTGCTACACTAAGCCTGATAATAAATCAGTGGGGAAAATTACTGTGGCTTTGAAAGTATTTCAAGAAGCAGCTACATCCTTCCTATGGTATAGAAAGCCTCTAAAAGACACGACCCCTGCTCCTTCCCTTATAAAACCACTACCCAAGGTATTTGACAGCATAATCTAACCAACTCAATTTTTACAGTGAGTTGCTGGAGCCTAGAACCAGCAGCTGGAAAAAGCTAAATGATTTGGGATAAAAGCGTTGATAGAAATGTAACATCTGCAACTGCACAAACAGCTGTTGAACAGAACTGGAATAGCTTTTCACGTTCCTTGGTACAAAGGGAAAAAATGCCCAGCTTTGGCCAAGGGAGGGGGGAGGATGGAAATAAATAAGATTTCTCTGTCTACTCACAATCATGGTGAAGAACTACTGCAGGCTTGATTCAGAAGATTTAGCTAGCCTAGCACAAATAAGGCTTCCTATGTATATAAAATTCCCAGAGCTGGCTGTAATGGGCAAGAGAATTATCAGGGAGGTTGCATTGTTATAGAGCTTCATGGAGAGAGGAACACGGGTCCCTGGGCTGTGGGTAAGGATATCTAACCAGGAACATCTAACTAAGCCTGTTCTAAATATCTACATCAGCCTCTGAAAGCTCAAGGTCCAAATCTTACTGCCTCAGGTAAATCATCTGCCTCTCCACCCCCAACTGCCAACCCAAAGGCTTTTTTTTTAAAGTGTTATTTAGAGGGATGTGTGGAAGGGTTGCCATTGTTAGGGCAGCAAATTTGCTACCAATTGGGAAGGTGGTGGCTAATCCACAACTCTCCTTTAAAACAACAACAACCAACAACTACCACTAGTTGCTGTCCAAGCTACAATAACCTGCAGGGAGAGGAAAGAAAAAGGGAGAATCTCTCCAGGAGACAACCCTTTGCACAAAAGTGGCAGAAGCCCCCACTTCATCCTCACACCAAGAGGTATTCTTATTCCATAACTGGAATGAGGCAAAGATGCATGTAGAATTTTTTTCATTCATCTGAGAGATGAAATCAATTATCCCTAGCTATTTTATTAAACAGATTGACTAATATTCACCCTTGTGAACTGATGTCTTTTGTTGTCTCAGTGCTTGACTCCTTCACCCCACCCAATACCCTTTCTTGTCCAAGCTTCCCAGTAAATACACTTGAAGACTTTAAAGATCAGACAACATAGCTGCACGGTCCCTCTTCCCTCCCAAATCTTTGTTTCTTACATGCTACAACAATTCTTTTCACGTTCTTTAGAAACACTCTTTGCTCCCCTTTGCAATCAAAGGCAGTTTTCCAAAGAAGCTGTAAGATTTCCATATCAGAATTCAGCCTGCAAGCGATAAACCACATGCTTGCAGGTGTTAAATTCAGAGCTCTACTAAGAAATGGCTCCCACTGCATAGGTGTTGGAAACATTCTTCATTCAAATGAATATCAAAACCAAAGTATTATCCATTTTATAACTGTTTCCCTTTCTACAGTGTGGTTAGATTGTTGCCCTTACGTTGCCATAAAGTTTAGGAAAATATAACTGTTAGGATGCAGACTGATTCATTCCTTTGGCAGAAATTCTTCCTGGTCAGAAAACAATTTTGTTCCCATTGTGGTTCCCCTTCATTACATACACAGCACAACAGGACAATGACCTATCCCCTCCAACAGCATATGAATCCATATGGCTAACCTGACCCAACAACCTAGCCTGCCTCCCTCCCTCACACAAATGAGACACACTGCAATCAACTAAACACAACCCACCAAGCTTGGGAACCCCTAACATTTCACAATACCAATAAAAACAAATAAATACACAAACAAAAGGGACGCAGATGGCGCTGTGGTCTAAACCACTGAACCGAGGGCTTGCCAATCTGAAGGTCGGCGGTTCGAATCCCCATGATGCTCCCGTTGCTCGATCCCTGCTCCTGCCAACTTAGCAGTTTGAAAGCACATCAAAGTGCAAGTAGATAAATAGGTACCGCTCCGGCGGGAAGGTAAACGGCGTTTTCGTGTGCTGCTCTGGTTCTCCAGAAGCAGCTTAGTCCTGCTGGCCACATGACCCGGAAGCTGTACACCGGCTCCCTCGGCCAATAAAGCGAGATGAGCGCTGCAACCCCAGAGTCGGCCGCAACTGGACCTAATGGTCAGGGGTCCCCTTTACCTTTACCTTACACAAACAAAGGACCTACCCATGTGATGCTGACACAACCCCCCCTCTTTTCCCCCAACTGCAAGATGTCTGTAACAAAAATGTCTCTCACTAAACGTAAACAAACTGAATTAAAAGTGGAGACAACAGATATACCATTCCCCGTTTTTCTGTTTACTTTGTAACACAACCCCCCTCCCCAAATGATCAGCTTAAAAGAAACATTTAACCTCTATTCATTATTTATATATATATATATATAAACTTAATCACTGGGTGTCTGTAATAAAATAGCCAGAATGGTGTGCAAGGACAATTAAACAATAGAAAAGAACAAACAACAACAATAACAAACGGTAGCATCCAGGCTAGCAGACTAGCACTACCCAATAAAAACTCCTGAGAAAACAAATCTGTGCATGCTGGTTTGCCTTTATATTTTATGTACTGTTGCATGAAATGGTGTGCCAGGAAGAAAGTTAAGCAGAAGCTTCCCCCCTGCTGCCCCCTCCCCACCTTGACATGCTAAATTTGGAAGTAAAGGAGCTAGGTTGGGTGTTTTTCTAAAATATTCTAACATTCAGTTCCTCACCCTTGCCTCTTGAAGTGGTATAGTCCAGGACAGGCATCCCCAACCTTCGGCCCTCCAGATGTTTTGGACTACAATTCCCATCATCCCTGACCACTGGTCCTATTAGCTAGGGATCATGGGAGTTGTAGGCCAAAACATCTGGAGGCCATTCTGCTGGCCCTTATTCAAGAATACAAAAGTTATCATGACACCATCATTATAAATAAACACTTCAAGCTTTGTTCATCATGACTTACATTTCGATAAGCAATATAGTCAACTGGACTTTTGTAAAATAACTTCTCCAACAGGTTAAACATAACACTCACCACTGATGTTTATTGCTGGCAATACTATTGACATCTTTGGTCGTCTGGTCTTATTATGGGTGGTAGCAGGCAACAACAGGTGATCCTGAAAAATATTTAAATATGCATTAAGTTGCTAAGTATATATTATGTTGCACTGGGAAAACTGTGCACGTGAAGACTGTGCATTCACAGTCTTCATAACAAATCAAATCTGAGTGAAGGCAAGGCTAAGGATGTTCATAGCCAAGGAGCTTCTGAAACACCACTATTTCCCCATACAGTCCAGAGATAGCAAGCTACATTTTCAAGAGTTAGGATCAGTAATAAATCACAAGACAACCCAACATAGGAATTCTACTCAGAATGCCCAGTGGTTTGCTTACGTCAACAAGAAGCAGTGGACTGCTTTGGATTAAGATGGGATGGGCACACTGAGTGTTTTTTAATCAAACCTGGTATTAAGAGTGTCATGACTCCCCTAAGATGCCTTTTTTGTTATGGCAGATGTTGGAGTCTGCTTCAAAGATCTTACAGTTTAAAGAACAGCTATGGCAAACAACTTAAGATTCTTACCCACCACTACAAAAACTTTTGGCAATGGCAACTGCCCTGTTTTTGGATGCTGTTCAATGAAGACAGGAGCAAAATGATCAAAACTGGCTTCTCTAATGGCAGAGAAGCTTGAAACTTAAGAGCTATCTGGCTTTCTTGGGGCAGCTGAAAAATAAATTTAGAGGCAAGAAGAGCCATCTGAACACGGTATAAGTAAAAAAAATGCTGGCTAGATAAAGCCACATTATAAACCAAGGATCATTCAGTCTCAGAAAGCCCCATAGTTCATTTGATAAAAACGGAGGGTACCAATCTGGGAAAAATAAGTAAATACCACCATAGGGCTTCCTGCTTTGTGGTGCTTCTTCACAAGCCAGGCATCCAATGCCCTTCCTAGCTGTAGCTGTGGTTAAGAAACTAGAGCAAGGATGTGGAAGATGGCCCTCCAGAGGCTTCCTATAATTTCTGACCACTGGCCACATTGCAGTGGTCAATGAGAATTGGGAGTCCAGCAACATCCAAAAAGCCCACATTCCCTACCCCTGAAAAGAGTGTTCATTCTTTGGTTTTCCATAGTTACTGTATAAGAAGTTTTTTCTATATACTCAGCTTGATTAAAGAAGCACATTGGGTTGAGTTTAGAATGTATATAGAACATCTGGTTTAGGAGGCCACTGAATTAGGAAGATAGCCTTGAAAAAAATAAAACTGCTGGAGTCAGGGGCTAACTTTGGCAATCTCATTTTTCCAAGCTGATAGTTTTCCAGACATCATGCCAAGCACTCGGGCCTAAGACTTCTCCTTAGATTGTCATTTCATCAAAGTGTAAATTTTGGCTCAAAGCTATACTGTCGTCTGTTCTGGTGTCTAAAGTGTTGTGATTTATTCAGTCTATAGCTGACACATCACATGAAAATAGCAGATGGTGGGCTTTTAAGGTTCATATTTCAATCTCTTCCTACATCTGCTACTATTACTAATAACATATTTTGGTTATTTATATCTCAAGTGTTAAAATTGCCAATGAATAGCTTGGGGTTTTTTCTTCCTTGTTTTGGCAGCAACTGAGCACAGGGGTTTAATTACAGACTGATCTAATGAAATAGACCCTAGTTCACAAAAGTGTGTGTCATAATAAAATCTTTAAAGGTTCCACAATATCTTCTGCTGTTTTTTTGCTGGAAGGATACTTATTTAGTAGATTTTTTTTTCATTTTAAGATTATGTACACAGCAGGGTAAAAAGTAATTTCTTCCAAATTTCCCCCCTCAAATTTCACTTACTGAATGGACTTTGCAAAATGAGTTCAGTAAAACTGCAGCAGGTTACAGGGGGGCAAAGTAATTTGTTTCATATCCAAATTTATTGCTTCGTGGAAAGTGTTGCTTTGGAATGGTAACTGAGCCCTGCTGAATTTGGAGAATTTGCAGCAAGTATAAAATTAGTACATGTTCTACCTTTTCTTCTACCCAGCTGTTTTGGACTGTTTAGTATCTACCTAGATATAGGTAGAAATCAAACATATAAGCTGAAATGGAACAGTGGAGCAATCTAGTACTGTACTTGTGGTACATAAAAGTCTTGCCATAAACAGTGCATGCTTAAGGATGGGAAGAGGAAGGGAAAGAGAACATCTTAAGGTTGGAAGACAGAAGAGGTGGTGGTGGCGGCACATTACATGAGAAATGGAAGGCAAACATGGTGGGGCATGGGAAGTAGAAAAAGATGACCTGAAACACAGAGACAATCTTGCATGATGCTGTGGAATGTGTGAAGCGCATTTCTTCTCCTCCCTTGCAAGTTATCCCACCCTCATGTCTTTGATTGAGCTGAGGGCCTTCTAAGTGAGGCCCTCTCAGAAACATAAACTTTTCCCTGCAGCTCACTTTGGGTAGGAACACATGAACTACTGCAAAGGGTCACGCATGCCAAATTAAAACACTTCCTTAAGCTTTGCTTTCTGGCCCTTTCCTTAAATCTTAATTTTCTTCTTTTTGGCTTTTTTTTGGCTCCCTGTTGTCTCCATGCCACAGCAATGCCTGTTGTCTCTAGATGCCACAGCAATGGTAAATCACCCTCTACTGTCATCCCATGGGTTAATCTTTTATAATCACTGCAGAGTGCCCCTTACATGCTTGGGTGACCACCCAAAATACAACAACATACAAAGGGAAAGCACATTGATCTGACGATGCTAGAAATGGAAGGCTCCACCATGTGTTTCACTGGAAACAATAGAAGAGACCAAATGTTTTCTGGAAACAAGCACCATCTGATCTGTGGCCAACTAAAGTGTTATGCTTCCTTTCATCGTCATAAGTGTCACACACTTTGAAGTTTTCTGATTAATGATTCCAGCTACCTTCAGAGATGTGAAAACTTCTTCTGGGTGCTGTTCAATTAAATATGTAACTAAATCATGTTACAGACTACTCGCAGGTGAAAAGTGACAGACCACCTCTCTCCGAGGTCACTATAAATCAGAACACAGCAAAGAAGCTCTTGCAGCAAGATGAGGGAGACTTGACTTCTTTTTGTACAAAGGTCCAGTGATGCTGCTCTGGTAACAAAGAGCCGACAAGTATTTGTGGGCAAAATGCCTTGTCTGATGCATCAGCATCACTAACCTCAAAAGAGGCACTGGAGGCGCCTTAATGTAGGGTGAGATAAAGCCACTGTGGATCTGATTGGCTTTAAGCTCATCAGTTCTTAAGAGCAAACAGCAGAAAACATGTAGATTTTTTTGAGTTTGTTCAGGAGATAGCTGTAGAATTTTACTATTGATGTATTTGTGTGATGATGGTAGACATATGAGGGGGAAATTATTTCAAGGAGTGGGCTGGTTCCATTTGTACAAACATACAGTTCCATAGATGCTGCTGAGAAAACACTATTATAACCATCTGTTCTGGGCCTCCTGCCAGTTAATCTGGCAATTCCCTCAAGCACAGATCAGGGAATTTTCTCCAGATCTTTGCTTGGGAGACTCATCTGATCCACTCTGCAACACAACCACCAGGTCACACGAAATTATGTAAAGCAGGCTTCAAGGCTCTTAGAAGCCTAAAGGATCTTAGGTTGTTGTGGTTTTAATGCAAGTCACTGGCTTTAATGGGTCTCAATATATGTTTGAAAATACAGTGACAAAAAGGAAGAAAAATAGAAATGGATATATTTACTGCCCTGTACCATCCAAAGTTTCATTCTTATTTGCTATAGCAATTAGTAGAACACAAGATTTCAGCTATAGCTTGGTTATAAACCGACTCACAGTCACATAAAAAAGGCGAAAGATTTATACGATCTGAAGAGAAACCAGAGTATCACAGCCACATAAAAAGCTGGGCCAAACAGTTCCAGCTCTTAGGAAGAGCTCACTCCAAATAAAGTGTTCTTAAGCCTACCTTATACCCACAGACTTCTAGGTACAGTCATACCTCGGGTTACAGATGCTTCAGGTTGCGTGTTTTCAGGTTGCGCACCACGCCAAACCCAGAAGTAAAGGAACGGGTTACTTCCGGGTTTCGGTGCTCACGCATGCGCAGAAGCTCTAAATCACGCTTTGTGCATGCGCAGAAGCACCACGTGTGCAGACGTGGCGCTGTGGGTTGCGAAAGCTGTGGGTTGTGAACGTGCCTCCTGCACGGATCACATTCGCAACCCGAGCATCCACTGTAGTCAAGGATCTGCTGGCAGTCCAAGAGAGCAGCCTATAAGGAAAGTGTGAGACAGTAATGACTATGGAACAACCTGTTATATTTTCTTTTGTGATCTGAATCTTTAGCATTCTTCGCCAAAGATGTTTCTTTAAGTTCTAAATAGTGTTTGGAGGTGGTTTGAGGATGGATGGCGGCCAACAACTTGAGGTTGGATCCCAACAATTCAGAAGTACAGTGGTGCCCCGCAAGACGAATGCCTCGCAAGACGGAAAACCCGCTAGACGAAAGGGTTTTCCGTTTTTGAGTTGCTTCGCAGGACGAATTTCCCTATGGGCTTGCTTTGCAAGACGAAAATGTCTTGCGAGTCTTGAGATTTTTTTTTCGCTCCCCCCCCTTATCTAATCCGCTAAGCCTTTAATAGCCTTTAATAGCCTTTTAGCAGCTAATCCGCTAAGCCTTTAAGCCTTTAATAGCCGCTAAACCGCTAATAGCGCTAATCCGTTAAGCCGCTAATAGGGTTGCTTCGCAAGACGAAAAAACCGCTAGACGAAGACACTCGCGGAACGGATTAATTTCGTCTTGCGAGGCACCACTGTATTGTTTCTAGGGAACAGAGAACAGGCAGGTGTGGGGGACTCCCTGGTCCTGAATGGAGCAACTGTGCCCCTGAAGGACCAGGTGCGCAGCCTGAGTGTCATTTTGGACTCACAACTGTCCATGGAGTCACAGGTTAATTCTGTGCCCAGGGTGGCTGTCTACCAGCTCCATCTTGTATGCCAGCTGAGACCCTTGTCTTGCCAGAGTGGGGCGTGCTCTGGTTATCTTCTGCTTGGACTACTGCAATGCGCTCTACATGGGGCTACATTTGAAGGTGACTCAGAAACTATAACTAATCCAGAATGCGGCAGCTAGACTGGTGACTGGGAACAGCTGCCGAGACCACATAACACCGGTCTTGAAAGACCTACATTGGCTCCCAGTACGTTTCCGAGCACAATTCAGAAGTGTTGGTGCTGACCTTTAAAGCCCTAAACGGCCTCAGTCCAGTATACCTGAAGGAGCATCTCCACCCCCATCGTTCAGCCTGGACACCGGGGTCCAGTGCTGAGGGTCTTCTGGCGGTTCCCTTGCTGCGAGAAGCCAAGTTATAGGGAATCAGGTAGAGGGCCTTCTCAGTAGTGGCACCCGACCTGTGGAACGCCCTCCCACCAGATGTCAAAGAGAAAAACAACTACCAGATTTTTAGAAGACATCTGAGGGCAGACCTGTTTAGGGAAGCTTTTAATGTTTAATAGACTATTGCATTTTAATATTCTGTTGGAAGCTGCCCAGAGTGGCTGGGGAAACCCAGTCAGATGGGTGGGGTATAGATAAATTATTATTATTATTATTATTATTATTATTATTATTATTTAAATAAGATAGTTCAAGTCAGAAAATTTAGAATATAAACAGCATTTCTATAAAAAGTTTCAGGATGGTCCAAAAGAGAGCAAAAGTAATCAATTTGCCTAATTTATTTTTCAGAGGCCACTCTCTATAGTGTTGATTATGGTCCAATACCTCAGCTAATCTACCCAATCTGTTTTTATAGCTTTTGCTTCTAACAGAATGAAAGAACAGCAAGATGGGCTTTTTATTTTAAGCACTGTAACAGAAACATTTGAATTCCACAGTTAATAAAATGGTGTAATGTTTCAGATGACTATTTTCTTACAGTCCCAGACAGGCTTTTATAAGGCATGACTAACCACTAGAATGTGGATCAGTCCCTAAATGCTCTGCATTGTTTCAGACTGACCACTCTAGCTTCAACCTGAAATTAGGGTTACCAGGTCTCCTGAGATTCAGACTAAGGATTAAGGGAACCAAGCCTGAAGGCTGTAGGGTCATGACCAACAGATGTACAGCCTAACAATAAGTATCTAATGGTGGGAGACTGAAGAGCCTATCTGTGCTGGATAACTCAGGATACAAGAGCAAATCACAACACTTCTTAAGCCAAGGGGGAGGCAGCTCCCACCTGAAATTTTACTCTTTCCCTTGGAGATGCAAAAGAAAGAAAGAAAGAAAGAAAGAAAGAAAGAAAGAAAGAAAGAAAGAAATTTCATGTCAAAGATTGATTACTCTTCCTGGAGCCGCATACTAGAAATTTTACAACCACAGTGCCCTAAGGATAAGCAGATACAGGCAAATTACAAGTCCCAATTTACTGCAAAACAAACAAACAAAATCCTGAGACTTCTTTCAGTGGCACCCATAAAGTAATCTAGTCCAAATTCTAAAACCAGATTCTCTGTAATGTGCAGGAGTTGTATTCAATGTAGAGCTAAGGTGTACATTTCATCTGCACAGGAGTTTCTCCTTGTGCAGTAGAACACGCTTCCCCTCTCCCACCCATGTGTGCCTCCTAAATATGTTATAGGGGTTCCACTAACCATCCATAGCAAATTTGGTGTTGGCAGAGGGCATACATGGGCAGCAGAGGGGGAAATCTCCTTGCACTAGTGCAAAAAGTCAGTTGAATACCACCCCAGATTTGCTATAAGACCAGGTCTACACGTGCAGCAGAATGGAACGCACCACTTCAGACTGCAGGTAAGGAATGTAATTTTCTAATGGTTCCTAGTGGGAAGGAACCCTACTATGCCAGGAAGAAAGATTCTAGCCCAGCCCACACTTTATGGTGCTGGTATTCTAATTGCAGGGAGATGGGGCAGGTTAATGCAAAAGAGCATTATAAAAATGTGATTCCCTCATCCCACCAATTCGGAACTTTAAACAAGTCTCAGGTCCATGAGTTTCGGGCTCAGATGAAGAGATAACTCCGAAACAGCAACAAAAATTAGCTGGCAATAACATGTGAATTCTTGAGTTTTTTAAAAAATGTACTTTTATTTTATAATTACTGTATGCCACATTGTGGGTTTCCTTGTACAGAAAAAGCAGCTTATACTTTTTAAGTAATAGAAAGCTATTCAATTTTAGGTTGAGGCTCATCTCTCAGAAAGGGAGATGCAGTTAGTTGCCTCTTACTCACTTGGGATGTTTACAGAGTTCTTTCCAAGAACTGCTGGACAAGTGAAGCTGGAATTTACTCTGTTTTCCCACCAATCCCGATGGCAAAAATGGAATGAGAGCAAACAAGGTGACTGACAATAGCTGTTTTTTCTAATCAGCCAAGCACAACCAAGCCAGCTCTCCACAGTGACTTAAGCTCCAAGTTGGATGGGTCATCCTATATATCTTGGCAGGGAGTTTGGGCAATATTCCTAGGAAACCTAGTGTCTGCGCAGTGGTCTGGCTACAACCCACACTCAAAATCCCACTGGCCTCAAATCCTTTTTCATTAAATAGTTGATTGCATAAACAAACTTTTAGTGTCAAAGCAAACTTAGCATGATATGATTGCTTGTTTTGCATTTGCCAAACGCAGAAGGGACACAGAGCTGGTTCACATAAAATGCTGAGAAAACCATTAAAGCCATAAAATGTGTTCTACTCACAAACACCTCATTACATGTGCTGTTAAGTGTGCCTACCAAATCAAGCATGAAGCTGATTGTACTGAGCATGAAACAGATCATAAAATCTGCTCCAAAGGATGGTGGTGCAGGATTCAGATTCACCTTTCACATCAGGCACAAATCTCTATCTTTAAGACCCTCTAGCCTTGAAAAAATATGGAAGAGTCACAAGCATGGATCATAAATAGTAATACACAACATGGACCACAAGGTTACTGTGCCCCAGAAAAGTGGTGTGGGAGAGAGGGGAGCAGCAGCAGTTGGTTTGAAAGGCAGATATACAGAAGCTTTTCCAGTCTCCAGGGTGGGGGGTAGAGAGGGCAAGAGGACAAAAAAGGAACAGTATGGCAGAAAGCCCGTAAAAAGGAGAGATTAAAAACAACAGAAAGTGTTTGAGGGTACAGAAGGAGCAAGCAGAGGGGATGGGGGGGTAGAATTGGAGGAAGGAGCCTGATTGTGGAATGTTCTTCCCAGAGAGCCTCACCTGGCACCTACCTTAAGATTTTTCCAGGACAGGTGAAGATCTCTTTATTCCTCAAAAAAATGTTTAATGCTTTGGTTTTTTTTTTTTTTAAAGTACAATTCTTATTCCCCATCACTGGTTTTATTCTGCTGCTGTATTAATCTGTTTTAGATTTTAATGTCTATTTTACAATTGTCTGCCTGTCTATCTATCTATCTATCTATCTATCTATCTATCTATCTATCTATCTATGCAAGCCACCCAGAAACTTTATCACTCATGATAAAAAAGTTGTAAACCAATGAATTTCAGGTTACACAAAGTCATGTCAACATACAGAAGCAAACATGTCTCATTTAACTTGAATAACTGAAAAGAGAAAGCAACGTGTACTCTTTTTGTATCCCTGGAATGGGGTGGAGGGCCTTGAAGATATAGACTAATAACTTGATGCTGATGTGGAAGGAACAGAAGAGTAAAACAATTTAAAAACAAGAGAAAGATTTACTGGACAAATAGGGGCTCTCTCTTTATACATTTCATCTTTCCCAAGAAACACTTTTAAATGTTTCAATATTAAAGAGGTATGCCTTAAAACAAGCTGTATGTGGGTATGCAAGAATTGTGAGGTAAACTCTGCCAATGTCATCCCCCACCCCCAACAAGCACTTCAAGACACCAGCAAGAAGTTCCTGATCTCCTGTACTCTTCATTCTCCTGTATCTCTGGCACCAGTCCTGCTCTCCAGCAACAGGAGAGCACTAAGGAAGTACAACTCACACACATCACCCTTTCTGTCATTCCTGGAACAGGGCTGAGGACAAGTGGCAGCCACAACAAACAAGAGGTTGGGACAGGCACAGCAGCAGAAGCAGAGAGAGATTTAAAAGGTGCCCCTAGCCAGTAATATCCAATTCCCGGGTGCTGACACCAACCACATAGCTAAATGCTTGGCCAACTTCCATGAAAACTGCTGGGAATGCCTTCTCTCATCTGCTAAATCCCAGATTCAAAGCAGAGGGAGGCAAGAACAAATTGGTTTTGTTTTTTCATGCAGTTGTCCAATTTTCAAAAGAAAGATACATGAAATAAAACAGAAGTCCTTCCTGTTCTCATTTGAAGAAGAGGCAGCTGTTCAAGATGCCGTGGTTGTTTTGACTCCAAGTTCTCCAATTATATCCCAGGAGTAGATCAGCCTCGCAGTTCCATCTCAATGTGCCAGAAACAAAGCACAGCACCTGCAGAAACGTTCTTGCTCCCTTCCCTTTCATCCCTACCCAGCCACATGCACTTAAGTCAAAAGGAAGCAGCCTTGCTTTCATAAACTTTTTTTTTGGGGGGGGGGTATTGGTTATGCCACAACCAGCTGCCAACTGGGAACAGGCAGCATGATCTCAGGCACCCACAGCGCCAAAGCACCCAGGTGTTCCACAGAGCACCCCAAAGTAAGGTTACCAGATTTTTTCCAATGAATCCGGGGACACTTTTCAACTTCCTACTAAATAGATGGATTTTGTCAGGGGACTGATTTGTAAATCCGGGGACTGTCCCCAGGAAACAAGGACGTCTGGTAACCTTACCTCAAAGAGCTCCAGAACTTAACCACTACAGAAGAAAAGGCAAATTCAGCTTTTGAACCCATTCACATGATGCTGACTGCTGTGGACCTTATGGAGGTCAATCTAAGGGTAGACACGGGAATGCATATTTCACAGAGCTATTTTTCACTGCAGAAGCTGCAGTTGATAATGGGGATAAATAAGATCTTCCTCTTGGATTTTCCTTGTTGGCATTCCTGGCATAATTCCAGAGCATTGTTTAAAATTTTGGTACTATTTTATAGGTGGTTTTTGATCTTGTCATTGTCAACTGTTCCTCAATTTCTTGCCATGGTGCAGCCTATAACATTTATTGGAATGGGGGGAGGAGAGGTTATGGGGCTGTGGCTGGAAGCCACATCAATGAACCACACATGAGAAGAAGCAACACCTGTTTTATTGAAACTGCTCTGTGCTCCATGTATGAGAGATGTTGGTGTCAAGGAGTATGAAAAACTAATACAATATTTTGTTGGGCTTAATATGAAAGCTTTCAGATCACACAGAATTATATCTGAAACAGAATATAGCACTTCTGTTTTTCTTGGGTCAACCTACCACACATCAGCTTAAGAGGCAGACCTACCAAAGGCACATTCTTTATAAAAATGTGCTTTGCTTCACAAGTCTTGTGCTATCCTTATGCTATATTTTAATTTTACAGGGACAGAACTTTTATCCACAGGAAAAAAGTGACACTAACCCCAGATTTAAGTCCCCAATATTCTGTCATGTCTGGATTACATAGCATCCTACAAAACTGAAAATACTTTTGGACATCTACACTTAAGCACAACAAAGAGCTTCCGAACTGATTTCAATGCAGATTGCATGCACGAGAAGAGCTCTATACCGTATCTTTCCATGTATAAGACAATGATTTTGGGGGGTTGTCATATACATGGATGGTGAATGCACAGAGGTGTGAGCTTGGGCTCTGGTGTGGGCAGCCTGGCCTTGGGTTTGGGCAACCCTAACTTTGGCCAACTTCCCTCAAGAAAGCTCAACAACTTTGGGTGACCTCCCCAAAAAGCTCAAAGTTGTTCTCTTTGATGTTTAAATTTTGGGTTCAAATAAATAGGGGTTGTCTTATACATGCGGGCATCTTATACACAGAAAAATACAGTAATTAAGGAGATCTATTCTTTTAGCCAGCAGGAGGTGCTGTGATCTGCTGATACAGGAAAATTGGCACACCCCTAACTGCTGCACCTGGATTTTTATAGATGCTGTCTGTTGCGTAATTGTAGACTTGGCAAAACACATGGTTCCAAATTGCATGGGAGGGGAATGGCTTCATCTGTATGGAATTAGCTCTTAAAAGAAAAATCAGCTGTATGCAAGAGAAACCTACAGCTTGCCTGGTGCTAAGTGTGCTTAACCAACGTACAATGATCTTCTTAGTGAGATCAATACTTCAAATTGTACACAAGGGAGCCAGACAAAATGCAGCTGGAAATGGTCAAAAACACAATTGTCGACTTATGCAGTCAACGTGTAAAGTCATGTAAGGATACTGGTGCATTCCCACCAAATGACTGCAGTGGGGGCGAAGGAGGAAAATCTTACAGTGCTGGAGAAGCAGCACAATCTTCATAAACATTTTCTCTCTTTGTAGGTCTATAGAAAGTAGACATATTGTACCAGTTTCATTTATCAAAAATGACATTATTAGACATCTCTAAGGAGCTTGCTTGGAAAATGAAGAAGTGAACAGCTTTTCAATTTATTCCTGCCCATACATTTCAGTATCGTCAACCATACTCAGAGCCAGAATTAAGGTTGTATTGGAGTTATCAAACAGTATTTTTGATGGGGGAAGGTGGGTGAAACAGGGTAAAAATCCCCCCTGTGCCACCCTTATTCTCATTTTATAGGTACAGAGCAGTAGAAAGGTGGCACTTGAGCCCACAACCCTCCATTATGTCTGGATTGCAGGTTCTTAGGAATAGCAGAGGCTGGCGTGGTAGCGTGGGTGGGTGGGTGGGTGGGCTACACGCCACTGCCAGTTACTGAGGGGGTGGTGAAGGCAGCAGGTAGCTCAGTGCAGGGCAGCAATGCAGCCCCACCAGTACCGACATGCTGGCAACCACTGCTTAGAAAACTGAACACGCTTTTATGCACAACTAAAAGCTTTCAGAACTGATGACAGCACACGTATCGGAATGCATGTGAAAAGCTGAAATATGCTCAAGGCTTCCATTCCTGCCTTCTGGGGTGCCAGAACCTAAAAGAAGATTCTGCTAAATCTGACCGGAGTGCGCTCATCAGCTGTAAATCAAGATACAATGTGGTGGCATCCCTGATTCACACCTCTCCCCTCCTGTCTTTGAGGCTTTCATCAAAATGCATTGGACTGCAGCCACACTAACACACGTTAAAAAGCATGGAATGATTATATGAAGTCATTAGAGATAGTACTCACTACAGTGGTACCTCGGTTTACGAACTTAATCTGTTCCGGAAGCCTGTTCTTAAACCGAAACCATTCTTAAACCAAGATGTGCTTTCCCTAATGAGGCTTCCTGCCACCTGTGCCCTTCCACCATTTGGATTCCGTTCTTAGACCGAGGTAAAGTTTGCAAACCGGGACACTATTTCTGGTTTTGCGGAGTTCGTAAACCGAATTGTTCTTAAACAGGACTGTTCTTAAACCGAGATACCACTGTAAACTTAATCCAGCCCCAACTCCATCTTGAAGTTCTCTGCTACAGAGATTCTTTCAGCTCCTCTATTTCCTGCCACTTCTACAAAACTAGAACAAGGAATTATGAATCTGAGGGTTGAAAATTCATGAGGCATTGAGGAAGATGACCAGTATGTTAAGCAGAATAGAAGATCTTTGAGAAATAATTTCCCTTCTTGATGAAACTAATCTCTGATTTTGTACTTTTAAAAATATCTAAATATGTCTCGCAGACATATTCTGCACCTTGGAAAATTGATTTCTGGAACAAACTCCCAGGCACTTGAGAACAATTGCTTTATGTCTTTAGCATTAATGGCCCTAGAAATCTAAATTATACAATCTGATCTCCCCCTGGAACAGATTTCAACTGAAAAGCACAGAACAATAAAACAAACCAATTTCTGCTTAAGTATTACACTTTGACCTCTTAAGCTCTGCACCTACAAATTCCCTTTCTTTGTTCAATATGAAATTATTAATATGAAAATCCACACACTACATCTAGTTTTACAAATGCTCATAATCTTTCCTCATTTGAGGACTCTGACCGATAGAACTGTATAGCTGGAAGGGACCCTGAGGATCATCTAGTCCAACCCCTGCAATGCAGAAATCTTTTTTCCACACATAGGGCTTGAGTTGGCCCTGCTCTTCTTTTAAAAGTTGCCTATATGTTACCCAATTTCCCCCCAAAGTTTTCTTTTTGACTGAGATTACTTCAAAGAGTGATAACCATCATGGTGTTTTGGGCTCTAACAACTTTTGGTACCTTGTCCAAACTTTATATAGTGAATTCCTGATTGTATGATTTAGGAACTCTTTATGAACTGCAACTTTGTTTGTTGTAAACTAAATATGCATGCCAGCCGTATCTATTATTCCAACCCTCTAGATTTCAAATGCCTGTGTTGTCTAGCATAATCCACTCCTTAATCCAGCAAAAGCATGCGGCTTCATAATAAATTCTTAAATCCAGAAGAGCAAAACCTCCCTGTTCCAATTTATCTGTTAATAACTTATATTTAATATACAGCTTTTTACCCTGCCAGATAAATTTTGTTAAGTCCATTTTCCATTTATTAAAACAATCAATTTCCCCTATTATGGGGATCATTTGAAAAAGGATCAATAATTTATTTTTATTGCTGAAATTCTACCCCATAGTGTCAGTTTCAATCTTGCCCAAATTTCCGTATCTCTTTTTATCTCCTTCCAAATTTTGTTGTAATTATCTTCAAAGTGATTTATATTTTTCATTGTCACCTGAATTGCTAAATATTTAACTTTTTTTACAATTTGTAGATCTGTTTTTTCTTGTAGTTCCTTTTTCTCCTGATCTCCCATATTTTTAACCATTAATTTCGTTTTCTCTTTATTAAGTTTAAAACCTGAAACTTTGCTGAAATCTGGCATTTTTTCAAGGATTTTAATGATACTCTCTTCTGGGTTCTCAATCATTAAAATTAAACCATCCGCAAATGCCCTTAATTTGTATGATTTGTTACATAAAGTTATCCCTTTTATTTCCTGATCACTTAGAATGTCATGATTAAGTATTTCCAAAATTAGAATGAATAATAAAAGAGAAAGTGAGCATCCCTGCCTAGTCCCTTTTTCTATATTAAAATAATTCTGTCATGTCATTATTAATTATCAAGTTTGCTTTTTGCCCTTTGTAAATTGCCTTTATTCCTCTTGTAATTTGTTCCCCCATATCCATCTGGTCTATAATTTTCCCCAGGAATTTCCATGATACGTTATCGAATGCCTTCTCTGCATCCACAAACATGAAGGCCACTTTTTTGTTTGGTTTCATATCTAAATATTCAATTGCATCTATAACTACTTATTTGGATATTTGGATATAACTATATCTAGTTAATATTTTAATTTATCTAAAACAATTTCCAACCATTTTTTCAAACAAACATTCATACAATAGGGTTTGAACAAAAATATATTTTAACACAGATTTTTAAAACTGTTTGATAATATGCTTTAAAATTGTTTTATAACATGCTGCTAAAACAAAGCCTGCTCCACACTCACTAGCATGGATGGAACATGGCAGGAGGTAAACGTACAAGATTGATTAAACTCCCCACTCTAAAATGTGAAAAGGAAAACTGCACATCAGTCAGGAATTACCCCAGGTCCCAACCAAATGCACACCCCATCTACACTTTTACCCAGTCACAGATGTTGGCAAGCATTATCATTACCTGTTTAAAACTAGGCGACTAGGCATTATGTTTCAGCAACTAGCAGGCCTGTTGGCTAATGTTTTATGGTGGTGAATCTTAAGCTACATTGGGATGGAGGCAGCTATCACACTTGTAAGGCAGGAAAGGTCTATACAATTAAAAATGTTATTTTATTCAATAAGTTTACGAATGTAAAATTTGTGCCTAGTGCTAATCATCAGCCAGAACAAAAGGCAGGAGTTTTACTTTTTGCTAAGGAACTGGGCAGGATACAAGGAACAAGCACATAGGCTATATTTCCATAAAAGGTGGTCTAAGACTTGTTTTAGGGGACGCGGGTGGCGCTGTGGGTAAAACCTCAGTGCCTAGGACTTGCTGATCGTATGGTCGGCGGTTCGAATCCCCGCGGCGGGGTGAGCTCCCGTCGTTCGGTCCGAGCTCCTGCCCACCTAGCAGTTCGAAAGCACCCTTAAGTGCAAGCAGATAAATAGGTACCGCTTTATAGCGGGAAGGTAACGGCGTTTCCGTGCGCTGCGCTGGTGCTGGCTCGCCAGCTGCAGCTTCGTCACGCTGGCTCTCGGCCTCTTGAGCAAGATGAGGACGCAACCCTAGAGTCAGACACAACTGGCCCGTAGGGCAGGGGTACCTTTACCTTTACGACTTGTTTAGGAATATTCCTAAGGAGGCAGGACTTGCAGCAGCATCTGACAGTGACTGTGTCCCTGCTTGTGTTGCATCTATTCTAGGACAATCGGTTAGGAGGGAAGGAACTTCATATGAATATGAAATTATTTCCTTAGATCATGCTCTGATGTCAGCAGAGCAAAAATATGTGCCACATAGCATTGGAGCTGCCTGCTTTTCATCTGCAAAAGGAAAAAAAAACCATAGGCCCAACTGTTTCTGGAGTAAGAGAGAGACTATGAATTAGACAGGAAGAAACATACTTGTTTGGCTCCACTGAATGCCAACTGCTTTTTGTAATTTTGTACATAAAAGATAATATTTCTTCTACATTATCTGCCAATGAGAGAATGCCATAAGTCAACCTTGCCAGATCATTCAAGTTTGCCAATAACCAATACTTTTTTTTAAAGGAGCAATCCTTGCTATGAAGTTCCAGAGGGTTCTCAGAAATGTTTTATTAAATACACTGGCTTTTTTTCAAGCAATTCTGAATGACTGGAAATGCCAAGTTTCTTAAAAACATTTTCTGCTCTGCAAACTCAAAATTACCACTCTTTTCTTCTTAGACTTTGAATTTTAACACTTTTTAAGCCCAATTGTATGCTTAGAATAACAGAGCCACTGCATACAGGGTGACTTTCTTCCAGAAAGTAGACAGCTGTACAACAAGATGGTATAGGATGCGGGGAGGGGCAGAACTACTAGGACAAGCCCTCAAAGCCTTTTGGGGTGGCCCTCAACAAGATCTGATTTCCCCCCAAACTGCAGCCCTCCTGCTGCCTTCCCAAAGTTGGATAAACAAGGTTTGGGAGGGAGGCATGAGGGTTCTGACAGGGCCCTAGAGTTCTCCCTCCTCCTTCCCAAAGCCTATTTAGCATTTTCCAGCTTTGGAAAGAAAATGAAAGGGCTCTAGGACCCTGCCAGAGCCTTGCACCTTCTCCCCAAAGCCTGGTGCCTTACTTATCTAGCTTGGCAGGAGGTGTCAAATTTTGTCCTTGCTCCTCCACCCACCACACAACAAGGCAGTGTGTGGCCCGCCAGTTCTGTGTCAAAGTACTCTTGCGGCCCACTTGGTATGAGACATCGGACCACCCTGTACTGGAACATGTGGGTGGACTGAACCGACTTGACTCTGAACGTAGAATGCATCATTTTATTTGGGATCAAGGAAAACATTCTCCCTTAAGCAAAAAGAAACTGCAGTTACTTCTTGTGGTTTATTTGGAGGAAATAAAGCATGTGCCTAGGTTCAGACAACAGGACAAGCCAGATTCTGAGCAGCAGACATCAGAACATTGCTTGCTCACATCAATATATATATATATATATATATATATATATATATATATATCCCGCCCATCTGACTGGGTTGCCCCAGCCACTCTGGGTGGCTTCCAGCTTATATAAAAACATAGTAAAACATTACCCTTAAAAATTTGACCAAACTGCAGGAGGCAGTAGAAGACAGGAGTGCCTGGCGTGCTCTGATCCATGGGGTCACGAAGAGTCGGACACGACTAAACAACTAACCCACAACAACAAACCTTAAAAAGCTTCCCTATAGAGGGCTGCCTTCAGATGTCTCCTAAAGATATATTATTACTCATCTCCATGACATCTGATTGGAGGGCATTCCACAGGGTGGGCACCACCACCAAGAAGGCCCTCTGCCTGGTTCCCTGTAACTTCACTTCTCACAGTGAGGGAACTGCCAGAAGGCCCTCGGAACTGGACCTCAGTGCCAAGGCTGAACAATGGGGGTGGAGACGCTCCTTCAGGTATACTATTTAGGGCTTTAAAGGTCAGCACCAACACTTTGAATTGTGCTTGGAAACATAATGGGAGCCAATGCTATATGATCTTGGCAGCTGTTCTAAGTCACCAGTCTAGCTGCCGCATTCTGGATTAGTTGTAGTTTCTGAGTCACCTTCAAATGTAGCCCCATGTAGAGCGCATTGTAGTAGTCCAAGCAGAAGATAACCAGAGCACCCCCCACTCAGGCTGTGCACCTGGTCCTTCAGGGGCACAGTTGCTCCATTCAGGACCAGGGAATCCCCCACACCTGCCTGTTCTCTGTTCCCTAGAAACAATACTTCTGAATTGTTGGGATCCAACCTCAAGTTGTTAGCCGCCATCCATCCTCCAATTGCTTCCAGACACTCACACAGGAACATTCACTGTTTTAAGTGGTTCCGACTGAAATGAGAGGTAGGGCTGACTATCATCTGCTACTAATGAACACCCACCCCAAACCCTGATGATTTCTCCCAGCAGCTTCATATAGATGTTGAAGAGCATGGGGGAGAGGACCGAGCCCTGAGGTACCTGACAAGTGTGTGGCTAGAGTAGAGGTGTATTGAATCAAAAGCCCAAAATTCACCAGGTAAGGAACTGCAGAGGTGGTGGCAGTGTTGACTGCCAGTATCCACAGCAGAGATGGCCAATTGGTGACTCAGATTCGAGCCCTGACAGCACTAACAAATAATTCAATCAAGATTGTGGGAGAAGGTTTGCCCCATTTTCATTCCTAAGGAAAAACATATTTATAAGTTCTAAGAGATAAAGATAACTATTTCATACTTTAACATAGCATCTTTTATTGCAATTTTAAAAATAAAATGACCCAGCTAAGCCAATGCACACATGATCCATAACCAGGAAGTTCATACCGTTAGGTGGCTGGCTCTGAATTATATAGAGATCAAATGGAGCAACTACCCATTGGCACAACAGCCTAGTTCTCACGGAGGGCATAAAACTGTCTGGGCTGTACTACTACTTGCACTGAAAGCGGAGACTTGCATCACTGAAGGCTCTATCATAAGAAATAAAATCCCACCACATAGAATATTGGTCATCAGGGGAAGATTCTCACCTAGCGTTCACATTTGCTGGCAAGATTGTTCATGGAATTATTATTTTTTTGGGGGGGTGCTTGTTCTCTTATTTTTTATAGAAAGGAACATTTATATGTTGTGGACTGATATCCTCTTTAAGAGCTAGGCCAAAACATAGAGAAGCTCCAAAAATACCAGCAACTGCTGTTCTTAGTAATATCCATTCTGTGCACTGAACAAAATTAGTTCATGTTAAAAAAAAAAAAAAAGACTCTTAAGTTACAAGGCATCTAACGAATGGGAGAATGTCTAAGGGGTCCAAACTCCTGACTTTGGATGGGCTTGTATAACATTTTGGGCAACATTGGAAAGTCCTGATCAGTGTCTAGTTCTGAAGGAAACATAATCTGCATAGCAAACTATTAGCTCATTTTTACACCCATTTTGACTGGACTGTTTTTTTAAGGAAGATTTCAGTGAAGGGAAGTCTTTGAAGCTCCTGGAGGTAAATAATATCAACCATGGGACCCATTACTTCACACACTGCCACTTCTTTTCCTACTGTCTCCTTAGACCAAATTGTCTCCAGTCTGCTCCATATGCATTCTGCTACCTCAATCCCTTCATGCTATTCCATGCTCATTTTAGCAAAAATGTATGTTCCTGTTCTACCCATATGAGCTAATAATGTTGGAAGACACAGGTGGAGTTTGACTAAGGTGAGACCAGATTAATGTCTCTCTCACCCAAGTTGTGTTTGCTTAAGCACACACACATACACTCCTGCCTAGCAAAGCAGGCTCCAATGCTCTCAAGAAGACTGGAGTTTCTTCAATTAAAGCATCCCTTAAAGCCATGGTTTTCAAACTGTCTTCTGATGAAAAGGGGAGGGGGTACTTTCATGTTACTGAAGTGGGTAGGTACTCTGGGGGGTTGCTGTGCAGTAACATTTATGCAATCTCTAATCAAACTCTAAATTACATTTCAAGAATCCAATTAAGTTTCCATCAAGTTCATACATACAACATTCTTCCATCAGCAGCAAGGTCATATTAATTCCAATTCTTAAATAAATGTCAGAAGAAAGCATGCAAATTGTGCCGCCCTCCCCCCGCAAAAAGAAAGGTGTAGATGGTTTTGGCAAACTTTTTTTTTAAAAAAAAATTTGAAACGAGCTATGCATATTAGAGAGTGAGGGTGTGACGGACAGCAGAGCCAGCCTAGCAGAGCCGACGTCTGGTGAGCCAGCCCCCCTCAACTCCCACCAGAGCTACAGAGTCAACTAGCCACAGAGGAGGGTGGAACAGCACTTTGGGGGGAGGAATGAAGGGGGCCGTTTCTGAGGGAGAGAGTTAGATAGGGCTGGATTTAAGATGAGAGACAGGTTTGGTTTTGAGAAGGTGCAAAGGTTCAGGTTAGGAGATAGGGTTTGATTGGGAGTGAGATAAGGAGAACTGGTTCTGAGTGAAGTGAAACATGCACCCTGAGACTATCCATAGCGAGAGGATAGGGAGACCGGGTTGACCGTCTGGGAAAGGAATACGGACAGGAGTGTCCTGAGAGGGCTGAGTCTGAGCCGGGAGAGGGAGATCCTGGGGGGATGACAGCCTCCCTGGATGTCCGTCTAGCCAGGAGGGGAGAGTTCTTCTAGGTCCAGAAGACTCCCAGCCCAGTCCCAGGGGGCGAGGGGACCCTCATTTAGAAGACCTCCGGGGTGGGATGGCTAAGAGAGTGGGCAACTGAGGAGAAGCTGTGAAGGAAGCGGCGTGGTGTTGAAAGTATTCAGTGGTAATATCTCAGTGACAGAAACTGAGTTGAGCATTTTACTCTCTGTTCTAGAAACCTGAACATCTACCACCTGAAGCATAACAACTGATTTTTAGTAACTGAAGTTCAAGAAGAGCTGCGCCTATAGTGTTGTGTTTAAGCCTGGGTTAGTTAAAGTAAACAAGTTAACGTCTACCTGAAAATAATGAATTTCCTGACCCACTTTGTTTCATAAACCATTTTTGTTTAATAAAACTTTTCTTGTTAGTTTATTTTCTGCTTGAGACTCCAGTCATTAAGTTTTCCCTCACACAAGTCCCCCACGAGATGATCTGTGGTAAATTGTGGGTGCACTGTATTTAATGGGGGGCAGTTAGCAGGAGTGGATCCGCCGCCTTATTAATGGGTGCTATTAAGTGGTGGCTATAGAGAGAAACACTGCAGGACCTACACTTACTGGAATACAGTTATGAGGAGATCAGTAATGGAGAACAAGATTCTCTAGAGGACAGATCTCTCATCACTACTGAACTCTCTTTGCAATAGGCAACGGCTGGATGGAGAGGGCATCATTCATGTGAGGTAGTGGTGAGGTTCAATAGGCTTGGCCATTGCACTGAAATGTTTCCTGCAAACATGCAAGGGTTCATCTGCAGACCAAATGAGGTCAGAAGGGTAGAGCATTTGAAAACCATTGCCTTAAAAGCAGTTAAGCAATTATGCCATCTGCTGGAAGGCAGTGGTGTAACCACACAATGCAACTTGAATGTGGTTTAATTAACTCTTATGCACTTTTACCTCTTTTTTCCCAGAGTATGGCCACTGTTGCATGCTGACAGCTGCTAGGAGCCACAGCTGAGAGCTGAATGCAGGGTGAGGACCAAAGGTGGACAAAATATCCCAGAAGGAGCATGATGTGTCACCCACCAGAGGTACAACCCCTTCCCTAACACTCTGGGAAATGGATTTGACTGGCCAGGTGAGGGTAGCCAATGGGTCTCAAACCCTTGGCAAGTTAAAAGATTTAGCCTGCATGCAAAGATAAGCTCTGGCAGATTGTGCAGATGAGACCAGTAGTGGGTCCCAAAGTCAAGAAGGCAGTTTCTGCACATGCTGCAGAGGGAAGTGAGGGACAGATGGGGCGACCAGACAGTCTTACTGCAGCTTTAGAGGTCAGTCAATGAGGCTGCATCTGAACCCATAAAACTCTTGACCTGAGCCTAACTCTTCAGTCTAAACAACTCATTTATGAGGTGCACGTGCACTGCTTACAGGATGACTTCCTGCCTTGTCTCACTCTCTCCAGGCCACCAGCACTGACAACTAGTCCACATTGCTTAGAATGGAAGTAAGCCTAAAGGTATTTTCAAGAACACCGGAACTAGCACAAAATGGAGTTTAATATTGCTGTGTTTATTCTTCCTGGGACTGCACTGTCTATTCATTAGAAAAAAAGCTTTTACAGATTTCTTGATGGACAGGACAGCAAGGATCCATCTGTGCAATGGAAAACTGGGTGCATGCCTAATTGTTCTGATATAAAGGCCTGGATGTGGTAATTTATGTGCTCGCATCTTCTTGTCCCCACGAGGCACAGTTCTCCTCTTTTCCCCTGGAAAAATTGTTAATTGTGAAGAGGTCCATAGGAAGAGGGAAAATCTCACCCTCTGCTGCTTAGCCAAAGCCTAATTCTTCCCAAACAAGCCTATAAAACAGTTTCACTATCACGACTAAATAATATAAATGGATCCCTGCCTCTTCTTCCCACTAAAGAACCACAGGAGATGCAGTTTTTGGAAGAGATTAGAAATGATGGCATCCCTTAAAATGATTATCAAGATTTCTTGGAGGGGGACATTATACCCTCCAAATTTGCAATGGATTCCTCTATACGTTCTGCATTGAACCATAACACACTTACCCTACGGAATGATACCACATAGAATGTATCTCCCCTTCTGTGAATTGCTTCAAACAAATCTTGGTAGTTTTGTGGAGAAGCATAATAAACTTGTAGCTCATTCCCTGAGTTCCTGCTGAAATACATGAGAAGAAAATGCTAGAACCAAGAAGAATTGCATGCACAGGACACTATAATGAAGCACAGGACCTTATTTAATAATGTGCTTAGAAATTTGTAGTGGCTTGTTACTGGGCCAGGTTCAAGGTTCTTGTATTAATTTACAAGGTCCTTAACAATTTGGGTCCAGGATATCTTAAGGATCACCTGGTCACTTGTATCTCTGCCTGATCACTCAGGTCTTTGAGGGAGTCTCTGTTAGGGCTCAGATGCATGGCTCATAACTACTAGAAGCCAGGCATTCAGGGTCATAGGCTCAAGCCTGTAGAATTCCCTCCCAATTGAGATTATACAGGCATTTCCTTCCTGAACTCCCAGCACATGACAAAGACTTTCTTATTGCAGAAGGCATTTGAAGGCAGTGTTTCTGTCTGGTTTCATGAATAATTTTTACAGTGGAACCTTGGTTTTTGAATGTAATCCGTTCTGGAAGACTATTCAACTTCCGAAACATTCCAAAACCAAAAACTCAATACAGAAGCCTCAATACAATAGGGAAATTCAAAATGGAAGCCGCCTCAGAAGTTCGACTTCCGAGGTGCATTCAAAAACAGAAGCATTTACTTCTGGGTTTACGGCGTTCGGGTTCTGAAATGTCTGTCAACGGAGACATTAAAAAACTGAGGTTCCACTGAATTTTTTTATTCTCTGTATTTTTTATTTTTATGCATATCACTTACAAATGCTAATGATTAAGCAGTATATATATGCCATAAATAAATAAATACTATCTGAAACACACATGCTCAGTTTTATAAAATTCACTCCTGCAAATTCATGGTGATAGACACAATATTAATTTCCTGCAAAAAGGAGTTGGAAAAATTGTGGAGGACAAATCAACTAACAGATAGCTCCCAATTAGAAGAAGCCTCTCTTAATGATTCTCAGAAGACAATGGATGAAAGCTAAATTCGAGGGGAACTGCCAGTCTTGCCAGCCAGGACGCCTTCAGCAAAACAACTATCATTTCAAGTTTCAGTGGTCCTTTACAAGTAGGATTTAGTTTGGATTTAGTATTTTTTTATTATTGCTGCACTGGGGCAAGGGAGACCAAGGAATTTTCTTCTCTAGGGAAAATGTTAGAACTTGCATCCAATGGAAGAGTAATGCCATCAAAATATTACAATGGAAGATCCCATCTTCACTCACCCAACACTGTTGTCTGTGTATGGAAGAGCCATCAGCTCAGAATTCGATTTTTCTCCTGCAGCATTCTGGGGTGGGGTGGGGTGGAGAGACAGTGTGATTACACAGAGAGAAATTACTCTTCACTCAACTGAACGTGATCTTTTTGCGGTGTGCATGCAATGGGCCAATTTATTTTTTAAAAACTTCTGTGGAGGTTGTATATATGAACATGGAATCCCAGTTAATTTTCTGGCTCATTAAATACTATAAAATATAAAATCATCTTCAGTAATCAGGTACATAGATGTAAGAATTATCAGGGTCATAATCCAACTGAGTCAGAGTACATCTATTGAAATCAATAAACTTAAGTACACTGATTTCAATGGGCCTACTCTGTGTATGACTTAGCTGGATATCACCATAGTTTGCTCTTTCTTTTATGCATTTAGACAGCTTTTATACAAACACCCTACATTATCCTTTTTCCTTTTTCATATATCCTTTTTCATAGGACTTATTTTATCTATTTTATTTATTGAATTTATACACCGCTCTATACCCGAAGGGCAGTTCACAGAACAAAATCAGAATATAAAAACCACAAAATACATAATCAAAATAAAAACAAGAACCAAATAGCCCCCCCCCCAAACTTTAAAGGGGCATAGGATGCCAATTAAATCAACCAAAGGCCTGGTTAAAAAGGAACGTTTTTGTCTGGTGCCTAAAGGTATATAATGAAGGTGCCAGGCGAACTTCCCTGGGGAGAGCATTCCACAGACGGGGAGCCACTACAGAGAAGGCCCTGCTCTCGTGTTGCCACCCTCCGGACCTGTTGAGGAGGAGGCACACAAAGAAGGGCCTCAGAAGATGATCTCATAGTCGGGTAGGTTGATATGGGAAGAGGCAGTCCTTGAGGTATTGTACTCCTGAGCCATTTAAGGCTTTATAGGTCAAAGCCAACACTTTGAATTGGGCCAGTGCAGTCGGACCAGGATCGGTGCAATATGCTCAAACCATCTTGCCTGGCCGTTGAATTCTGCACCAGCTGAAGTTTCCAAGCCATCTTCAGAATCAGCCATATGTATAAAGCATTGCAGTAATCCAGCCTAGAGGTTACCAGAGCATAGACAACAGTAGTTAGGCTATCCCTGTCCAGATAGGGGTGTGGCTGGGCTACCAGCTGAAGCTGATGGAAGGCACTCTGGGCCACTTCCTAGTCCATCTCTCCAAGACATTCTAAGCAAACCTTGATTGGCTGCATATCCTGATATTCTACCCATTTGCATCCCAAGTCTTCCTTTATATGATGTTATCTGCTGCTCATATGTCAACTCCTACTTGTAGGTTAGTTTGAACACTGTATCCTCTTAAGGTATTTTCCAAAACTATTTTCCACTCTTCTCTTATCTGTAACTTGTCTTTGTTTCTCAATTTTGCAGTCACAGTTACTAATTTTGCATATTCTATCAATTTATTCTGCCAGATTTCTTTAGTGGGTATCTCTTTTTCTTTCCATTTTTTCGCGTATACTACTCTGTATGGATCATTTCCCAATACTCTCTAGCATATTTACATGACTGCCACATGTGCATCAGGGTTCCTTCTACCTTGTGGTACTTCCAGCATAAATTAGATGATTTCCTGTGCATTTTCAACAATTTGCTGGGTTTCAAGTACCACTGGTACATCATCTTTTGTAAGTTTTCCTTAATAAGATACCAGGCAGAGAAATTCATGGTCCCCCCCCCCCCAATTTCTCTCAAGCAGACATTTCTATATTGTAATCAATGTCTATAGCCCATTTAGTCATCGTCGCCTTTACCATCTCATCTTTGATCTCCCACTCCAATAGCAGTTTTTAATGGATATCACCACAGTTTTCTTTTAGGAACATTGAAGGTACAACGTTTTGTGCACAGAAATGTTCATAGGGGTGCTTTACACAACTAATCCTTTACAACAATTAACGCTTAAAACTTTTTTTTTTTTTGTATCAAATTATTTGGGCTACAGGGAAACTATAGCATATAATCCAAGCAATCAACATGACGCAGAACTTCAGACATCACCCTGACTTGGCCACCGTACTCCTTGCTCTGGTAACTTCCACACTGGATTATCACAATGCAGTCCACGTAGCGCTGCCCTTGAAGACGACTCAGAAACTTCAACTAGTTGAAAATGCAGCAGCCAGATTACTGGCTGGGGTTGCCTTTAAAAGAACTGCATTGACTGGCAGTTCGTTTCCAGGACCAATTCAAGATGGTCATGTTAGTGTTCAAACCCCTAAATAACTTAAGCCCCAAATATCTGAAAGGCCACCTCCTACCCTACAGAGCCTCCCAGGTATTATGACCAGCAGAGGAGGCCTTCTTGGTAGTTCCATCTCCCTCAGAGTGGCAGCCCAGGATAGGGCATTCTCTGTAGTAATCCCCCTCCCCATTGAGATGTGTCTGATTTCTTCGCTATGCAGCTTTCAGGGAATGAAGACACGCCTCTTTACCCTGGCCTTTGGCACCTGAGATGTGTGCTTTCAGGACCCACCCAATTCCTGTGAATGTAATAGGTTTAAATATTTTAAATTATGTATTTTAAATAGTGTAATCTGCCCCACCCAATTCCTGTGAATGTAATAGGTTTAAATATTTTAAATTATGTATTTTAAATAGTGTAATCTGCAGGTAACAAATTTAATCATGATTGCTGTATCATCGAATCTGATTACAGGAGTGACAACTGCATCGTATAAATAAAGCATAAATTAAGCCTAAAATGTTTGAATATAATATGTTTGTTTGGGAAGGCAACTGGAAGCACCAGGGCCCAATCCACTCCTGGGGAGCTTCCATTCTGTTCCTTAGTCCAGCTCCTGATCCCAATAATTCCTACGTCTTGTTGGCCATCTCAAGCACTTTCTTGCACAAGGTAACAAGCAGCAGCATAAACATACCTGGATGGGCTGAGCTTTTTGCTGCTGACTATTTAACATCCTTGATTTTGTCCTTTCTTCTTCATGTCTATGAACCCAGCCTCGCAGCTCATGCCTCAACCTGTAAAACACAATACTACAGTTATCTTTTTATTGAGAAACAAACATATGCTGCAGGGAGGGTCATTATAAACCTCTCTACAACCGATAAAGATATTGAAAAGTGAGACAAAAAGCTGTTTTTGACACTGATATAGAGAGTCTCAGTAATGACCTGGGTTAATTTCAATAATTCCAATTCACTGACCACAGTTGTTTTATGAGTAATTTAGCCATTGGAAAATGTTACACTTTCAGTAACACAGGAGCTTCATGCTTTTCCACATCTGCAGTTTTCAGATCTGGGCAGCTCAGAGAAATAGCCATAAGACAATAACGGAACAAGGAAACATTCTGAAAATTCAAAAACTAATATTGAGTAATAGCAATATTGATTTGAGGTTTGGATCTTGATCTGTATCTTTATTGGGGTTACAGAGTTGTCTGTCTTCAGAGTGACAGTGTGATTTATCCTTGTGGAAAATACAAAGATGTTTAGGTGTAGAAAGGGCTGAAAACTCCAACACTCTGCATGCCGAAGTGATTGCCACCAAAGAGAACTTTGAAAGAAAGGATGCTTAGGGGTACAAGACACAGAGGTTTGAATGGAGGTCTCTGAAGAGCTGTGAGGACTGAGTGTAAATTTCAGGTGGGAAAGCGATGTGCCACTGGTGGGTGTTGACATACCAAAACCCTTGAGAAAGTGTTTCACTAACCAGTCCTGGGATAAGGGAGGCCTACCAGTAGCACTCAGAATGGAGGAAATGGATGAGACGTGTCTTTTGATTGTATTAGGCCTTAAGCCTTTCTGTAGTCCATGGAGATACTGAAGAATGTCTGGAATCAATATCTTGTGAGGTTGCAGGCCGGATTCTGAGCACCAAGATGTAAAAGCCATCCATGTAGATTGGTAAAGACATTTTGTCGAAGGGCATCTGAAGGCTAGGATCGTTGAAACAACTGCGTAGTCTAAACTGTGGCACTTTAGGCTGTGACACTCAAATGCCAGTCAGTTTCAGCCACTGAGGAGACAGGTATAGTAGTGGAACTTGTCACAGCAATGTTGGAGAGAGAGGTAGAAGGAATAGCGGAGTGATTGACAGGGCTTGAAGTTCTGTCATTCATGGCCTGCGAGGCTAAAAGGGAGCAACTAGAACTAATTCTGCCTTCTCTTGTCTGACCTTGTGAAGAACACGTGGTAGGATTGCTTGGGGGGGGGGAAGGTGTAAGGCAGGCCCCGTGGCCAGGGAACTATCAGCGCATCCCATGCCTCCTCCTGAGTGTCCTGAAACCTTGAAAATAACGGAGCAGCTGTCAATTCACCTTGGTCACAAACAGGTCCACGTGGAGGGGATCAGAGATAGCCTCTGATTTTCACCAAATAAACACTCAATTCCATTTGCCGCACCGTGGACTGGGAGTGGGGAAGAACAGAAGCTACACTCTCTCTCCTTGTCACAGCTGCTGACGAGGAGGACAAGGACGAGGGGCTGACACTCCGCCGCTGCCAAAGTGAACCGGGAGGCAGTCGGCAGGGCTCAATTTCAAAGGCAAATAGAAGAAGGCAGGCAGGGACTTCATAGGAACACTCACTCTGTTGCTGGTGTAAAAACAGCAAACTGGGAGGAGGTGGCCAAGTCATTTTTAAATCAAGGCAAATGCCATACCAGCAGTCACACAAGTAGCACACACACCAAAATGAAAGAAATACAGTTGTGATCCCAGAAAAATGGTGGCAGCCGCTGAGGCT
Source organism: Podarcis pityusensis (assembly GCF_964106645.2). Classification (NCBI taxonomy): domain Eukaryota; kingdom Metazoa; phylum Chordata; class Lepidosauria; order Squamata; family Lacertidae; genus Podarcis; species Podarcis pityusensis. Next base: position 95,833,864 of record NC_138030.1, on the reverse strand, counting down.
ACTGAGGGAAAGAAAAAGAGGGTCCGATAGAGGGCCGCCATGCCTGAATGCGGGAATGGCTATTGGCGATGTGGCAAGGGCACCGGTTCTGGAAAATTTATCAGTGTAAGTAAACAACTAAGGAATAAAAGAAGGGTGGCAAATAAGCAGAACAACCAAACGTAAAGAGCAATGGAAAGGGGGTTTTTGTGTGTGGAAAAAACAACAACGTGCAGACTGTCTGCATCTAGACAAGAGGGAAAACTGAGGGAGTCCAGCCTACTTCCCACAAGCCTTTGCTCCTGGTCTAGTGTCTCACAACAGAGTGAACACCCATTCCATTGGATACGACACCCCGTAAACTGAAATAAAGCTTAACCTGGAAGGACTGTTGTATAAAGGGTACAAATTAGCTCCACAAAATGGTGCGAGTAAAGAAAACAGGACACCAGTGGTGGCTATGGTAGTCACAGAGGAAGAGAAGACAGAAATTGATCTAAATGAGACACTGAGAGTTGTGCAAGCAGCAATAGAAGCAAATAAGCAAGTGTCAGCACAACTTTCTAATAACATTATGGTACAGTCTAAGAGAGCCATTTCTGTAGAGGGAACTTTGAAAAGGAATCTAAACTAAAAGCTTTGGCAGTGCGCACCTGGAAAAACTTTGCATAGCCACTAGTTACAAGTCCTTGGGCTTATCAGACACGAAACACCACCATCCTGACTGAGCAGGTTGCTTACCTGAGTGACTCTGTGCGATTGATCATTGGCTGGCAAGGTGGGGGAGAAATGTATATTATTGGTTCCTCCGTAACTACCATCAACGCTTTATTATTCGAAACTGAATGTTTATACCTAGAAGGGGGGAATACAAAGCCTTAGATATTTGTTCAAAGGAGACATACCTTGAAGAAAAGAAATGTGAAGATTGTGTATCTATATATATATATATGCTGTTTAGTTTATCCTTTATAGGATAATTTTATTTTGTATTCCTTTGAATATCTTTTTATAGGCTGCATGCCTGTATAATAAATTGATTTCAAACATGAAACATCAAAAATACAAAGCCATATAACAAAACAAGGCTTCTGAAACCATCTGTGGAAAGAAGAGCTGCCTCAGTTTTAGATCCCACATGTGTGAGGTGGCTTACTTATCTTGGAAGACAAAGAGTTGTTAAACACAACAGACGTCCGATGGAATTCATCTCACCACCAGCACCCATACTTCAGGACACAAATATGTCCCAGGAGAAAAGCAAACAAGTGCATCTAAGCTGTTATTGCAATGAGGGGATGGACTACACTATCCTCATTTAAAAACAAGCAAACTGCAAAAAAGATAACGTCAGCCCAAATTTGTCTCAATAACTCAAGTTATGACCAAAATAAAGACATGCATACCTGAAACGGATTTTAATTGTTTTTACGTATGGAAGAGTTTTTAATTGTTTTATATATGGAACTGCATAATTGCTTTGTGAAATTGCTTAAATAGATTTTTATGGGATGCAATTCATAAATGGAATTAAAAGCAACCAATGGGCAAGTTTCAATTGCCAAAAATTATTCTGTTTTGCTCAAAGAATCTAGGACATTTTGTCCAGGATGGGAAAGAAAGTGTGGGAAATAACACTTAGGGACAAAGATGGGGGCTGGGTTCTCTGGCTAGACCATTCTGTGGCTTCTAAGGGAAACTGTAAATGCAGTATACTTTCCAGATTAAAATTTTTTTTTGTGTTAGGGTTGTGCAGTGGCAAGTGTAAAACATGAATCAGGTGCAGTGCATTATCCGAGGAGGAGGGGAAGGGATTCCACAGCTCTCAACAATATGAGATGGCATCCCTGGTTAGTCCCTCTCCTTCTCTTTCTGCTCCCCCCTGCAAAAAGAAAAAAAGAATAGGAAATACCAGAAACTGTAGATTTCAAGCAAGGAGCCACCCTTTGTATATTAAGCATGTTAGGTGTGTGTATTAACTATATTTAATGTATATTATATATTAAATATTAAATGTATATAAAATAAACATTAAATATACATTGATGGAGATACAGTCATACCTCATGTTACGGATGCTTCAGGTTACATCTTTTCAGGTTGCATCCCGCGGCAACCCGGAAGTACCGGAAAGGGTTACTTCTGGGTTTTGCCGCTTGCGCACAAGTGCTAAATCGCGCTTCGCACGTGTGCACAAGCGCCAAATCACAACACGCACCTGCGCAGACACGGCGCTTCAGGTTGTGAATGGGCCTCCGGAACAGATCCCGTTCGCAACCAGAGGTACCACTGTACATAATTAAATAAAAATGCTCAGTAAAGGCTATTTTCATTCTTGTCCAATTGTTAGGCATGTAACTCCAGGACTGCAACGGTCATGTCACTGCCCACAATAGAGAATACACCTGTCTCCTTCCCCATCAAGGCCTGCACCATTATTTTCATCTAAGTTACATTGCTACTTTGAGACAGTGCTCGCATGCTCAACCAAATGACCTACCCCTGTACATTTCAAAGAAAAACCCTAAGGAATAGCTATCCGACTACTCCCTTCCAGTGCAGCAGATGCTAACCATTTTGAATGCTGTTTGTTTTGAACAGTTAGGCCCTTGAAATGGGGGTGGTGAGGGAGAGAAACAGTAGTCATAATGGTTTAAAAGTAGATTAGGAAGTCATCATCCTAAAGCTGGCACTTGAAAAAAAAAGGAATGAAAGTTAGGGTGGAAGAACTGTAAGATACCAAATAGGAGGCCTTAAATATGGCAAACGGGAGGAGGGAGGAGACACAAGGCGGGTAGTCAGGATGCACGAGAACTGGCAGGATGGCGGTCTCACAAACGCTCAGTTTGGAGAGTGAGGTGAGGAGTGTATGGTGCCTGGCTGCAGATTAGAGCTGAGAAGAGGCCATTAAATGTGTCCAGAAAACGGTTCCTGGAACCTTGGGAAGCAGTCTCAGTGGAATGGAATGTGAAAAAGACAAACTGGAGAGGGTGGAGGGCAGGGGAGAAAACAGAGAAGAGAACTGGAGGCAGCAGGTGTAAATGAAATAAAACCATGCCAGGCCAACCAACGCTCAGAGAGGCAAGACAGATGAGGCAACGACAACACCAGGAAGGAAAGGGCTGGGCAGGAGCGAAGGCCAAACAAAATGCAAAGGGGAAACCCACACCACCTCCATCGGCATCATGACCCGCTGTCTCTGTGATTTAAGATGCAGGCAAGACAGCAGATACAGGACCCAAACAGGTCAGGAATCCATGGCATAACTTTACTTCTCCAAGCTCCTCTCCAAATGGTATTTATTCTGCAGAGCTCAAGCAGACACACAGCTAGCGCTCCTTCAAGCGGTTGTGCCTATAGAATCTTTCTCGCAAAGACATTACAAAGCTTCTTGTCTTGCTGCCTGCTTTCCAAAACATTCTCAGCTATTCATGCTTTCGGCACATCTGTGGCTGGCTATTAAAAAAAAACGCTGGAAAGGAAAGGCTCCAATAGGATGGAACAACCTATTAGCTGAAAAAGCCAAAGCTTCAATCTGGAGATGATTAAGTGCACATCTCATCTATTGCCTAAAGTAAACCTCTGTAACAAGCCAACAAGAGCATTAGCAGAGAAGAAGGCAAATGCTTTTCAGGCTATACATGGAGCAGGCAGAAGCCACAGGCTCACTTGGGGCATCAGGACCAAATGCACACACACAGAAACAGACCAAGAAGAGATGCAAACATATCCTTGAAATGCTCAGACAGTCAGACACAGGAAGGAACCTTGTCTTGAACTGCTGGGAGTGGGGCAGGACGAGAGAAATGCTGAAAGCAGAATTTTATAAAGAACTAGATAATCTGACTATGATCAGTATTTATTTTTATTATTTAATTTATTACCCACTCTTCACCCTAAGATCCTGGGGCGGGTTACAACATTACAGCACAATATTAAAAATAGTTTAAAATAACTTACAATTACAGAAATAAGGCGGGTTAAAGTTTCTAAAAGCAGACTTTTCTGCAAAAGGTGTTTTTGCCTGGCAAAATAACTATGCATTAGTTGCGAGAAAGAGAACTTGAGAAAGTTACATATGTGTGTAAATCAAGGTGCAACCACTGGCCAAATTAAGAGAGACATTGTATTTATTCATTTCTATCCCACCTTTCCTCAGAGGAGCTCAAGGTGGCACACACAGTACTCTGCCTCTACATTATATCCTTATAACAGCCCTGAGAGAGGAAGGCTGAGAGAGTGAAGGAGGGACCTGAGGTCACAGAGTGAACTTCATGGCTGAGTGGGGATTTGAACCCTGGTCTCCCAGGTCTTAGTCCAACACTCTGTAACCACTACACTTCGCTGGCTCTGATATCTACAATTCCCCAACTTGATAATTTTCAAAGGATTTTATCTGTGTGGGTGCTGCTTATTGACTTGGATGTTAAGATGGAGCCGAACACACCCAAGCATACCACCTCTCTCTCCAGTGGGCCCTCATGGCCCACAGCTGGGACCTAGCCTGCTCAGCCACCTGGGGCTGTGTACACTCAAGCTTCAGGATCCTCCTCAGGCACAGAAGGGTGAGGGGAAATGGTATAACGAAGACTGGCAAGCAGTATGAAGCCTCTGGATTGGTCAAACCTAGCATAAAATACGAGGAGTTTGGCCTTCTACCACTGCCTGGTCAAAGAAGTCGCTTCTACCTACTGCTCTTCAGGTTCAAGTCCTCAACTCTAGTTCCAGTAGCAGAGAGCAGGAAATCAAGGTGTCGTGTGTGTGTGTGTGTGTGTGTGTGTGTGTACGTGTGTGTGTGTGTGTGTGTGTGTGTGTGTACGTGTGTGTGTGTGTGTGTGTACGTGTGTGTGTGTGTGTGTGTGTGTGATCCCCATTCCAGATTTTGGGACAGTTCTTCACAATCCCAGACTTGCCTTGACATGACAAGGACTTCTCAAACTACAATTTTGAGAACTGAATTCCTTTTCATGCCTATTGTTTCATGCCAGAGCTATAAAGTGTGTCAATCTGTCCTGTGCAGAAGGAAAACTAACCTGCCCACAAATGCCTTTCCAACTTTACTCCTAGAGATTGCCGCAATGTTTGGAGCACACATTTTCCAGATGGAGGCTACAGCTGAAGGAGCGATTTGAAATTGGGGCTATTTTTTGGAGGTTTTTCTCTGAACAAAATGTATGTTGATCCAATACCCCAGAACAGCAGACCCAGATGGTCAAAGACATTTTTCAGCAATACTAGAGAGATTCATAATGGAAAAACATCAAGTTGCATGAAAATGAGCTGGAACAGTGTATGCCCTGGAAGGCTGTAGGCTAAAGACAGAAACCAGGATAGAACGTGCTTCACAAAAGCACATATGAGCTAAAAACTAGGAGAGGGGCCTCTGCTGGCATCTACATACCCTCCTAAGAAATGAAGCATCTCTTACACTGAAGCTGAAAGGGGAAAGATGTGCAGCATGCTTTCTGCAAACAGGATAGCTCTTGAGCCCCAAAGAACTGGAGCAAAAAGCTACTGCTACAATCAACAATACTATTTCAAATTATTATTTGGTGTCAGCACACAGGATGCAGCCAGACACTGAACCCTGTTAGAGACACAGAAAGCTGGTTTGTGTCAATTTAACATGAAAAGTGGAAAGCAATTTTGTTCAGAAATGCAACTCTTCACTCCACATACACTCAAACACCTTCAACTGGCCAAAAATAACCAAGAGCACTGACTGGCCATGTGTCCCACTCGCCAGGTCAAACCCTGTCCTCTATCAAATGAACGTGGCTTAAGCCCCACACCCCTATTAATTTAGTCTGGATTCTGGTCATGCTTTTCCCCTGTTCCCCTGACACTTGCTTCTCCAATTCATGCCTATATTTTGCTAAGTTCTTCTACTTCCATGCACCTTTCAACCCCAATTCCTATCTTGGCTCTTCTCCTGCACTGTTGGCCCATTTGCTCTCTCACTTCCAGTGTCAAGCACCCAGACCACCACCATCTACAACCTGAAGTTTGCTTCCAGCTTTGATCTTTCTGCCTGGTCTTGGCCAGATTCAGATGTACATTGAACTGGATATGGAGATCAAATCAGGACAAAGATAATCTGGTAGTTATCTGTGTTATATTATCCTAATAAATAAGCCTGTCAGAATTTCTGCATTTTGCACCCACAGTATGTTTTTTTACAGGCAGTCTCACAAAGAGAGTATTACAGGAGTCCAACCTGGATGTGACCAAAACAAACATTACCATGGCAGGTTCAGTGTCAAACTCCCTCCAAAAACATGCTTCCAACACAGGCCGTGCCCCTCTCAACAAAGAATAGCAGAGGAGTCTTGCCACATTGAACATCAGAGGTGCTCAAAGGGCTATACACTTCTCAGTCCTGACTTGGGATGAAGTGGGGTTCAGGGGCAAGGCCCTGACCGCCTTCACAGCTCAAAGATGAGAAGGGGGTGGGATGAGGCCATTATGTCAGCTGCAGAAGTGCTTGGGAAGCACAGTGCCTCACTATTTTCCAAGCTTCTCCAAGCCAAAAATATAATATACACCCACCATCATTGAACACAATCATGGACCCTGGGTCCAAGTGAAATTGTTAAGCACTATAACCCCACCCATTTACTGCCTGTGTATGTATAAGGTGCTGGAAACAGGAAGCCAAGATAATGTATGCTTTAATACTCACCCATCATTATTCCTGCCATCTGTTTCCTGAGGTACCCTTGCAGAGAATTCAAGAAGGTGCCTGCTCTGGTGGGCAGAACTACCACGAAGTTCAGTAGAGCTGGGGCCCCATTCAAGCACACTGAAAGCAAAAGATAAAGCTGTGAGTTTCAGGAGTGAACCACAGCCAGATTCCCCCATTCATTCATTTACCTATACTATAGCTTAGCTGAACCTAGGCCTGGAACATTTGAGTTGGTTCACTGTTCAGATTTGGCAACTCCTTAGCCAAGGCAGATCTTAAATTGATTTACAGCATTTGTACAATTTCTCACTTGCCCTTCACCATAAGGTCCCAGGGTGGGTTACATTAACAGCATACACAATTATAAAAACAGACGGAACCATTATAACAATAAAACAAGGAAAGTTGTTCCAAATGGAGAACAGTAATTAAAAAAGTTGCTGTAGCTATAACTGGAAAATCCCTGCCCATCTCACCTGAAATATCAACCCACTTAAGCAAGACACTATTCTCTTTGCCTTAGCACTTCTCCACACTGGCTACATGATTAATATAAGGTTTATAGCTATAATATGCAAACTGCATTGAAAACTGCTATATAAATCAGGAGAAGGGAACCTCCACTCCTCCAGATGTTGTACTCCAATTCCCATCAGCTCCAGCCAGCAAGGTCAATGGCCAGGGATGATGGAAGTTGTTTCACTACCCCAATAAAATGCTTACTATTCTTGATAGCAAAGCCTCACCAATGAAATTCCTTGCCTAGGAAAAGCCATATGGTTACTGCATTGTCTTCTTTTAAGAGACTACTAAACAGCACCTTATTTAGTTGAAAACAGTATTCTGCGAGTCTGATTTTAGTGTGGCGTTGAGTTTTGTCATTAAGTATTTGGATTTTTTTAGCATTTTGACATACTGATGGCATCTTGCTAGAAGGCATGGTTACTGGTCATTAACTATCTCCCTTTCAGGGCTACAGAACAACAGAAGTACCAGCAATCAAAATCCAGAGAGAGCGTATTTGGGTGTGGCTTGCATTCTTAACCTCAATCAAATTAGAAATTGGCATAGTTCTGAACTGGTTCACATGCAGTTTTATACAGCTAGTTCAGCTTAGCCCTGGAGGGGCTGTTATGGAGGGGGGTGTTTCTGTTTTTATATGTTGTATGAAATGTTAATGTTTTAAAGTATTTTTTTCTTTTCTTCCACCTGTGCAATGTACTGATATATCTTTTTAACTGTAAGTCACTTGGAGACCTTTTAGGTAATAAATAATTCGTAAGTTCTACAGTATTACTACTACAACCACTAAAAATAATAATAATAATCAAATATAGGGATCACTGGTCCCTGTCCAAACAAAATTCCACCAGACAGCACAAAACCCATGAATGCGCCTATTTGGATGCCTGGTCAATGACTTCATTCACCACATGATGCGTTTCACAACACAAATTGTGGCCTCATTAGCAAGTAGCCTTCTATAGCCTTTCAATAAATTGTGGACATGCAATTATACTGGACTCTTGAGCCACATTCCCAGCAAAAACATGAGTTTAAGATTTCCACAGATAACTGCAAGGAACAGAAGACAGATGTACGGCTGCCCATGACAAGGATACATTGCAGACACAACACCAGCCTCCTGCAAGCCATGTTCTGCACATCAGGAGCCAGACTCATTAATACATTACTCCACACTTCTCCAAAGGTATTTTCTTCCTCCTAAAATTAGCCACAGTGTCTCAAAAACAAACTATTGTTTCCTCGTAAAGTAGAGATAGAAACCATGGTGTGAAAAATATTTGCAAACCTAGTATGCAAAGGATCTTGCACACATGCTTCCTGCCAATGCACAAGTAATACAAAGCTATGGTTAGCAACAGGAAAGGAAGATGAGGCTGGTAAAAATTGTCCTAGCCTACTTGGGTAGGGGGGCAGGATATAAAATTAATACCATGTGCATCCTGAGCCCCCTGGAAGAAAGGCAGGGTAAAAATGTAATTATTCCCTACTCTTGTGATCAGAATTGGTGAAATTCAAGGAGAGAGCAAAGGATAATCAGCCACCTTGTGAAATCAGATGGTGGGTAAGAGCATGGGTGCAACAGAGAGCCTGCCCTCCATCTTCCTTGATTAGCAAAGCACACGTTTGCCCAGTGACACTTTCTCTGTCAAACTGATGGATTGGAAATCCATCTATGCCAGCAAACTTAACTGGGTCTGATTTGTAAATCTGGCCAAAAAACAAACCCTTGTGCAATTAAAATGTCAGATTTTTTTTAAAAAATCTAAGCAGTACAGTAACTGCTCTGCTCCAGCCAACAGTGATATCATCTGAAACATATGCCTGGTTATAAAAGTTTTCTGAGGACAAAATAATCCTTGAATTAGAGCTGGGAAGCTTCCAACAGCATAAATGAAAAACTGACAAGGGCTGGCAAATGCCAGGAGCAGAGACTGCTCCCCCTTCGGACAGAACTTCCACAACACTTGCTCCAGCCAGCCCATTCTTGCAAATTAACCTGGTTAAGGCACCATCTACTGGGCCACTTTAGAATAAACATTGGAATCTTTCATCTTCCAATCAGTGCTGAATACAGATACAAATAACTGCTGGCCTTTCTTTTTTCGGAAAGAGAGTGGTCACTGCTTCATTACCCCGGTATAGGACAACCTGATTTTTTTGCTTTGACTATAAAACAGCATGCAGCACAAACTTACACTTGGCAAGAGCATGGTGCTGATAATGCCAAGGCTGCAGATTCAATCCCTGTATGGGGCAGCTGCATATTCCTGCACTGCAGAGGGCTGGACTAGATAATCCTCAGGATCCCTTCCAACTCTACGATTCTATTATTCTATAGTTGCTCAAAGTGAGCCTCACCATGTTCAATAGTGTACACAGGGTTACAGTCTTAGTCTGCAAAGAGTTTTTAGATCAACATCTGTAGACTGCCACACTACACAGTGGCAGGTCTGAAGAGTTTCTCTTTCGCCAGCTAAACTAATGGCTCTCAACATGAAATAGCTCTTTGTCCAAATTTCCCCCTTGATTTCTTGAAAAGCAGAGATCCCACAAGTGATATTATCTTTTCTGACTGACTGCTCAAAAGCCCAGCGGTTGTGTCCGACATAAACTGGCCCAGTTCAATGAGTGACTCTGGCCATCCTTTTCCCACTATTAGAGGGCAGAAATTCAGAGTGGCTCCTTTCGCTGGCGCTACTTCTCATATATAACATTCTCAAGATGCATTTCCCGTACAACCTTGCCTCACTTTCCATGGAAGGGCACCGACATGGATGGCAAAGGCACCAATGAGAGATCTGCATTTCAGAAGAATAATCCATCCAGCTACTGACAAATTCAGAATTAGTCCATGTGAGGGAAAAGAACAGCCACACTCTTTTTAATGTGATGGCTCAAAGTTATCACTGGATTTTCCAGAAGAATAAACATAAGAGAAAAGCTTGCTCCTGACACTGTCATTGTCTAACTTTATTTTCAAACTTTCTGTCATCAGGGAACCTTTTCCATGCTGGTTTGAAATGGCAAAGAACCTTTGTGCTTCTGCCTTGCAGTCTCCATACATTGGAATAGATGCTGTTGCAGATTCTAGTATGTGCAACTGATTCACCCAAAGTGTTGGCCAGGTTTACTGAAAAATGCTGTCCTGTGGATTCACGCTGCAGTGAGATATCAGCAATTAGGAGATTTTACCTACTGACCTCAGTAAGCCACCAGAGCTTGAGAATAAAAATCAAAGGATGCATCTCTGTTTTGAAACCAACTCTGGGTATATTGTTGCCTGATGAGGGTGTTGGAAAGGAGCCTCACCTTAGTCTGTCATAATTCAGCATTACGAAGGCTAGGAGCACCATCACACAGAGTGCTCTTCTCTTTGGAGGGGAGCCTTTGAGATTCTGGTTCTGGAAAAGAAGAAAAGCATTAGAGAAAAGTAAGAGTGAACGCAGACAGTATTTTCCCACTCCTTCCAACATTAAGAATGCCATTATTATTTGTGCCAAAAGGGGGTTGCAGCATCAATCATAGTGACTTAATATTGTTGACATTCCTCACATATTCACCCAAATACAGCATCAGCTGTGATCTTGATTAACAACCAACAGGGAAAACAGAACTCTATTTGATCTTTCAACGGCATCCTTCTCAACATACTTCAGATTGCTTAAGTGACCCCATATTTTTGGCAGAGAGGGCCTTGAAGAGCACATGTGAATCCTCAAGGCTGAACATGTCTACCCTCCAATTCAGATAGCATAAAAGATTCTGCATACGTATGGAGGGCAATGCTCCCAATGTCCTCCTTCAACTGATCTAGGTCCCAAAGCCTTGGTTCTGAAGTGGTACATGGGGAAGTGAAGAAGAGGATGCAGAGTGATCAACCACATCTGAATCCATATAAAGCAGAAGTTACCATGATGAGCAGATTCCCCAGCCTAGAAATGCTTATTAATCCAGGTTCCCTTGTCAGCACGTTACCACAGTAAACAATCTCCTTCAACATGCTTATTTCTCACAACCCCACACCTACCTCCACTGCCAGTTCATCCAGCTGCCTCTTCAGAGTGCTATTCTCTCTCTTAAGGTGATCGTTCTCCAACAAGGCTGACTTCAACCTGGCCTCCAAACCCAGCATATATTCTTTTTTCTTCCTGCGTGATTGACAAGCTGATTCACGGTTCTTTATCATACGTTGCTGCCGTCTCAGAACATTCATCTATGAATGAGGGACAGGGAACTTGTTAATGCTATAATGCTATCATACTTGCAAAGAAAGGGGCACGTTGTTACATAAGCAATGAAGTTACACATTGGGAGAGGGGAAATTGGGGGGAGGGAGCCAACAAAATTGTTTATTGGAAAAAAGAAACATGAAATTCAGGAGATTCTTACCATGGCTCTTGTTGCTTTGATCCAGAACTCTTATTTCAACTTCAACCTTCTCTAAATTTGATTAAGATGCATTCACCATGTAAGCAACACTGCATTTAAAACCACGGTGTTCTTTTCAGTCAGACACAGCTTTATTTAATAATCCTATTTATTTGTAATACACAAGCCAAACTCTCCTGAAATGTTTTAAGGCTTGTATTTCAGTCTTGGCTATTTACAATGTTTTATAGCTTGTATTTCAGCCTTGGCTAATCTAGCATTTAAATGCTCTGCAAATAATCTTGCAATTTATTCCCACAGAACACCGCTGGGAAGCCCCCAATATTTTGGCTTGTGTTTCTTTAAGGGAAATGGAGCTTTTACTCTTCTCTGGGAGTGTTGTGGGTTCCTTCCTATCTAGCTTAGTCAGAGACATTTTGCCTGGTTATGTTTACAATCTGGGGACAATTGACAAAGCCGGGGGGGGGGAGGCAGGACACACTGCTATGCTTTCTGAATCAGCAGGCTGATGAAGAGAGAGGCTCAATGAAGCTAAATTTTCAAGTCTCCTTGGCTTGAGGGAAACCTGGAACTGGAAGCACTCTTGGATCCTGTCAGCCTCAATGACCCCAAGGCACCAGGTGAATGGCACCAGAAGTGACCTGACATACCATTAAGGTGTGAGAGAAGTGAAGGGGTCAGCCAAACAAGCAAGTCAACAGGTGGCATTCTTTGAACCACCCCAAGATCTTATGATGAAGGGCAGTATATAAATCTAATTAACAACATGTGACAGAGGCTTAGTTCTCACTGAACTGCACTACTTCTGATGACATGTTCCTCTATGCCCCCACAATCTTTCCACACCAAAAACTAGGATAAAAACAAAGTTCTAACATTGTTTAAAATTGTCCCTGACTTTTTAAAATGCAGGGCATTCCCTGCATTCCATCCCCATGTAGACCTTCAGTTTGAAATGGTCCAGCCCAGTCACAGTTTTACCACCGCAGTGAAAATTACCGCCTACTGGGGAAGTATGGGAAGACAGGGTATCTAACCAGTTTTTATCTATATTGCAGGCCAGTGAAAACTCATTCAATGCAGTTGCAGCCCTCTATTGAACCCAACTCTTGTGTCTCGCAGCATCATTACTGGGATTGGGGACAACTTGCAGTTTTCTGGTGGGAGAGGGAAATTGGGAGAGAAGGTTTTAGTTCTCACCTGCATTTCCAAGTGCTGCATCTTTTTTAAGTGGCTGAAAATTGGACAAAAAAAATGGAGATGTGTGGCTAGCCCTAAGATGGCTGGCAAAATCCCTGAAGCAGCAACTTCCAGGGAGGGTGGGGACTGTGTCTCCTGGTACAGAAAAAACAGCTCAACAAAGCTTTGCTCCTCTGCCCTGCAACCACACTCAATATTCCAACAATAACTTCAGCATAACTGGGAAAAAGAAGTTCAACAATGCCATCTACATACAGATTTTTCTTTTAAGAGGATTGATAAAATCTTGGGGCAGGGAAGAGGATGGCTCAAACTGGCGCATCCTTGCAGCCACATCCACCTCCAGGAGAAAAAAATCAGGAAATGAGTAAGTCAGGAAAACAGATCAAGCACAACATTGGAAATAGGAAATAGGCATAATGGTGGAAACAGTGTATCCAGTTCTGTGTTTCCTTCATAATCCTAATGTGTGGGTGGGGTCACTTTTTAAAATATATTTTATTATATTTCCACAAATTTCACATAACCATAATACAATAATCTTTAATTATTTCTGTTGCTCATAGTTCAAATCCTGCTCATGAATTCATCATATTATAGCTCTTTAAATAGTCCAAAAAAGGCTACCCTTCCACCATAAAACAATCATCATTAAGTTCTCTTATTTTACATGTCAGCTTTGCTGATTCAGAATAGCCTATCACTTTGCCTATCCATTTTTCTCTGGTAGGAACTTCTTCATCTTTCAATTTCTGTGCATAAAGTATCCGAGCTGCTGTTGTCACATACATAAACTTAACCTTTTTTTCTTTTCTTTTTTGAACTTCTGTCTCTATAATCCCTAGAAGAGCCCTGAATTGTTGCTAATGGTGCTCTACAAGTTTTCTTGGAATCCTAAAAGAAGATTTGCAGCAAAAACTCTCTAGGTGCAAGGGCCAATTACAAACTTTTGTTACAAAGAACTTACATCCATGCTAGTATTTGGGGAAGCCGCATGAAGAACAGGCTTAGACTCAGTAAGTTTTCCGGAGGTCAAACTCTTTCCTACAGTTTGCGGCAATACATTTACAGCATGGCCTGGTAGTTGTGCGACTCCACCAGTGACAGCAATGGCTGGATTAGTGGCAGGAAGGATTGCGGGTGCCTGAAAATGCACCACGGCAGGCTGAGAAAGCATTACCGGCTGATCTGAAATAGAGAGAAACAGCACTGCAGAACTGATTTATCACACAAAGAAACAGACTTCTATGCATGTTAAGTCTTGTCCCTTGGCAGCTGTATCAAGAGGAGAACTGATTTATTGCCCAAAGTTGAAACTTAACACTGATGCCAGACCTAGAAAAACATTTCAAATCCTAGGCACTCTGTCTCCTAGGATGGGATCCTTTAGTAACACCCAATGAGTTGCAGTTGCCCGGTGATACCCCCTCCCTCCTTTTAAGCAGTACACTCTGGGCCATAACATATATCACTTTGGATACTACCTTCAGGTTTTAAAAAAGTTACAAGGTGGCAAAGAAGCTACCTATTCAACATCTTTATCAACGACTTGGATGATGGACTCAAGGGCATCCTGATCAAATTTGCAGATGACACCAAATTGGGAGGGGTGGCTAACACCCCAGAGGACAGGATCACACTTCAAAACGACCTTGACAGATTAGAGAACTGGGCCAAAACAAACAAGATGAATTTTAACAGGGAGAAATGTAAAGTATTGCACTTGGGCAAAAAAAATGAGAGGCACAAATACAAGATGGGGGACACCTGGCTTGAGAGCAGTACAAGTGAAAAGGATCTAGGAGTCTTGGTTGACCACAAACTTGACATGAGCCAACAGTGTGACGCGGCAGCTAAAAAAGCTAATGCAATTCTGGGCTGCATCAATAGGAGTATAGCATCTAGATCAAGGGAAGTAATAGTGCCACTGTATTCTGCTCTGGTCAGACCTCACCTGGAGTACTGTGTCCAGTTCTGGGCACCACAGTTCAAGAAGGACACTGACAAACTGGAACGTGTCCAGAGGAGGGCAACCAAAATGGTCAAAGGCCTGGAAACGATGCCTTATGAGGAACGGCTAAGGGAGCTGGGCATGTTTAGCCTGGAGAAGAGGAGGTTAAGGGGTGATATGATAGCCATGTTCAAATATATAAAAGGATGTCACATAGAGGAGGGAGAAAGGTTGTTTTCTGCTGCTCCAGAGAAGCGGACACGGAGCAATGGATCCAAACTACAAGAAAGAAGATTCCACCTAAACATTAGGAAGAACTTCCTGACAGTAAGAGCTGTTCGACAGTGGAATTTGCTGCCAAGGAGTGTGGTGGAGTCTCCTTCTTTGGAGGTCTTTAAGCAGAGGCTTGACAACCATATGTCAGGAGTGCTCTGATGGTGTTTCCTGCTTGGCAGGGGGTTGGACTCGATGGCCCTTGTGGTCTCTTCCAACTCTATGATTCTATGATTCTATGATTCTATGATTCTATAAGCTGCTTAACAGTCTCTGCCAAATCAGACCAAAGAGTCTTCTAGTCCAGCCCTAGATTTTCAGCAGTGGCCCATCAAATACTGTCAGGAAGCTTAGAAGCAGAAGAAAGCTGGAGGTGTATTTCTTATTGATTATGACTCAGTGTCAGGTAATCAGAGAAATACTGCCTCTGAACACAGAGGTGTCACTTAGACATCATTATTAAGCTACTGTATGCAGATGGTTCCTTGAGCAGGAAGAACCCCGGAGGAGGGTGTGGTTTCCCAGGAATGTTTACCAGCCAGACATTCCACCTTGGCTGCTGAAGAGCATTAATGTATACGGTAATTGATGGGTACGTTCTTCTTTGTAAATCATGTGGAGATCTTTTTTGAAAAAATGTTGAAAGACAACTAATAAATGTTTAAAGTTTGCATCTTCCATTAACTCACAATGCTTTTAAAAGTCATCTATGCTTGGGCACATAGATGGCTCTTTGCATCCTTGGTCTTACTATAGAAAGGACCTACAAAGTAGTACTTGACCATTTCTCCACTGGGTGCCAAAACTGAACATGCATAATGAGCCTGAGGGTTGAAGCTGCTTAACTGCGTACATTAAAGATAGTTCTATATTAAAGCAATTTAAAAACATTGGCAACCCACCTTGCTTAAGAAAACTGGCACTGATCCAGTTTCCTTTTCACACATGAGAGCCAAGCTTTCCACCCTCCACCAACTGCTCACATACCTTTTGCAGGTGCTGGCTGGATAGCAACAACTGGCTGCTGCTTTGGCAGTGCCAAGAGTGTTTGAAGAGCTGGAATGACAATAGCTTTTGCATGAACACTGATGCTGGTCTGAGGCTCCCGAAAGGCAGGCAACAAAGGTTTAGGTTGAACCAAAGGTTTGGAGGCTGGCTGACTACATCGACTGGAGGTCACAGAAGATCCATTTGCTGGAGAACAGAATGAAACTGGATTGAAATTGAAGTGCTCTTCCAAAAAGATTACAATTACTGGTTCCTTTTTATCCAGGACATGCATTAGCATCAAGATAAGCAGTCATGCACCTCAACAGAGGTGACATCATAGGCCAGGAGAGCAGGGAGGAAAGCAAGAACATAGGAAGCTGCCTTATATAATCAGACCCTTGTGTTGATCTAGAGACGTCCAGCTTCCAAGAGACTGTGATCTACTCACAGTATAAAAAAACTGGCATTGATCTACCCATTGTCAGAGTTGTTGAGCTTTTGCTTTTTGGGACTACACTAACTAGCAGCGATTCTCTAGGGTTTCAGACAAGGGATCTCCTATCTGGATGCTCTGCTACTGAGGTACGAATCCTTACTCAAGTAGAAAGTGCATCAGATGAAGGGAACCATTCAAGATAGCCTAAGCACAAAATCTGCTTTTAAATATCAACAAAACCTGGAAGCTACTTATGATTAAAACTATTAAAAACATGTACATTTCAAACTAGCTTCATATATGTTGAACTTGTGTAAGCAACCATCCTTTAATTCTAAATGTTTGTGACATCAAGAGGTCACTGCAAGCCCCCTCTAAGAATCAACAACCAGAAAAGGAAGCTAGATGAAAAAGGGGACAGATCACTAACATCAACAATAGTAATTTATATAGCACATTTCAAGTGTCCAATACACAGGGTTTAGTGAATGGTCTTAAGGTTTTTAAAGATGCCAAATAATTCTGTGTCAAAATTTTAAAATATTGCTAACGATTTTTAATACAATTATTTACAAAAGCTGCAGGTAGTAGGAATCATCACTGACATCTACGGTGCTGATGCTTTCTGATACATCTCTTAAAAACGAAGAATGACTCTTTCTTCAGAACTACTGTTTATACATATGCAAACTTACGCATATATACTGATCAATTAAAACTCATACAATTCATTTTCTCAGCTATTTTAAACTGAGTGACAGCCCTAATTCTCAGTCACACTTATAATGGAAGAGAGGCCAGGATTATGACTCCTATAATGCAGATGGCCAGAGCAAACATATCTGTTATACCCGAGCGGTTTGATGTTCTGGGTGGAGGCTTCTTCTCCTTTCGTCCTACAGGTGAGGAAAGACTTTGAGAGCCCCTGTCATACAAAGACACAGGTGATGGGTGGGAACTAGAGCCCAGCTCTACACCCTCCTGAGAAAGTAAAAACAAAAACGAAACAAAATGAGTCAATTCCAGTTGCAATAAATAAGTAGAAGACGAACACATGCTAATAAAAAGTCTATTTTCAAATCTGCACTCTGTTCACACGCTATCTATGGCATGCTATGCTAAATCTTCAAGATCCCAACCCAGCTCATTAAGTCCTATGTAAGCCATTTATACCCAGTATCTTGGAATATTTGCAGTTATCACAGTAGCTGGAAATGGTGGATTAAAGGGTGCGGAGGTTGAGGGGGAGAACGTACAGCAGCCCCAAATAGAATTTCAGTTAATAAAAACCATGAATTGTAATAGATGAGGACTTGCAATGAACCATATCAGTCTCTAGGTTTGGAAAATTCGTAGGCAAATATCAAATCAGTCAAAGACTCACTCAATGGCCTTGGGCAAGTCACCTGCCCTTAACCTCAAGGAGAGTACAATAATTTATTCCTTGCATCATTCCTACTGCAGCAGAGCCTTAATTCTGGTTTGCTCCCAGGTATTTGCTAGAAAACATCGGCAGAAGAACATGGAAGTTACATAGCAGAGACGAAAAGCAATCACTTCTATGCAACTTTAAAAACTACCTACAGCTCTGAATTCTAACTCCATTAAATGCTACCCCACTGCATGTGACTAGCACAAAATGTTCAGCTGCTTACAGGTACATGTGCCGGAGAATCCACAGATAGAGGAGAAGGAACTGAATCAGCTGAAGTGGCTGGCGAGGGGGGCTCCACTTCACAGTCTACATCTGCAAAATGAGGATGTAAATGAATGTAAGACTAAATAGGTGCCTATATGTGTAGAAATCTGGATTGTATGAAGCTGAAATAGATTTAATGAGTTAATATCCTCTTTGGTTTGAGTGTTTGGGTTCCCCAGTGTCCCTTCTTTAGAAAGATTAAAACACAGCATGAAGTTAGGAACCTTATACATCATTTCCCCTTGGATCAGACTACTTTCCCCATATCCAGACTATCAGGATATGAGCAAAGAGATTTTCCATTGATTTAGGGAGAATTCATTATGGTTTAAAGTCAGCACAACAAAGTGTTGTTGCACTCAGGTCCTGCTTGTGGGCTTGCTATCAACATTCAGTTGTCCACTGCAAGAACAGAATGCTGGACTAAAATGGCCTTTGGTCTGATCCACCAGGGCTCCTCTAATGTTATCTTATGCAAGAGGTCTCATTACTACCGTGTCAACGCCAAGCACTTAAGCTGTGTGAAAAATGGGTGTATTTCAGAAGCAGCATCTAATATTTTGCGATGAGCAACCCATCCGGAGATTACCTGCTGGGATCTGCTTTGAAACATCACAGGAGTCCAAGTCCCAATGTATCAGATCCAAGTCAAAGTCAAAATCACAAAGATTGTTTTCCTACAAATTAAAGTGAGCAAAATTAGAAATAGAGAGAGAAGCAAACTGAATAAGCGGTATATTCAAGAAATACTAGGTAGACTTTCGGTTTGCGGCAAGGGGAGAAGGAAGCAGGTGCTGCTATCGCAGTGACCCGGCTGCCGCTTTTTTGGAGTTTTGGGGTAGCTCAGAGGCAACAAGCACCCCAAAGAAGGTCCTGGAGATGACCAGGACATTGAGGGGTCCCACAGTGACCAAAGCGAGCTCCCAATGGGTCCGCTTGGTTCCACAAGGAGCCAGGTCATCCCAGTGGTTGAGCCGTGGTCACTGGGCTCTAACGCACTCCAGCAGCAAGCTACCTTGTCATTCCTCTCTCAGGAGTGGAAAATTTTCCAAAATTCAATCAAAGAAACAAAAGGATTAATTCTGAATTATTTTGAACTATTGGATCTATTTGGTGTATTGACTGGAGAACAAAAAGGGAGTCTGCCCTGCAAGGGAACAAGCTGTTTGAAGAAATCAAGGTAACAAAAAAAGTCTGCCATCGCAAATAAGAGAAGGGGATAGGGTGGTCAAATTGAGAAGCTTAAATGAATGACCCTTAAGGGGAAAAAAACCCCATGACTATAACCACTACACTGCATATAACCACTTCTATATTTTAAAGGACATTTTTTTACACTTCTTTATATTGTTGTGAGGAGGAGGGTATTAAGAAAATGGACTCTTATTTGAGTGATTATATTATACCTGAGTGTCTAAAGAAAAACAGTACAGTGGCACCTCGGGTTACATACACTTCAGGTTACATACGCTTCAGGTTACAGACTCCGCTAACCCAGAAATATTACCTCAGGTTAAGAACTTTGCTTCAGGATGAGAATAGAAATCGTGCACCACCAGCGCAGAAGCAGCAGAAGGCCCCATTAGCTAAAGTGGTGCTTCAGGTTAAGAACAGACCTCCAGAACGAATTAAGTACTTAACCTGAGGTACCACTGTAATTTTGAATGCACCAATATTGATTTTGGAACTGCAAGTGGCAATAAGCTGAATGAAGATGGGCAAAGCATCGAGACCAGATGGACTTACCACAATTTATTTTAAAAAGTTTCAGGATGTACTTATAGAACCACTTAAATACACCATGAATAGAATTTTGGTGACTGGCACTGTTTTAGCTTCTTGGAAAGATGCATTTATTACTTTGATCCCTAAACAAGATAGTGATCTAACAAAGACTAAGAATTATAGACCTATTTCTTTATTGAATTGTGACTATAAACTATTTGCCACAATTTTGGCTGATAGATTGAAAAGGACATTGACCGAGTCAGTCCACAGAGACCAGGCCAGTTTTATACCAAGCTGACAAGTGAAATATAAAATAAGAAATGTAATTAATTTGAGTACCTGGAAGGAATGAAAAAATTGATCTTTCTAGACATGGAGAAAGCCTTTGATAATATTTCCTGGTCATTTATGATCAAGGTTTTAGAAAAGATGGAGACAGGTAATTCATTTCTAGCAGGTATTAAAACAATTTACGCTATTCAGTCTGCAAATATATTAGTAAATAATATTCTCTCAGAAAAATGTCAAATAAGAAAAGGAACTAGACAAGGTTGTCCCCTATCTCCGTTGTTATTTATCTTGAGGTTAGAAATATTACTTCAGAATATAAGGAGAAATAGGAAAATTAAAGGTACTGAAGTGGGGCGAAGGGTCTATAAATTAAGGACATTTGCTGATGATGCGGTGTTAACATTGGAACAACCATGGGAGAGCGTTCCCAAAGCACTAGAAGAAATTAAAAAAGGCTTGGGGAAGTGGCAGGTTTTAAAATAAATTCAGACAAAACCAAAATGTTGGTCAAAAACATGTTTTAGAAAGGTTGTCTGGTTTAAAAATGTTCTGTTAGCCCCAAAATGGAAAGTGAGTGAGGTCCCTTGTAAAGAGGATTGGCTCTAGAATATGATGCTAGAATATGCAGAACTTACAGGCTTAACATGCAGAATAAGAGAGCAAGAAGAACATATATTTAAAGAAGACTGGAAAATATTGAATATATAGAAAACAATTGTACACAGCTGAAAATGCTGGCAGTATTAAGATAAATTCAACAGAGAAAACAATATTTGATTGATGTACAAGTGGAAAATTGACTTGAATGGTTAAGGAAATTATGCAGGAAAGTACAATATGTAATATGAACTATGAAAGGAGAAGAAGGGAAGTCATTGGATATTTCAAAGTTTGTAAAATGTTTATTCTAAAATATAGAAAATTGAAAACTCAATAAAAATTATTTTTTTAAAATACTGGGCATTCAACTAAGTTTGACTCGGAGTAGACCCACTGAAATGAAACATAATTTAGACATGTTCCAAAATTTAAATAGTTCTAATATGAGAAAACAGTTGAATATCACCCACTACTTCATTTACTTTTGCTAACAATAATCTATCAAGCAGGCTGAAGTTAAATGAGGGTCTTTGTCTGAAAATGCTCAGGCATTTGTGAGAGGCATCAGTTTCAACATGTCCTCAGCCTTTATTTATTCCCTTTACATCTCTTAAGTCTAGATTCCTAGAATCTAGATCACCTGTTCACCAGATGCATATGTCAGGCCTTTCTAGATATGGCTGGAGAGCTACAGAACACTTTGCCTATTTGAAACAAAAATGTTTTTCTGTACATTTTCCACTATGTTCATTAGCAGCCCGTGACTTCTGAGTTTGAAATTTCAGGCTGTCCAAACATTAACAATACAGTATTGTGTGCTTAAAGGGTTATTCCAAGATAATATATGCCACACACATTCTGGATATCAAATGTTGAAATAAATGTTTACATAGAATCAGATAAAACAACATACTAAGGCCATAAAGCTAAAAGCTGGTTGCCTAAAACATCCAGTACATACCTGCCAGCACATGTAGAACATTTGTTACACATAAACAAATTGGAGGCAGAATTAATACATGAATATGCTTCTCTTACATACAGAGTAAAAAAAAAATACTACTTATGTTTTTTAAAGCATCTATGTGCTACTGAAGAGAAAGAGCTTTTCAATAAAAACTATCAATTGAGCACATCTCAAGATCATTTTAAGCCTACACAGCAGCTTAAATATGTTTTAAAAGTTAATATTTTACTTTTCTCCAGTTCCAGAAAAACACGAAGTCCCAGGTTTCAAAGCCACATTTTTTTGGTTACAGTATCATGATAAAAGCACCCAACATTACAGGGATTGACTATGAACATATTTCAGCTTTTAAATACAAATGAGCACCAGCAAGATTGCAACTGAAGATAAGTAAGGAGTTTGTTGAATAGTCAATTCATACCAAAGGGATTCACAGAAAATGTTAAAAATACAAAGCTTCACTTACGTTCTCTTGTGCAATGGTAATAAACACACTGTTGAAAGTGCAAGTCAGAATATGGTTGTGTTACTGATTGCTAAATTAAGCTGCATGCATGCATTAAGTAGAAAGAACTATGTAGAAAGAAATGCTTCCAAATTTGTGCTAGTGCAGGAGAGAAATAATATTGCACTAGGTAAAGTTGTAACGGGTGCAAGCAACAAATACTGTACTAACTAAAACCAAGGGAGTTTTACGCGTTGATTAAATACACTGTAGGGTCATGCAACTATCCATACTACAACGACTTACATAAGTTTCATTCTCTGCATTTAGCTGCAATTCATCTTCTATCAGATCACCAATTTCAGTGAAGAGAAGAGACTCTGGAGGATGTAAATCAACATGAATGGGAGAGAACATTAAGGCATGCAAGTCAAAGCTGAGCAGGTACTGATAGTCAGTTTTCCTGTTACCCAGAATTGAGAAACCACTAATTCTCTATCCTGCAAGTACTGCAGCGGGTACACATGACTCAAGTGTTTACTATGATTAATTTACTGCTTCCAAAATTCAGGATTATTTTTTATAAAAGATATACACTTGTCCAGGTAGGAACTGTTTACTAAGCAGGCAAAATATACAGGACAGAATAACTGTGTTGCAATTTACAGAGGATTATTCTTCAAGCAGTACTCTTTGGGTCAAGTTAAGAGAGAATAAGTGATCTATGACTGACTGGAGACAACAGAATTCAGTGATCAGCATGGAGAGAGAAGGATGAACACCTTTCTTTCCTACATGCCATTTATCAATTTAATTTCACTCCAAAGCTCTCATTTACCATGGGATGATAGGAGACATATAGACGCAAGAACGAACACTTCAGTGCCAATAAGTTTTAAAAGAGACCTGAGGAGGCTTAAACAGATTGTCAGAATCAACAAGAGAATGTTCATGTACGAAGTTTACTTCAAATAGATTCCACTGATTTTTTAGAAACATTTAATTGCAAGTAAAGATGTTCAGGATTGCAGTCTTAATTCCACCCCCACTCCAAAAGCCAGTATATTGACTATGTAAACCAAAGAAAGATGCCTTGCGGGCCTAAGTAGCATATTATCCCTCAGAACCCGCTTCTAATACCTGCTTACGTGTGTATGTGTGTCTGTTGGGGGGGGGGATTATGAGGCAATTCATATGAAAGAATATAGGTAAAGGTAAAGGGACCCCTGACCATTAGGTCCAGTTGTGGGGTTGCGGCACTCATCTCGCTTTATTGGCCGAGGGAGCCGGCGTACAGCTGCCGGGTCATGTGGCCAGCATGACTAAGCCGCTTCTGGCGAACCAGAGCAGCACAAGGAAACGTCATTTACCTTCCCGCCAGAGCGGTACCTATTTATCTACTTGCACTTTGACGTGCTTTTGAACTGCTAGGTTGGCAGGAGCAGGGACCGAGCAACGGGAGCTCACCCCATCATGGGGATTCGAACCGCCGACCTTCTGATCAGCAAGTCCTAGGCTCTGTGGTTTAACCCACAGCACCACCCGCGTCCATGAAAGCATATATGTAAGCACTAATGTAAGAACATAAGAATAGGCAACGGCCTATCTATCTAGTCCAGCATCCTGTACTCACAATGGCCAGCCAGGTATCTGCCTGTGGGAAACCAGTGAGCAGGATCCATGCACAAGAGCACTCTCCATTCCCATAGTTCCCAGCAACTGGTACTGTATTCAGAAGAAATTGTGGAGGCAGAGCATAGCCATCCTGGTTAGTAGCCACTGCCAGCCCTCTCCTCCAATCCTTTTTCAAAGGCATCCAAGTCTGCCTCTGGTGGGATGGAGTTCCACAGGTTTAACTAGGCACTTCCTTTCCTCGGTCCTGAATCTTTCAACACAACTCTAAGTACTCTGTGCTGTACTTTTGTACTGTTTTATTGTTGTTGGCCGCCCTGAGCCCGGCTTCGGCTGGGGAGGGCGGGATATGAATAAAATTTATTATTATATTATATTCTTATTAATGTCAGGTGCTGCACTGGAGCAGGGGATGCCTCTGTCCCTGGGGGAAGGGCGGCACAGGCATTTAATAAGCAAAGCAAGAAGAATAAAAGACTGCGAGGCGAGGGCTCAGGGAAACCCGGCTTCTGCCAGCCAGTCACTCTTAAGGCGTTTTGGCGCCTGGGGAGAACCACAAAAGGGTCCCCCCCCCCCGCCAGAGGGGAAGCCCAGAGCAGGAGCCAAGCCAGGAGGAAGCGGACATTTGCCAAGAGGCTGCCCGGGGGAGGCGGCCCTTGACGGGGGCTGGGTCTGCCCCCCCCCCGGGTCCCCCCCTGCTCCCGCCCGGCCCTAAACTGCTCCTCACAGGATTGGGGGGGGGGGGAGGAGGGAGACATTGTACGTCAGGACGCACAGGCAGAAAGAAAATTAGCCGGCAAGCCGAGCTCGGGGTGGGGAGAGAGAGGGGCCGGGCCCCGTCCCCGCGGCCCCCTCAGCTGCCCAGCCGGGCGCGCGCCTTACCCCACTCGCCGCCCGGCTCCCCCGGCTCCCAGCCGGCCACGGCCGCCGCCATCTCGCTTCGCCGGCCGCTTCCGGGATGGCGCGCACAGCTCGTGGGATTCCAGTCACACACGTGTACTTCCTGTCAGCGAGGCGCCCCGCCTCCCACGGCCAGGCCCGGCGGCCCCAAGGCGGAGGGAGGGAGGCAGGGAGGAAGGGAGTCCGCCGAAGCCTTCCAGGCGCTGCCTCGTGCGGGCTTTCCGGCGTGCGAACCAGTTCGCCATCAACACGTTGAATAAGAAGCCGAGCCGCTCTCCCCCTCGAAGGGCCGGCGCTTCGCTCTGGCCTCTTGCAGATCCCCGCGCTTTCAAAACAACAGCGCATAAAATCCTCCTCCCCCTTCGTGTCCCAACCTTCCTTATGCCGTCCACCCCTTTCCTGGGAGGTTTTCCAGCAGAGCTTGGATGGCCATCTGTCAGGGATGCTGTCGCTGAAATTCCTGCATTGCAGGGGGTTGGACTAGATGACCCCTGGCTCCCTTCCAACTCTAAGATTCCATGATTCTATGAAATGGATCTGAACTCATGACAGCCACCCACCAGTTTCATATTCAAAACTGCTTCCCACCCCAACCCCTTCTTGATTACTATATATAAATAATACACTAAAGTAGACAAATAATAACTTACAAAAAGGATCAATAAATGTCTATAAACCTTGATCAGAATCCCATGTCAGGTTTTCTTTTGTGAATGAAATAAAATGGTTTTAACCAGTTTTTAATAGCCAAGAATCCAATGTAGAGCTTGGGGTACATTGAAATGTAATACTGGACAGATTACTACAGGATGTGGAGAGGGGTTATTTTGAACTATGAAGTGAGAAACAGCAGCCGTAGTCGAGGCCACAAGTGCTTTCCCTTGGTGACCCCACCGTGTTGAAAAAGGGGGGCCCAGAAATGCACCGGGCTGGATGAAGCCAGCTTGAGATCTTTTCTAAATAAATGGAATAAAACCGCTTAACCCACTGAAAGATAGATCTGAAAAGTGAAGGTTAAGGGGAACAATGCCCCTTATTAAGCAAGATAGCTAAAGTAAGGGGGTCATGTCCTCCATTGTGACACGTCCCCCTGCTGAGTGACTTGGCTGAGCACTTTGGGAAGAGCAACCATTTGAGGATAGCTAGTGAAGGAGATCAGAGATGTTGCGGCAGAGATTTCAGAGACTCTCTTCATCAAAAGTGTAAGTAGGATTTCTCCTTTCTGAAACGTAGGGGAGGTTTAGCTGCCAGGTGCCCCAAATCCAGCACAGAGATCTCTAGAACCCATTTCCTCATTGTTTCCTCTTCTTCCCTAGGTTCCGAAGTCTGAGGAGGCTCCGCGGGCTGCTGGTCTCCTGCTGCCGGTTGCCCAAGATACATCCCCTGGTCTGCCAGGAGGAGGAAGGAGATGAGTGGAAGGAGGAGGTAAACATCATGAAGGACGGAAAGGAGGAGGTGGTGAAGATCAGATCGATTTTTGTGAGACCATGCGACCAGGGGATGGAGTCCACCGATAACAACGTGGATGGTGAGTGTTGATCTTTCTTCCTCAGGAACAGGGAGACCAGAGAAAATCTGGCAGTGGGGCGGAGGGTGCAGAAAGATGGGTTATCAGCATAATAATCAATTAAAATATTAAGAATCCTTTCTCTTCTTTTCTCTTCCAGGCAACGGCAGCAGTGAGACCAGCAGCTCAAGCGGAGCTCTTACCCCCCCTCCCACGCCCAGTTCCCCCCTCCCCACAATTCCAAATATATAAATAAAGAAATTTGAAAACTCAGTATATAACAGGATTTAAATAAAGTTTGGAATACAAATATACTAGTCTTTGATCATGTTTTTATCCCCGGGGGTTCTTTTTCCCAACAGTTGTGAGGATGGGCAAGAAAGTTACTTGCCCAAAAATGGAAAGAAGAAGAATACATCTCAGCGAAAGAAGAATGGATACAAAAACTTATGGAACATGCCGAAATGGCGAAACTTACCGGGAAAATAAGAAAGCAAGATAACCAACTGTTTATAAAAGAATGGAAATTGTTTATTGGAGATTTACAAATAAACTGTAAACAGATAAAAACATTGTAATAACCTGCAGTTTTATAAGAGTATACAGTGGTACCTCGGGTTACATACGCTTCAGGTTACAGACACTTCAGGTTACAGACTCCGCTAACCCAGAAATATTACCTCGGGTTAAGAACTTTGCTTCAGGATGAAAACAGAAATCATGCTCTGGTGGCGCAGCGGCAGCAGGAGACCCATTAGCTAAAGTGGTGCTTCAGGTTAAGAACAGTTTCGGGTTAAGCATGGACCTCCGGAACGAATTAAGTTCTTAACCCGAGATACCACTGTATATATTTAAAGTACTTGAATAGATGAACAAATTAATTCATTTGGATATGCAGAAAACATTAAAAAAAAATTAAGGAACAGCAGAAAGGGGGAAGGAAGTCGAGTTTTGAAATGTTAAAATGATTGTAAAATTATTGGAATGTATCAAACTGAAAATCATAAACTATAAAGAAGAGAAGGGCAGGGCAGTGAGAGATCACCAGCCTTCCTGTCCGCATTCACCTGCACACCCACCTTGCCAGCGGAAGCCTCCCAAGTGGGAGGGGAATTCTCTCCAGGGGCACCCCATACACCCAGGCCCGGCAAGCGGAGTCAAGGGCAGCACCTCAAGATCCCATGCTGGCGCAGCACAGATGAGATGACTGTGAAACCATTCAGATAGCATCATCGAAAAAGAAGGAAGGAAGGAAGGAACAAAAAAAGGAGGGGTAGAGAGAGGACAGAGAGTCAGGTTGTCCCAGAAAAAGGCACATGAGGAATACAAACGGATGGATAGCCAAAGCTACAGTGGTACCTTGGGTTACATACGCTTCAGGTTACATATGCTTCAGGTTACAGACTCCGCTAACCCAGAAATATTACCTCGGGTTAAGAACTTTGCTTCAGGATGAGAACAGAAATCATGCTCTGGTGGCGCAGCGGCAGCAGGAGACCCATTAGCTAAAGTGGTGCTTCAGGTTAAGAACAGTTGCGGGTTAAGCATGGACCTCCGGAACGAATTACCGTATTTTTCGCTCTATAAGACGCACCAGACCACAAGACACACCTAGTTTTTGGAGGAGGAAAACAAGAAAAAAAATATTCTGAATCTCAGAAGCCAGAACAGCAAGAGGGATCACTGCGCAGTGAAAGCAGCAATCCCTCTTGCTGTTCTGGCTTCTGGGATAGCTGCGCAGCCTGCATTCGCTCCATAAGACGCACACACATTTCCCCTTACTTTTTAGGAGGGAAAAAGTGAGTCTTATAGAGCAAAAAATACGGTAAGTTCTTAACCCGAGGTATCACTGTATTTTAATACGAACCTTCCCTATTTTCTGTCCGACTCTTCAGGCAGAGAAAAATGCAATAGGGAGGGGTGGAGCCATGTGGCGGAGTATTCTTTATTTTTTATTTACAAGCGAGGAGGCGAGAGGGGGTTTGTCTCCTTTGGTCGGGCAATAACCGCGCCCCGCCTTTATGAGCGCCATCAGCGATCCTTTCCTTGCGTCTGCACCCCTCTCAAATCCAGACATTTGAGAAGGAGCGTCATAAACCATGTGCCCTCTGCGTCTCCCCTCAGCCCTCACAGCAAGGCCATCCCCGGCATCGGTTCCTGCCGAAACAGCAATAAAGAAGCGGAAGCGGCAGCAGGAGGAGGAGGAGGAGGGTGGGAGTGGGGGGAAATTTTCCCGCTCGCCTAATGCAGCCCAGCCGTCCGCACCAGCAACAGCAGCGGCAACAGCGCCTCTCGCCGCCGCCATCTTCCGGGCTACCTGAGAGGGCAGGGTGGGGCGCTCCAACGGGCTCTGCTGCGCTTGGCTGCATAAGTTCAGGGGCAAACATTGGAGTCCGGGGAGAAGTCCTGCTTGGCAGGGGGTTGGACTCGATGGCCCTTGTGGTCTATTCCAACTCTATGATTCTAAGGGAGCGTGACTGACAGGCCCCGCAGCCCACCACGAGGTCGGAGGAGTGGACGAGTGGAGAGGCCGCAGCCAGGCCTGCCGAGGTTCAGCCCAAGTGCCTATCAGCTGCTCCAGGAGGCTGTGAGTGACGAGGGGACAGGGAGCGAGCGCAGTTTGGGTGTGTGCTGCTCGCTGCCTGGGGCTCGCCTTGCGCGCACAAACATTGTCAAAGCTGCCGACGCCGTAACAGCCACCACTCTCTGGGAACAAATCCGGGGACATTAATTAGAATCCGGGGACATTCCGGGGACAGATTTTGTCCTGGGACTGTACCCGGCAATGAGGGACGTCTGGTAATGGCTCATTATATTCCTGGGATCGTAGATCTGGAAGGGACCCCAAGGATCATCTAGTAGTCCAGATCCCTGCAACACAGGAATCTCAGGTAACGTATCCCTGACAGATGGCCATCCAATCTCTGCTTAAAATCCTCCAAGGAAGGAGAGTCCAAGGGAGACCGCTCCAGAGTTGACAGGCTCTTGCCATGAGAAAGTTCTTCCTGATGTTTAGCCGGATTCTCTTTTCTTGTAACTTGTTTCCATGGATTTGGGTCCAAGCGTCCAGGGCAGAAGAAAACAAGGCCACCCAGTGATTTGCACCCTGGTTTCCCAGGTCTTAGTCCAACACTCTAACCCAGGGCTTTCCAAACTTTACACGTTGGTGACACACTTTTTACACATGCCCCCCAAATCCATCCCCTGGTCTGCGAGGAGGAGGAGGAAGAGAAATTGGAGGAGAAATGGGATGATGAAGTGAACGTTATGAAAGATGAGAAGGAATCGTTAGTGAGGCTGAAAACAATTTATGTTTGACCAAGCAACCAGGGGATGGACACCACCAAGGCTGATACTGATGGTGAGTGTTGCTCTTTGTTCATGAGGAACAGGGAGGCCAGAGAGAATCTGCCTTGGCGGGAGGGCAGGGGGAGGCAGCTCCCTGATTCAAGAAGAGTTCAGGGATGGGAAGAGAAAGGGAGAATAACACGCGCCACCTTAAGATCCTTGCAGGAAAGATGAGCTATCAACATAATAAAAAAATTAAAAAATTAAGAATCTTTTCTCTTCCAGGCAGCCACAGCAGTGAGACCAGCAGCTCCAGTACAGCTCACCCCCCAAAGGCCCAGTTCCCCTTTCCTCACAAACCCAAATAGACAAATAAATAAATAGATAAATAATTTTTATTTTATTCTAATGAAGGTTGTATTACAAACATGCTAGTCTTTGATCATCCTTTTATCCTTGGGGGTGCTTTTGTCCAACAGTTGTGAGTTGTGGGCATGGGTGGGAATCCGGGGTCTCGCTGCAGGAGTCTACAGTTTGGCTCCTTCCCTTGTTGTTGCTCCTAGATGGAAGTGTGGATATGTGAAGACAAGACAGAGACTGAGCAGGGTAGGGGAGAAATTCCATCCAGTTTGTGCATTTTAAAGTGAACCTATAGGCACATTCTGGAACGATAGTGTGATAGGTCACGCCAATGTCTGTTGAGGGGTGCAAAGTTCTAGGAGTCTTGGCAATTAACTAGGCTTTGTGCTTCCTTGGAATGAGGCACAACAGACACTGCAGTGTCTTTTGGATGTATGGTTTTTCGCACATATAGAGCTTGGCTCTGGGATGGAGAGGTGCACAGCATTACATCTCACAAGGGGCTGGTTCCTGAAAGCAAAGCAGCCCTGGACTCCAAGACATCTCCGTGCCTCTGTCCCAGCCTTCCTTTAGCCAAACTGCCAAGGTGGTTCTGACCTTCAGCCCCCATGCGGAGCTCTTCTGATTTCCGCTTCCTTGTTCCCATAACACCTTGCCCAAAAACCTCCGTGTAAAAGGATAATTTTTTCCCAGTGTGACATCAAAAGGTTACCCTTTTGTCTTGTAGATGGCTTTTGTGATGGGTTAGAGGCAGGGCCATCATCGCCCTCTGTCAGAAAAACAAGGTCAGTCTCAGCATTATTCTCCATCACCCCTAGTCTTTATTGCCACATGTACAAGATTCCGGAAACCTGTGTAAATTGATCCATAGTCATGGCACCCACCCATTAGTTCCACAATCAAAGCTGATTCCCACCTCACCCCCTTATTGATTACTATAAACTATATACACTATATATAATAATACATTAAAGTGGACAAATGTTAAAATTAAATCAATAAATGTGTCACGCATTGTCTGAAAACCTTTATCATAATCAGATTTTCTTTTGTGAATGAAATAAAATTCTTTCAAATAGTTTTTTAATGTTGGCATTTGTCTGTCTCGAGAAGCAATGGAGTGTCCCTCCGGGGGTGAGGTAAAAAGTCAATTGTTTTAGCAGTACCTAAGTGACCTCTCCAGGGAGCAAGACTGGGCAGTGTGTCTGGAGGTCCTGGGCTTCCCAGATGACAAGACTCCCTCTCTTGGCCTTGCAGATGCGGTTCAAAGGAGAGCAGAGTTAGGCACCAGTTGGGCTGCAGGAGTTGTCAGAAGGGGTTGTAAACAGCGCCATACAACCGCCTGAGGGACTCCAGTCCAGATTTGTGTAGAGTTTACTCCTTAGCCTTCGGCTTCCGAAGATATAATGTTTCCTAATGAGACTCGACTGTTCTTCCCAAAATCATGGTACACGAGACCAGAACGAGCTCCAGAAGCTTTAGTGAGAGTTTACTGAAAATATCTTCAAAATTCTCTGTCCCCAGAAGTAAAACATTTCATTATCTATAAAATGAACACCCTAAGCATGGACATTTTTACCTTGAGGATCACAGCCTTGATGGGTGGAACAGAACAAGCAGGGACCGCGCACCCAGTGTCTCACTATAACCCCAAGGGAAAGCGGGAAGTGTACTTTCAGGTGCACAGGGTGGGGCTGTGGGGGTGGTAGAGAGAGACTACAGATTTATCCACACCAGAGTTTACTCTTTGTAGCACTTTGCATTCCCATTAATTTGTATAGTCACATGACGTTACTTTCAAGCAACACCAATCTTGGTTCTTTCTCTCTGTAAATTTTGATTCACCCAATTTAGAAATAATCTGAGAAATGAGAAATTGGTCTCAGGGTTGCAGATGGTTTGTTTGGGGTTGGTGGATCAATTGTTATTTTCTGCTATTCCCTGCTACTTCATCGGGGCTGTCTTTTTCAGCGGTGCTTGTCACTATACCTCTCCTCTCTCAGGTACCCTAGACTGACATCTCAAGGTATACAACTGAATGCAATGTGATGAGCCCACAAATTGGCATGCTCCAGTGGTTATCCTTTCAACCAAGTGGAAACATGTGCATCTGTGTCAATTTGATTAAACTGAAAACAGATGTTGAAAGATGCAGTAAACAGAGCCATAGCTATGGAGGGGCTAGCCGGAGCGGAGGGGGGGTTGCCTCCAAAGGGGCACCATTGTGGCTCCCAGCCTGTGTGTGTGTGTGTCTGTGTGTGTGTGTGTGCGTGCAAATGTGCAAGGGGGGGGTGCCAAACTGGGTCTTTGACCCTGGTGAAATAAAGTCTAGTTTTGCCCCTGCAGGAAAACCCAACCAGTCACTAGAGAAACAGAATCCCATCTTCCTCACCACAGAGGATGGCTTTGTAGAAATACATCAAAATTTCATGCAATCCATAAAGAAAGCAAGGTAAAAAATAGGGAGAGAGAAATAATCCATCCTATTTATAGCGGGAAGGTAAACGGCGTTTCCGTGTGCTGCGCTGGTGCTGGCTCGCCAGAGCAGCTTCGTCACGCTGGCCACGTGACCCGGAAGTGTCTCCGGACAGCGCTGGCCCCCGGCCTCTTAAGTGAGATGAGCGCACAACCCTAGAGTCGGACACGACTGGCCCGCACGGGCAGGGGTACCTTTACCTTTACCTTTACCTATATTCATATACAACAAGCAAGATCATATATAATAACAAATCAGATTCCTTCCCTACGGTGTTCTCGATGATGCTGTTTTCCACTTCCGTTTTTTGTCATGTAGGGAAGAGGGTTGAGAGATCTGCAGATGCACACCTCAATGCCGAATATCTGAACAGAGGAGAGTCGCCTGGGCGAAGTGACCTCCTAAAATCCCGGGGTGAGGCCAGGAAAGCTTGGCGAATCCCCAGCAGGGCCTTAAACGAGCTCCCCATCAGGGCAGCGCAGTGAAATTTTAGATCTTGCAGGCCAGGAACCAAGACTCAGAAATCTTGAGGAATTAAGAAATCTGGTTATGGATTGGCTACAGCCCACAGGTACATCAGATTAATGAACTGTTTAAGATAGATAGGAAAAATGGCTTTGCAGAACAAAAGTCTCCGTTTACCAAAGACTTATTAGATACAAATATAAAAGTATAATCAAAAATGTACAAACTGCTGTTGGCGTGGCAAACTAAAGAGGAATTTGTGAAATTGAGCATGACTTAGCGGGCAAAAGATGTGGGTCACTGTATTGATTATGAAATATGAATTTTACAGCATGTTATGCGACAAAAGAAAATATGATGAAAATGACCCATCAGATTGGCGAAAATGTCTAAAAAAGAAAAAGGTATATATGGGAAGTGTAATTAAATTGTGGGATCTTTTATTAATATGTGGTGGTCCTGTAAAATAATTAAGGAATATTGGGAAACTATATATAATGAATTTGAAAAGATACTTTAAAAACTTTCCCCCAAACACCTGAGATTTTCCTCTTGGGGATAGTAACAATGGAGGTCCCCAAAAAACAAGAGAGTTTATTACTACACGCCACCGCCACATCTAGAACCTTACTGGCACAAAGGTGGAGAACAAGCATAGTCCCCAGTAAGGAAGAATGACAGTGTAAAATGTTTGAATATGCTGAACTGGCTGGTCTGATGAACAGGATAAGAGAAAATGAAGATAAGGAATATAAAGAGGAATGGATAATGTTTATTGACTATTTCAAGAACCAGTATAGACAGATACATAGCTTAGCAGGTCTCAAGTAAATCCAGCAGCGTTGAAATAGATGGAGTATTTAATAGATAACAAATTGGATGATTTAAAATGTGGCTTACGCGGAGTAGTAAAAAAGCAAAGGAACCAGGAAAAGCAAGGAAGGGAAGTCATATGGTCTATGTATATATGCTGTATTTGGTACGAAGTTGTAAGTGGGACTGGAAAGGGGAGGGGGGTTAAATATGCTCTCTGTTCCTCTTTTTTGAAAATGCAAAAAAGAGGGGAAAAGATGCTGTTTTCCAGTGTCTTGGTGCACCAATGCATAAAACCCACATGGCCCCTTTCTCAATAAACAAGTAATGTAAGGGTTCAGAATCGGGGCGACACCACCCTTTGTCTCTCCTGCTAGCTCCACACACCTACGGATCATGTCTCTCACTTTCTTCTCCCAGCTCTGTTGATGGGTATTTTTGGATTCATCTATTTGCAGTATTATTATACCGCAAAATGTACTTAACGAGGTGCTGTGTATGGTCTTCTGATATTAGTTCTTTGAACTGTTCTCTCTCTGGGAGGGTCAGATTTATTTAATACTAGACAGTTAATAATATGTTGTTTGCAAATACTGAAAGAAATGAGGGATTTGTCTCAGTTCAGTAATAATAAGACTTCAAAATTCTATCTTTAAATAACTTTATCCACTAAATCAATTCACTTTCTCTCCGTAACTGCAAATGACTTAGCATACGATTGTCTTTTGATTTCTCATTATAACATATAGCTGTCACTGTTGAGAATTCTGAGCTCAATATTCTTCTGTATCTATGCCAAATATTAAAATAGCTTTGGTGCAATTGTTTGTTTTAATCATGTCTCTTATTAGATGTGCTACTCTGCCTACTGATATATTTAAGATCTATTGATCTATTGTGCTCTAGTATCAGAGCACAGTATCTATTGGAAAAATCCCAAGAATGTTGAGGGGGAGAAACATTAAAGGTAAAGATAAAGGTAAAGGTAAAGGTAAAGGTAAAGGTAAAGGTAAAGGGACCCCTGACAGTCCAGTCGCAGATGACTCTGGGGTTGCGGCGCTCATCTCGCTTTACAAGCCGAGGGAGTCGGCGTTTGTCCGCAGACATTACTACATTTTTATTCTGCCATTCCACCGAGAAGCTTGGGGAACCGTACCTAGTTCCCATTTTATCCCAGCAACAAGCCTGTGAGGTAGGTTAGGCTAAGTGTAACAGGCCAACCTCGCCTAATGATAAATAAAATGGTTTTAACCAGTTTTTAATAGCCAAGAATCCAATGTAGAGCTTGGGGTACATTGAAATGTAATACTGGACAGATTACTACAGGATGTGGAGAGGGGTTATTTTGAACTATGAAGTGAGAAACAGCAGCCGTAGTCGAGGCCACAAGTGCTTTCCCTTGGTGACCCCACCGTGTTGAAAAAGGGGGGCCCAGAAATGCACCGGGCTGGATGAAGCCAGCTTGAGATCTTTTCTAAATAAATGGAATAAAACCGCTTAACCCACTGAAAGATAGATCTGAAAAGTGAAGGTTAAGGGGAACAATGCCCCTTATTAAGCAAGATAGCTAAAGTAAGGGGGTCATGTCCTCCATTGTGACACGTCCCCCTGCTGAGTGACTTGGCTGAGCACTTTGGGAAGAGCAACCATTTGAGGATAGCTAGTGAAGGAGATCAGAGATGTTGCGGCAGAGATTTCAGAGACTCTCTTCATCAAAAGTGTAAGTAGGATTTCTCCTTTCTGAAACGTAGGGGAGGTTTAGCTGCCAGGTGCCCCAAATCCAGCACAGAGATCTCTAGAACCCATTTCCTCATTGTTTCCTCTTCTTCCCTAGGTTCCGAAGTCTGAGGAGGCTCCGCGGGCTGCTGGTCTCCTGCTGCCGGTTGCCCAAGATACATCCCCTGGTCTGCCAGGAGGAGGAAGGAGATGAGTGGAAGGAGGAGGTAAACATCATGAAGGACGGAAAGGAGGAGGTGGTGAAGATCAGATCGATTTTTGTGAGACCATGCGACCAGGGGATGGAGTCCACCGATAACAACGTGGATGGTGAGTGTTGATCTTTCTTCCTCAGGAACAGGGAGACCAGAGAAAATCTGGCAGTGGGGCGGAGGGTGCAGAAAGATGGGTTATCAGCATAATAATCAATTAAAATATTAAGAATCCTTTCTCTTCTTTTCTCTTCCAGGCAACGGCAGCAGTGAGACCAGCAGCTCAAGCGGAGCTCTTACCCCCCCTCCCACGCCCAGTTCCCCCCTCCCCACAATTCCAAATATATAAATAAAGAAATTTGAAAACTCAGTATATAACAGGATTTAAATAAAGTTTGGAATACAAATATACTAGTCTTTGATCATGTTTTTATCCCCGGGGGTTCTTTTTCCCAACAGTTGTGAGGATGGGCAAGAAAGTTACTTGCCCAAAAATGGAAAGAAGAAGAATACATCTCAGCGAAAGAAGAATGGATACAAAAACTTATGGAACATGCCGAAATGGCGAAACTTACCGGGAAAATAAGAAAGCAAGATAACCAACTGTTTATAAAAGAATGGAAATTGTTTATTGGAGATTTACAAATAAACTGTAAACAGATAAAAACATTGTAATAACCTGCAGTTTTATAAGAGTATACAGTGGTACCTCGGGTTACATACGCTTCAGGTTACAGACACTTCAGGTTACAGACTCCGCTAACCCAGAAATATTACCTCGGGTTAAGAACTTTGCTTCAGGATGAAAACAGAAATCATGCTCTGGTGGCGCAGCGGCAGCAGGAGACCCATTAGCTAAAGTGGTGCTTCAGGTTAAGAACAGTTTCGGGTTAAGCATGGACCTCCGGAACGAATTAAGTTCTTAACCCGAGGTACCACTGTATATATTTAAAGTACTTGAATAGATGAACAAATTAATTCATTTGGATATGCAGAAAACATTAAAAAAAAATTAAGGAACAGCAGAAAGGGGGAAGGAAGTCGAGTTTTGAAATGTTAAAATGATTGTAAAATTATTGGAATGTATCAAACTGAAAATCATAAACTATAAAGAAGAGAAGGGCAGGGCAGTGAGAGATCACCAGCCTTCCTGTCCGCATTCACCTGCACACCCACCTTGCCAGCGGAAGCCTCCCAAGTGGGAGGGGAATTCTCTCCAGGGGCACCCCATACACCCAGGCCCGGCAAGCGGAGTCAAGGGCAGCACCTCAAGATCCCATGCTGGCGCAGCACAGATGAGATGACTGTGAAACCATTCAGATAGCATCATCGAAAAAGAAGGAAGGAAGGAAGGAACAAAAAAAGGAGGGGTAGAGAGAGGACAGAGAGTCAGGTTGTCCCAGAAAAAGGCACATGAGGAATACAAACGGATGGATAGCCAAAGCTACAGTGGTACCTTGGGTTACATACGCTTCAGGTTACATATGCTTCAGGTTACAGACTCCGCTAACCCAGAAATATTACCTCGGGTTAAGAACTTTGCTTCAGGATGAGAACAGAAATCATGCTCTGGTGGCGCAGCGGCAGCAGGAGACCCATTAGCTAAAGTGGTGCTTCAGGTTAAGAACAGTTGCGGGTTAAGCATGGACCTCCGGAACGAATTACCGTATTTTTCGCTCTATAAGACGCACCAGACCACAAGACACACCTAGTTTTTGGAGGAGGAAAACAAGAAAAAAAATATTCTGAATCTCAGAAGCCAGAACAGCAAGAGGGATCACTGCGCAGTGAAAGCAGCAATCCCTCTCACTGTTCTGGCTTCTGGGATAGCTGCGCAGCCTGCATTTGCTCCATAAGACGCACACACATTTCCCCTTACTTTTTAGGAGGGAAAAAGTGAGTCTTATAGAGCAAAAAATACGGTAAGTTCTTAACCCGAGGTATCACTGTATTTTAATACGAACCTTCCCTATTTTCTGTCCGACTCTTCAGGCAGAGAAAAATGCAATAGGGAGGGGTGGAGCCATGTGGCGGAGTATTCTTTATTTTTTATTTACAAGCGAGGAGGCGAGAGGGGGTTTGTCTCCTTTGGTCGGGCAATAACCGCGCCCCGCCTTTATGAGCGCCATCAGCGATCCTTTCCTTGCGTCTGCACCCCTCTCAAATCCAGACATTTGAGAAGGAGCGTCATAAACCATGTGCCCTCTGCGTCTCCCCTCAGCCCTCACAGCAAGGCCATCCCCGGCATCGGTTCCTGCCGAAACAGCAATAAAGAAGCGGAAGCGGCAGCAGGAGGAGGAGGAGGAGGGTGGGAGTGGGGGGAAATTTTCCCGCTCGCCTAATGCAGCCCAGCCGTCCGCACCAGCAACAGCAGCGGCAACAGCGCCTCTCGCCGCCGCCATCTTCCGGGCTACCTGAGAGGGCAGGGTGGGGCGCTCCAACGGGCTCTGCTGCGCTTGGCTGCATAAGTTCAGGGGCAAACATTGGAGTCCGGGGAGAAGTCCTGCTTGGCAGGGGGTTGGACTCGATGGCCCTTGTGGTCTATTCCAACTCTATGATTCTAAGGGAGCGTGACTGACAGGCCCCGCAGCCCACCACGAGGTCGGAGGAGTGGACGAGTGGAGAGGCCGCAGCCAGGCCTGCCGAGGTTCAGCCCAAGTGCCTATCAGCTGCTCCAGGAGGCTGTGAGTGACGAGGGGACAGGGAGCGAGCGCAGTTTGGGTGTGTGCTGCTCGCTGCCTGGGGCTCGCCTTGCGCGCACAAACATTGTCAAAGCTGCCGACGCCGTAACAGCCACCACTCTCTGGGAACAAATCCGGGGACATTAATTAGAATCCGGGGACATTCCGGGGACAGATTTTGTCCTGGGACTGTACCCGGCAATGAGGGACGTCTGGTAATGGCTCATTATATTCCTGGGATCGTAGATCTGGAAGGGACCCCAAGGATCATCTAGTAGTCCAGATCCCTGCAACACAGGAATCTCAGGTAACGTATCCCTGACAGATGGCCATCCAATCTCTGCTTAAAATCCTCCAAGGAAGGAGAGTCCAAGGGAGACCGCTCCAGAGTTGACAGGCTCTTGCCATGAGAAAGTTCTTCCTGATGTTTAGCCGGATTCTCTTTTCTTGTAACTTGTTTCCATGGATTTGGGTCCAAGCGTCCAGGGCAGAAGAAAACAAGGCCACCCAGTGATTTGCACCCTGGTTTCCCAGGTCTTAGTCCAACACTCTAACCCAGGGCTTTCCAAACTTTACACGTTGGTGACACACTTTTTACACATGCCCCCCAAATCCATCCCCTGGTCTGCGAGGAGGAGGAGGAAGAGAAATTGGAGGAGAAATGGGATGATGAAGTGAACGTTATGAAAGATGAGAAGGAATCGTTAGTGAGGCTGAAAACAATTTATGTTTGACCAAGCAACCAGGGGATGGACACCACCAAGGCTGATACTGATGGTGAGTGTTGCTCTTTGTTCATGAGGAACAGGGAGGCCAGAGAGAATCTGCCTTGGCGGGAGGGCAGGGGGAGGCAGCTCCCTGATTCAAGAAGAGTTCAGGGATGGGAAGAGAAAGGGAGAATAACACGCGCCACCTTAAGATCCTTGCAGGAAAGATGAGCTATCAACATAATAAAAAAATTAAAAAATTAAGAATCTTTTCTCTTCCAGGCAGCCACAGCAGTGAGACCAGCAGCTCCAGTACAGCTCACCCCCCAAAGGCCCAGTTCCCCTTTCCTCACAAACCCAAATAGACAAATAAATAAATAGATAAATAATTTTTATTTTATTCTAATGAAGGTTGTATTACAAACATGCTAGTCTTTGATCATCCTTTTATCCTTGGGGGTGCTTTTGTCCAACAGTTGTGAGTTGTGGGCATGGGTGGGAAT
This sequence comes from Podarcis pityusensis, assembly GCF_964106645.2. Taxonomy (NCBI): domain Eukaryota; kingdom Metazoa; phylum Chordata; class Lepidosauria; order Squamata; family Lacertidae; genus Podarcis; species Podarcis pityusensis. The sequence continues at coordinate 95,794,443 of NC_138030.1, read as the reverse complement.
CCGGGGTCTCGCTGCAGGAGTCTACAGTTTGGCTCCTTCCCTTGTTGTTGCTCCTAGATGGAAGTGTGGATATGTGAAGACAAGACAGAGACTGAGCAGGGTAGGGGAGAAATTCCATCCAGTTTGTGCATTTTAAAGTGAACCTATAGGCACATTCTGGAACGATAGTGTGATAGGTCACGCCAATGTCTGTTGAGGGGTGCAAAGTTCTAGGAGTCTTGGCAATTAACTAGGCTTTGTGCTTCCTTGGAATGAGGCACAACAGACACTGCAGTGTCTTTTGGATGTATGGTTTTTCGCACATATAGAGCTTGGCTCTGGGATGGAGAGGTGCACAGCATTACATCTCACAAGGGGCTGGTTCCTGAAAGCAAAGCAGCCCTGGACTCCAAGACATCTCCGTGCCTCTGTCCCAGCCTTCCTTTAGCCAAACTGCCAAGGTGGTTCTGACCTTCAGCCCCCATGCGGAGCTCTTCTGATTTCCGCTTCCTTGTTCCCATAACACCTTGCCCAAAAACCTCCGTGTAAAAGGATAATTTTTTCCCAGTGTGACATCAAAAGGTTACCCTTTTGTCTTGTAGATGGCTTTTGTGATGGGTTAGAGGCAGGGCCATCATCGCCCTCTGTCAGAAAAACAAGGTCAGTCTCAGCATTATTCTCCATCACCCCTAGTCTTTATTGCCACATGTACAAGATTCCGGAAACCTGTGTAAATTGATCCATAGTCATGGCACCCACCCATTAGTTCCACAATCAAAGCTGATTCCCACCTCACCCCCTTATTGATTACTATAAACTATATACACTATATATAATAATACATTAAAGTGGACAAATGTTAAAATTAAATCAATAAATGTGTCACGCATTGTCTGAAAACCTTTATCATAATCAGATTTTCTTTTGTGAATGAAATAAAATTCTTTCAAATAGTTTTTTAATGTTGGCATTTGTCTGTCTCGAGAAGCAATGGAGTGTCCCTCCGGGGGTGAGGTAAAAAGTCAATTGTTTTAGCAGTACCTAAGTGACCTCTCCAGGGAGCAAGACTGGGCAGTGTGTCTGGAGGTCCTGGGCTTCCCAGATGACAAGACTCCCTCTCTTGGCCTTGCAGATGCGGTTCAAAGGAGAGCAGAGTTAGGCACCAGTTGGGCTGCAGGAGTTGTCAGAAGGTGTTGTAAACAGCGCCATACAACCGCCTGAGGGACTCCAGTCCAGATTTGTGTAGAGTTTACTCCTTAGCCTTCGGCTTCCGAAGATATAATGTTTCCTAATGAGACTCGACTGTTCTTCCCAAAATCATGGTACACGAGACCAGAACGAGCTCCAGAAGCTTTAGTGAGAGTTTACTGAAAATATCTTCAAAATTCTCTGTCCCCAGAAGTAAAACATTTCATTATCTATAAAATGAACACCCTAAGCATGGACATTTTTACCTTGAGGATCACAGCCTTGATGGGTGGAACAGAACAAGCAGGGACCGCGCACCCAGTGTCTCACTATAACCCCAAGGGAAAGCGGGAAGTGTACTTTCAGGTGCACAGGGTGGGGCTGTGGGGGTGGTAGAGAGAGACTACAGATTTATCCACACCAGAGTTTACTCTTTGTAGCACTTTGCATTCCCATTAATTTGTATAGTCACATGACGTTACTTTCAAGCAACACCAATCTTGGTTCTTTCTCTCTGTAAATTTTGATTCACCCAATTTAGAAATAATCTGAGAAATGAGAAATTGGTCTCAGGGTTGCAGATGGTTTGTTTGGGGTTGGTGGATCAATTGTTATTTTCTGCTATTCCCTGCTACTTCATCGGGGCTGTCTTTTTCAGCGGTGCTTGTCACTATACCTCTCCTCTCTCAGGTACCCTAGACTGACATCTCAAGGTATACAACTGAATGCAATGTGATGAGCCCACAAATTGGCATGCTCCAGTGGTTATCCTTTCAACCAAGTGGAAACATGTGCATCTGTGTCAATTTGATTAAACTGAAAACAGATGTTGAAAGATGCAGTAAACAGAGCCATAGCTATGGAGGGGCTAGCCGGAGCGGAGGGGGGGTTGCCTCCAAAGGGGCACCATTGTGGCTCCCAGCCTGTGTGTGTGTGTGTCTGTGTGTGTGTGTGTGCGTGCAAATGTGCAAGGGGGGGGTGCCAAACTGGGTCTTTGACCCTGGTGAAATAAAGTCTAGTTTTGCCCCTGCAGGAAAACCCAACCAGTCACTAGAGAAACAGAATCCCATCTTCCTCACCACAGAGGATGGCTTTGTAGAAATACATCAAAATTTCATGCAATCCATAAAGAAAGCAAGGTAAAAAATAGGGAGAGAGAAATAATCCATCCTATTTATAGCGGGAAGGTAAACGGCGTTTCCGTGTGCTGCGCTGGTGCTGGCTCGCCAGAGCAGCTTCGTCACGCTGGCCACGTGACCCGGAAGTGTCTCCGGACAGCGCTGGCCCCCGGCCTCTTAAGTGAGATGAGCGCACAACCCTAGAGTCGGACACGACTGGCCCGCACGGGCAGGGGTACCTTTACCTTTACCTTTACCTATATTCATATACAACAAGCAAGATCATATATAATAACAAATCAGATTCCTTCCCTACGGTGTTCTCGATGATGCTGTTTTCCACTTCCGTTTTTTGTCATGTAGGGAAGAGGGTTGAGAGATCTGCAGATGCACACCTCAATGCCGAATATCTGAACAGAGGAGAGTCGCCTGGGCGAAGTGACCTCCTAAAATCCCGGGGTGAGGCCAGGAAAGCTTGGCGAATCCCCAGCAGGGCCTTAAACGAGCTCCCCATCAGGGCAGCGCAGTGAAATTTTAGATCTTGCAGGCCAGGAACCAAGACTCAGAAATCTTGAGGAATTAAGAAATCTGGTTATGGATTGGCTACAGCCCACAGGTACATCAGATTAATGAACTGTTTAAGATAGATAGGAAAAATGGCTTTGCAGAACAAAAGTCTCCGTTTACCAAAGACTTATTAGATACAAATATAAAAGTATAATCAAAAATGTACAAACTGCTGTTGGCGTGGCAAACTAAAGAGGAATTTGTGAAATTGAGCATGACTTAGCGGGCAAAAGATGTGGGTCACTGTATTGATTATGAAATATGAATTTTACAGCATGTTATGCGACAAAAGAAAATATGATGAAAATGACCCATCAGATTGGCGAAAATGTCTAAAAAAGAAAAAGGTATATATGGGAAGTGTAATTAAATTGTGGGATCTTTTATTAATATGTGGTGGTCCTGTAAAATAATTAAGGAATATTGGGAAACTATATATAATGAATTTGAAAAGATACTTTAAAAACTTTCCCCCAAACACCTGAGATTTTCCTCTTGGGGATAGTAACAATGGAGGTCCCCAAAAAACAAAAGAGTTTATTACTACACGCCACCGCCACATCTAGAACCTTATTGGCACAAAGGTGGAGAACAAGCATAGTCCCCAGTAAGGAAGAATGACAGTGTAAAATGTTTGAATATGCTGAACTGGCTGGTCTGATGAACAGGATAAGAGAAAATGAAGATAAGGAATATAAAGAGGAATGGATAATGTTTATTGACTATTTCAAGAACCAGTATAGACAGATACATAGCTTAGCAGGTCTCAAGTAAATCCAGCAGCGTTGAAATAGATGGAGTATTTAATAGATAACAAATTGGATGATTTAAAATGTGGCTTACGCGGAGTAGTAAAAAAGCAAAGGAACCAGGAAAAGCAAGGAAGGGAAGTCATATGGTCTATGTATATATGCTGTATTTGGTACGAAGTTGTAAGTGGGACTGGAAAGGGGAGGGGGGTTAAATATGCTCTCTGTTCCTCTTTTTGAAAATGCAAAAAAGAGGGGGAAAGATGCTGTTTTCCAGTGTCTTGGTGCACCAATGCATAAAACCCACATGGCCCCTTTCTCAATAAACAAGTAATGTAAGGGTTCAGAATCGGGGCGACACCGCCCTTTGTCTCTCCTGCTAGCTCCACACACCTACGGATCATGTCTCTCACCTTCCTCTCCCAGCTCTCTTGATGGGTATTTTTGGATTCATCTATTTGCAGTATTATTATACCGCAAAATGTACTTAACCAGGTGCTGTGTATGGTCTTCTGATATTAGTTCTTTGAACTGTTCTCTCTCTGGGAGGGTCAGATTTATTTAATACTAGACAGTTAATAATATGTTGTTTCCAAATACTGAAAGAAATGAGGGATTTGTCTCAGTTCAGTAATCATAAGACTTCAAAATTCTATCTGTAAATAACTTTATCCACTAAATCAATTCACTTTCTCTCCGTAACTGCAAATGACTTAGCATACGTTTGTCTTTTGATTTCTCATTATAACATATAGCTGTCACTGTTGAGAATTCTGAGCTCAATATTCTTCTGTATCTATGCCAAATATTAAAATAGCTTTGGTGCAATTGTTTGTTTTAATCATGTCTCTTATTAGATGTGCTACTCTGCCTACTGATATATTTAAGATCTATTGATCTATTGTGCTCTAGTATCAGAGCACAGTATCTATTGGAAAAATCCCAAGAATGTTGAGGGGAAGAAACATTAAAGGTAAAGATAAAGGTAAAGGTAAAGGTAAAGGTAAAGGTAAAGGGACCCCTGACAGTCCAGTCGCAGATGACTCTGGGGTTGCGGCGCTCATCTCGCTTTACAGGCCGAGGGAGTCGGCGTTTGTCTGCAGACATTACTACATTTTTATTCTGCCATTCCACCGAGAAGCTTGGGGAACCGTACCTAGTTCCCATTTTATCCCAGCAACAAGCCTGTGAGGTAGGTTAGGCTAAGTGTAACAGGCCAACCTCGCCTAGTGAGCTTCAGAGCTGAATGAGGACTTGAACCCAAGCAGTGGCATTTGCTTCTTGTGTTTCTGTTCTACCTGTGGATATAGCTGGTAGCCAGTGGAAAATTTGCTAAGCTGCCAGGTTTGCCTGTGCTAACAAAGTACACGAAAAAATTTTAAGCTGCCATGTATTCAATGGCACACTAGAAATATTTGACTGCAGTCAATTTAAAATTTACAAGTGCAGAATGTGGTGTGACTGCAGAATTCAGCTTTGGAGCATGTTCTCTTTCATTTGCTTTTTAAAAAAGGCGTTCCTGTTCTGAGTGGCAGTTGGCATTCTCCATAGTATAGTTTGTGCCCACAAATTAACAATGTTTTCCTAGTCTGGAGAGCAAGGCAAAGGTAGGTTTTACTAGCACGGTATGTGCATATTACATGATCTAGTCATATCTTGGCAGTGATCCCCACATTTGTTTTAATGTTTGGGTATTATTATTTTTTAAAGGCAGCCTTACAACAGGATCTGAAACCAAGCCTGGGTGAAGAAAGAGAAATCAGTATGTCCAGAAATATTTTACAGCAGCTTTTGACAAAGTTTTTCAGCAACAGCATCTTTGCAAGACCTTTTAATGATAATGGTTCTTAATGTTGAGAGTTGGCAGGAGTCTGACAGCATAAGAAGAATGCAGGTCATCTAAGATAGACAGGTGATGAAGGCAAATGCTGAGACAATTTGAAATCCATTAAACACTACAGTGCGGATGATGACTGGAAGCACGAATGTAAGCAGGGCTTGCTGGATCAGGCCAGTGACCCAACTAGTCCAGAATCCTGTTCTCACAGTGGCAGAACAGATGCCTGCAGAAAGCCTGCAAGCAGGACCTGAGGACAAGAACACTTCCCTGCCAGCCCATGGTATTCTGAAGCATGAATTTATTCCATCTCCAGCAACCAGGCAGCAGAAGCTCTCACTGACAGTGGTGGCACAGATTAATGAGGTTGCAAGAAAGTCCCATTGCATCAGCACTTTTCTTCCATGGACATGATCCAGATGAGTTCTGTGTGGATACAAATGAAATGTAGGAATACAGCTTACAATCACAGAAATAAGGTAGGTTCTAAAAATGCACATCTCAAGTGTCAAAAGCCAATGTAAAGTGGTGTCTGAGACAGTTTGTAAGGAAAGAGGTGGTGTTTCAGGTATTTGGGACTTGAGCCATTTAGGGCTTTAAACACTAACACGAGCACCTTGAATTGGGCCATAAAACAAACCAGCAACCAATGCATCTATCTGAAAGCAGAAGTTATTTGAGAACTAAGTGGAACCCCACTCAGCAATCTAACTGCTGCATTTTGGCCCAGCTGAAGTTTCTGAGTAATTTTTGAGCACAACACCACATAGAGGATTAAGCATGCAATGTGGAACCACAGTAATAATCGCACTTCCACCTAACAGTGTAAGATGAGCAATGCTTTAGCAGCATGAAAGAGCCCCGGGACAGAAGCAACCCAGTTCAGTTAGTTGACACACATAAACCAGCCACAAGAGGGCATAAAAGTACTGGCATCCAAAGCATCACATTAATGCAATACAGTGAATTAAAAAGTGTTCTGTAAGGAGTGTAGCACAAGATGCTCAGATTCAGAAAGGAGAACTGGGCTAGTGGGTCTGAAACATATCAAAGCAACACAATGGCAGGCTTACCTTAAAAAGCAGAGCTGAAGCCTGCGTTGGAGAATACACCAGGTGCTCCCAAATCACTGTAAAGGCAATACAAACAGAGGGTTGTTTTTCTAGAGCTGGTGTAGCCTGGAGAACAAAGGGCCCAATGCTCAGAAGGCACTTTTGCTCTATTTCTGTTCCCGCAGGAAGTAATTTTAACTCAGCAAATTACCAGGATGCCCTAGCTCAAGTTTCTCTCTCCCCCACCCCATTTTTGTTTTCCAGAAGAAGAAGAAAGCCACTATCCAATATCAACAAGAAGTATACCTAAGCAAATTCTATTTGGCATAGTGCCAGGCCTAGCAAAATAGCACAATAAGTAGGACCAAAATTTATAAAAATAGGAACACTTGTGAAATGAAAAAGTCAGCAAGAAGCTATAGACCATACACTGATTGCTGCTGCTGACATGTGACTGTCTGGTAAGTTTGAAGAAGGTGCAAATTGACTTGAATGTGGGAGCTTGTTATCATTCCAATTCCATCAAGAGCAAAATGATCATGAAAACACATTAAAAAGACCATCTGGATCAGCCCAACCTGTAATTTTGCCTGCCCTTGCAGCAATGTGGCCCTCATGGTACTGACTTTCAGAAGTGTTCATCTTTTCAAATGCTGTTGCCTAAAGTTATGTTTCTGAGTAACAAGAGTTGGTGAGAAAATCTCCAGAAGTTCAGCCCTTCCTAACTGTAATTTCAGCTATGAAGAAAGGTCATTGTACTGAAACAAAAGAAGCCTTGGGGTTGGATAGAGGAACAAGGCTGATGACAGAGGTCATTTGGACAACCGTTCACTTTGGCTTGAATCAGAATCTTGGTTGGCCATATCATGGGAAGTAGAGTACAGTATTTTTCTGCCTGCGAGGCTTGAGGGTGCCAGGACACAGCTGTATCTGAGCTTTCAGATGCTGAATGACTGAGGATGCAATCCATGCACATACAAGGAAGGAAGGAAGCCCCATTTGTCTCAGTGGGACTTACTCCCAAGTAAATATGCTTAGGATCATGCTACACATCTTGTTAATTAAAATTGTTTGACCAGATCTGAATGACAGATCTACTCTCTCTGTGTTAATCTTTACCTCTCTTTTCAAAACAGCTTGCGAATCTGTCAGAATGGACTCTGGTACATTAAATCTTATGCCTCATTAAATTATTAGCCATTCTTTTAGAATACTAGAAAAAAGAAGTTGGTCTAATTTCATGTAGTAATTCATAGTACCTGGTATGGTCAAGGAGCCTTTTCTTTTCCCCTGACAGAGTCAAAGTTGCCATTGGATGGTGCAGAGAATTTGAGAGAGAGAGAGAGAGAAATTCAGTTATTGTCATTTATTTATGTAAGCAGCAGATAATATACCAGTGATTTGTTCTCAAATACAAAGTAGTGATAGATGAAGTAATTCCATTTGCATTCCGCCACTCCACCAAAAAGCAGAGGGAGTCAGATGGGTTTTTCTTCATACAACAATCCTGAGAGACTGGTTAGACAGAAAATTCCTGGCACAAAATTCCCCATTGAGTTTCACCCCAGTTCCAGATACAGAAATATGTACAGCAAACAATGCTCTGGCCATCCTGTCTATAAAAGATCCTTGGGTAACAAACTTGCAACAAGTCAACTGGTTATATGAGTCCCAGACCTCAGTATTAAAACATTTCTTAAATGGAAATGGATACTGCAGCCTCACCCCAAAAAACTCCCCACAACACTATATTTTCCCCCATTGTGAAACATGATAACTAAGGCAGGTGACATTTGGCCTTGCACTCTTGCGTGCAGATGCATCAGTATAGAAATACCTGCATGCATGTCCAGAACAACAACAAAAGTAGAGGTAGTGGAGGTTGGAGGAGGAGGGGATGGGGGGGGGGACAGGAGACAACCAACAACAACAACCCCAGATACATTTTGCTAAGCTCTGTTCACACAGTGAAATAGCAATGAATATTGATGACTGAAAAAAGGGTATGTGTGGAAACTAATGCACACAGAGAGAGAAATCTAATTTCCAGGGTAGGGGAAATAAATGACTTATTTGATATTAGGCCCCATTTGAAAGCACCCATATATCACAAGGTGCATAAGCTGCAGATGTTGCTTGTGGCACAGAATGAACTGTGGTAGCAGAATGCCACTGCACCACTGCGCCACTTCCGAATGTAAGTGGGGAGACATTTTTAAATCCCCAGCCCCACCATGTAAAAAGCTGCCTGCATGTCAAACATATCAGAAATAAGCCTACCACAAAACATCTCTCAAATTTACAACATGAGAGAAGGATTGTTTTTACACGAGAGAGTCAGCCTGGAACAATAAACACACACACACACAGCCTGAAGTGCTATGGAATATAACTTTACCAGCACTTTCTGCATATCTAGCTCCTCAAGAAGATGTTAATCAAAATGAAAAGTTGAAAACATGACCTGGTTGGGGGAAGTAAATAAGTTGGGGCACCTGGGTTTTCTTACCTTTTTTCCTGAAGCGTCTGATAGCCAGAGCGATCAGACTCCCAGAAAGCACAAGGGCAACAGCTGATACTGTGGCTCCACCAGTATAAAGCAGAGCTTTTGTGTAGTAAGGGGCAACATTTTCTGGAATGAATAACAAACCTAACAGTTAGAGATTGAGTCACCTAAGCTTTTCTTAGGTTCTTCATTTCCAGTTCTATGGTCTGGCACCTTCAGCATGACAAATCCAAGTGCTGCAGACTGTGATCAAGACAGAGAGACTTCATGGCAATATAGTCACCTGTATGATGTTCTGTCTTCTCAGAGTCCCTTCTTTCCTGTACAATGTAGGCGTTGGCTCCAGCGGGCCGAGGTTCTGTGGGCCCCCTCAATCTTTTTTTATAAAGGGGGCGACTGCCTCCATTGCTGAGGCCAAACACAGAACCCCCTCAATGTTCCTCAGAAGATGGTACCTCTGCTGTGCCAGCAGCACTTTGCTCCCCCAGCTATCTAGGTGGATTTAGCTTTACCAGCCAAGACCAGCCTGGACACCATCAGCTGACCCCACAAGCCACCTGCCCCAGACTTTATAAAACCCTTCCATCCAAGAACGCTCATCAACTATCTGTGCAGGTCTTACTTCTAACAAGAATGTTTCACATGTCTGCAGTGCCACCAACTGCAATAGTTCTGCAAATGTACAGCAAACCAAGCTGTCGGTACCACCAACTGGCTACCATCCATGATGCCAGCAGAATATTTCCTTCCTCCTGAGCCCCAGGACAGTTCTGCAACTTTTTTGGGAATTATTTTCTTTTTTAAAAATATGGGTGCTTCTATGCTAAGCATTTTAGCAGAAACTATTCACAGGAAAATCACAGTCTTTCCAGTTGTGTGGAAAGCCAATCGGTAATTATAGCTTACAGTGGAAGAAGAAGAATTAGATAGGGCTAGAAGCCACCCATCTGGAAGCCCCCTTGAAAAGGGGCTACAGGTGGGGGGCCACTAGGGACGCATTGGAAGATGGCCGACAATACCATCTCTCCGACCCACACGGGGTAATTAAGAGGCTGTTATGGGAGTAGGCAGCCTCCCTTGTTGCCCCAAGGGAATGGGGAACAAGGCCCTTGCCTGCTGTGCCCATAAATCACCCCCTAAGTCGAAAGAAGGGGGTGAGGGCCCTAGGCAGAATGCCCCCGTGTGGACCTTTGCTCTCCTGGACGCTGTCTCTGATAGCGCACTAGCTGCAGCAATTTGGAATAATTAATTACAAAAGAAGCAAATGTACATATTTCAAGTGAAGAAGGGGAGTGAAGACTGCTAATTTAAGGGACCTCTGCGAAAGAAGACGACGGGTTGGAGCAACAGGAATATTTTACGATGAAGATACACCAAAGGCTGGGTATGTCGGCAATGGGACTGAATGGGGGGGGGGGAACCTTTTTTACTTTTCTTCTATGTGATTTACCAAGAACCCCTCCTCATTAGAACCGTCGGTTTAACTGACCCAAGCAGGATGATTAAGGTCTGTGCAGAGATAAACTTTAACCAAAAGTATGCTTTATGGAAATCGAGAAGGAATAAGAACTTTTGGAACGGCGCAGCAATTAATTCAGAGTCGCCATCTTGCCAAAGGATTTATAGCCGGGAGGAGGAACGGATTTGTTTTCAGACTGCATTCCTGGTGAATCTCCTCATAGGTTTGAGAAAGGAGGCAGATTGGTGAAGATTAATGATGCTAAGACTGTTTTGATGTATGGAAGTGATGTTATATGGAAAACGTCTGGATATGGCTACTGGATAAAAAAAAATAATATCCACGCAGGATTACAAACTGTTTTAACCAGCTTGTGGAGACTATCAGAGGTCACAAAGAGAAAGGAAAAATATATGAAAATAACAACAAGAGATGTGGAAAAACAATAAGAAAGGACTGGATAGTACTGTGAACATCATAAGGTTAGATTTGTGGACATTAAAACAGCAGCAAGAAGCAAGAAGTTGATTGGATCCCCTTCGGAACTTGAAATATGGGTACCCCCAACAAAAATTTAAAATTCGGCTGTGTAATTTGGAATTTATGTAATTTGGTTTGATTTGATGTGATTGGTCGGTTAATAAAAAATTATTCTTAAAAAAAAAAGAAAAGTGGCTACAGGTACCTTGACAAACAGGCATCTGGGGAGACCACTGGCCATCGGCCTGGCACTGAATGCTGCTTGTTCCATTGAGGTTGTAGCCCTTAGCACACTGGAAGAGACATGTCGACCCGTATCTGAAGGAGTCCCAGGGACCAGAGCAATTCATCTTCATCTTCCCCAGAGCCTTCAGGTGGGGACACTTTATCGCTGTTGGGGGGAGGTGAAGAAAATATGAACTACAAACTTGCTTTACACATTGGATTAAAGGCATGTTATGCTATTTCTAAACATAGCATTGTAAGAATTAGACAAACGGCTTAATAAAAGCTGACAAGTGACAGAGGCAGCTGTATTTATGCGATATGTCTTGGCTGTCTCTTAGTGCAGACCCAGATAACTGAGGCTGAGCTTCCACAGCTGCCACTCTCCAGGAACCACAATCGGCAGGACTGGTAGCAACAGTGGCAGATATGTTCTATGCTTGAAATAATATTTTATTCTCTTGCTAATTATGCTGTGTTAAATGTGTATTCTGTTGTTGACCTCCTTTGTAATGTAATATTTCAGTTTACTGTTAAATATGTTGCTTTGAATATATATTTTATTCTGGATTGTTTAATTTGATGTTTTAATGTAGCCACTTTGAGAATTTTTTCTTAAAAATATAAAGTGGTATAGAAAATAATAGTAATAATAATAATAATATAAAACAATCAGAAAAATAACCCCAAACCAAGGATGTTACTGTCAAACACTAGGCTGGACATAATATTTGACTGCTAAGTGGGGAAACCAAATGGAATACTCTGATGTTGTGCAGTAAAATAAGAAGTGAAACTGTGGGGTAGAAAAAATCTATTTCACCCATGTGGGGTAATAATTAAAGACTTGGCTGGATCTCTAACTCCAAAGTTTGGGGCTAAACACACTCTCCAGCAAGAGTGAGCACCCAGGAGAGTATTAAAATAACAGAATCATGCTGCACAGTAAAGCATGGAAATAATAGGCTGTTAGACCTTTTAAACATCACATTCTAGTCCGCTTTCAGTGCTTCCTCCTCTACCCTTCTTGCAATAAACAGACCACACTATTAGTAAGTTTAAATGCTTTACTTACAAACTCCAAATGTCAGATTCATGCATTATTCCATGCAGCAGCAAGAAGAACACAGGTAGAAATACTGGGTTTACGAAACACAGAAAAATATTTCTGAGCATGCAATCTGGGCTTAAAGCTTCACATGGTGGAAGAGAATGAAGAAAGAAGCTTCACTTCCTCCTTCACAGGAATGAGAGAACATGATCTGAATCCAGCAATACCCCAGCTGGATGGGCGGGGTATAAAAAATAAATTATTATTATTATTATTATTATTATTATTATTATTAGGTCTTAATCCCTTAATGCATTAACTAGCCCTATACTTTCTAACTAGCCCTAAATTTGACTGCCATTTCCCATACAAACTCCAAGGCAGAAACTGAAAGCGTGATAAGACATGCAAGGAGCTCGTCAGTGGGGTAGGCCTACAGAAGTGATGGCCAAACTTGGCCCTTCCCTTCATCCCTGACCACTGGTCCCGTTAGCTAGGGATGATGGGAGTTGTAGTCCAAAAACAACTGGAGGGCCAAGTTTGGCCATCACTGGCCTACAGCGTTTTGTATCACTCTTCCAGTGTTGAATAAGATATATATTTTGGCCTCTGAAGCCACTGTGATAGCCACACACAACACACCCTTGGAAAGAAGCCCTAATCCAATTCTGGGGAGCAACCCTACGACAAGCAGCACCCACTGTTTGCCCAAGCCTATCCCAGAAGGAACCAAGGTTATCTGGAAGCCCTACCTTCACAAATGGGCACATCTCTGCTCCAGTTTCCCTGATCTGTGCACTCGAGCTCCTCTGACCCAACCAGCTCAAAGCCAGAGTTGCAGGAGAAGATGCAGCTGGAGTGAAAGGCAAAGTGGCCATATGGTTGAGAGCAGTTTCCCTTGCCATTGTCTGGAGTTTGCAGGGATGGGCACTGGACAGCTGGAATAGGAATGTGCAGATTATTTAATGTACATGAATATTGGATGAGTCACAATACACTGCAGCAGTTGCATATTCAAATTATAAAGTGTTTCTTTCCCTTGGCTGGTGACCATATTGCAAGTATCCAAGATATCAAAATGCAACTATATGATTTTATGTTCTGGTCTTCCTACAATGCAGAAAGCTTCTGAAAGAGCATTTTACGGGGTCAGCTTCCTTATAAGGAATAGGAGACCTGTGGCATTTTTGTCGTATACTTTAATTTCCAGTCATACGCATTGAACTCTGAGGAGTTATGGGAAATGCAGTTACTGCAGGTGTCAGCCAACATGGCACTCTCCAGATGTTGGCTGGGGGATGGGAGTTGGAGTTCAGTCACCTCTGGAGGGCATAATAATAATAATAGTAGTAATAATAATAACAACAACAACAACTTATTATTTGTACCCTGCTCATCTGGCTGGGTTTCTCCAACCACTCTGGGCGGCTTCCAACAAAGATTAAAAATACATTAAAATGTCACGCATTAAAAACTTCCCTAAGCAGGGCTGTCCCTGTTTTGCTGGCACTGACCTTGACACTGCGGCAGTTGTTCAGTCCAGCGGCCTTGAGCTGTGCAGTCAAGCATCTCCAGTCCAAGCAGCTGAAACCCAGCACTGCAGGAAAAGTTGCAGCTGGAGCCATATGCAAAGTGCCCAAAAGGGTGGGTGCAATTTAAATGGCCATTGTCGGGCTTAGGTAGACCTGGGCACTTGACAGCTGAAGCAAAAAGGACAAGTAAGCAACAAAGCCAAAGTTATAGATATGGTAAACTGAAGAAATTCCATTGATGAGCATATTATTATTACTAATAAAGCATTTATTATTTATATAGGAAAACGTGTTGCAAAGGCAATGCCTCCATGAAGGGAATATTTATGCTACAGGAGAGCTTAATGCAGATGAAATATCTATTACTATTTGTTGCTATTGTTTTATTAATTCTATGTCTTGCCTTTCACATTTTTGTCAAGGCAATTTACAAATGTTTCATAAAAACAACTAAAATAGTTTTTAAAAGGATACAAAGAACAGTTGACGAGGGTGCAAGGCTACCTTCACAAATGGGCACATCTCTGTTCCAGTTCCCCTGATCCGTGCAGTCCAGCTCCTCTGACCCAACCAGCTCAAAGCCAGAGTTGCAGGAGAAGATGCAGCTGGAGTGATAGGCAAAGTGGCCGTATGGATGAGAGCAGTTTCCCTTGCCATTGTCTGGAGTTTGCAGGGATGGGCACTGGACAGCTGGAATTGGAAATACAGATTTCTCAATATACACCCCAAATAAATAAGTCACTTCAAATTCAGCTTGCGTTGTATGATATCAAATGAAAGGTACTAACTTTGGGATTGGGGACAGCCTGCAGATAGATGGCGGTTAATTCCACCTCCCCCCACCCCACCCCCTGATGAACCACATGCTCGTGTGGTGAGGTGGCAACTCCTGAAATGCTGCTACAGCAACTAAGCACATTTTGAAGCTTTGACACCCAGGACATCAGTGCTAAAGAAATCTGGAAATTTACAAGGAAACAAACAACTACAGTGGTACCTCAGGTTAAGAACTTAATTCGTTCTGGAGGTCCGTTCTTAACCTGAAACTGTTCTTAACCTGAGGTACCACTTTAGCTATTGGGGCCTCCTGCTGCTGCCGTGCCGCCAGAGCACAATTTCTGTTCTCATCCTGAAGCAAAGTAACCTGAAGTGTATGTAACCCAAGGTACCACTGTATCTGACTTTTAGAAGACATCTGAAGGCAGCCCTGTATAGGGATGTTTCCAGTGTTTGATGTCTCACTGTGTTTTAATTTGTTGGAAGCTGCCCAGAGTGGCAGGGGAAACCTAGTCAGGAGGCACAGAAATAATAAACTATTATTACTATTATTATTATCTATGAGATCCAGTTTTCCCGTATGAACCTGCCTTGCAGCATGTCCATTGACTGAGCTCTCTAGTGCTGTACTCCAACTGGCAGCAGTCCAAAGTTAATTTCAAGCAAAGATCCTATTCTCTGCAGCTGCTGCTTGAGATCCTTTTAATCGGGAAATGCCAGAAATGGAAAAATGCAAAGCTTGTGATCTTAACCGCTGAGCTATGGCCTCTCCTACTCACATCAAGAGTCTGCCCTCCTGATATACACACAACGGCAAGTAAATTGCCAACCAGCTCTACATCTTATTCTAAGCATTAAAAAGCACCAGAGAAACACAGATCCATACAGAGATGTGTCTTAAATGGCCAATAAAATTATGTCAATTTAATTTACTTATATCCTAAATTGTATTTAGTCAAAGGCAATTATATCTCCATTGGGTGCGCTAAAAATAAATGGATTGTGCATCTGGGGCTGTGCTGTCTGCATGTCTGGAGTGAATGTGTTCTGCACCTCTTCTCAGCATTTTGGAGCGTGATACAGATGATATAGCTCTGCTGGATCAAGCTAAAGGCCCATCTAGTCCTACATCCTGCTCTCACCGTGACCGACATGATGACTATGGGGTCTAAGCTCTCCCCACTTGTGATTCCCAGCATACTGCTCCACTGACAGTGGAGGTAGAACATAGGACATACTGTATGTAGAACGCATATGGAGGAACTGCCAAGCAGATGCCACTAAGAATGTTGCTACAGTGAATGGACCCCAGAGACAGTGCAGTCACCATCACCCAAAGCCTGCGTTGTTGTTCCACACACCCAAAGTTCAGGTTTCATACTTTTCAGGAGGAGGGTGTGATACAGTAATTCACCGTTCGACACTATGGATTAGTGATCTTATTTCCACATCAGTCTGTGACCTCGTTAAGGAAGGTTGCCCCTGTGATCACTCTAGAATAAGTACCCAGTTCTTGGTATTCAGTCTGTGTCCTGTTCCTTTGTAAGTAGCAAAGGCACCCAGTCAGTTTTGTTTAGATTCCCAAGTTTCAGAGCAAGATCTTGTACGAAACTGGAGAAAAATCAAGAATTGCTGTTGCCACTGCTATCAGTGGAAGTATGACACCAGAGGATCCAGTTTGTTTTTCAATTTAGCAAATGCAACATCTCAGTTTTATATACTCAGCTACCATCCATTTCCCAGCTGATTCCCAAGAGTATACTCAGCACTGACCTTCACATAAGGGTGGTTTCTCCGTCCACATTCCCAGAGCTGTGCACTGAAGTTGCTCTGCTCCAACTTGCACAAACCCTGTATTGCAGGAGAAAGTGCAGCTGGAGCTATATGCAAAGTCTCCATGTGGATGAGAGCAGTCAAATTCTCCATTCTTGGGGACATCCAGTTTGGGGCACTCAATAACTAGAATGAAAGAGAATGCTCAATGCTGGTGAAAGGAGGAACTATTTGTATTCAGCCCATATTCTCCCAGCCACAGGAAGAGGCAAGTCCAGGCATGAAATGAGACCTATTCTTCTTGGGGGAAATGAAGGCAGCTATTTCAGGGGTGCTTCCAGATATAAGTTCTCCCTTGCATATAAGGTAGGTGCTGCTCAACAAACCTCTACACCACCATTCTTTTTACATTTAATTCTTTGGCTGGACCGCACCATTTCTCATCTGCACCAGTGGATGGATCATGACAGGATGTGTCTGGAATGAGTATTTAACTCATTCCTCTCACAGAAACATGTGCATGCATGCAGGCAGTTCATATACAGTGGTACCTCAGGTTACATACGCTTCAGGTTACCGACTCCGCTAACCCAGAAATAGTGCTTCAGGTTAAGAACTTTGCTTCAGGATGAAAACCGAAATCGGGCTCCGGCAGCGCGGCAGCAGCAAGAGGCCCCATTAGCTAAAGTGGTGCTCCAGGTTAAGAACAGTTTCAGGTTAAGAACAGACCTCCAGAACGAATTAAGTACTTAACCTGAGGTACCACTGTATCTGCATGTGTTCCTTATTTTGTTTTTTTTAAAATAAACCAATCCCACCACAAGTGTGAAATTTAAAAAATGCAAAAGTCTCATTGACCAATGTAGAGATTAATCCATCAATCCCCCTTGTCTCTTACCACTGCAAGGTGGCAATTGAAAACCACAGGCACATTTAAAAAATATGTTTTCCATCAGAAGCCAAGAAACACCTTACTTTTGCCATTTTGAAAAACAGCCTTGTGTTTTGTCTCTCCTCATCAGGACTTCCTCAAATTCTGCTTTCTCATGCTCAAGAAAAAAGGCATCACATGCACTTAACATTATGTTTAGGCAATGTGATGCCTCCCCCCCCCAAGCATGAGAAAGCAGCATTTGAAGACGTGCCTGATTTTCCATGCTATAGGACCCACATTTTCTTCTCATGAAAACCTTCCCCAACCCATGAAAAACAGTATTACAATACAGGCAGCAAAAGCCAAATTTGTGGCACATGACACTTCCTGTGTCAAAAACCACAGTCCCCAAAGTCCCAGGGGTAAAAGTGCAAACCAGCACAAACACACCCACACCAAAGGGCTTTTTGCACTGCTGTTCTATATCTTTCCTATCACTAAGAAATTAGAAGGGGAGAAATTGATGAAAGGAAGATAATTTCAAAACAATGATGCTGTTGTGATATGCATGCTCCCATATGAAGTCTGAGGAAAATGCTATAAGAAAGGGCCATCTGGAAGCAGCCCAGGTTACTATAAGGGAGCCAGGCTGGAGGTGCTCAGCCTTGAAAGACCCTGACCAGACAGATCAGAGTTTCATCACAAAAACAGGCAGTGAAAAGACCTTAGTTACCCTGACATGTTGGCAACGGAGCAGTCCAGTTCCCAGTTGCTAAGCAGCGGGTTGAATTTCTTCCAGCCAAGGTAAATCCAGCCTCGCAGGCAAACTCACAGGTCGACTGGAATGCAAACTCTCCATTTGGATGAAAGCAGGTCATCCTCCCTTGCTTGGGGGTCTCCAGACTGTGGCACTGCATGGCTGAAGATGACAATGGTGATGATGGTAATAATCATAATTTCTTATACGCTTCCCATTTGACTGGGTTGCCCCAGCCAGTCTGGGCAGCTTCCAACAAAAATACAGGGAAACAACAACAACAATGGGATACAGAAGAAGAAGAGATACAAGTGGGCAAAGGGCGGGGGGAGCCAGGAGGGATAAGGGGGGCTGGGAAGGCTGTTGCAGAGTATTATTCCTTTGACCCAACCTCTACCCCTTGCACATATTGGCGTTTATTCAGGTATGTGTAAATGTCTTGTATACTGCAAATGTGTTGGTGGCCAGGAGGCCAAGGTGTGGAACACACCAATCGTTAAGAAAACTGTGAATTAAAAGTTAGTATATTCAGGTGATGCGTTTCTCTAGGAACTATGGGTTCTGGAAGAAGTCAGGAAAGATGTCATTTTATCCTTATTCCACCACCTCATACCCAAAGAAGAATGGTGGTTCTTCCAGCAGCCTCACCTTGGCACGCTGGGACTGCCGCTGTCCATTCTCCAGATGCTGTGCACGCCGTCACCTTTTCTCCAAGTAACTGGAACCCTTCAGCGCAGTGGAAGGTGCAGAGAGACCGGTACTGAAATTCCCCATGGACATCAAAGCAGGTGCTGTTACCATAAGCAGGAGGCTGCAGCAGCTGGCACTGAACTGCTACGGAAAGCAGATGTGCAAATCAGGCGAGAGGCAATAGTTAAGAGTTGGAACTGGTTCAAGGGTGCAATTACTTCTCATGTCCTGCACAGTTTAGCATACAGCGCCCGTGTTCAGTCTCAGGGTGAAACTACATAGCTCAGTTGGTTAGAGCAGGGTGCTGATAATGCCAAGGTTGCAGGTTCAATCCCCGTCTGGGACAGCTGCATATTCCTGCATTGCAGGAATTTATTATTTCTACCCCACCCATCTGGCTGGGTTTCCCCTGTCACTCTGGGCGGCTCCCAACAGAATATTAAAAACACGATAAAACATCAAACACCATCAGAGACCCTTCCAATTCTACAATTCTATGATTCTAAGATTCATATAGTAGTGCAACACTTCTGTATTAAAAGTGGATCTGGCATCAAGTCCATAGCAAGTGTGGAAGTGAAAATAAGAAAGGGTTCAACTGCTTCCAGTCAAGCACCCCACATGGCCTTTATGTACATTTGGTAGGAACCAGTTAGGGACTACCATCATCGGGTCTAGCCTGATTCTCAGGACATTGCCAGATGACCTGTTTATTGAGCATTCATCATGATTTGTTTGCAAGGAGGTTAGATGGTGGTGGGCCCCTCCAGCCTGGTGTTATATTGCAGATGTGTTCCACAACATGTTCTTGAGACACGAGAAGCACATTAGTGGTGGGTTTATTCTGCTTCCATTTGTTCTGTAATGTTTTCCCGATGCTGTCACATTATTGTTGACAGGAGGGGCTATGGGACAATAAAAGTGGAACAAAAACCAGAACATTTGTGGTACAAAAAGTTATGGGGCTTCAGCAGGAAGTTACAGGATATGCACTAATTGGAAATGAAGCAGTGCAACTGCCCCATAACGTTTGCAGATGCAAACCATATTGAAAGACGGAATGTGTGTGACTGCACTGATAGCATCATGAGCACAAATAGTCATGAATGCACCATGAAAAAAGATGTCTGGAGGGGCCGAGTGTGTCAAGGCAAGTGTTATTGCACACTTTCCAGTGCATTTTCCTTTGTGCAACCTGAGTGACTTTCTTGATTATACAAATTACAAGGCATAGAATATTACCCAATAATGAGGTAGAATATTACCCAATTTACAGCACAGTCTGGTATGCATGACGTGCATATTGTAATTCTTTCTTTCCCTCTTTCCCCCTTTCCTTCTCTACTTTTCTCCTTTTTAACTTTAGAAATTCTAATGTTATTAATACAAAATACCTTTTACTTATGGTCACTAATCAGGCAACATAGATTACCATACATCACTTCATATCAACTTTGTTGATATAGTCAAAAAATTATCTGATGGGATAATATTATTTTATCTTTTAATGTCAAGAATTGCTGCATGCCATATGCTCTATTGTAAACAAACAGGTAGCTAAATGAAACCATGTTAAATAGTTTTAAAATGAGAATTAAGAAAAACAAAAAATTAATAATTGTGCAATCTGAAGTTGCTGACATGTGAATGAATCCCACCGTGACAAACAGGTACAGAGGATGTCCACTGGCCAGATGCACTGCAGTGCAACGTCTTGGGGCCACGGAGCTGAAAGCCAACTTCACAACCAAAATCACAGGTGGAGTTGTAAGCGAAGTCGCCCACTGGATTTACACAGTCCATTGTTCCTCTTGTGGGTAACTCGATTTCTGGACATTGCTTAACTAAAGAAAGAAAAAGGGGTAAACTAGAATGAAATAGAAATCTCCAAAACAATGATGCAAGGGGTATGCTTGCACTAGATTTATTTAGTATATGGAGTTTATAAACCATGAGCCTCACCTACTACATTTTGCATGATGCCAGCCTATCTCCTCACCAACACCACAGGCACCCCTCCTCCCAGCTCTGCTTTAGTAAGTCTTGCTAGTCACAGATGGATGACTGACTTAAGCAGACCCATTCCCCATTTGACTGGGGCACCCTCTGCCAATCTCCAACAGTAACATTAAATCAGATTGCTATTCTCCCATGGATTTGTAGCCTTCACGGGTGCAGAGATAGTCTAGAATTAGCCACAAATCAGCTAAAACAATTAGAAACAAATACAGTTATGTTCTTAGAATTGCAGAATTGTAGAGTTGGAAGGGACCCCCAAGGGTCATCTAGTCCAACCCCCCTCCAATGCGGGAATCTCATCTTAAGCGGGTAGCCATCCAGCCTCTGCTTAAAATGTTATTCAACTCTGTTTTTTCAACAGCATTTTTTTATTTTTACATTTGAGAGCAGCAGCTTCAGAACTGAGACCCAGCGCCAAAGATACGGCTAGCCACAGATCAGATCAGTCACCTGCCCCTTCCCTCTCTAGGTTTTTGTGGCCTACTGCCCCACCTTCTCTTTTCCAAGGCTTCTGCTTCCTCTGTCCTTCCTTGCCTAGGGCATGCATTCTCTGAACCTTTGCAGGATTTGTGCAGCTCAAGACAGTGATCTCAGGTTAATAGGCAGGGTAAAAGTACTCCCAAATAAGTAAGCAAATGTTGGCAGTTGAAAACTCACTATAGCACAACAGCTGGTCCCATACCAGGCAGGAAGCTCCAGCTTAGGGTAGCTCAGCCAGCCTCTGACAAACCCTACTACATAACCCCTTTGTTTTTGAAGATATAGATAAGGTATATAGATTGATTTTTAGAATCAGATAAGTTAAGGCTCTCACTTTTTACTTGCTCTGTGCCTTAAAACAGCAGCCTGATACGCAGAAAACAAGGAATTGAAACTTTCCATATCTCTATACCAGAAAACATTCCTGCTTTCAGGTCAGGCTGCTGCAAATGGTACAGGGCAGGATTAGCAAAAAGAAAGGGGGGGGGGGAGTTAACAACCCTAAATGCACTATGACCACCAACAGTAATTTGGAATCTCCAGGTTTATGGAAGTGATGTACAAAATGTTTATTCCATGCATCTAAATTAGTTTTCCAGGTCAGTATCTACTTCTGGTCTTGGCATTTGACAGCCAACAGCTGGATCCCCAAATATATTCATCGCACACCCTCTAAGTACTACAGAGTTCTGAGACAATAATATCGGAATGGGATTTAGAAGGAAACTGAACCTTGACATATTGGCTCCAGGGAACTCCATTCTCCAGATGCTTCACATCTAGTGGTCTCCACTCCACTTAGCAGAAAGCCCTCCGCACAGCTAAAGTTGCAGCTAGTCTGGTACTGAAATTTCCTGTGAGAGCAGATGAGGTCTCCATGAACAGGGATTCTTAATGGCCAGCACTGGACAGCTAAGGAACAGAGAAGGGAGGATTCAATCAGGCATGTGCATGATGGGAATTGGCCATTATTATTATTATTATTATTATTAATGCCACCCATTTGGTTGGGTTTCCCCAGCCACTCTGGGCAACTCCCAACAGAATATTAAAAACACAATAACATATCAAACATTGAAAACTAGAAGATCAGGACTCTGGTTATGAAGGACATCGACTGAAGATGGACTACTTACTTATTGCTCGTTTTATCTGCAAGTGCGCCCCCTTGCCCCCACAATTTAGGGGGCTGGGGCTGGGCGATGTCAGCATGCCACATGTTGTTGATGTGTCATGTGCACGCCACACGGCTTACACACATGAAACAGGCACACCCTACTGCATGCACCTGTTTATCCGTGAGCTGCCTTGGGAAAAAGGAGGGGAATAACAACAACAACAACAACAATTCCACTAGGAATATCTCCTGCAACTAGGGATGGGGGTGAAATGTACCAGAAGCAGAATGAGCACTGAACTGGCCTGTAACCTGCTTGTCCACTCTCTTTTGTGAAGTGGTCTTGCTTGCAGCGACTTTCTGAAGATTCCTCCAGTACTGCTTCTTTTATTTTAGGGGGCAGGTAGAATTTATTTTTATTTTTTTGTAAATAATTTTTATTCATTTTCCAATTAAAAACCAGATTTTTTAAAATATGATGACATTTATTCCCATACAGTTTAGTCAGCTGCTGCCATCACCAACATTTAATCTTAACTGTCTGCTGAAATGTACATTCACATTAACTTCTGTCTCATTTATTCACAGTTGAGGTGATTATGTTAGCCATTAACCCCCATTCACATTTATTGTTTTAATGTTAACCTTTCTCTCATTCCCCCCACCCAACTTCAGCCAAATGCATACAAAAAGCACAGTCACTGTCTTACGTCTTAATGTGGGCATATGATATTTATTAATGTAACCCAAAGTGGGCTTCACTTGTATTTGTGAATGCTAAAATGAGACTCTGGAGCATATATATTTGTAGCAACATTGCTGCATTACTTATTATAATAAATTACACATTTATAATAAATGGTGAGTTTTTCTACCATCCTGTTTATGCTTACTGCTTTTCAGTTTTGATCCATGCAAAAAGGAAAACTCCAATTTGTTTGTTTGTTTTCTGGGCAAAGTGCGTGGGCTGATGGGGTGTGTGGAATTATTACAACAGTGCTTGGCTCAGTGGGCCTCTTGCCAGTTTCTGGACCTTGGCTACTGCCACACTTGCGTTAACACCTGGCACCCACCATAATAGCACATACCTACACACTGCGGTATCTCTGCTGACCAGCTCCCAGACGGCAAGCACTGCAAAGTGGCCAGCCCATTCATTTCAAATCCTTCATCACAACTGAAGCCACAGCTGGAGTTATAACTGAAGTTCCCCAGAGGATGACTGCAGTTCATGCGCAGTGGTCTAAGTGCAGCATCCAAGTCCTTGCATTTCACAACTAAATGGAGACATTGAAATACCAGGTTATGCCAACACTACCATCAGCAAATGTGTTTCTAACCTCTCCTTTGAAAGAGATTGTGGAGCTGAAACATTTGTTGCCTGAACCCTTCCTCACTCACTTATAATACCAATCCTTTCAGACCTTGTGTTTCTTTGGAGCCAACACAGCAACCAGAATTTAATTCTCTCCCAAAGCATGGTCTGGCCAACTTGAGTTAAAGTACCACTTAGTGGTGGTAAAGATGAGTGAATAACTCAACCATCAGGAATTTATCATGGTGGCCCTATTCTGCCATAGGTGCAGGACCAGACAAGTTTTTCTGGGGACATGAACAACAGTGTATGGGGGGGGGTTGACCCCTTTCCCCTCAAACCACACCCCTAAAACTCAAATAAAAGTTACCATATATTTAAAAGACAGATATATTTCACTGGATATATTACAAGACACATTTGCAAGAAGCAACCTGTATTCAGTT
Organism: Podarcis pityusensis; assembly: GCF_964106645.2. Taxonomy (NCBI): domain Eukaryota; kingdom Metazoa; phylum Chordata; class Lepidosauria; order Squamata; family Lacertidae; genus Podarcis; species Podarcis pityusensis. Next base: position 95,770,452 of record NC_138030.1, on the reverse strand, counting down.
CAGTGGCGCTTACCCTGGGAAAGTAGATAAGGAAAAGAATGGCTCCAGTGAGCTGCGGAGTTGGCTCCTGAGTATTTAGGTCAGCATTTTCACCCATCCATTTCTAAGTCTCCTTTTAATTTCAAATATGCACTTTGCATCTCAGTGATGCTGACAGCATGCTATCTTTTTGGAATGTCTATATAGAGCCTAAGCAAGAAGGTTATAATTTAGGCTCTGCCCATTTCTACTAGATGCAAGACAGCCACCTTGGGCCAAATGAGGAGGGGAGAAATGCTTTTGCTATATGCATCACTTATTAGTACATCCACTTCAAAGTTTCATGCAGAAACTTAGGATGGAAGCTACTTCCCCCCACCAGATTCAGTGTCTCTAGAACAGCTTTCTGGAAAAAAACTTTGTTGTTTTCAGCATATCAGACTACAGCTAAACTCAGTTGAGCAGAATCAGTAGTAAGCTGGAAATCCTGAGGTCTAGAAAGCTGGATTTCTCATATGTGTGTCTGCCAGAGCAGTAGGTAGGAAAGGGTGGATGGGAGAAGAGTTAAAGCACCATCTCCCCTTCCTAAGGCTTCTCCACTCTAGATTATCCCTGCTCCCATTTGGATTCCTTGATTCCTCTGGTTTAGCTCTTAGGCTGCATACACACAATACCTTTAAAATACATTCAAAGTACATCCTTTCCCTCGAAGAATTCTAGACAGTGCAGTTACACAGAGTTACAATTCCAGCAACTCTTAACAAACTACGGTGCCCAGAATTATATTTTGTTGAGGGTGGGGAGTGTGCTTCAGATGTGCTTTAAAGGCATGTTGGGTACACAGGCTTATTCACACAACTGAGGCACACCTTTCACTGAGACAGTAAACCTGCATCTTTGAGCAAGACCACTTCAAACTACAGGTTAAGACTTGCATGGCTGATATATATTTTTAAAAACCCTCGCTATTATAGAAAACTGGCACATCAGGGAGAAGACTCAACTAGAATCCAATATCTAGTTCTATATATTTTGTGTGGAAGAGCCACCAGCCTTGTGAGCCCCCATTCACAATATAAAGTACAATTCAGAGGTGAGTTTTCTCCTCGTGGAAATAGGCCAAACTTGCCCTTTTGATTCCCCCAAACCAGAGCCAAGAGTGGCTGAGGAGAATTTGTACATTTTGTTGCTAGACTTAAAACCCCTGGCATGGCTTCCAACATAGATGTTTCAAAGGAAAATTATATTGAGCTGGGCAGTAATGTTATTTGTGATGCATGTCAGTCAACACAACAGGGCTAAATATTTCTCACAGAGCAATCTTTGTTATCACATTCCGGTGTGCTTCCTTTTGGGGCAGAGCTACACTACAAATGTAAACTAGTTTTAAAAATGATTTCCTCTTTCCAGAGAATTCTGGCTACTGTAGTTTCACGAAGGGCAGGGTGGGCGGAGATGTCAGCAGCCTCAAAGTACAATTCTCAGGATTCTGGGGAGAAAGCCAAAACACTTAAGCTTCTTTTAAAACACACACACACACACACACACACACACACACAAAATATAAGTTAGCAGCATAGAAGAATAATCTGCACAGGAAGAAAGCTGACAAAATAGGAGGCTTTGCAAAAGATGCTACTGGTTTCATCGCATAAGCTTCATACTGTGAATGGACAAAGCCCTCTGAATGTCCTTTAAGTAAAGAAGGTAGCACCAGTTCAAACCTCAACAAAAGCCAAGAATTGGAAAGAAGCCCCCCTCAGCCTTGAAGAGGAGCAGTTTCTCTTGCTCAGCAAAAATGTATTCACAGGAAAACCTCTTAAAAGTTATACAAGAGAAATAAATGTAAATTTTGTATTTTGTGGTGATCAAGAGACTGAGCGGAAAATCAGATAGTCCCAGGTTCAAAATTCAGCTTAGCCATTAATTCACTAGCAGGCCCTGAAGGAAGCCCCCCTCGCTCTCAAATGGGGATCACACTGGCCTTCCTTACAGGAAAGCGTACGTGAAGCACTCAGAACCATACCCTCCAGCATTTCTCCACTGAAAATAGGGACATCCTAAGGAAAAGTGGGACATTCCAGGATCAAATCAGAAACTGGGATGGCTTCTCCAAATCAGGGACAACCCTGGAAAATAGGGGCATTTGGAGGGCCTGTCAGAACATTTAACTCAAGGGCTAATTATTCTTATATGTTTTGTCAGCACGTAACAAGTATCCATCCCCCAGCCATGGTTCTGGTCCTTGGGTTGTTAGAAGACTCACCATATTCACACTCCGGCCCATAGAAGCCAGGATAACATTGGCAGGTATAATTCCCAATGGTCTCCACACACTCCCCATGCTGACTGCAGGAGGAAGGCTGGCAGGAAGCTGCGCAGAAGAGAGAAGTGGGTCAGAGTTGCGCCATCTCTTGAAACTTAAGCTCTACTCCCACGGGAACACAGAACTGCAGTTGCCAGGATCTCTTTGGAGAAGAGAGGAGGGCTACACTAGTTAGCAGCCTATTTCATTCTGTAGTGTCGATGTGAGAAAATGGAGGCCAGTTTCTCCTGTGTTTAGTCCAGTTGCAATCATTCCCTGCAAACATAGGAGTCAACTCCTAGGGGTTGAGGTCCCTTTCAGACCCCCAATAAAATATTTGATAGCCACCGCCATTCAAATGGTGTGTGCACTCTGCATCTTGTGATCAGTTATGTAGGGCGGGGCTTAACTGCCTCCCCCCCATATTTTATTCAAGTAAAAATGAAAAACTAATGGCAGACTAGCTAAAGCCCAAGGAGGACTTTAATAACTGCACAGAACAGGCAAGAGCAGGTCAGCCATGTAGTGTGAACAAAGCTACGCATATTAAAATTTTCCTCCTCTAACCAGCTCTTCAAAGATACAAGCATCTTTGGCATCAAGCTACTCTTAACAGAAGGGAGCTGTGGACCCATTCTGCAGAGTTCAGTACTCAGGGCTGATTCTGCTTCATGTTCTACTAAAGAGCTCCAAGTCTGGACAAAATCAAAGTCTACAGGCTGTTCCACACCACACTTTTAAATCAGGCAACTTTCCCCAAAGAACCCTGGGAACTGTAGTTCCCCCCTCACAAAGCTACAAATCCCAGCACCCTCAACAAGCTACCGTTCCTAGGATTCCTTGAGGGGAAGTCATATGCTTTAAAACTGCATTGAATATACTTTAAATTTATGGTGTGGATATGCTCTAATCTCTCGTCAAATACACTAGCTTGCTTTTGAACAAACTGTTGCACTTATAGATGCCTGTTTTTGCCAATACAGGGTTCATGTTTGTCCATTTTCACTTAGCAATATCTGAAAAGGAAAAAGAAAATGATAGATTGATCCACACCTCTAAAGCAGTACCAAAAGTCATGCCAGAAATCGGGTCACAGATTTGCATATCCAAATTCAGCCTTGTTCCTAAAGGAGATTTCAGCTAAACATTAAGAATAACTTTCAGGGGGTGAAATCTGTTCAACGGTGGAGCAGACTCTCTCAGAAGGTGGTGAAACCGTCATTGGAGGTTTCCCAAGAGAGGTTGCCTAGCCATCCATCAGGGATTCTTTAGCTGTGGTTCCTACAATGCAGGGGGTTGGACTAGATGACCCTTGGTGACCCTTCCAGCCCTACATTTCTATGGTTCCAAGATGTGCTGCAAATATATCAGGGTCCTGCACCTTATACTGCACAGGAAAGAATATCTCCATATGCGGCCTCAGAATAAGCTGTGCTTGATTAACTGCAAGATCTCAGGCTGCTGTTTACAGTGCAGTACAGAAAAAGGGCAAGCAAAAGAGGCAGCAAGCTAGCCTGTCCATTATAGTGGAACCTAGGCTGCAGCTCTCTACCTGGGAGTAAGCCCAACTAAACTTACTTCTCAGTAGAAATACATAGGAATGTGTTGTTGGAAGGCATGGAGGAGAATTAAAGCTGAATCTACACTTTGCAAAACAATATGTGAACTGAAACACCTTTGAAATTTGCATTTATCTGAATTTTTCTGTGCCATTCTGCAACGAAACAGTGTTGACAAAAAAAAAATATTGGGAAAAGCGTGCATACAAGTGAAGATATGAGTGAAACAAACATACAGAAACACATTATATCAGGAAATATAATGTGTACATATGTTATATGCAGAAATGTGTACATATGTTAAAACTGCATATAAAAATGTGTTTACAGTATTATGAGAAATTCTCACTGAAATGCTGGTGAATTTTCATGAGGAGTCTTCAAGAATAAGATTCACAAATTGCTGAAAAATGTAGAGAACTGAATATTAGATTGGAAAAATAAGAAACTAAGGCTGGATCTAGACACATCAATTAAGTGTTTCAGTTAAACGCGTTGTAAATTTAAACAGGGAAATCTGGAAGGGAAAAACAGGACTCCACAGTGCATATAAATCGCTTTTTCTTTACCAATCTAGCTGAATCCTAAGAGAACCAAAACTGATCAGTCCTTCCATTCCTAGCTGTTGGTATTCCACAGCTATGACATAATACGGGGTGCTTTCATTACCTTGGTAGCACAGTGGCAGTTTTTTGTTAGTGCAACGTTCATCATTCCATTTTCCAGATTCCACAGGCCTTTTAATGTATATCTCAACACAGTCTTCTCCAGACCGTCTGTTGTTGGGTTCCCGAGAAGCCCAGTTTTCTGCTTCCTTTGTCAGGATCTTGCCCGTTCCAACCCAGGTCCAAACATTCTTAATCTTCCGGATCCCAATCCAGTAGTACGTGCGATAGTATGGAATGGTAGCATTGAGATAGGCAATTTCTTCTTTGTTTTGGATTGCTACTAGGTCAGTATAGTGCTGCTGGCAAAATCTTCTTGCCATGTCCCAGTTGCTCGGGGGCATCTGCCCATGGTGGTAAGTCCAGGCACCCACAGAGGAAAATATCCCTGCCAGAGCAACAAGGATAATTAGGAAAAGGTTGCAATTGCAGACAAGCATCCTGAGTACACAAATGGTGATGAATACAGCTGGCCTGTTCTTATAAGAAGCACTAGATAACGTAAAATTAGCAGCCACAGAGGACAAGGCATTCTGCAGAATAGACTCCATGCTCAAAAGGAAGAGGTGGCACTTTTGAACTGATCCTAACAGTTGAAAATCAAACAGAAATTAAAGAGGTGCAGTTGAAGGAGGGAGCAGCTAGCCTAGTAGGAGAGACATATTTGGAGTGTAACAAGGACCTTCTACTGGTGGAGGGAATTGTTAATCTTTTCTCCTGGAAACCCCATTAAGAACTGCTTTGGACAAAGAACTTAGCAAAATTACATTAGTCAATAAGTATTTTCTTCAAAAGGGTTTACATGGGCTAGATTGGAACTTTTTACGGTTTTGTGCCACCTGCAATATTTTCCTGTTGTGACTATACCAGGTGATTCTTCCTGGTGTGGTCTTACAGGGCACTTGTTTTAATGGGATTGCCAATGAAGCCTTCTAGTTTCCATTTGTAATAGTGAGAACAGCAGAACCCAAGCAGCCTCAAACATATTTCTGCTTACACAACTCTTCCCATCCCCAGCGTTGCTTCATATCCTTCCTTGGCAAGGTCAAAGTAATAGCAAAATGAGATTTTTTTCCAGTAAATTTCATAAATACTTACCACAACTAATGATAGTAAACAGCAGCATGTGGTCATGTGTTCCTGTAGACCACAATCTTCTGCTGGTTACACCCTATTTGAGAATACAGATTTGCTGTTAAAGTGACGACGTGCATACAATTTTAAATGCAAATTCATAACCCTATTTATACAATCCAGCCAAAATTGCCTTTCAAGGCTCAAACTATATGTAGCAACATCCACACAATTAGCAACTGTGCTGTGCAGATGCTTTTTAGAAAGCAGCAAGTCTGCAAGGTGCAAATGTGGCTCAGGAGAGCTCTGCTGGTGCAAAGGATTAAGGCAGTTTTCCTCAACCTTTTTCCAACTCTGGCCCCTTCCTGTGCCCCCCCCCCCCCATCAACAGGGGCTATTTAAATGTTCCATATGTAAATAGAACATGTTTTATTTATTTTTTTAATAATTTATACAACATACAATTACATAAAAATTTATACTTTTATGTGTTTCTCTCTCAATGTTGCCCCTGTGCCTGATGACCAGAAACAAGTGTTGTGAATGCTGCTGGAGCTGATGTTTCTTTGCAAGGAGCGATCATGGAGCTACAGAGCAACATAGCAGCCAAAGTAACTTTCTGTCAAGAGAAACACCATTTTTGGATAAAGAGTACAATACAGTGGTACCTCGGGTTAAGTACTTAATTCGTTCTGGAGGTCCGTACTTAACCTGAAACTGTTCTTTTTTTTTAATAATAATTTTTTATTAAAGTTTAAAACAACAAAACGAAAAAAACAACACACACAAAAAACAATACAAAACTTAACAATAAAAACACAAAACACAACAATTAAAAACAAACTCTCTTTTCCATTTCCAATTTTACATTACTTATTTTCTAGACTTCCTCAAACCTCCCTCTTTTGTATTCCAGTCCACATTATTTGTCCAGCAGTTTCTTTTCCACTTTTTTAGTCCCAATCTTTAATTTAATAAAATGTTAAAATATATAACTTCAACTTTTTTTAAAACCTAATCCTTGATCTTAATATCATATAACTTTAAAATTTTCCCTTTTAATATCAAATTTCCATTTCTTTAAACATCTTTAATCTTGATCTTTAATCTTAATCTATCCTTAACTTTAACCTGTGCAGCTGGAAACCACTTATTTTCAGTCCAACATCACTCTAACATTCCTTAATTTTACAGTGTTTCTGAAGATAGTCTCTGAATTTCTTCCAGTCTTCCTCCATCGACTCTTCTCCCTGGTCACGGATTCTACCAGTCATTTCCGCCAATTCCATATAGTCCATAAGTTTCATCTTCCATTCCTCCAGCGTGGGAAGTTCTTGTGTCTTCCAATACTTTGCGATGAGTATTCTTGCTGCTGTTGTTGCATACATAAAGAAAGTTCTATCCTTCTTTACCACCATTTGGCCGACTATGCCCAGGAGAAAGGCCTCTGGTTTCTTAGGAAAGGTATACTTAAATACCTTTTTTAATTCATTATATATCATTTCCCAGAAAGCCTTAATCTTTGGGCACGTCCACCAAAGGTGAAAAAATGTACCTTCAGTTTCTTTACATTTCCAACATTTGTTATCGGGCAAGTGATAGATTTTCGCAAGCTTGACTGGGGTTATGTACCACCTGTATATCATTTTCATAATATTCTCTCTTAAGGCATTACATGCCGTAAATTTCATACCTGTGGTCCATAACTGTTCCCAGTCAGCAAACATAATGTTATGTCCTACGTCCTGTGCCCATAACCTGAAACTGTTCTTAACCTGAAGCACCACTTTAGCTAATGGGGCCTCCTGCTGCCGCTGCCGCCACGCCACCGGAGCATGATTTCTGTTCTCATCCTGAAGCAAAGTTCTTAACCTGAAGCACTATTTCTGGGTTAGCGGAGACTGTAACCTGAAGCATATGTAACCTGAGGTACCACTGTATCTAAAAAGTTTCCACAGCTTTGGGATAAAGTAAAATTGTATTTCATGGTATTTCCTACTTTGTATTTGGTACAATCAGGTTTCAGTCGTGTTGATTACTCAGCCTAAAGCGGAATCGCCTTAACATAAGGACAGAGGTGATCTTCGGTTATCCCTCACAGCAATAGAACCAGATATTTAAAAAACTTGTTTCCCTCGCTCCCTATATTATTGTTACATGTTGTTCTGCTGGACCTTCCTGTGGCATTGTCAGCTGCTGTATTTGGGGCCAGGTTGGAATTTTCCCAGCTGGCAAAATGGCTCCTCCCTTCTGGTTTTTGCCACCCTCACAGCAACCGTCACAACTTTGGTGGTATAGGCATTGGGTAGGCGTAGTCTTGGACAGAGGACAGAGGGGAGGTTGTAGCCCCTGCCTGCCCCTCTGAAAAGGGGGGTCCAGGAGAGATGCTTCTGGACTCAGCTAGACTGGAAAAGAAAAAGCAATTTATATGCGCTGTATATGTGATATAACATTGTGCCACCGGATGTTGATGTGGAGTTCCGTTTTTCTCTATCTGTTTTCCCTGGTTAAATTTACAACGCTTTAAGCCGAAATGCTTCTTTGAGGTGTCTAGATCCAGCCTCTGTCTGGACGCCCAGGCGGGGGCAAGGGGCCACAGCTCTCTCCAGGTACAATCCATTGGGGGAGCTACTCCTTGAGGAAGGCCAAGGTCTCCTTCACTTCTGGTTGACCCCAAATGCAAATCCTTCTCTCAAACCTCTTACATCTGTAGTCAACAAAGTTGTGACCTGATTTTACCCAAACACTAGTTGTCATTCCTTTTATTCTTGGAATTTAGGCAGTCCTCAGGGCAGGAGGGATGTCTTGCAGCACAACAGCAATGCTGGGCTGGATGGGGCCCTGGCCTGATCCTGGAGACTCGTTTTAGGTTCTGACGTTCTAAAACTTCACTCAACCAGGCCCCCAGAAAACCTCATGCTGTATCTTTCTTCCCAGCAACATAACTTTTCTCTCCAGAAATTTAGGAAGAGGTTGAAACATCTAGAGCAGACTATAAGACTAGCCATTTATAAATAATAAGACTGCCTATATTTTTTAATGGATGCAGGTCCCATCTGCACAACACATTTAAAACAGTCTTATACCACTTTAAACAGTCCTGACTCCACACTTGGGAAGAGGGATTGATGTATGGAAGTGAGAGCTGGACCACAAAGAAGGCTGATCGCTGAAGAATTGACGCTTTTGAATTCTGGTGCTGGAGGAGACTCTTGAGAGTCCCATGGACTGCAAGAAGATCAAACCGATCAATTCTGAAGGAAATCAGCCCTGAGTGCTCACTGGAAGGACAGATCCTGAAGCTGAGGCTCCAAGACTTTGGCCACCTCATGAGAAGAGAAGGCTCCCTGGAAAAGACCCTGATGTTGGGAAAGATTGAAGGCACAAGGAGAAGGGGACAACAGAGGACGAGATGGTTGGACAGTGTTCTCGAAGCTACCAGCATGAGTTTGACCAAACTGCGGGAGGCAATGGAAGACAGGAGTGCCAGGCGTGCTCTGGTCCAGGGAGTCATGAAGAGTCGGACACGACTAAACGACTAAACAACAACAACACTCTGAGAACTGTAGCTCTGTGAGGGGAATAGTGATAGCCTAACAACTCTCAGCACCCTCAACAAACTACAGTTCCCAAGTTTTCTTGAGGGAAAGCATGACCGTTTAAAGTGGTATGCCACAGGTTTAACTGCATAGTGGAGATGGGGCTGCAGTCTATATCTGGGGTGGGTGGAAGGTAGCTCAGCATCTACTGGTAGGTTTCTGGGGGATATTCAGAAAACCACCTCCAGGGATTTATGCTTTCCAGTAGCAACAACAGCTTTTGCTCACATACACACCCGAAAATCAGGCTGCTGAAATAAAGAAAGGTTGGAGGAAACCTGGAACAATTTACCCCCCCATATCAGTTCTTGTACTGAAAAAAGATTCCAGTGCTAAGGTGCACTTTGAGTTGCCCTGCTCCGTAATTCTAAGCATATGTCTGCCGCTGCTGCCGCCACCTTCCTAAGCCACGTGTCATGACCCCGCTGGAGGAGTCCCCTTCAGAGCACCCCAAGGCCAACATTGCAGGGGGACAGGGAGACATACCAGACCCTTCAGGATGTTTCAGCCTCTTCCCCAAGGCACAGCAGGCTGTGGCTCAGATGCCGAGGCGAGGACTGAGCTTCCCCCAAACCCAAGAGAGCGTTCACTTGTAAAGGCACAGAAGCAGCCAGATGCCAGAGTGCCTGCTTGAAGACCAAGATGTGCTACTCCACACAAGTAGACTAAGCTCAGGCAGCCCAGATGGCCTGCAGCTGTGGTCAGGGTGAGGCTCTGGGGCACATGGCTAAAAGCCTTCAGTTCCTTTTCTTGTACCAGCCAACTGCTATGTTGGTTAGTTGGTGCTTCGATTGCCCCACCCCCCACCTCCAACCTTCCCCCAATTTTCCTTGTTTGGACTTGGGGGCTTCACAGCTCCCAGCCCCATTCACAGTTTCCGAGTTTTTCACATTTTTTCACATTCACTTCTGCACCCAATCACCCTGCCTATAAGAGACTAGTTGTAGGCATGCTACGGGGGGGGGGGCTTTTTCCTTTTGCCTTGAGGTCATGGTCACCAGTGGAGAAGCCACTCTCCCCAATACTTTTGTGTTCCATTGCTATGCCAAAGATAGAGGTAATCTACAGAGGAAGCTCAGAGCATACTCAACTGTCCCTTATTCCTCAATTCTATGGATTTGCCCCATATCCATGAAGAAACTGCACCTACCACGTCTAATGCTGACCCTTCTGGTTTCTCCTTTCTGTGCTGCTTCATATGTGGATAGGCATGAGTATTAAACACCTCCTTCCTCCCCACAGCCTTCTTGTGCCAGGCAAACACTTCCTCTAAAGCAGACTGAAGCTGATTGCATCCTTTTCCTATTGCCTGCTTTCACTGTGCTGTCCTGTCACAACCACATGCGTTAACTCCTTGTCAGCTGTTGGTTTGGGCATGTAGCTGTGCCCTTCTTGGATGCTGGGATACGGCAACAAAAATAGTAGTGCCACAGCAGAAGCAGCAAGAAACTGGAAGTAGAAAGGGGCATCTATTTCAGGTGGCAAGATGGAATCTCTCCCCCCCCCCAAAAAAAGCAAATGTACTTGCTAGTAGAGTGGGCACCATCCAAAATCAGATTTGGGGTGAAATATATGTGTTGAAATCAGCTTCCCCCCCCCCCAAGAAAAATAGGTGCTGCTACACAACCATGCCTCTACCACCACCCCACTGCCACTTGCCCACCCATCCACTCACACTTTTGCTGCTTCCTCCATCATTGCTGCTGCTTCCTGTGGCTCTAGGCATGGCCTCCCAGAGGTGCTTTGTTGTGACCGTTTTTACAATCGCCATATTGCCTTCCAGGAAGGTGCCTGATAATTGTAAATTGGTGTAGTAGTTCTAAGGGGTTGCTCGTGCGTAAGCCAGTGCAAACACCTGGCTGGGTTGCCTGAGTGAACCTTTTCTGTCTGGACAGCCACTCACCCGTGGCTGTCTCAATCGCTGGCAGAATCCGTCAGTGGGCGTTTCTTAAACTTCTTCCAGCAAAGAAGCTCTTTGACGCCTAGTCTCCTCCTACTCTCTCTGCGCGAAAGCCTTCTGCGCAAGGAGGGCGTAGGCAGCGGAGGACCTCTACTCTCCCCGCTGGTCCCCGGCAAGGAGCCATGGGACTGCCTCGCCGCTTCCCCCATCTGCCCCCCTTCTCCACTGGTGCTACGCTGATTCTCTTCCCAAGAAGATGGGCTGCCTCTCCCAATCCCGGGACGCTCTCTGGAATCCCTCTTGATTTTGCTCTCTCCCTCCGGCACTGATGGCAGTTCCCTGACATCCACCTCCTCCTCAGGACCCCCACCCCCCATCCCTGGTGCAATTTTCCGATACAACCTCCTCTCTCTCCTCGGTCGACGATGCGGGGAATCCCCTGAAGGAACTGTCATCATCTTCTGAGGATTCAAAACCAGCCTCCCATCCGCTCGAACTTCTTCCCGCTGGTTGAACCTCCCAGTCTGATCCTTCTCCCTCGGACACCTCCCCTCCCTCCTCTTCGGAGGCAGGAAAACCCACAAAGTCCCCTTCGTCGTCTGTGGGTCCAAATTCTTCCTCCCAGAATCTAGCTAATGGTGTGGACTTATCCGGGAACAAACCATGGAATTCTTTCACCAGATACTCGTCAGTGATTGATTCAGCAGGGACCCAAGTGTTTTCAGACCTAGGTTCCCCCTCCCAGGCTATCAAGTACTCTACCTGGCGACCTCGCCACCTTGAATCGAGTATTTCCATGGCTTCGTTACAGTGTTCCCTCTCCTCTACCCGCGGGTGGGTGGTAACCCCTCCCTCCCATCCTGGGAATTCCCGCCCCTCCCTGTAAGGTGAAAGTAGGGACCTATGGAACACCGGATGTATCTTCATGATGTCAGGCAACTTGAGTTTAAATGCCACTGGGTTAACCTGCTGTATTACCTCAAAAGGCCCCAGCCACCTAGGCTGCAACTTCTTGCACCCTCCCTTTAGGGGCAACCCTTGGGATGACAACCACACCCGGTCTCCCACCCGTATGGCCTCCCCCTCCCGACGGTGCCTGTCCGCCTGCCTCTTGTAAACTTCCTTGGCCCGCTCCAAGTTCAGCCTGAGTTGCTGGTGTAAGGCCTCCATGTCCTCCACCAATTGCTCAGCCGCAGGTACACTCCATCCTTCCTCCCCCCGCCCCGGGAAGGCCCTGGGGTGACACCCGTAATTGGCCATGAAAGGGCTCATTCCCGTGGACACGTGTTCAGCGTTATTGTACGCAAATTCAGCCAAAGCTAATTTCTCTACCCAATCGTTCTGTCTCTCGCTGACATAGCAGCGTAGGTACTGCTGGAGTATACCGTTCACTCTTTCGGCTTGTCCGTTGGTTTCTGGGTGCCTCGCCGTCGAGAAGCTCACCTCGACCTGTAGCAAGCTCATGAGTCTCCGCCAGAACCGGGAAGTAAATTGTTTCCCGCGATCCGAGATTACCCTCAATGGAGTCCCATGCAGTCTAAAAATGTGATCCACAAACAGCCTGGCTGTCTCCTCTGCCGTTGCTGCATGCGAGCAAGCTACGAAATGGCACATTTTAGTCAGTAGATCGACCACTACCATGACCGCTGTCTTTCCCCTTGACTTGGGCAGATCTGTCATAAAATCAATGGACACCACCTCCCAGGGCCTTTCCGGTGTAGGTAAGGGTTCCAGTAGCCCCGCGGGGGCAGCCCTTTCCCCCTTTGCCCTCTGGCATCGGTCGCACCCTCGTACATATTCTCGTACGTCTTCCCTCACTTTTGGCCACCAGAACTGCCTGGTGACAAGTAGCATGGCCTTGTGCTGTCCAAAGTGCCCAGCTGTTGGGTTGTCATGGAGTTGTCTAAGTACCTTCCCCCTCAAAGTCTCCCCTGGTACATACAGCACCCCCTTATAGTACAGTAGCCATTCCTTTTCCTCAAACCCTCCATTGACTTCTTTTCCGTCCCTGAGTTCCCTGATTTTTGTCTGAGCAAACTCATCGTCTCTGGTGAGCCCTGCCAGTTCTCATTTCCCAACCAACGCTCCCCCACACACACACCGGTCCTCGGGGAACACGTGCCTGGTCTCTGGTGGCCCCTCTCCTTCCATGTACTCCAGTTTCCGGGAGAGAGCATCTGCCCTTACGTTTTCCTCTCCTGGCACGTATTGTATATCGAAGAAAAACTTGGCGAACTCCTGGGACCATCTGATCTGTCTCTGGTTGAGCACTCGCGCGGTCCGCCAGTATTCCAAGTTCTTGTGGTCAGTTCGGACCTGGATCTTGTGCCGCGCCCCTATCAATAGATGTCTCCATTGCCGAAATGCCGCATAGATCGCAAGCAGTTCTCGGTCATACACCGTGTAGTTTTGCTCCGACTTGCTCAGCTTCCTAGAGAAAAAGGCACACAGCCTCCAGTTCTGCTTGGCCCCGGGCTGCAAAAGGACCGCTCCAATCGCGCGGTCGGACGCGTCCGTCTCCAGTCTCATGGGTTTCTCCGGATCCACGTGCAGGAGCTGCTCTTCCGAGGCGAACGCCTTCTTCAGTTTTTCAAAGGATTGCTGCGCATCCTCTGTCCACACAAACTTCTTTTTGCTACTAAGACAATCCGTTATGGGCGCTGTCAAGTGAGCGAAGTTCTTTATGAACTTCCTGTAGAAGTTGCTGAAGCCTAGGAACCTCTGCACATCCTTTCTGTTTTGGGGAGCTTTCCATTCCAGCACTGCCTTCACTTTGCCCGGATCCATGGCTGGTCCTTTGTCTGACAACCTGTACCCCAGGAATTCGACCTCCCTGGCGTGGAATTGGCATTTTTCCAGCTTGACCCACAACTGATGCTTCTTCAATCTCTGTAGCACCTCCCTGACGTCTCTGACGTGTTGCTTTTCATTGTCCGAATAGATTAAGACACCATCCAAAAAGGCTACGCAATTCTTGTACAGCAGGGGCCCCAACACATGGTGCATGAAGGCTTGAAAGCAGGCGGACCCCGATTGTAATCCAAATGGCATGACTAAGTACTCAAAAGCCCCCAGGGGGGTGAACATGGTCGTTTTCCATTCGTCCCCCTCCCTTATCCTAATCAGATTGTATGCTCCCCTGAGGTCCAGCTTGGTAAAAATCTTCCCCTGCCTCACACGTGTCAAAATATCGTCAATCCTGGGCATTGGGAAAGTCACGGGTTCTGACACCAGGTTTAGGGCCCTGTAATCCACGACTAATCTGGGCTGATTAGTCTCTCTTTTGTCCACAAAGAACACTGGACTGCCCCCCACCGCCTTTGATTCCCTTATGAAACCTCTCTTCAGGTTCTTGTCAATAAACTGCCGCAACTCCTGCATCTCCCGGTCGGACATGGCATACAGCTTACCCACCGGTAACTGAGCCCCTGGAAGCAGGTTGATTTGGCAGTCAAATGGCCTGTGGGGGGGGTAGTCTGTCTGCCTCCCTCTTGCTGAAGACCTCCTTCAAATCAGCATACTGTGGTGGCACCTCCCTTTTTTGCTCCAGGGCCACCCCAGCCACCCTGGCCACAGTCATTCTTGGTTCCTTCCCTCCCAGACAGTGTTCTAAGCAGTAAGCTGACCCAAAGGTGAGCGACCGCTGATGCCATGACACCACTGGGTCATGTATTGCCAGCCAGCTCATTCCCAGTATTATTGGGGGTCCTGCCATCGTGGCCACGTGAAAGGCGATGGTTTCCGTGTGCCTGGAGACACTCATTCACATTGGCAGTGTCTGGTGTGTCACTTCCCCTCCCAGGAGTTCCCTGCCATCGATGGTGGTCACCTGCAAGGGAAAATCTAGTGGCAACAGGTGGATCTGGTGCTCCAGAGCGAAGTCTCTGCTGAAGAAATTACACGAGCTGCCAGAATCTAGCAGCCCCTCCACTTTGACGGGGTGCCCATTTGGGAGTTCTAGCACCACCTCTGTGGCTATAGCTGCCTTGGGAGGGTCAGGCTGGGGCACTTCTATTGGTTGCTGGCCTGGCTGCTGCCCCTGCTGGTTGACAGTCAGGCGTTGACATTTCCCTGCACCAGGCCTTCCTCCCCCTTCTCGTCGTGGCCTGCAGCCCCCATCATGCCTTGCCAGGCTTTTCGTTGAGGACAGACCTTTGCAAAATGTCCCGGTCGGTGACAGAGGAAACACTTCTTGGTAGTTTTCCACTCCTTCCCCTCCCTTTTCCGACCTTCACCAGCGTTTGAAACTTCGCGCGTGCGCGCTCCATCAATTTCCATCGGCTCCGCCACCTGGGAAGGCTCCCTCTGCATCTCCGGAATGCGGTTGTCATGGAAACGTTCCGCCCTTATCTCCCACTTCTCCAGAGCCCGCGCTTCCTGGCGTACACTGATCGCAAGCACAGTCTTTGTGAGTTCATCCATCGACCGCGGGCAGGGCGCTCGGGACAACTCGTCTTTCACTTCGGGGGCCAAACCCGCTTCAAACAACATTTGTACTGGTTCAGAGTCCAGATCCCACCCGAGCTTGTGGACTAACATCGCAAAACGCGACCAGTAGTTTCTGACGGACAGGCTCCCCTGCTTGCACCCCATCAGCTCCCTCCATGTCACGCTTTGCTCCACCTCGCTGGAGAACATCGCGTCCACTGCCTGGTAGAATTTCTTAAGATCTTTCAATGCGTCATTCTGCGTCGCCATTAGGGGCCTGATCCATTCACGCACCCCATCCTGCAGATGTCCAACAATGTAAGCCACCCTCTCCCCGTCATCCGCAAAGTCATTTTTCTGCAATTTCAAAGCGTATTGAATTTCCGTTCGGAAGGCATTGTAGTCTTGGGGCTTTCCACCAAACTTGTGTACCAGCCCCGGGCCCTTCCTCCCTATCGGGGTGGCTCTGACCTGTGCATCCTGAGCCCGTCTCTCCTCCAGCCGCACAGACAGGGTAGCAACATGCGCCTCCAGGTCTCGGTTCCTCTCGACCAGACCTCGCACCATGGCTTCTTGCTCTGTCTCTCCGGCCGGCCCTGTTTGGCTCATCGTGCTGCCTCTCCGGGGCTGCGCACAAGCAACGTCAGGGACTGACGGATTGCTGTAGTGGTTCTAAGGGGTTGCTCGTGCGTAAGCCAGTGCAAACACCTGGCTGGGTTGCTTGAGTGAACTTTTTCTGTCCGGACAGCCACTCACCCGTGGCTGTCTCAATCGTTGGCAGAATCCGTCAGTGGGCGTTTCTTAAACTTCTTCCAGCAAAGAAGCTCTTTGACGCCTAGTCTCCTACTACTCTCTCTGCGCAAAAGCCTTCTGCGCAAGGAGGGCGTAGGCAGCGGAGGACCCCTACTCTCCCCGCTGGTCCCCGGCAAGGAGTCATGGGACCGCCTCGCCGCTTCCCCCATCTGCCCCCCTTCTCCACTGGTGCTACGCTGATTCTCTTCCCCAGAAGATGGGCTGCCTCTCCCAATCCCGGGACGCTCTCTGGAATCCCTCTGGATTTTGCTCTCTCCCTCCGGCACTGATGGCAGTTCCCTGACAATAGGTCATGCCAAAGTGCCTCTGTTCTGGTGGGTAAAAAGGTAAAGGGACCCCTGATAATTAAGTCCAGTAGCAAATGACTCTAGGGTTGCAGCGCTCATCTCGCTTTACTGGCTGAGGGAGCCGACATTAGTCTGCAGACAGTTTTTCTGGGTCATGTGGCCAGCATAACTAAGCCACTTCTGGCAAAACCAGAGCAGTGCACGGAAACGCCCTTTACCTTCCCGCTGGAACGGTACCTATTTATCTATTTGCACTTTGACATGTTTTCGAACTGCTTGGTTGGCAGGAGCTGGGACTGAACAACGGGAGCTCACCCCGTTACAGGGATTCAAACCGCTGACCTTCTGATCGGCAAGCCCTAGGGTCAGTGGTTAAGACCACAGCGCCATCCGTGTCCTGTGTTCTGGTGGGACCTTTTTATAATAGTCAGGCACCTTCTTGGAAGGCAATTTGGCAATTGTAAGGGTAGTGCAAAGCGCCTCCAGGAGGCCGTGCCTGCAGCCATGGGAAGTGGCAGTGGCAGAGGAAGCGGCAAAGGTGCAGGTGGGGAGGGAGGGAGGGAGTGGGTGGGTGGGCGGGCAAGAGACAGTGGTGGCAAGATGGTGGTGGTGAGGAAAGAGATGGTGGTGCAGCGTACTAGTGCGTACTGCCTCAAAAAAAAGCACTTCTTTAAATGGAGCATGAAAAGATACATGTGCCTGCATTGCTTCAGACAATTTTGTCTGCTCCCTTTTGTGCTGCAACCTGTATCTTTTCTGCCACCTTAATACTGGTCCCACAGGAGGGTGAGTGCCACCAGCACTATACCAGTGGAACACAGCACAAACACCCTCCAGTATCCAGAGAAAACCTCTTAATTCCATTTTTATTTTATTCTTTGGTAGACATAAAAAGTAAAAAAACACACCAATAAATAAATTTTTGAAAGGGGAAATGTTAGACATGGAGGCATAAAGCATTAAAAAAGAAAGAAATCAAGCCTCCTTGCTCTCTCCTTTTCTTCCTGCCCAGGGCAGGCCTGCCCTCTGCCTCCTACTCACCTGCTGCTCTCCAGCGGCTGCTATGAGCCTCTCAGCAACAGCAGCTGTGGAGAGAGCGTGGCGAGGCAACGGGGTGCTCCCTCGCAGCCGCTCCCGCCGCTGCCACTCGGGACCAGCACCAGCTCCTCCTCCTCCCTGAGCTCAGTGGTGGCAGCACTTGCAGGGGACATTCTGGGAATAATTCACAAGCCAGGGTGGCTTTTATAATTCCAGGACTGTCCCTGGAGAGTCATGACACTTGGAGGGCATGATGTCATATGCTACAAAAGAAGGCCCAAGGAACCCACCTCCTGGAGTCTCCCCAGCCTGGACACCAAATATGTGGCTGTATTAAACCGAGTCTAAAACAAACCACACCACATTTATACACAGCATCTGGGTTGCATGGATGTTTACCATGGCACATTTATTAATGCGGAGATGCATGCCCTAAACAATTTAGGAGGGGCAGAGGAATGAGCTGGGGAACTGCAGGAAGTTACATGTCCCTGGTGCATGTCCACTGCATATTTGGAGAGTCATATACAGTGGTACCTCAGGTTAAGTACTTAATTCATTCTGGAGGTCTGTTCTTAACCTGAAACTGTTCTTTTTTTTTTTATAAGATATTTATTAAGGTTTTTTTAAAATATTACAATAGAAATGAAAAAGAAAAGAGGAAAAATACCTGAAACTGTTCTTAACCTGAAGCACCACTTTAGCTAAAGGGCCTTCCGCTGCTGCCGGAGCACGATTTCTGTTCTCATCCTGAAGCAAAGTTCTTAACCTGAAGCACTATTTCTGGGTTAGCGGAGTCTGTAACCTGAAGCGTATGTAACCTGAGCGTATGCAACCCGAGGTACCACTGTATTTCTCTGATGCATTTGCTCTCAAGGTGGAGGGAACCGTTTTCTGTGGAGAAGTACTTGGTCATCTGAGCTCTGCTGTCATCTACACTCAGGTTTACTACAGCAGCGAGAATGAAGCATGAGTCTTCCTGGCTTTTTCTTTTTACTTGGATGGCTTTTCCGATATGTGTCTTTGATTTAATCCACTCCCCCCAAATTTACGCTGCTCGTTCCAATGACAACAAAAGAAACACAAACTTCAGCTCTCGTTTCCAAAACACTCGTCCCGTCATAGATAGGTCCACCAGCAAACAAAAGGAGGAAGCTCTTTTTCAATCCAGGAGTCCAGAAATGTAAGCAGGCCTTGTGGCAGATTGAATCCAAGCAAATTAAGAGAGAAAATATATAATGGTTACTACATGTTTCCAAGTAAGCTACAATAAGGACCAGCAGGGGCATTAAAAACAACCAGAAAACAGCACAAACATGTTCCCATATAACTAGTTACCTTAGCAGAACAAGTTGTGCCTCTTCACCTGAACCGATGGCTGGCTATTTCAGGGCTCCCCATTTTAGCAGATTCTTCGTTTAATCTCTTCTCTTTCTCTCTCTCTCTTTATAAACCTTATTTAAACAATAAAAACCAGTGGTTGCATTATTTCAGGGGTCTGAGGGTGAGTGCTCATTTGCTGATAAACCCAAATAATGCTCACATTTTCAGTTAAGTACTGTACTCACTTTTGGTCATCAGTCTACTGTGGCGTGTCTACTTCTCCAATAAAACAATTCCCCATGCTCTGCTGACTCAGTTTGCAACCTACAAGAAGCTTTTGGCCTCTTTATGGCCTCTGACATTCTTAAGGCCCGTTCCATACTAGACAAAAGTGCTAGAACTGGGTCAGGGCAATGATAGTTAGAAACAGTGCCTGAAATTATCCCCAAATCCTCTGTCCAGAAAGTCTGGACTTTGGGGCATTCTGATCACAAAAGTAATAGGATTCCAAACATGCCAACATTGGGAAGACTATTGCTAGTTCATCCTGTGAAATCTCTGGGATTTATAGTACAAATGGTGCACCAATTTAAATCTGGCTCTTTACTTTTGCCAAGGTTGTCTTCTGCCAAAGACTCTCTTCCAGTTGTTGGCTTCTATTGTGCATTTAATATCTGCTTCCCATGGGGTCCAACATTTTTGTTATTTTTGCTTTCCTTTGTGACTCTGGGATCACCCATCCTCTATTGATGCTATTATACAAGCCTTCCCCAACTCTGCTCCTCCCATGCCCTCCAAACTGGTTCAAGGAAGAGGTTGGGTGAACCCTTGGAACAGGAAGGCTGGGGGGAGGGGGGTGCAGATCATTCTATCAGACAAGCAGAAATACTTGTGTTGACAGAGCAATCTGTCACTGAATTCCTCCCTAATAAAACAGCTAAACAGAATTCCACAATCTGGGAGCCACCACATAAAAGGCCCTATCTCTCATGCTGACCAACTGGGTTGATTTCACAAGTTGATAGAAAGCAAGGCCTCTGAGGCACATCTTAATTCTTGGGAAGTTTTGTATGGGATCAAGTAGACTTTCAAGTAACTCTATCCCAAACTATACTAGATAATACTAAGATATGGAAAGAAGCCAGCAATATTGAAAACATTTAATAGTGTATATTAGTGGATGAATATATATTACTTTATTTTTAGATGAGGCATGCTTTTAACTGACTAATAAGTGAATACTACCGCTAAGAAAAAAAATTAGGTAGTATTTGACACATAAAAGATTACATTGTATATAATTATATCCAGGAGCAGAATACAGATTTTGGAAGTTCAGATATGTGAGGACAGATATAGCACACGTTTTCTGGGAAAGTGTTTTGGAAAATATTAATGAAATGACGGGATATAATTTAACCTATGACCTGCTTGTTACTTTATTTGGATATGTGAAGGCTGAAATTCCCCAAACGGATATGATTATTCATTTATTAATGGCTGCTGGAATTTCAAATGGAAACTTTTGGGGAGAATGGCTGATGGAGGTCTAGGAACTGTAGTCCTCTAGTCCCTGTAACAGACTTTGGTGGGTAAGTCATTGCTGAAGGCAATATTGGTGACATAATTTAATAATTTTTAAAAGGGGTGAATCCTGCGTAGGGGGGTGTAAGTTTGCCAACATCATTTTCCAAAATGGCCACCAGCCCCCCTCCCACTGGAGAATACAATTTTGTGAACCATGGAACTTATGTTTTAACATATATCTTTGGGGTGTAATTTTGGGGTGTTTAAATAAACACTAGTACAACACAAGGTGAAATTCAGCATTGCACCCTTCTATCTGTGCAAGCCTTCCAGCTTGCCAGATAGAGTGATACCCCCAGTCTTGCCCCAAGAACCATTCTGGGGGTTCTCCTGACTTCCAGATCCATTTGGGGGTGCGGGGGGAGGAGAGGGGGACACAAGCAGAAGTCATTGCATTTATTGTTGTTGTTTGTTGTTGTTATGCCACTCATCTGATTGGGTTGCCCTACCCACTCTGGCTGGCTCCCAACAAAAAATAGTAAAAACACAATACAACATCAACACTAAAAACTTCCCTGAACAGTGCTGCCTTCAGATGTCTGTTAAAAATCACAAGCTGTCCAGTTGAAATCTGCTGGGATTATCAAAAAGGTAATCCCCAAAAGGCCTGCTGCTCGGTTCCCTATAACCTCACCTTTCGCAATGAGGGAACCACCAGAAGGACCTTGGAGCTGGATCTCGGTGTTGGTGCTAGAGAATGGAGGTGGAGCCACTCCTTCAGGTATACAGGGCTGGAGCCATTTAAGGCTTTAAAGGTCAGCACCAACACTTTGAATTGTGCTCAGAAACTTACCTGGAGCCAGTGTACCTGAAAGAGCGTCTCCACCCCCATCGTTCTGCCAGGACACTGAGGTCCAGCGCCGAGGGCCTTCTGGTGGTTCCCTCGCTGCGAGAAGCCAAGTTACAGGGAACCAGGCAGAGGGCCTTCTTTGTAGTGGCACCCACCCTGTGGTACACCCTCCCACCAGATGTCAAAGAGAAAAATAACTACCAAACTTTTAGAAGATATCTGAAGGCAGCCCTGTTTAGGGAAGCTTTTAATATTTAATAGGTTATTGTATTTTAGTGTTTTATTGGAAGCCGCCCAGAGTGGCTGGGGAAACCCAGCCAGATGGGCAGGGTAGAAATAATAAATTATTATTATTTAGGATCAGTGTTACATGGTCCTGGTGGCCGCTCCCAGTCACCATTCTGGCAGCCGCATTCTGAATTAGTTGTAGTTTTCGAGTCACTTTGAAAGGTAGCCCCACATAGAGTGCATTGCAGTAGTCCAAGCAGGAGATAACCAGAGCATGTACCATCCTGGCAAGACAAGGCTCAGCCTGCGTACCAGATGGAGCTGGTAGACAGCTGCCCTGGACACAGAATTAACCTGCAGCTCCAAGGACAGAATTAACCTGCACCTCCATGGTCCAGAATGACTCCCAGGCTGCGCACCTGGTCCTTCAAGGGCACAGTTACTCCATTCAGGACCAGGGAGTCCTCCACACCTGCCCGCCTCCTGTCCTCCAAAAACTGTACTTCTGTCTTGTCAGGATGCAACTTCAATCCATTTGCCTCCATCCATCCTCCAACCACTGATGGGACTGGTAAGGTGAATTCCATCCATTATAGTTTATTGTTGTAATATAATAATGCCAACAGTGGCCAAAAGGTAAAACTATAAAATAAAATACTGTATTTCCAGGAGAGTATCCTCTACAAGAAGGCAGTGAATTGTAAATGGCTGAGCACTTCGGATAGAAGACACTGCCAAGGGTGTGGGCGTATAACACCCACCAATGGCATGCAGCCCCAGAAGGCTACCTATAAGGGGATGTGACCTTTGGGCTGAAAAAGGTTCCCTATTCTTGATTTGCAGCATGTTGAACCCAAAGCAAACACTGGACCATGGCGGACACTGTGGGGAAGCTGCATTTTACTTTTGATAGCCCAGTGCTCATTTTATGGTGCACACTTCTAGTTCCTTATTCTTTTCTTCGTATTGCTACATGCCACCCCCCACCCCACCCCCGTATCAGAGTGATGCAAGATTCCAAGCATTGTAGGCACTTACCCAGAAAACAGTTTGGTGTCCTCAGAAGCAGAGAAAGTGGAGACTGTGGTGTCTTTAGGACATATGGTTTATTTACACATATATACACCCTGAGCCTACATAAGGATTTGCTTCTTCCCGGGGGGGGGGCAAAAATCATGCTTCTCCACTCAGACTGGCTAGGAGCCTGTCCGTCTGTCCACCCCCCCCCGGCAGCTGGTATATTTCCTTGCCAAGGGAGCCTAGGGACACCTTTGCGTCTCCCATAGCCACATCCTTGGATTCCAGAAGCATGTTCTTCACTCTGGCTTCTGCTTGCTTCTGGCCCGGCTCAAGCACACACAGCTCTGCCCATTGTGCTTCTCACTGCCAGCCAGGTGAGGGAGGGCGCCCACCCACCCGTTTGCCCTCTGGCACAAAGCCACTTTCCTTAAGAACCAAGATTTAGGGGCCATTAACTCACATGAAGCTGGCCTGGCTTTTCCAACAATTGAATTCTCCATTAGATTTTAACCTTTGCTGGATCCAGAAATTAGAAGGGACTCAGGCATACAGCACCCCCCCCCCCCAAAAAAACCACTTCACAATATTATTGGCATGGGGCACCATGCTTGACCATGCTCCTGTGCTCAAACAAAGCACATAATTCACTGCCATTTTGTAAAGGACACTATCCTGGGGGTATAAGTATGTGGATGAAACTGAGCTCTGTCTTGGAAGCCTATGGGATTTAAATTCCCACTTTTAACCGTTTAAAAGGGTTGCAGCGATCCCTTTGTGTGCTCGCACTGACTTGAATGGGACAGCATGTGTATAAGAATTCAGATTGAGCACACTTGTATTTGAAACTGGTGGAGCTTACAGTCTGAAGCATCCACAGTTTGAACCATGCGTGTCTGCTTAAAAGTAAGTTCCACTGGGGCAGCTCAAGCCAGCTCCACCCTTTTCCTCTATTCCATCAGCAGTGCGCATATATAAGGGTTGCGGGGGCGGGGGGAGTCCAGGTAAGCCCCACCCCACATAATCAATCACAGAATGTGGCACACATGCACCATTTGAATGGCAATGCCCATCAATTTTGTAAGGGCCCCTCAAACAGTTTGGGGGGGCTGAAGGGACCCCAGCCCCTAGGAATTGGCTCCTATGTCCTCTCTGCAACCCTTTGAGGTGACTGAGCCTGAGAGGAGGTAGTGTCTGGCTCAGCGTCACCAAGTATGCTTCATGCCCAATTCTGGATCTCCCCAGCCCTAGTCTCCTGCTCTGCTGGGACAAGTGTCAAAACCTCCAAGTGTCCCTATTTTCCAGAGATGTCCCTTATTTAGAGAAGCCGTCCTGGTTTCTGATTTGATCCTGGAATGTCCCGCTTTTCCTTTGTTGTTGTTGTTTACTTTGGCCACCTCATGAGAAGAGAAGACTCCCTGGAAAAGACCCTGATGTTGGGAAAGATTGAGGGCACAAGCAGAAGGGAACGACAGAGGACGAGATGGTTGGACAGTGTTCTCGAAGCTACCAGCATGAGTTTGACCAAACTGCGGGAGGCAGTGGAAGACAGGAGTGCCTGGCGTGCTCTGGTCCAGGGGGTCACACTTTTCCTTAGGATGTCCCTATTTTCATTGGAGAAATATAAAGTGTCTCTTCTGAAAATGCCCTTATATTGCCTTCTCTGTTAAGCATTTTGTCGCTGCAACTATGAAAATTAGAATGTTCCTCCTTTTTCAAGAGTCTACAGCATGCACTGGATTACAATATGGAAGCAAACATGTTCAGCCCTGACATGGTCTGGCCTTGCAATAAACTAGTATATATAATAGAAAAGAGCAGTATGGATCTGGATTTCAAGGTCATGGGAACAAAGTTTGTTATCATTGTACTGCAAGGTTTGCAGAATCATCGCTGCACTGACTGGCTTCCTGTGTGGTTTGCAATACTCTGTTACATCCTGTCCTGCTGCACCACACAAATCACATTTCCAATCCTGAATTTTTGGAGCCCCTTCCCCTGCCATCAGCACAGCTGCCCCACGTCTCCATCCAATCCCAAAGGGAACTCAGCTGGAAGACAAAGGTTTACCTTAAGCACTAAGGCATGGGAGAAGCAAATTTACCTTCCTGAATCCCATTGTTCTCCTGGGAACAAAGTAGCAGTTGTCCTGGAACTTTGAGGAATTGAAACTGCAGTATTTGAGCACATGCAGCATATGGGGAACTGCACGCATTTCAAGGGATGGGATTTCAAAAATTTGCCTTCCTTGGTTCATGTTGGTGTAACAAGGGAACAACGGGCTTCATGACACCAGTCCTCTTTGCAACACTAATGTGGAGTCAGTGGGGCAGAGAGCCATCCAGCCTGGGAGTCCAGCGTCAGATGCCTTCTCCCATCCACCAGGGAAACTTCTGCGGCCCCTGTCCTACTGGTGTTGGTAATGGAGATGGGTTCTGCCAAGTGGATTTGCTGGACCTGCTCTGGCCAGACCCATGTACAGATTGGAACACAAGTTCCCTACAGAACCCACAGCCCAGATAGAGCCCTGGGGGCGGCCATGTTTCTTCAGTGCAAAGGGACCACGTATTCTTCAATGCCATCAACCCCAGGAGAACCTTCCGCATTCTTTACATGGCATGCCCAGCAGGTGCCACAGCCCTCAGGCAACCTCACAGTTCCTTTCCGAAGTTTGCTTCCTTATATGGATCTTTTTTAAAGGATTTATTTAGATTTCTTCACAAAAACAGGAAGAGATGGAGTCTGGCCCTGATCCATGTGGAAACAGGACAGCCTAGTATTTCATGGATATCTATATATCAAGTTGGGTAGGACTGAAAAGCTGTTGTGCCTGGGCATATTCAGGACATGCCCAGCCTGGGCTGGAACATGGCTCCCAGCTCCCTGCCCTGCCCCCAAACCAGGGAGAAAACCCAGCGGCTGCCCCAGGCGGAATAAGCTCTTCAAGCAGGACTGTGCTGTGGGTTCTCATCATCCACCAAGGTCGCCACATCCAGGGTTTAGTGTGGGGTCTTCGTCTTCTTCCACCTTTTCTCCTCCAGTCCTTGAGCTGGTCTGGTGAATTCACACACAATGGGAGGGAAATATTTACAGGAAGAAAAAACTGGAAAAGCAGAGAGGAAGAAGCCCAAGGGAGATGCACCAGACAGAGCCAGGCAGAGGACAGGATGCGCTCTGTGTGTGTGTGTGTGTGTGTGTGTGTGTCTCACACACACAAACATTTAGTATTTTACCGTGAGTTTTTCTTTGTTTTCACAGGAGATTTATTGGTCATTTCCAGTAAATGTCTTGCTCCCTCTACTGTCCATCCAAACATGTCTAAATGGCACACACTGATCCCTAATATCTGTCTTTTCTCTCCCTCAGGGAGACTGAAGGCAGAACCAGCATTCAATCCACTGGTATGTATTTATACCTTTTAGGTTACAATGCCAGGGCAAAGCCCAGTTCACACCAGCTTTTTAGATGTCTAGTTTCTCCCTCAGTGAAGCAAGTGAAGGGGAAATAAGGGCTGTGGTGTTTAAGTGTCGCCATCTAGCGGCTAAGAGAGGTTTGGCATTTGGACACAGCTCCTTGCTTTCCTCCCAGAACTCCTAGAAATATTTTCCAGGGTGGGGTGAGGATATGGTGGATTTTGTTATGTGGCTTGCCTTGGGTAGCTGTTTTTTTTGTTTTTGCTTTAACGCAAATAGCTGGCGTGAGGAAAGGGGCCAAGCTGGATTGGGACCATGGTGTGGGGGGGAGGGTTTGTTTGTTGGCTTACATCTTGCCCCCCCCCCCCAGAGGAAGACGGAGCCCTTCTGGGCTTGCTCTTCCCAAGGGGAGGGCCGTGTACCAAGTGAGGGCCAGCATAACCCCCTCCCCCCCCCATGTACACGCTTTCTCATATAAACGATTTTCTGCTTGTTAAAATCACATTAAAGCCCTGCTTCAGGGGGAATAATTTTCCTCTTAGCCAGCCTTTTAAATCTTGAGGATATAAGGCAATTGCTAATAATTAAGGGAAGAAAGAGGCTGTCAGATAATGTATGGGGGTGTGCAGAGGGAAGGAGTTAACCTACCTACCTTTATTTACCAGTTGCTTCTGAGTTTATCCCATAGTATAAAAAATAATGTAATATAAAAATAAAAAAGACAGTCACACTTCAATGTAGGCTTCATTATGTGGCCCCAGAATGGGATGCTCATCCACATCGAAAGAAGTGGGTTTCCAGTGACACGAGGTCAGTGCATCTAGCTGTTAATCAGAACGCTGGCGGTTCAAGGCCACCAGGGACAGCTGTGGGCAGGAGTCTAGCATTGCAGGGGGGCTGGACCAGATGGCCCTCAGGGTCCCTTCAAACTCTGTGATTCGAAGTGTTGATTAATATCACAAAGGAGATATTTCCAAAGTGGAGTGAAGTCCCAGTCAGATGCAGCTCCTGAGGTTTGGTATTTTAACTGATATGTTGTATTGGTTTTTTATAGTGGTTGTAAATCTCTTCAATGCTTCTTTATTTGTAAGACGTTACTCGTAAATTAATTAAACAAACAAACCACTATGTTTCAATGCAGCTACCATCCACTGAAAGCAGCAAAAAAAACACACCCCTGAAAGGGGAATGTGTTAAATCACCAGCGGGTTTTGAGCCATGATCCCTGGCACCAGATGTCTTACACCATGAAGCACTATGGCAGCTTGAAGATGGAGAGATTCAGACTGCAGACTGTTTAAGAGAAGCAAAGAGAGATGGAACTGTAAGGTAGGTTGAGCTGAGAGTGAGCCATTTGTTGAAGGTCACCCAGCAAGTCACAGGCCTGATGGCCAAAAAGACACATGGAATATCTCCATAACTTTGTTTTTCCTGGTGTAGAAGAGTCTGAACTGATTGGGTCTGTGATGCTGGGGGGGGGGTGCTTAACCCTTTCCTCATTCAATATCTCACACATCTGGAAGAAAAGATATTGGTCCCACCAATCTTATCCCATGCATTGAGGAAAGCAGGTCAGGAAGGATGATATTTACAAATGGCCTGTGGGCAGTGCTGGCTCAGCCATTAGGCAGACTCAGGGTTGCAGAAGCCCTCAAGGCAGCAGCCCTTTGGGCTTCCCGTCGCCTCTGGTGGAGAAGCGCCACCAGCACCAGCTGAAATTATGCAAGATCTCATGTGATCTCACCCAAAATTTGGGCTGATGCTGGCACCACTACTTTGCCAGTGGCAGACACAGGATGGTGGGTGAAGAAACTGCGCTGGTGGCAGCAGGTATGGTGGCAGTGGCAGTGGCAGTGGCAGCAGCACAGGGCAAGGTGGCACTTCGCGTTTTGCCTCAAGCAGCAAAAAGGGATGTAGTGCTCCTGCCCTTGGGGAAAGGGTTAACCACTCTTCAGCCCACTGCACCAATCAGATCTGAAGGAGCCTGCAGTGGGAATGCAGTCAAAGCAAAGAGAATTAAGCGACGCCCCACCTGTGTTTAGTTCTATGGGGACTGTAATCCCAGCCATGTTGGCAGAGCCTTTCAAGCTCCCAGTCATTTCAACGGAAGGGAACTTCCAGTAAAACTGTGCCCATGATTTTCAGGAAAAGAACCAGAGATGTCTCGGGAGAAAGATTGAGAAAGTAGCAGGTTGTATCCAATTAAATTTTACTCAGAGTAGACCCATTGAAATTAATGAGCATGACTAAGTTAGGTCCATAAATTTCAATGCTTCTACTCTGAGTTAAACATGGTTGAGTTGGGTCTTATAATTACATATACAAAGACGCTTCTATGTATCCAAGCTATTTTCTGCAGCCAAATATCTCCCATTTCTCAATGTTGTGGGACTGTTTACAAAGGAGAATAACTAATTGTTGGAGTAGAGAATTTCCATTACACAGTAACTGCAGGAAACCCAGTGGCTAGATTTTGATGTTTTTTACGTATTGTTGCAAGCCACTTTCCTTACAAGGTCACATATTTTGGCTGGCACATTGTTCTACTTTCACCAGACCATGTAAGGAGAAAATAAATACGCTAGAGATACAGGAATTTTGTCAGGAGTGGCACCCCACCTTATCACCTCGGTTTCTTCATTTCTTTCAACCCAGGCAGTTGGAGCAAGGCTGCAGATTTGCATCTCTTGGCTTAAGAAGGATGGCGAAGGCTTCTGAGGTCAAAATTTCCATGGAAAGGGGTGACTCACAGAAAGGGATATTCTGAAACAGGGATTGACAGATCATGTGGGATCTCTCCTTTGTTTCCCCCCTCAAACTCCAGGATTCTTACGTGGTCTAGGGAAAGCAGGCAACCCACAGTGATTGTCCTGT
Organism: Podarcis pityusensis; assembly: GCF_964106645.2. Classification (NCBI taxonomy): domain Eukaryota; kingdom Metazoa; phylum Chordata; class Lepidosauria; order Squamata; family Lacertidae; genus Podarcis; species Podarcis pityusensis. Next base: position 95,741,573 of record NC_138030.1, on the reverse strand, counting down.
TCACAGAAATATGATAGGAAATGCATAACAATATGTGTTTAATGAACAGGACCTCAGTCACTGATGAGGAATTATTTTTCCCATTGATTACAGCAGGGAAGGGGAACCTCCATCCCCAATGGCCTATGGTCATTGGCTTGTGGAGCCATTTTGGCCAAGCCATGGCTCACTTGCCCTATGCCTGACACAATACCTGACCTCAGGTGTGGGGCAGGTAAAGATGCAGCTGGGCCAAAGGGGGATTGTAGCCAGTGGGTGGCACCAACAAAGCCCTGCGCACAGTGCTCTCCAAGCACCAAGAATCAACAGGACTTCAGCAGTTCCATGTCTGGTGCTTTGCAATTCCTGGTGGTCAGCTGATCAAGGTTGCTTTATCCCCTTGAATATTTAGGTTGCCCTATTAAAAACTTCTCTCAACTCTAGAAATATTTCAACAGGTTCCACATTAATTGGGGTGTTAAGTAAATTTTTGCTTGGATGCCTCAAGTAATGCTTATAAAATAATTAGGCAGCATGCAGTGAAAATGCATGAAACCAACGGCCACCAAAGACCTAGGAGCCAAAATTCATGTGACAATAAATTGAAGAGTCACCATACCAGGCACATTTGGACATCTGAGTCCCACTGCTCTGGAGCCCTGTTTGAAAACAACCACAATAGAGGTGTGTCTTGGATGGTTGCTGACTTGATCTCCACTTGATTCCCACCAGTTCCTTTAACTCCAGACCAGGCCAGATCTTGAGCCAGGTCTATTAACCCGGCCATTGGATACACGCGAGCCCCCAAATCCCTAACTGGCTCTAGAAGCCACCCCTTCACCCCACCTCTCGCTGCAGCCTTGAATAAAAATGTCAGTTTTATGACCACTCTCATATGACTTATTTCCTCTTAGAAAATTGAAGCAACAATATGGTTGTTTATGTGAGGTGAGCCAAAGAGCTGTGTGACGCTTTGCAGTGGTGGTGGGATTATTTCGTTTCAGACATCAGAGGATGGATGGGTGTTTTCCTTTGTGGGACATCGCTGTTTCTTTTCCCACTTGGTTCTTGACAGAAGGAGCATGTTTACGTCCCTGTGTTGCTAGCTGAGTGGATGGAATGCGCCCTTCTTGGAAGCTTGGTGTGCCTGATCTCCCACGAGTAAGATATTCCTACTCCATCTCCATCTTCCCTAACCTGCACTCTTTTGACCTCAACTCCCACTAGGACCGACTCTGCCATTAGAAAAGGTGAGGCCACTGCCTCAGGTGGCAGAAGCCCCCAAGGCAGCCCCCCACAGGTGCCTTGCCTGCCCCACCACCTCTACCAGTGGTGAAGAAATGGCACCAACATTGGCACAGATTTCGAGTGAGGTCATGTCCATTTGAGGTAAGACCTCACCCCAAATGGGCACCATCTTGCCTGAAATTGACTCCTCCAGCCACGGCCGATGCAGCAGGGTGTGTGGTGGCAGCAGCGGCAACGGAGCATGTGGTGGAGGCAGAGGTGGCAGCAAACAGGTATGGTAGTGGCAGCGGGAGTGTCAGCAGAGCAGCATTTGCCATTCTGCCTCAAGCAGTGAAACTGGAAACCCCTAATTCCCATCACCCCTAAATATTGTGGTACGGATGGGAGTTGTAGTCCAAAACCTCAGGAGAGCCCAGGTTGGGGCATCTGCTTCTGGCTTCTCCCAAGTTGCAAGGCTTAGGTTCTGCACTGATGTTCAGCCTTCCCTTTAGGTCCCTCTTCACCAAAAAAAATATGCCTAGAATGTACTGAGCATGGACTGATGTACCTGATCAACATCCCAAGCCATCGGCCCTGTCCTCCGAAAGGAGCTAGGCTGCCTCAATGTGTGTGCTGCCCGCTAGTTCACAAGCAAGAGGGAATCCCCAGCTGATGAAAAGTCTCAGCCTGAGTGAAAAAACATAGAATCATAGAATCATAGAGTTGGAAGAGACCACAAGGGCCACTGAGTCCAACCCCCTGCCAAGCAGGAAACACCATCAGAGCACTCCTGACATATGGTTGTCAAGCCTCTGCTTAAAGACCTCCAAAGAAGGAGACTCCACCACACTCTTTGGCAGCAAATTCCACTGTCGAACAGCTCTTACTGTCAGGAAGTTCTTCCTAATGTTTGGGTGGAATCTTCTTTCTTGTAGTTTGGATCCATTGCTCCATGTCCGCTTCTCTGGAGCAGCAGAAAACAACCTTTCTCCCTCCTCTATGTGACATCCTTTTATATATTTGAACATGGCTATCATATCACCCCTTAACCTCCTCTTCTCCAGGCTAAACATGCCCAGCTCCCTTGGCCGTTCCTCATAAGGCATCGTTTCCAGGCCTTTGACCATTTTGGTTGCCCTCCTCTGGACACGTTCCAGTTTATCAGTGTCCTTCTTGAATTGTGGTGCCCAGAACTGGACACAGTACTCCAGGTGAGGTCTGACCAGAGCAGAATACAGTGGCACTATTACTTCCCTTGATCTAGATGCTATACTCCTATTGATGCAGCCCAGAATTGCATTGGCTTTTTTAGCTGCCGCGTCACACTGTTGGCTCATGTCAAGTTTGTGGTCAACCAAGACTCCTAGATCCTTTTCACATGTACTGCTCTCAAGCCAGGTGTCACCCATCTTGTATTTGTGCCTCTCATTTTTTTTGCCCAAGTGCAATACTTTACATTTCTCCCTGTTAAAATTCATCTTGTTTGTTTTGGCCCAGTTCTCTAATCTGTCAAGGTCGTTTTGAAGTGTGATCCTGTCCTCTGGGGTGTTAGCCACCCCTCCCAGTGGGACATTAAGGCAGCAAGCAGGTTTGGCAGCAGAAGGAAGACACCAGGCCAGGCTGCTCTTGGTGACTTAACAAATCTCAAATCTCCCAAGTAAATCGACCCAATAAACAATGACAGCAGCATTCAGCCAGCTGGAGTGGGGCTAGCCAGTGCATTGCACGTAATGTTTCATGTTTCATCTGCCTCCTCTACAGAAGTTATGGATGTTTGCTTGATGCAATTAGTTCTTTACCCTCAGGGAATGAGTTTGTTCCCTTGAGACTATGGTGGATGGCCTGGAGAAGCAGAGAGAAGCAGATGGACAGAGCCTTCAGGGATGTGATAGCTGAGTCGCTCCCCCAAGGTGGCAGCTGCTCTGCTTTTGTGGAGAATGAGAGATTCGGGAAAAGAGGGCGTCAGTCTGTGGGAAATGAATGGGAAATGAATGGGAAATATGATGTCTTAGAAGGGACACCTTTCTTGGGGGACAAGCAGTTACCGTCTCATGGCAAGGATATGGAGGGATCCTGGTAGTGCAGGATTGCATTGCTAGAGACTTCTGGGGTGGCGCCATCGGTAATGGTGGATTCCCTCTGATCCGGAGGGACTGGCTCCGCGGAAAACGGGTCTGTTCCGCTATGGCGAAGCGGGGACCCTTTAAAAAATCACAGGCGGATGAAGCCTGTGACCATGGGACTCGGCGGGCACCTTTCGCGCCCCCCCCCCCAATTCGTAAAGGAACCCAATTACGGGCTCCGGAGCGAAGAGGGGCTAGTGGCGCGGTGCTGAGAGTCAACTGCTTCTTCCGTGGAGCGAAGCTGCACAGCCGTTGCCGGAGAGCGCTACCTTTTTCCTGGGACAATTTGGCTACAAAAACAACTACCCGTGAGCAGATCAAATTTGGACAATTGGACTTTAAACAACGATCTGTGAGTAGAACGGAAAATTGGATTAAGAAATTCCTCTTAATTTGGCACTGAAGCGGGAAGGTCTAAACAGGAAGTCAGCCTTCCGTTTCTTGTAGATAGATTAAAGCAAAGACATGGCAAACTAGAGTGTAGAAAATCGTTTGTAAAGGATCAACTTTCATCATTTAAAATTACTGAACCCCCTTCGGAAGCAGGAGAAGAGGGGGGATTTTTTCCGGATTGTTTAAACCTGCAGAAGAGAGTGTAAAGAAAAGTAATTTTCCACCGTCTTGAACCTGGGAGCGGGGTGTCAGGACAGACGTTTTTGGGAAGTTCATTGACTATAGACAAATGTTTTTGACAGACAGTTAAAAGAAGAGAAACATAGTGATTCCATTGTCCTCTTTCGCATTTTAAAGGAACAAATATTGACAAAATATCTGAAAAAGGAAACTTTGTTGTTAGATCTGCTGTTAAAAAAGAAAAGAAAAGAGTTGGATACAAATAGAAGTTCTTCCCCTAGAGGGAGCTGGTGAAACTGTTATTAAATTTGAACTGGGGAGCTTCGCAGCTGCAACAGATTAAGATCGTGGGAACAGACTTCTGACCTTGCATAACAATGTACTCAGAGGCTCTGGTGCGTGCTTTCTGCAAGACAAGTGCTTTATTGGAACAGTTACATGAGAAGACAGATTTGATGACTGTTGCGATCAGAAATTTTGGACAGGTAGTGGGTATCTATATAGAACCCACTCAGGAATCAATTCAGGAGTGTGCTCTGACAGATGAAGGAGGACGTTGTGGCTGGACCCCGGGAGGCAGAGATGGAGGGAACCGTGGCCCAGCAGGAACATGAGTTGTTGGATCTGACGAATGAACCTGGAAAAAGCCAGATTTGGAGAGATAGAGTCTTGTTTGGCTTGGAGATGGGGGGCTGGATAGACCACCCTATGCAGGGATGTTTTGACTTTTCAAGTCTGGCGTTGGGCCGGGAGGAGTTTGGAGTTGTGGGGGTCCTCAATTTTGGAGGGACCTTGAAACATGCTTTTAAATACCACATGGAGTTCAGTGTGGACTATGGAAAAGGGGCTGATCTGTCGAGAAGGGACAAAAATACTGTCAAGCTGGAGTCTCCACGAGTGAAAGGAGCAGAAGACAAAGTAAAGTACAGGTATAAATATGAAGAAGATCTGCGGAAGGGACATGGAAGAGACTTAAGGGCCTTGGACATAAGGTTACCAGGTTAATGAACTAGATGGATGGGATAGAAAGGACTGACAAAACCCGAGACCAGGAGGAAGAGACGTTGGATGAAGATTGGAGAAAGTTTCAAAAATTCTATTTAGGAATGTTTTCTAAAATTAATGAGTATTAGAAAAATGTTGGAACAAAATTATTTGGCTTTAGCAGAAATGTTAAAAAGAACTATGCAAGAATATGTTATGGTTATGAGAAATTGGTATAAATAAGACTTAAATTTTAAGTTTTAGGGTTTTTTATAGTAAGATAAGGTTAAAATAGATTAAGGTAATTTAATGACAGAATATTATGAAAAATGGGAAGGATTTGCTGTGATAATTAATAACTAGAATACAAAAAAGGGAGGGGTGAGGAGGTCGATGAAATAAGGCAATGACAGTTAAGGATTTGGGAATATTGGATCTGTTTTTAAACTTTTGTGGTTTATTTTTGTTTTTTGATTTTGATGTGTTATGTGTTTTGTTTTTGCTTTTTGCTTTTGATTTTTATCGACTTGTATTGTTTGATTGCCGTTTGGTTTTTCCTTGTTTTTTTCTTCTTTTTCTCTTTGTTTTTTCTGTAATCTTAAAATTCTTAATAAATATCATTTTTTTAAAAAAAGGATTGCATTGCTAGGTGCATTGGCATGCAGACTGCCTGGTGACTTGGCTGCCTGGTACAAAGACTGCAGATGTTGTGCATCATCTAGATAGCTGGGTAGACGGGGCTGGGATGAGTCAGTGGTCATGTGGGCATCAGTGATGTGGGAAACTAGTCATGCACTTCTGAAAGTGAAATTTAGGTTGCTTGTTTAGCTGACTACCCCTGCAAAGAATCACACAGGCCAAACTTTAAACAAAGAGGAAAAAGAATCCCTATTGTATAAACAATTGTAAAGGCAGATTTAAGAATCATATTTCTTTGTCCAGGCCCTGGACACCAAAACCAAAGGGATTTTTATTTCTAGAAAACAGCAGACAAAATTATTGATGCTCCCAAAACATGGAGGGGAGGGGAAAGGCCATGCAAAGCTAGAGCTTGTCTAACCAAGCTTTAAAAAAAATATCCCTAAGTACTTAAGTACCTCTAGTACTAAAGCTATACTCTAAACCAATTCTTTCCCATACTTTTTTTTTAGGTTATGACAATATTTTTTGAGGCAATAAACAATTCATCACACAAGTCTCAGGTGCCAATGTAATTTGTGTCAATGTACCGTAATTTGTTTCAAGAAATTTGACTAGACTTTTCCCCAGATGCCTCAGGTCTCCCCTGTGGCACCAGGAATGAATATGGATCTGACCCCATTGCATTTACAGGTCCTTTGTGCCTACGCCATGTCTCTGTTCAAAGTGCCGACCGCAGTAGCTTGGCAGCAAAGCACTTTTCTTGTTTTCCTTGTAGACTTGGTGCCAGAAATGTGCTGTTTCCATCGTTCTCAGAGAAGATCAGAGCATACGTTGGATAGCAGTTGAGACAGCAGGGCCCCTGGAGAGCTGCTCCTCGCCCCTTTGGCCCCGGGCCCTTGAGCCGCAGGTCAGGCAGGCAAGGGAAGCTCCCACCATTCAGGACAATGGGGCCATTTTTCTTAATTTCTAGCTGAGAGCAGTCGGTTGTCCCAGTGGGAGATGTGCTGGAGGGGAGAATTCCTAAGAAGCATGACTTCCTCTCCTCCCTGTCCATTTGTTCACTGCCAGTCAAACTGTAGGATTTATTCTGCACACACTCTGTAATTCTTTTCCCCAAAGTATCTGTTAATGATATACCTCTGATCATGAATGAAGTCCAGGAGCATGCATAGTACGGGTCAGGACATTTAAATAATGAAGGCTTAGTTCTCACTAGGGCCGGTTCACCCATGAGGTAAACTGAGGCAGGCCCCCACCCCACCCCTCCCCTGCCTCCATGGAAGAAGTGGCAGCTTCTGACAGGAGTTATTTGTGGAATTGGCACTGCTTGCTCGTGTCCACAATTGTTCTGTGGCATCCACAAGACATTGTCATCATCAAAATGCCAGCCAATACTTTCTTTACAATTAACCCAGATTTCCCCTTATCCAATATTCTGTGATTCTATATGTGTGATATAGTTGGGATTCTTGCATTGCAGGGGGTGGACTAGATGCCTCTCAGGGCCCCTTCCAACTATTCAATTCTATGATTCAATAGGTGAAAATGCAGTCACAAATGGTGTGGGAGCTTGTTAGCATTTGGGGGCAGTTTGCCATTTGTTTGATGATGTTTTGGTGGGTGGTCTCTATTGCCAGGCCCCCACTTCTGTTCACTACTTACCGGAGCACAAGCTACCCATTTTGTTTCCAGTGCCCACTTCCCAGAAATACCAAAGGAAGACCTATTTTCACTTATTGCCAAACACTTGGTTTGGATGAGATATTATTTCAAAGACCTCTGAATAGTAGATGTGAGGGATTCCCCAGGAGGTTGTCATCATAGAACATACATCAAGCTTTAAAATAAACAAATAAGCATTAATATAGAGTTCTTGAGCAAGATTTATTGATTGCTCTTGTGCTACTCCTCTATGTTTACTTAACAGAAAAAACAAGAGAAAATGGATATGTCCCCCCAAAGCGAAAAGAGCGGAAGCTTCTATTTGGCCCTTGTGAAAGGATAAGACTGGTAATGTTTGCTCTTGCAGACGCAGGTCCAGGAATAGTGAAGAGGTATAGAAATGCAGGAACATGAACACCTGTGCACATGCCCAGAATGAAATAGGTTGGTGGAGGGCAGGGGAAAGGATTGAAAAGCAGAGCCCATTCTGTCAAGCTGCACCCCCTGGTGTGGATGGCAAAGCACACTGAGCTCACCCAAATGGATCCGTCCACATGGCCACTAACCTTTCAAGCCTTGTCTAGATGCGGGAGTAGCATCACTTTGCAGGTGAATGCAGCAAATCATGGAAGAGATGGACTGGAAATGCAGTTTTTGACCACCACTAGAGGGGAAAAGAAATCCAGTGGGTGTACTGGTGCTTTGACTTCAAGGGTTCGTAATGGTAGGCTGGTGAATGCAAACATAACTTGCCTCTTTAGTTTTATTATATTAGCCACTTTCCCCCTGAAGGGACTTGCAGAACTTGAATCCAAACAGCAAGGCCTAATGATTTGTAATCTAATTAGCAACGGGGGCTGATTAACCTCCTGCTTCTTTGTTCTGATAGGCAACAGGCATGTCTGGGTAAACATCAGCCAAGCCGTGAGTTGCTGATTTGATTTTATTTTACTGGAGTGCTGAAGCCTGATGAAAAGTTCTATAGGAATTAAAAGCTTGTTTTAAACATTCTAGGGCAGTGGGGTGGGGGGTGGGGGGAGATCAAAGCCTCTATTTTCATATTTTCACTGGATTTTCCCATCTCTTCAGAGCAGAAGATCTGGTGCCTGTCCAGAGTAAGCAGTGCAGCTCAGTACAAGAGCTGTCCGTTTATCTAATGTGCAAATAAGTGGCTCCAGAACAGATGTCTCAAGGAAGTAAGCTTAGGGTGCAATCCTATATCCACTTACCTGAGACAAATAAGCCCCACGGAACTCAAGAGAGACTAATGTCTGTGTAGACTTGTATAATAGCCACATAGCCAGGTCAAGCCACACATTTACAGAAAGGGTTGGACAATCACTGTGTGTTTTTCCTTTATTGCTGTATCTGCCAGCACGTTTGTGTGGCATATCCACTTTGGCTTTGTAAATAACCATTGTAACTTATATGGAACATCCTGTATTAACAGAGCCATACTATGTGACCATTGTGTTTGGCAACAAAAGCAGTTTCTAATACTAAGTAGAATGATGCAGCTAAGACAATGCAACAACATCCTTTTATAATTATAAATGCCACCAGCCATGGGCAACATTTGTTATCCTTCTGTACTCTTTACACTCTTTCACCTACATGTTTTTATATTGGAAAAATAGGATATTAGCTTAGCTTAGTAGTTTAAAGATAGATGCTGCCTTGAAATGTCAGTAACCAAAACACCCGAGTCGTCATCAACTTTCTATCTCTCTCTCACACACTTGCAATAGGGAGATAATAATGATGCCTTATAATGATTGCCGTAAAGATTACGACAGTATAGTGTTACATGCATCACATCAAACACACTAAAGGCACTCATTGAGATTTATTGAGAGCCAATGTGGTGCAGTGGTTAAAGTGTTGGACTAAGGACCTGGAGTCCCCAATAACAGCTCAGTCAGTAGAGCATGAGACTCTTAATCTCAGGGTCATGGGTTTGAGTCCCACATTGGGCAAAAGATTCCTGCACTGCAGAGGGTTGGACTAGATGACCCTCATGGTCCCTTCCAACTCTGCAGTTCTGTGATTCTGTGAGACCAGGGTCAACCATGAAGCTCACTGGGTGACCTTGGGGCAGTCACTGCCTCTCAGCCGAACCTCCTTCACAGCGTTGTTGTGCAGATTAACTGAAGAGGAGAAACACCATGTACGCCACCTTGAGCTCCTGGGGCAGGGGAAGATGGGATATAAATGCCATAAAACAAAACAAACAATTATTAGACAACCGAAGAGCATTGTTGTCAGAGGATAGCAGGCCAGAAGATGAGCAGATGAAGGAGCCCCTGGTGTTATTAGACTCTGTCATGAAGGGGTGATGGTGGAAAACAAAAGGGCCCCTGCTATGTGTTGAAAGACATCCCCCCTGAAGGGCATCATGGAGCCCAGCAGGCTAGTCTTGTCCCACCACACTGGCATGCCTGACCACTACAGTCCTACCATCCCCATGTTTGGCCCGCATGTTGCAAGGGTTCCAATCAAAAGTTTATATTATTGTTTTAAAAACCCCAAGGGAGAGCTCCCACATTACATGTGGCTTAGACTTCTGTCCACGATAGGTAATCAACAATGTATTTTGGCATCTCAAAGATGGACAGATTTGCTGAGGTTTGGGCTCTGCAGAGAAACATCAGAGACCCAACGGCCCTTTCATCCCACCATTGACAATTCTTGCCCTCCCCCCCCACTTGAGAGTAGTACTTCATGGGTCTGGCAAAGAGGCCTCTAGTTGTACCCCCCCCCAAAAAAAAAATGAGTGCACAATAAACCAGCTAGATTTTAAAGTGCTTACTGCCCCCAAATTATTTGCTTTGTATTATGACTAAGTAAGGTGGCTGTGCATCCTACTTTACAGAGGACATTCAGTCCTCTAATTTGAAGGGCTGTCAGAGTTCTCTACAGTGGTACCTCGGGTTAAGAACTTAATTCGTTCCGGAGGTCCATTCTTAACCTGAAACTGTTCTTAACCTGAAGCACCACTTTAGCTAATGGGGCCTCCTGCTGCCGCCAGAGCACAATTTCTGTTCTCATCCTGAAGCAAAGTTCTTAACCCGAGGTAATATTTCTGGGTTAGCAGAGTCTGTAACCTAAAGTGTGTGTAACCTGAAGCGTATGTAACCTGAGGTATCACTGTATTTGAAGGTGCTGTTTATCTGAAAGGCTGTCCAGGAGTGGGGGCAGGAGGGCCTTGAAGTTGACCATCAACAATTCACACCTGGACAGCAAACTGAGCAGGCTCACATGTATTGCTTTTCTAGGTAAACTATAGCAGTCATTTCTAAATTTGCATCTATACATATAAATTACCATATGCAAATATAAACCTCATTTATGTCTTCAAGGTTGGTGAAATGTTTCATCTTTTTAGGGAGGGGAATGCAAAAATAGCCACCATAACAATCAGTATCCCTGTGTGTATCTGGAAGAGCGTTGCTGTCAAATTGTTTGAGCATCCCAGCTCTTCACTGCAGAGAACAGCTGTGGTTTGTAACAGAGACAATTTCCTCAGCCAGACTTCCTACAACAGCTGGCAAACGTTCAAGCCTGAGGTTATGTGGCTGGTGCACAACAGGCACCCTCAAGCGTCTCTTGCCTTAAATCCCTTTAAGACGTCTTTGTTCATTCAGAAATCAAGGTGTTTTGGGAGGATATCCACACAGAATTGGAAAAAATGTTAAAAATATCTTTTAATAGGAAACTGGAAGCTTTCCTTTTGGGAATCACAGACTCGGATATTCCTAAAAAGGCTAAAGAGATCTTATATGCTACGGTCACAGCAAGAGTTCTCATTGCGGCAAATTGGAAAAGTGATAACGTCCTATCAAGATGAGAATAGATTCAAAAATTGGCAGAATACACAGAATTAGATAGCATGTCAGAAAAGATAAAAAATAAACCAAAGCAGGTATTTATCTCAAAATGGGAAGTGTTTAAAATATATTTGAAAAATAATATTAGTAGTCTAAGGTCATACGCAGCGTTCGAATAATTTCAGTAGTAGTGTTAAAAATGTGATAAAACCAATGAATGGATTAAGGGATATTGAAATTGAACAAAACTTGTTATGCAATGGCAGCGAACAATTAATACAGAATCTGTAATAAGGAATAGAAGGGAAGTCGGGTAGATAGAAAAAGACCACTTTTGTTTTATGTCTTGAAGGATATTAGTTGATGTATTAATTCTTTTTTTCCATTGGTGGTAATGGAAGTTTATTTTCTTTTTCTGTATGGTGTGTTAATGCGAATGGTAACAATAAAAGTCTTTTTTTTTTAAAGACTTCTTTGTTCATTCATTTTCCCACAAAGTCCAATAAACTGATGTGTCTCTCCAGGGGGAAGGGCTGTTGAGAGGCCTTTGGGAGGGACATCCTTATTTTTCAATGGGTGAAGGAGACAGCAGGCTAAGGTGCTGTTAGATCTGATGACGCAGGAAACATGAGCAGGATTCCCTGCAATATACAAACATACACACATCCACACCCCTCCATGGTGTATTTCTCAGCACTTGGTGGTGATGGTTGTTTTTAACCTTTTCTCTTGCACTGCTTTCCTGATTAAAATCACCCTGCAAAGCTGCTCTTTGCATTGTGGAATTAGATTAGGTGTGACACCTATTAAGTTTCCTCCTATTTTGTCAAAGAGCGCCTTTGAGCAGCAATTTTAATCAATAACATGACACAGATAAAGGGTTTAATTCCCTTCCTCTGGAGGCTGTGGACTCTGTTTAGCATTTTTAATGTGTTTTTAAAAAAAAAAACAAAAAAACCATAGGTTTGACCTTTAGGCATACCTGACCAATGAATGGGTGGATAGAGTTACATCTAGGCAGTTTCACACCACAGTATAGCCCCTCCCCCCATACTCAATGGTGATATTCAATGATGCCTTACTCAGAGGAGATATATTAAAATTAAAGAACCTAACTGAGTTATGTGCATTAATTTTAATGGGTCTACTCTCAGCAGGATTACCATTGAATACCACCCAATGTGTTGGTGGAAAGGATGCTGTTTGCCCAATATTAGAAACAAGGAACATGCCTGTCATTGTGATGGCCACCGACACAGACATACTCAAATTCCATGGGGTCCTCCTCATCGGATGCTGAGCAATCTTGTTTCAAGGGCAGGGTTTGCTCTCATTTCAACATTCTCCCTCAGTGTAGCCTAACTTAATACTCTGCCCCCAGAAATGGCCGCCATTCGTAGCTGGATAAAGACAACAGTTTTTAAGAATGATGAGAGTAGAAGGAGAATGGCATTCCTTCCCAAGGTGCACACATACATATTTATTTTGTCCCACTTACACTTCTGGAAATAAGGTGGAGATGGCAGGGTGAGGTGAGTGTACCCACCAGAAGAGTGATCATTTTCGAAGTGCCTTCTGCTCTCTGGGAGGAAATATAACACTATTCTTTGTTTCTGGACCATTTTATCTGGCCAACCAAACAGTGGGATGTACTGAGGGACACCAAAGGCAGCAATTGTTAAAATTTCTGATTACAGTTTCTTTATTTGCCACCGTCTGTCTGCGTACATGTTCCCACCCCTTCAAGATAGCAGAATTGTAACAAAGAGACTAAACCCAAAGACCAGTGACTATATCTATGATAAGTAGTGTAAGCAGCATAAAAAAATTAAATTTGTGAGTCTGAAATCTTGCACTAAGCCAAGGATGAGAAACCTGTGGCCTTCCAGATGTGTTGGACTACAACTCCCATCAGTCAGCATGGGCAATGGTAAGAATGATGGGAGTTGTAGCCTTACCTGTATCTGGAGTGCCACGGCCCTTCACTAAACTGAGCACGATCCTGTGTGAGAATCTAGCGCAATCATAGCCACAAGAAGAGAAATGGGAAAGTCACAAAACAACCCTATTTATAGAGGTGAGTGATTTATGCACAACTCCCTTGCCACAAATCTGAAACTTGGAGACTCTGGAGAAAGTGAAGTCTTGAGTCCCGTGATCTTGCAAAGAGTCACCATATACCAGACAGGTGTTCTGTGGGTGGTGCAGGTGCTAACATTCCAAAAGGCATTTGCCTAACAGAACTGCGCAAAAGAAGGAAGGTCACAGAGAACACTCAGGGACACTTTATTTCATACTGGATAAAAAGCTGAGTAAATAGTTTTAACTAGTCATCTTTAAATTTGCAGTCGTTCAGTCTATGTGCAATCCAAAACACAATCCAAAACACAAATTACAGCATTCTAGAAATATATATGTGAATATATGAATATGAAAAATCCAACAGGAACATCTCCCAGTGAAATGAAAACAAGTCTCAGGAGACTGTAAATCACATTCATTCCAATGAGGAGTTCTAAGTGGAATTTGCCCATAATTTTTATATATTGTATAAACCTGTAGATAATAATGGAGAAATATAATGATATCACCAATAACATGTGCATTATTAAATGACAAAAGTAGGATAAAAATCTAACTTAACTGAAAATAAAGCTATCGCAACCCAAACGTCTCTGTAAAAGGCTCCCCAAAAGTTGGTGATTTTGTTGGTTTGTTTTTAATTGCAGCTTCCCTCCACCTGATTTGCATACCAGAAAGATTAAATAGAGGATGCTGCTCAACTGCACCTTATTAGAAATTCTGGGCTTCTGCCAAGGCTTCTGTGGTATGAAGTGGCTTATAACAATCTGGCTTCACAGGCACATTGTTAAAAATGTGCCGAAAAGGAGATTACTTTTTGCATTTGTTGTGGCAGCGCTGAAGAACAGCAATTCAAGCAATTCAAGGTAAGCCCCCTAAGGTGGGTAATAAATGCAAATACACAGTGCCAGAGTTCTTGCTTTGGTTTCTGAGGACTTCCTGTGCTGTCCAGGGCAATGATGCTTTACAAAATGGGTGTTCAGTATTTTAATTGGTCTAATCAAGTCAATGGATAACTACTGATATGGCAAGGTATGAACATGCTCAAAAGGAGAGACCAATCATGTTAATCTCAGCTTTTAAAAAATATGTTGTTGTTTTTTTAAAAAAATAATATAAAAATATTTTTAAAAGCTAAAACTAAAGCATGGTTGGTATTGAATATGGGAAACCCAGGTGCTAGAAAGAGAATGGGTCACCTGATGACATTCTACATAACTGATCATTAGGCAAATATTTTTCTTTACATTTAACACCTATAGATGTTTAGAGAAACAGATGGCCTGCCATTTCACAAAGAAAGGATCTTGAGGGTCTTCATTGGTTTCACAAGTTTATAGGTTCAGGTCTGAGGCCTTGAATCTGAGGTCGCTTCCAGACTACCTGAGCATTCAACCTGATTTGTTTGAATAAAGTTTGTAGGGAGGTTAGATGACACAGTCTGTTTTCTGAACATTCATTTTGATTTGCTTGTGCGAAGGTTATACAATGTTTTGTCAAGCAATTGTTCTCTCATGCTTTCCAAGGCATTTTCTTGTCACATTCCTTATTGGGCTGTGGATTCTGGAAACCAGTCAACCGGTGAACTCACATGGCAGCCTTGGACCAGAAACTCTTTTTCAGCCTAATCTGCCCCACAAATATTTGGGAGACAACACTTATTTGGGAGGATTTGGGAGGGTAATATGGACTCAAAGAGGGACAAGATGAAGATGTCATAATAATTTTTTAAAATATTGGATCATTTAGAGGCATCTTCCAAGATACGTTTTGATGATGTTGAGAAGCACTTGCCTTGAGCATCCATTGGGCTCTAAGTGCTTCTCTATCACAGACTGACTAAATTCTTCCTTTGATGAAGCTACTGGGCTCAACCATCCCTGATCCAATTCTGAAATCACTGTTTTCTGCTTGGGACGGGAAAGTGACAGGGGTGTGGGAACTTGCACGGAATCCGCCATACCACAACTGATTCAGGTATTCTCCAAGTCACCCAGAATGCACTGCAATCCTGATAAAATTGCTCCCTAATGCTTATGGTTTGTTTCATCTAAACAAACCATGAGCAGTAAGCCAAGAGCAAACCTTGGCTAATACACATGGTTTGTTGCAAGAGAAACATGACAACTTAATCTCTTGCTTCTTTCCCAGCAAGGAGAGAGAAGCAGAGGAGTACAATAAGAAGTTTTCAGTAGTGTGTGCAAGCATGCTGCTTGTTCACAGACCATAATTTGTTTTTAATTATGGCTTAAATTGATGTGTGAACCAGGTCTATACTGAGAAATCGGGGGGGGGGGGGAGCATAAAATCCTCATTCTCACGCTGTAATGGTTCTTTAGATGTTTGCCTGAGGCTAAACAATAAAAACAAACTGATTTGTTTTCTTTCTCCTGGGAAGCCTGACCCTTCAGCCATGTGCTATATTTTTATATTTTCAGCATGGAAACAATTTTTAGAAGTTATTTTTCTTACTCTTCTGAAAACAGGTTTGTCAAGCCTTTGTTTATTTCATTGTATGTCACATGCTGTCTTGTTAAGCTCTCTTTCCAGGACCCAAGAGAGGAGGCTGCTAGTTTAAACATGTTGACAAGCTCTTTATAATTTCAGAGGGAGAGAAACAGAACAGGTTCAGCAGGCTGCCTCATACATCATGGGCTGGAAAATCTGCCCCTAGGGGGAGAGGAATCTTGACAGCTTGTTCTGTTATCAGCATCTCAAGGAAATATGTGTTCCCAAAAATGGTCCCTGGGGATTAGTCAGCCTTTCCCACATAGTTCCCCACAAACAAGTGCATGTAACATCAGGGATCGCCACTGATGGATCGCATCAAAGCATGGGCTAAAACCAAGGTTGATTAATCACTCATTGTCATATCATTTCCCAGGAAAATAAGATTATTTAACCAATTTAGATTAGTTATTGCCTGGAATTTCCTTTCATGATGACTTTTTTTCTTTAAAGACTGCATCGTATGTCTTTA
The DNA here is from genome assembly GCF_964106645.2 of Podarcis pityusensis. NCBI lineage: Eukaryota > Metazoa > Chordata > Lepidosauria > Squamata > Lacertidae > Podarcis > Podarcis pityusensis. Next base: position 95,725,494 of record NC_138030.1, on the reverse strand, counting down.
TAATTTAGAAGAAAATAATTTGTTTATTGAGAAATTTAAGAAAACTGGGAATGCTGGTTCTAGTCTAGCACTTATTCGTAGTCTATGTAAAGCTATTTAAGTGCATTGTAATGAAATAGGTTGTAAAGCGGGTGTGTGGAAACCTTTGGCCCTCCAGAGGTTGCTGAACTACAACCTCTGGCACCTCTGGCCGTTAGCCATCCTTGCTGGGCTTGATGGTCAGGCAGCCCTGACCCTCAGACAATTACACTCCAGACATGGCAGGTGAGAGGAAAGGAACATGGTGGCCACAAAGCCTAGTGGTGCCAGATGAAGTTGAATGACTGCACTTGGTGAGGCAGCAGGTGGAGACTGGCTGTGCCTGGAGCCTGATGCATATGGAGGGTGGAACAAAAGGCCAAAAAAAAAAAAGCGTGTTCTTATACCTGACTCCGAGATTTTAGCCTTTTCGCCTAGAAGACCTGGTGAATGGGGCTAAAACCCTGAAACTTTAAGTCAAGCCCTTAGAAAGGATAACTGTTTATTAAGGTTGCTTATACACACTTCATACATTGCAGTCATTACTTTGCTTCCCCCTTCTGTATCCGTATAGAAATAATAGGACTGGATTGGTGCCTAATCCCACAGGACGTTCTACCCTGTCTGTAAAGGGACATAACTAGTGACTTACTGCTACCAGGAAAAGACGGAGTTAGGGCTGGCTAGAAATGAGCATCTGTTCACAGGATGTCAGCACATCTTGAAATTGGAGTGAGACCAAAGACTTTCTTCATGACAGGCAAGCTGTAATAAGATATTTTCTTTGGCCAAGGCTGGTTTAAGTAGTGGAGTGGCCATGTACATTCAGTGGGAAATGGTTCTAACGTTACCTTGAAATAGAATATTAGTGACCCAATTAGGTCTGTCCTGTGGAGTCTGACCAACAATAATGTAATGAACCAAATCTTTACACAGAAAAGCAATCTATCCTCCTGCTAGAGCTGCCTAAATTTTATATTTTCTTTTCATCTTGAACTTAAAAGGGTTTGGCAGCCTGCTTTTTATTGTGCCTTCTTTTTTCTTTTTCTTTTTAGCATTTAGGATTAATTCCCCCATCTTGACAATTGCCCAGATCTCAGAGTTTTCAAAACATAAGGGGCAAATGAGTCCTCTAGATATCTACACACACTTGATCTTAGGCAAAAGGCCGAGAAGCGATATCATGAACTGGTCAGTGGCAGAAGGGGTTTTAAAAAATGGGTTTTATGTGGGAAAAGGTGAATCTGGATTAAATGCGGGGGGAAATGAGCTGGTATTTTGATGTCAACAGCATTGTGTGGATGCTGTGAAAAAACATGCATGCATGAGCAGCACTTACTCCACAAAAAGATCCCTCTGGGATCACTCTAACAAAACTATTAAACAAATAATTTTCATTTGCGAAACCTTCAAAGAAAAAAAAATCAGAGGCACATTCACATTGTTTCCTGCTTGGCAGGGGGTTGGACTTGATGGCCCTTGTGGTCTATTCCAACTTTATGATTCTATGATTCTAACTCTTTTCTTTAAAAATTCAAACTTTCCTTGTATTTGAAGTAGTTCAACAGATAAAGGAAGAAAACATGTTATGGATAAGCATGCAATATTTCAATACCTGTGTCTGGGCAATGGAAAAACTATATGAAACAGGCGTGTTTGCACACCCAGGCAAGTTGGCACAATATGTCTGTTGTTAATTTCACACCAACGTATGTGTGTGCTTATGCCTGTAGCCCTGATCACATATTTTGAATAGCACAGATAGCTGTTCACAGAGTGGGGGGGGGGGGGGAGCTAGCTGGGTTTTTTGCCCTGGGTGAAGCCTCCAGAGGCACCATTGAGGCTCCCAGCCTGTGTGTGTGTGTGTGTGTGTGTGTGTGTGTGAAACTGGGTCTTTGACCCGGGTGAAATAAAGCCTAGTTTCGCCCCTGCCAGTGTCTGGGATGGGAAGCTGGATTTAGGGTAGTTCTTGCATGCTGTATAGCCGACTCATTCAGGGTATCTCCCCAGCTATGCATCCACAGGCTGGGATTGCAAGATGGTCCTTAGCACTGCTACCTTTTCTCTTCATTTGGGTTCAGATGCCTTTCTATTTCCATGCAGTTCACAGAAAGCAAAAATCTAGATAGCTTATAATTAGAATACAAGTAACACTAATTTTGAGGTTAAATGTTTAGGCTGAAATACCGCTTTGGCAAGCCTGCCCCCGAGAGAATGAAAAGACAAGACTTTGCTACAGGTATTTTCATCACAATTCAGAAAAGAATACTTCTGGAACATTACATATGCTCCTGCGCATGGGCTGTGCACTGGCACTGGGAATTATGTGGGTCCATTGCAGTTATTATAACCTCACTAAAGCTAACTTAGAAATGGAAGTAAATAAGAGGCCTGGGTTGCTAAAAACAAGCCACACTGTTTAGGCTGGAACGGTGAGATTTATTTACCTCTTTGCCTCCATTTCCAAGAGTTTTAGTGTGTTTTAGTAACTGCTACTTGGGGTGGGTATTTTGAAAATGATATAATTGCACATCCCTTCCCTCAACTCCAGCAGAACATACTGGAGTGACACCAGTTGCTGACCAAAAAACTATCACTTTCTCTTCAGCCTTCTTCATAGTAGAGCAGGCTTTGGTGTAACTTATGATCCACCAAGCCGCATGCAACCCACAAGAAGCTTGACAAACCTCTTGGCTTTCCTGCCTAATTCCCACATCCCCATGTCAACATATAGATAATTATTGCAATCATGAGTTTTTATACCATCAGTTTCATGTGGCAAATGCGTGTTTGAATGCTCCCTTAATTGACAAAGAGCTGTAATTTTCTGTCATATTCCTTGTTTGGTTTACTGAGGCATGCTAAGTGCCTGCTCTCACCCGATAACAATATATCTGAATAACATTCCCTGGATGAAATTGCAGTAATAAAATGACCTAGTGGATAACAAACTTTTGACGTGGGAGTATGTGAATATGATCTCAGTGAAAGAAATAAGTAAAAAGGCACAAGAGAGTGAATGTTATTTTTGTGGGCTGATGCGCAGCCTTTTCCTTTCTTATCTTCCTTATATAGCTGAGTCCTGCTGTATTCTCATGGCTACTACAAATGACAGGATGACCTATGCAGGTCAAAACCTGTTTTCTATAGTAATAGTCCTCAACCTTTTCAGACCAGGGACCCATCCTTAGCCCAAGCAGGCAATTGGAGACCCACTTTTTATTGTCACACCATATATTTTCATGGTGGTATTGCTGCTGCTACCAACCAATAGGTCCAGCTGCAAGTCACCAGTGGGTCCCAATGCACCAGTTCAAGACCCCACAACCTCCTTATATTTGATTAGACACAGACATGCGATGGATAGGTGATGGGATAATAAATACAAGTAGCATAGGTTTCAACAGTTGACATCTGTTGTATTTTAGGTAGGTGTGCCCATCTAATTACTTTTACTTTCTTTTTTTTGTAACAGTGATATTCATGGAGAAGAACAGAAATTTCAGAAATTGTAATATGAAATCATCTGGAACAGCAGAGAGACCAAAACAGTGTGAGCAAGACTTTTAACAACACAGCCTTTGAACTCTAGAAGCTTGACATATATATATACTGTATATATAAAGCAAAACAGCTACGCAGATGACTAGCAAACGCTGGCTACTGATAACAGGAGTAAGGAAGTAACAGCGCTGTTTGGGGTGGGAGTAGCAGTTCCCCGCACAGCTCTGCCACGTTGCTACTTTACTAATTCCTGATATATGTTGGAACGCACAAATCTGGGCAGAGAATCCTTCTCCATCAGCATGAAGATTCTCTTCTGGGCCAGGTCAAAAGTGCTCACAGATGGCTCCACCAGGTTCTTCATGGTCACAGATTTGGTGAAATGGTCAATGTTCACCTAGGTAAGAAGGAGGGGGGAAGTGATTATCTGTGGAAATTGAACCAATCCTGTTCCTTCACAGTGTTATTTAAAGCAAGGGAGCTACTAAAAATATGTTTTGCACTTGGATTTATGGCAGAATTGCCAACATGCCTCTCCCATGCAAACGAGTCAGATGGGTGGGGTGCAAATTATAAATAAATAAATAAATACTGGTAAATGTTTGTAACAATGGCAAACATGAAACCAGGAATATCAGAAATTAATCTGGGCCATAATGCAGTGAACATCTAGAACACAAATGCAAAAATAATTAAATATTTGAATTTATTTGCAATGTAGATTGTGAATTTTTGCTACAAATATAAGTTATGAAGCTACCACATTCTGATTCAGTCTTTTGGACTTTCAGGTGGAGCATTTTCTGAACCCTGCCACATGAGATCCTTTTAGCAGGGGATGCCAGGAATTGGACCTGAGCATTGAGCTCTTGGCTCTTCCCTAGAATAAGTACATGAGTCTTGGTTGTGGGCTGTATGTGGCAGATGTAAAATTTCAAAGGATACAAATTTTAACTTGAAAATTTTGGCAGAGCCTGTTGAAATTAGCAGGCTTTGAATTAGAGCAAAGTTCTACTACAACTTTAATTTATGGTAGATATTCAATTTTTAAAAAAATTAAAGGTGTAAAAGTAGAGTTCCCAAGTATATTGCATGATGACTGGGAAGCAATGCTGTAACTGTCACTGCAACAGCAAATCATTATGATATACAGTCAGGGGATAGTTTAGAGAATTGTCTCGTGATTTGGGGGATAATATTGTGAGGTCATTCCACCAGAGACAACTCTTAGCATACAGCAAATTTATGAACTCCTTTCAATGCAAATAACTGACCTCTTTGGGAGCCTCACTTTGGATAAACTCCTCATAGATTTTCTTGGCCTTTTCAGCCATTTTAGCAGGCACCTTGATTTTCTTATAGTCTTCACAAGCAATCCAGAACTCAATGTTCTCCTCGCTAAACTCAGATTGGAGGAAGGTCCTGAAGCTAGCAAGCCCGTCTGCACAAAGAAAAATTGGGGAAAGGTCATCATTTAAAATAATGGATTCACCATAATCCTTTCAAATAAGAGAGAACATTGGCTTCCGACATGGAAAATGCAGATTCCCCTATTCAACATCTGTATCGCTTTTCTTCCGTTGGACCTACAAATTATATCAGAACGGGGGGGCCACCAGGTGGCGCATTGGAAGATGGCCGACAATAACATCTCTCTGACTTCCGGTCGGCGCCAGCGTTTAATGGCGGTCCTCGCTTCGAGCTCCGGAGGAGGACTGCTCCGCAAGTTTGGGTCTGACCCGCTACGGCGAGCGGGGGACCCCTAAAATCACAGGCGCTGAAGCCTGTGAACAAGGAGACTCGGTGGGCACCTTTTGCGCCCCCCGGTACTGTGAAAGAGCCTTTTTAAAGGCTACGGAGCGGCATCGGGGGTGAGCGCGGTGCTGAGAGTCGCAACCCAGCCCGTGGAGTGAAGCCGCGTCGCCATGAACGGAGAGCGCCGATTCCTTCCTGAACCAGAAATTCGACTGTAAACCCCGTGAGTAAGACGGAGGGACTGAACGGGACATTTAAATTTAAATCCTGAAATTTGGCTGAAAACGGGAAAGGCATAAATTAAGGAAGTCTGCCTCCCCGATCTGCATGGCAATTAAAGCAACGAAAGAGTAAAGCTGCATTTGAAAGAAAATTATCTTTGAGCTGTCAAACCTGACATTTGACTTAAACTTCCCCCCAGCAAGCAGGAGAAGGGGGGAAGAAAACTGGACACTGTTAATCTGCCTGAAATTAACTGAGGAAAAAAACATCTTCCACTGCCAAATCCCCAGGACGGACTGCCTGAGTAAGGCACCGGGAAAGTGAACTGTCAGTTTAGACTGGATACAAAGTTGGGGTTTTGTCTGAGACAAAGTTACGGGACTTTAATGGAATTACTTTGTTGAACTTGTGACTATACTGAAAAAGTGCGACAGAAACTTTTACTGTGGACTCTTGGATTTTTTGTTGATTGCTCTATGTTTCCTTGTTCTTTCTCTTTTCACTTGGATACAATTAAATGCTCCCTCTAGAGGGTATAAAGAGAAACTGTTACAGTGAAAAAGAAACAGTGGGATTTTCCACTTGCAAGTCTTTCCTGTGAGAACGACCTTGAGGATATGAGTGGTCCAGCAGAAGAGATAACAACTAGATCCAAAGCAAAACAGACACAAAAGAAAAGGGGCTCAATACCCGGCATACCACCAGCTGCACAGGAAAAAGTGGCAACAGCATCTATGGATTCAATGACACAGGCACTGCTCAAAATAAACCAATCTTTAGAAGCACTGACAAAGCTATCTACGGAAAATTCAAAAAAATTGACAGAACTGACAGCAAGATTGGACTTGAATACTGCAAGTGTAACATCTAATACAGATGTTCTTAATTCAAGAAAGCTCTGAAACACGAAAGATTGCTGAAAGTGCAAAAAATACTGCAGAGGAGACAAGGGAGGAGCTTGTGCCGATTACAAAAAAAGTGAATGAACATGATGCAGCCCTATCTTTGCTGGAATTACAGAGAAAAGAGAGAAATCTGAAATTGAGATTGGTTCCCGAGAGTGAGGGAGACAGCCTTGTGGACTTCCTTACACAGAACTTTACGGAATTTTGGCAAGAGGAGCTGCAGGAAGAAGAACTTGAAATAACAACAGCTTTCCGGCTGGGCAGGAGGCAAGGTAAGAAGCCAAGGGATTGTTTGATCACATTGAGATCCAAAGGAGAAAGAGATAAAATATTGAACTTGCATTACCAAAAGGCATTGGAGATTGAAAATAGTCAAGTACAAATTTTTAAAGATATCCCTAAATATATTTTGGAGGTGAGAGCCTTCTATAAAGATTTGGTCTACCTGCTGAAGAAAAATATCATACCCTTTAGGTGGGAGTTTCCACAAGGATTGTCTTTTAACTTTAAAGGAAGGAAGGTCAAAATAAGAACAGTTCAAGATAAAGAACAGTTTTTGGAGAGATATCAGGAGGACTTGCAGAAAGGAACAGTAGAAACAACAATACAAGAAAAAGGAGTGACAGACATTGCAAACTTGTCATTTGGACTCATACCACCATCTGAAGACGAACAAAAGCTAGGAGCAGTCGGAGGAACAGGTACTTAATAACAAAATGTCTCTGCAACTTCTTAGCTGGAATTGTAATGGTTTGAACCTTCCCCAAAAAAGACGCCAAGTTTTTCATATTTTGAAAAGAGAACAATTAGACCTAATATGTCTACAAGAGACCCATGTGACCAGGACACATAGGAAATTATTGGTAAATAAGAGACTTGGACAGGAATTTATTTCATCAGACAAAGTTAAGAAAAGAGGTGTGGTGATTTATGCAAAAGAAAAATTGGCTCCAAAGATGATATTTAAAGATGAACAAGGAAGATACCTGGCAATTGAAATACAAGTTCATGGAGAAAAAATCTTGATAGTTGGAATTTATGCACCAAATGACGGGAAGGCGGAATTCTTTAAGAAGTTGCATGAGACTTTAATGGACTATCTAGACTATAGAGTAGTAATGATGGGAGACATGAATGGTGTAGTTTCCACAAATATGGACAAAGCACAGAGACAAGTAATTTCCAAGGAAGGGAGACTACCAAAGACTTTTTTTGAAATGACTGAAACTATGGAGTTGATTGACATTTGGAGAACAAGGAACCCTCTTGAGAGAGAGGGAACTTTTTTCTCTGAAGCAAAAATGACATGGACAAGAATTGACCAAATTTGGGTAACTAGCAGTATGGCGCCAAGGATCAAAAAGGTAGAAATCTGCTCAAAGACTTGCTCCGACCATAATGCTGTAAAGATGGAGATGAAACTAACATCAACTGGATCCTTTAGATGGAGAATGAATGACACCCTATTTAGAGATGAAGAGATTTATAAGAAGGCCCAAAAAACACTGAAAGATTACTTTGAGATAAATTTGAGAACAGAAGTGGAAAAAAGAATAATCTGGGATGCAAGTAAGGCCGTGATGCGAGGTTTCCTAATACAACAGAACTCCATAAAGAGGAAAAAGCAAAATGAAAGGAAAGAAAAAATTTTGGAAAAAATAAAAGAAGGTGAAAAGAAATTGAGGTCTAAACCAAAATCCCATGAGATTCTGAGAGAAATAAAGCACTATCAGGTGCAATATATGGAATTGATGAATCAAGAGATAGAATGGAAAATAAAGCAAATGAGACAAAAGACATTTGAATCAGCAGATAAATGTGGGAAATTTCTGTCATGGCAATTGAAAAAGAGGCAAAAACTGAACACTGTGACAAGTTTAGAAGTGGATGGAAAGATTATCCACAAACCAAACGAGATAAGTAATTGTTTTCAAAGTTACTTCAGGAAACTATATGCACAAGGGCCAGTTAAGGAACAGGAAATAGAAGAATTTGTTAAGAAACATGGACTACCAAAAATTTCAGAGCAAAGCAGAAGGATTTTGAATGAGAAAATAACAGGACAAGAAATAGAGGGTGCCATTCAGAAGATGCAATTGGGAAAATCTCCAGGACCAGATGGTTTGACCGCCAGATATTATAAAGCGTTGAAGGAATGGTTAGTACAACCACTGAAGGAAGTATGTAATGAAATTTTGGAGGGGAAAAAGGCACCGGAGTCGTGGAAAGAAGCCTTTATTTCACTTATACCGAAAACTGAGACTGAAAAGAACCAGGTTAAAAACTACCGCCCTATATCATTACTCAATGTGGATTACAAAATTTTTGCAGACATTATGGCAAAAAGACTGAAGAGAGTGTTGGTAGGGGAGATTCATAAGGACCAAACTGGCTTTCTTCCAGGGAGACATATGTCGGACAATGTGAGGAACATTATAGACATTTTGGAACTGTTAGAAGTGGACATCAATAGGAAGGCTGTTTTAATTTTTGTGGACGCGGAGAAAGCCTTTGATAATATTGGTTGGAGCTTTATGAAGAAGAATCTCCAAGGGATGGGGGTAGGTCAAGGGTTTGAAAACGGTATAGGTGCAATATATTCTAAACAAAAAGCAAAGTTAATTGTAAACAATGTGGTTACGGAAGAAATATCTATAGAAAAAGGTACACGACAGGGGTGCCCAATATCCCCTTTACTTTTTATATTAGTCCTGGAGGTTTTGTTAAACATGATTAGAGGAGACCAGTTGGTTAAAGGAGTACAAGTCGGAGCTAAACATTACAAGCTAAGGGCATTTGCAGATGACCTAGTACTGACCTTGCAACAGCCAGATACTAGTACTAAAAGAGTATTAGAACTAATTGAGATATTTGGTCAAGTAGCAGGATTTAAACTGAACAAACAGAAAACGAAAGTGTTGGACAAAAATTTAACATTGGCTGAAAAAGAGAAGTTTCAGAATGAAACAGGTTTAGTGATAACGAAAAAAGTAAAGTACCTGGGGGTAAACTTAACATCCAAGAATGTGAATTTATTTAAGGACAATTATGACAAATGTTGGACAGAGGTAAAGAAAGATCTAGAAATATGGTCAAGGTTGAAACTCTCTTTGTTAGGTCGAATTGCTGTTATTAAGATGAATGTATTGCCTAGAATGTTGTTTTTATTCCAGACATTGCAGATTTTGGACAAGATGGACTGTTTCAAGAAGTGGCAGAAAGATATATCTAAATTTGTCTGGCAGGGCAAAAAGCCCAGAATAAAATTTAAGATTCTAACTGATGCAAAAGATAGAGGGGGGTTTGCCCTGCCGGACTTAAGACTCTACTATGAATCGGCGGCTTTCTGCTGGTTGAAACATTGGCTACTTCTTGAGAATACAGACATTTTGGATCTAGAAGGGTTTGACAATAGATTTGGCTGGCATGCATATATATGGTATGATAAGGTAAAACTCCATAAAGGTTTCAAAAACCATATTGTTAGGAAAGCATTATATAATGTTTGGATGCGGTATAAAGATTTATTGGAAAGTAAAACTCCCAGGTGGTTGTCACCAATGGAAGCTAAAGAGGTGAAAAAACTTAATATGGACTCTAAATGGCCAAAATATTGTGAAATTTTAGAACAAGATGGGGAAAAAGTTAAATTACAGAGTTATGAGAAATTAAAGTCCAAAGTGCGAGATTGGTTGCACTACCTTCAGATAAACGAGACATTTAAACAGGACAGGAAAATAGGTTTCCAGATGGAGAGGTCAAAATTAGAAACAGAACTGTTAGAACCCAATACTAAGAATCTGTCGAGAATGTATAATCTGCTGTTGAAATGGAACACACAGGATGAAACGGTGAAATCAGCTATGATAAAATGGGCACAAGATATTGGTCATAACATTATGTTTGCTGACTGGGAACAGCTGTGGACCACCGGTACTAAATTTACGGCATGTAATGCCTTAAGAGAAAACATTATGAAAATGATGTATAGGTGGTACATGACCCCAGTCAAGCTTGCAAAAATTTATCATCTGCCCAATAACAAATGTTGGAAATGTAATGAGACTGAAGGTACTTTTTATCACCTTTGGTGGACCTGCCCGAGGATAAAAGCTTTTTGGGAAATGATCTATAATGAAATTAAGAAGGTTCTTAAATGGACCTTCCCTAAAAAACCTGAGGCTTTTCTCCTGGGCATCGTCGGCCAATTGGTGAGAAGGAAGGACAGGACGTTTTTTATGTATGCGACCACAGCAGCAAGGATTCTTCTAGCAAAGTATTGGAAGACACAACAACTACCCACACTGGAAGAATGGCAGACGAAGGTGATCGACTACATGGGACTGGCGGAGTTGACTGGCAGAATCCGTGACCAGGGGAAAGAGACAGTGGAAGAAGATTGGAAGAAATTCAAAGTTTATCTTAGAACTTGTTGTAAAATTCAGGAATGTTAAAATGTCAAGGGGTTGGGAAACAGAGAATTGCAGCTGTAATTAATAATATTAGAAGAACTTAAAAGAAATTGAATTGAATAATTAGTTGACTGAGGAGTTGCTGAAGAAATATAAAACAAGGATGCAGAAAAGGGGAGGTATGGGGAAGTCCGGAAAGTAAGGTTTATGAAAAAATGGTTATGAAATTATACATGTTTATATGTTTGTATGTCGGTGTATTGTGTATTGTTTGTTTTTTTATTTTGTGTTTGGAAAATTAATAAAAAATTTATTAAAAAAAAAAAAAAGACAATAACATCTCTCTGACCCATACGAGGTAATTAAGAGGCTGCTATGGGAAGTATGCAGCCTTCCCGCCCCCCCCCAAGGAGATGGGGGGGGGACTGCCTTGCCAGCAGTGTCCATAACGCACCCCCGGATTCGAAAGAAGGGGGTGCCGGTCACTTGGCAAAAGCCCTCGATGAGGTCGGCGCTTCCTGACGCTGTCTCCAATCAGCACGTGCTGGTTCGCTTTAGCTCAAAAATATAATTGGAAACATATAATTGGAAAGAAGCTAAAGCACATACATCAAGCAAAGTTCAGGAGATAAGGTTGCTGATTAATGGATCTCTGTGACCGGAGCGACGGATGGGACAAATAAATCAAGTGATGAACCACCATTAAGAGACTGGTATGTTTGGAGTGAAACAGAAGGGGGTTGGAGGAAAAAACTTTTCTTTTCTTTGCCTTATGTGAATATTAATAACCCTCCACCCCAGAAAGAAGATTGTTGCATTTTATTAATCACAAGCAGGAATTCAAGAACTGTGTGGAGTGGATTATAGATTAAAGAGATGACTGGTAAACAACGGAGAACGGAGGAAAATTTTATGACACAGTTTTAAATGGCGTCTCACTAAGACAGGCTTGTCTAAGAAAGACAGGGGGAGGAGGATCAGGATCATCGGAATGTGAATGATGATTGGAATGTGATCTTAACCTGACAGAGCCCTCCTGATATACTTGGCAAGCCTGAGAAAATTAAAGGACAGACCGAAGATAAATTTTTTATGGAAGTGTGGAATGGCTGTCCCTAAGTGATATGATCTTTGGAGAGTGTAAAACCCACACAGAGGATGTCTGTTTCCAACCCGCTTGTGAAGACTATCAGAGATCGCAAAGAAAGGAATATATGATAACAACAAGAAGATGAAGAAAGTAATAAAGAGACTATCTGGAAAGAACTGGATAGAACTGTTTAATTAAAGCAGCAATATAAGTGATGCTTGGACTCCCGTTCGGAGCTTGATGTATGGGTACCCCCAACAAAATTTAAAAATCTGGCTGTATAATTTGGAACTAATGTGATTTGGAAATAATGTGATTTGATTGGCCTGTGAATAAAAATTATTAAAAAAAAACAAAAACACACAAATTATATCAGAACGATCTATTTCTACCCCAACTTCTTATTCCAGTTCTCTTGTTTGAATCTATCACATAATAAATAAGTAGTCTTTGGAGGAGGATAATGTAGCAGGATTCTAGCAAGCCTGGGACTATTAAGGGACTATTAGACTCAGAAGCCCCAGTTCACATGAAGGTTAGCTATATGGGAGAGGGAGGAATTTGTTGTGCTCCTTATGAATGGAGACAATGGCATTTAAATCATTATGTCCTTAAGAGTCTAATTGCTCTAACTAACTTGTGGCTGCAATTCAACTTCTGCAAATGTCACATGTCTATGAATTGCTTGAAGCATACTGGGTTTTCCCCTCTGTCATATTGCCTTACTACCAACACCTTTATTACCTGTATATCTGGATTCCTCCGTGTCTCTAGTTTGTGGCACAGTACCATTCAGTTTTCATCCAAAGCCCTTGTGGAGTGTCATTATTATTAAATACTTATGATTGCACTTCTACCTTGTCATTCCCAAGGAATGATTTAACCTGCTCACACCCACAACCTGCAAGGACTCAGAATAGGTGCTCCCAGTAGTGAGGGATCCCACAGCAAACTCACATGGATTTTGCAGGAGTTTCTCCAGAGAGTTGCGCCACAGCCAAGCCTCCTCTGGTGATGGTCTGAAAAGATGAGAGGGGGAGATATTTAGGCACACCCATTAAAGTCAGTGAAAACAGTCACTGGTAAAATATCACAGAAAGAATTTGTCGGTGTTTGAAGGCATCACAGTGGAGAAGGATTGAGAATAATCACTTAGCATTTTGACTTTATTCTTGTTCAAAGCACTTCACACACATAATTTAACTACAGCCCTGGAAGGAAGTTTGATGTTATCATCCTTATATGACATATGAGCAGATTGATGTGCAAGATGAGTAGCGACTCGCATAAGTTCAGCAACTGAGTTTATGCCAGAAGGGAGAGTCAAACTAAGGACTTATTGGTTTGTAGCTCATGGTTCAACTAGATGAGACAATGGAGATCTGGGCTAACATCTCCGTTCTCTTGTTTGTTTGTTTGTTTGTTTGTTTGTTTGTTTGTTTGTTTACGTATGTAAAAAACAGACCTGGGGAACGAGATTTGGAATTAGGTAAAGCCTATGGGTGCACAGACTCCATACTTCCTCAGGCTCCAGGTTTGAGTGATGCTGCAAACTTGAGGTACCAACTCCCATCCATCTCAGCCAGCATGGCCAACAAGGACAATGGAGTCGTACAGATTCCCCACCACTGGCACCTATACATCCTGACTTTCCTGGACATATCTGGAGTACTGCAGTCAGAAGCAGTGTCCAGGCAGAAATTGCTAAAAGGTCCAGGAAAATCCGGACGTATGGCATGTCGGCAGTGTTTTTGGCGATCTTCCTTAAAAATAGCTCAAAAACTTCTTTTTTTGTGAATTTGCCCGAAAAGCTCAGCAACCTTGAAAAACAAAGCTTAACTTTCTGTCCAGATTTTCACAGTTTGAAATATGGCAACCCTAAATTAAGCTGCTTTAAACTGGTCCTGTTCTCTTTCTCTCCCAAGGTCATTCTGCCTATAAGAACAAAAGAGCCTGGTTTCACTTTCTCTTTTTCCTTCTTGGTTCTCTCTACTTCGTTCCTTGGTGGTAATCTGTATACAGTATAGTATATTTAAGTGCTAAGTTTTTAGTCTTATTGTCATAGCTGTCAACTTTTCCCTTTTCTTGTGAGGAATCCTATTCAGAATAAGGGAATTTCCCTTTAAAAATGGGAAACGTTGACAGCTATGCTTATTGTAAGTGTAAGTTAAGGTTTTGCTGCAACTTGATTTGTGACTGTTATGCTCACTTGCTCTCAGTAAATAATACTGGATGGAGCTGATTGTGTCTGAATCTTTTTTGGAATCCTGCATCGAGTTTAAACATTCTTACTCTGCTAACTATTGTTGTGACTTGCTCTGGATCATTATGGAGCAAAACCATGACAATCACACCATACATTTTCCCTCTCGTGGCAGACAGTGTGCTGGAGTGAGGCTTGGGGAAAGGCACTTTATGATCCCACATTCTATGAGCGAGGGAGAAGGAATTCTACATGGGTAGCAGTATTGGGCCATAGTCCTGTCTTGAGTATAACACACAGTTCCTCCCTGATGCCTTGAAGGGCTCCTACATTGCTTCCAATGTTCCATTTTTAACATCCCCAGTTTATTTTGTGTGGAACTAGGCAGAAACAGTCTGGAGCAGAGTGGGGAATGATCCATCTCCATCCGTATCCCTTGAGTATTCATTCATTCATTCTCAAAAGTTCTCTGAAGGCTGAACTCTTTCCCCTGCTCTGGCTGTGGCTTTGGGGTCTGCTTCTGTTCCTCCCAGAGATCCAACATCAGTTCCCACGCCCTCCTAAGGGATGTAGTCAATGACCCCCTTTGTCTCAGGCAATACATGCCAGAGGGTTCTCACAGCAATGAAATGGATAATAATGATCTGATTTTACTCTTCATAGATTTTACTCTTCATAGATAATAATGATCTGATTTTACCCTTCAGGGCTTGAAATTAAGAGTTTATTGACACTTCTTATTGTCTCACTGCTTTCCCCTGGAGAAAACCACACTTTAGCGCTCAATTGGAGCAAATATTGTGTTTGTTCTGATTTAAAACTAAAGAGCAGGTTTTCCCTGGCAAAGGGAAAACCGATCAAATCTGTGCTTTCTGGGCACCGGACAAGCGGAAGTGTGGACAAGCCCTCAGTGATTAGTTTAAGACAAAAGCAACATCGGCCATGTATGGGGTGTGGGGGGGGGTGTGTGTGGATGCAAGCTGGCAACATCACTCAAGAGGGAGGGAGAAGAAGAGGAGCGAGGCCACTGTGGCATAAACCTGCCTGGTTCTGAGAGGTGGTGCATATCTAGCGTATTCCAAGGCAAACAACCACCAGTGTGGTTGGTCCATGAATGGAGAGCTGGAGGCTGGACATGGATCTGGGAATTCCAGACCAAATAAATATGAGTTCTGGGTTGCCACTTCTGCCATGGATTAAATGTGTAGCCTGGGCAAATAAGTCAGTCAGTTACATTCTCTCTCCTCCCTGCTTTTTCCTGTCTCTCTCAGCTTCAGTTGGCAACCACCTCATAGTCAGCATAGTAGTATATTTGTAAAGCACTCTTAACTGTATAAAGGTAAATACTGTTAGGCCTCCCACCAGGGTGGACACAGATGTAATCAAGCTGCATTATCCCTGGTTTTGTCAGATACACAAATTTCCCTGTAGGATTGAGCTCATAAAGACACCTCCTCACATTCACTTTTCAGGTTTTTTTTTAAAAAATGAAGTGTGTATTTTTTCTATATAAAGGTAGCAAAGAAACACCAAGATGCATAAACTTGGAAGATGCTTGAAAAAGATATTTCTTTAAAAAGATAAACAGCATTGTCCGGTGTGTGGAGGAGGCCAGAGGAAATCATGGCTATTTGGAGTGAAAGTAGCCTAATTTCAGGAGTGGAAGAAGTGGGAGGGAGAGGGAACACAACTCCTGTTTGTACAGATGTCTCTCCAGAGCAAGAGAGTTTGCAAATTTCACTCATGTCCATCCACAGCTCTCGCCCAGACTTCAAGCAGGGCACTCCATAACAATCTCTGTCAACATCCCATTGGGAAAAGAGGGCAGCATCTGTTGGGCCTGGGCAGACCACTGCAGCCCCCACTCACACTGAAGGACACATTCAGGAGTTGAGGCAGCATCCAAAGAAAATGGCAGGTAGCTTTTATGCAGAACACCCTTCACATTCAGCTTGAGAAGGCAGTTGGGCATTGCATGCCAACTGGTGGAGGAGACAAGAGCTGGTTGAAGGACCCTGCATGTGGGTGACAAGGAGATTGCATGAAGTGAAGCACTCCATCCACCCAGCCCCAAAGAAGATTCAGGTGAATGGGCCTTTTGATTTTTCCTTCAGAAAGCACATGCTTCCCCCAAGGCTTGAGATGGTGAAATCCTGGACTTAACTGTTTATTTGATTGCAGTGTAAAGTCATGAGGAAACAGCCCTGTGGGACTGTTGGTTAAGACTTACCAATTCAGACTGCAATCCTATATAATACTTGTCTGAGGGCATTCCCAGTAGAATTCAGTGGGTCTTACTTCTGAATAATGTGGGTTCTTTGGGATGAACCCACACTAGAAATTATGACAGCAATTCTGAACCACGGAATTTAGGGTTAGGTGTTATATATTAATAAAACTTCCAAAAAAAATTGCATAGGGAGAGTATGAGGAAAGACAGAGGTACGCAACTCCCAGCAGAAAAGCAACTGTGGGTTCACCCTCACTTTATGCCCCTGGTGCTTTTCCCTGGAAAACCCACTCTTTGATGATAGATAGATAGATAGATAATACTTTATTCGGCTATAAGCCCACAAGGTAAAACAAATCAATAGATAAAAATCAATAGATAAAATCAATAGCATTTTACAATCTAAAATATCAACTAAAATATTTCAACGCATAATCTCTAAATGTACCGTGTTATGGCCTTGAAGATAAAGATGGTGCATAGAGTTTACTGAATTTTTAATAGTCATGCAGCATTCCATGAAGTCTTTTATATGACAGAACTGAGATCAGGAATCTAGCAACCTGTAAAGTTCTATAAGAGTCAATGTCCTGGAGTAGATAAGCTAGATGTAATTCAGGTGGTTTAGCAGCAATTTCCAGAATGATTGAACTCAGGATCCTTGATCGGGGAACATTGTATAAGGGGCAATTAAACAAGATATGATAAAGGGATTCTATCGATTTGTTGTCACATGCGCACAAAACAGAGATTTTACCGTTAGAAAATCTATTGCTCAGCACATTTGAGGGGAACACATTAAATCTGGCTCTAACAAATGCGAATCTATGCGACGCAGCCGATAAAGTACTCTTTGATGATAAATCAGAATCAACAAAGAGCTGGTTTTAAAGAGGAAAGCTCTGGGGCAAACAAAAACAAACAAAACCCCCCCATGCTCAGACACGGAGCTCTAAAGAGTGGACCTCTGCCTGGAAAGAGAAGAGCAAAGGCTAAGTGTGGCTAAGCCCTAGTCTTAGGACAACTGCAGTGCTTAAGTATTCACCACGTCTTTGCAAGCAAGAAGGCTGGGAAGAAAACCAGAACAACTGGGCAAGACTTCCTAGCAGCCCTGCCAGGTTCCATGGGCACCAGCTGCCAATGTATGATAGTAGGGACCATCCACTGATAAATCTTCCCTCTCTCTCTCTCTCTCTCTCTCTCTCTCTCTCTCTCTCACACACACACACACCAAATTGCCAACCCCCCAAAATGCAGCTTCCACACACTAGCAGAAACTGCAGAGAAATGGTGGGTGATTTTTATCTAACTGGTTTTTCACAGTAAGAAGAAATCCAAATAAAATGTAAAAAAAAGTATAAGTTGACATTTTGATGTTGTCTGAATGCCGCATAGGGGCAGTACTGATTCCACAATAGACCTCCATCTGGAAGCACCCTAAGGCTCCATTCTGATCTGGAGAGATAAGCTTCTGCTTCCCACGCGCTGCCTTCACAGTGAGAATCGGGCTCCCTGGACAGCTACAGAAAAACAAGCTATGCAGCTGCCTGTCTGTGTCTGTGTATTTAAGCATGCATCTACTTTGGCAGTAATTAATTGGGGGGGGGTTCTGCATGATTCACAAAATCAGAAATTAAAAATAGCAAATAGTAAAAATAAGCAAACTTTTATTCCAGTAGGAATAATAGAAAACAGAATGCTTTCCTCCTTCCAGAAACTCAGAGGAGCCGCTGGCTGACAAGATGAGACTGCTGTTTCCATTATCAGGACAAGATGAAGCACATCGCCTAATTTGTTCTTAATGACTTTGAAAAGGAAAAGTGCACAATCTATCTAATTTCTGTCTGTAATGATTGTTCAAACTAGGCCAATAACAGCCATGCAGATCACAATGCAATCTTCAGATCAGTCTATCTGCAGAACCTTCGTTAGAAGTAATTGGAAACAGATTCAGGGCCAAAAAGCCAATATACAGTAGTTTCCCTTCTCCCACTGAGGCCACCCTTCTCCGTAACAAAAGCAGATGCTACTGGGGTTCATTTTGTTCCAATTCCTGGAACTGATTTATCTTCAGTACAGATGGGAGACTGTTTTCCTTCAGATAAAACTGACAGTGATTAATGCTGTGGATCAGCAGGCAGTAGTGCCCACAGGGATCCAAGGCAAACATAAATGGAGCCATCCACCAAGATGCCTCCCAGCAGTTGATACCATTAACTATTGCTTTGTTTTGCACACTTCCTATAAAACTCTTATTCTTCTAAACCTGCTAATATACATCTGAAGTTTTATTAACTGACAGGAGAGCAATATATCGACTCACAGCCCTTTGACAAGCTGTGAAAGCCATGGGATCAACTTTCAAGCTGATTTTATTTCCCCTTTTGTAAAATGAAGTTTAATTCCCTCATATATCACAGGGGCATTTAATTTCCTGTTTAAACACTTATTTCTAAGCTCTGTTAATGCCTGTATTAATGTGCAGTGTCATCAGGATTCTGGTGACAGACAGCTCTACCTCTGTTTTCCACCTATAAATCCCAGGAAGGCTGTGGAACTCCCAGACAGGTGTCTAGAGGACGTTTTGGGATGGAAGGGCAACTAAGATGAAGAAAGAGGTACTAAGTCTTCAGTTGATCCTGGATGGAGTTGTGTTCTGAAAGACCACGTTTACAGCTTTACACCTGTACAAACCTGCCTGTGCCTTCAGTTCAGCACGGGAGACCCAGACTGCTGGCCTGCCTAAGATTGGTTGAAGGACAGGGACTTTTCAGTGGTGGCTCGACTCTGGAATTCCCTCTCAAGGGGTATATAGTTGGCTTGACCCCTTCAGGCTTGTTGTTGCAAAATGCTTTGAAGATCTATTTGCTCCAAGTGACTTTTAAGTCATGTGCTTTCACTGGATGCACTGCTAACTGGCTGCTGTGGTTTGTGCTATTTGATGTTGACTCGTTTTATTTTAAAGTGTTGCTTACCTTTGGATTTTGTCATTTTAAAAATTTAACATTATATTGTTTCAGCTGAACTCCACCTTGAGAGAACTTTGGAAAGGAGGCCTATAACTGCTTTAAACAGACAGACAAACCCACTGTCATAAGTGAAGTGAAAACATGTGTTGTTACTTCCTGAACTGCCTTTCCCACTATATGTGGTAGTGAGAGGGAGGTAAGAGTCAGCGTAGCATTATGGCTGAAATGGTGGATTTAGACCAGAAAACTCCAGATTAAAACCCTTGCTGGGCCTGAGCTTCAACTGGATTTGTCCCACTGGCTTAGATCTTAATGCCCTGGGCCTGGCTCTGTGGAAAGGGTAGGAAGCCAGTGCTGGGTAGCAAAGAAACCAAAGTAGCCTTTTCTCTTTCTCTGTTTCTCCCTGGTCTTTCTGCCACCCACTTTTCTTTCTCTCTCTTTCCCTCCTTGTTCATCAGCCTGCTGGAAAAGACCAATTCACTGGTGCCAGAAGCTTCTAGAGAGCTTTTCCCCAGGCTTACTACCGGTTCCATCACTTTGTCAATTTTGGCTATCTCCCTGTTTTTCCCTCTCCTGCCCTCCACCTATCCCTTCAGGCTGCACTCATCCTCATGAAATTAGGCACGCTTTGGGAAATTGCTGTCAAACATAGCTATGCAAGATGCTAGTTAGTACATGAAGTGGTTAACACCACAGAGTTAGATTCCTAGACTCAGCTAGATCATACTTCCTCTTTGCTGAAGAGGGAGGACGTGAAGCCTTCTGTTCCTGTTCCCTTTCTGCAATATGTAACTAACCAAGGAAGACATGTCTAAGCTTTGCTCCAAGCTTAGAGAATGTGTTTGAAGCTATCATTCTGTATTTTCCAAGGGTATTCTGCCTGTGTTCTCCTTGCTGCTGCTTGGATAAATGCATGAATCTGACCTTTGGAACATTTTGTAAGTATAACTTTTTAAACTTACTTAACACTGTGTGGTCTGTTCATTGTAAGAAGGGTAGAAAGAGGGGAATGCTCTGCAAGCAGACTAAACATGATACGAAGAAGGTCTATACACTTTCCTCTGACTTCCTAGGCACTCCCCTCTGACTTCCCCACTACCTCATTACTTTGGCCCCACCTTTCTGAGAGTTCAAAGAGGCTGACAAGGGTATTATAATGAGTAATAAGCTTCAAATGTTTTGCAAAAGTTCACCCAACCACACTTTCAAAAGTAACATTGCTAGAAAATGGCCTTCAGCAAAATGGAAAAACAAAAACAGTAGAAAACAGGGTCGTAGAGTGGACCAATTATTATATCCTTACTTCTGGACCTTTGCTGGCTTTTCCGGCTTCTCTGGGTAAGGGATAATCAAGTCAATAGCCGAGTCAGGCTTCTGGAGCAGTGTGCCCAACTTCGTCTTGATCTCCTTGGCTCTGGAGGGAGAGATATATGAAAAAATATATATGTAAGTGTAGCTGCCATTGTATTCAATAAATGCTAGTCTGAGACAGTTGAGTACATTTGTCATAACTTATGAGAGGTAGTTCTTCAAGTTGCTTCTACATTTGTTCAATTCAGTGGCAAAGAGCAGATTTTCCCACGGAAGGTGACAGGGCAAATGGAAAACCACTCTGACCTGTGCCTAGAAAGCACAGGACAAGCGGGAAATCTCTTGGATCCGTGCTGTCTGGGCATAGGGCAAGGGGAAGTGTGGATGAGCCCTCAGTTGAAGTGACTTTAAACCATTCCTCCTCACCTTATTCTGATTGCATAGACATCTCCCCTTTTATCCTGGGTATCATCCAGTCTACTGGCCACATTCACACCATGCCTTCAAAAGACTCTTTTTCCATTTTAATAGTTGTATCTTCCCCCAAAGAAGAGTTTTGGAAGAAGAAGAGGAGTTTGGACTTGATATCCCACTTTATCACTACCCTAACATTCTCCTTTCCCTTCCTCCCCCCAACAAACACTCTGTGAGGTGAGTGGGGCTGAGAGACTTCAGAGAAGTGTGACTGGCCCAAGGTCACCCAGCAGCTGCAGGTGGAGGAGCGGAGACGCGAACCTGGTTCACCGGATTACGAGACTACCGCTCTTAACCCCTACACCACACTGGCTCTCAAAGAGTCCTGGGAAGTGTAGCTTTGTAAGGGTGCTGGAAATTGTAGCATGGTGAGAGGGGTCTCCTAACTACTCTCAGCACCCTTACATTTCCCTCCTACCACTACCTAGAAGTAGAAGGCGGTTTCTGCACATGCTGTAGAGGAAAGTGAGGGGCAGGTGGGTCCACTTGGGAAGGCAGCCCATCTAAGAGAAGGAATACTCTGATCCTAAACCTCCACTGCCTTGCGGAGTATCTACATGAGAAAAAAAAGGCTAAGGAGTAAACCCTACACAAATTCATAGTGGAGTCCCTAAGGCAGGTGGATGACATCTTGTACACATCCTTCCAGCAACGCCTGCAGCTAAGCTGGTGCCAAATATATCGCTCTGCTTTCCTTTCAGCCACATCAGCAAGGCTGAGAGGGGGGTCTTGTTGTCTGGGCAGCCTAGGACCCCCATACACACTGCTCAGGCTTGCGCCACTTGGGTGCTGCTATTGCAGCGGTTTGAGGTGCCCTCCATTGTCTCTCGAGATGGACAGGTACTAACAATTACTACTTGTGGTGGTGGGAAGTTATTTTCCACAATGTTTTTTTTTGCAATCTTATGTGTATATATATATATATATATATATATATATATGCTTCACCATTAAAGCTGAATGTTGGGAGATTCAGGACAACAAAAGAAAGAAATTTCTTCTCACAGCACATACTGTAAGTAAACCATGCCACTCGCTACAGCAAGATGTCATGATGGCCACCCATGTCAACAGCTTTAAAAGGGGATTAGATAGATTCCTGGAGCAGCAGCAGCAGCAACAACAACAACAACAACAAAGGCTATTGATAGTTATAGCAACTAATCATGGTGGCTATCTCTGAATGCCAGTTCCTGGGGAGCCTGAGCACCCCATGTCACGCTTGCAGGCTTCCCAAAGGCATCTGGTTGGTCACTGTAGGATACAAGATACTATATTAACAATTATTATTATTACTATTATTATTATTATTATTATTATTATTATTATTATTTATACCCCGCCCATCTGGCTTGGTTTCCCCAGCCACTCTGGGCGGCTTCCAACAAAATATTAAAATACAGTGGTCTGTTAAACATTAAAAGCTTCCCTAAACAGGGCTGCCTTCAGTGAGATGGGCTTTTGGTACCACTGAGCTGGGCTCTTCTTTTATTCCTACAGGGAGCGCAGGATGCCCACGGAGGCTTCCCTATTTATCTTCACAACAGCCCTATGCAGCAGATGGAGAGAGGCTACGACTGAGCCCAGTGAGCTCCATAGAAAGCAGGAATGAAACCCGTATCTCCCTGGTTTGTGAAAAGCACACTAGACACAGCACCACAATGATTCTGTGATCTATAGAGCTCAGACAATGGATGAGGGTGGGTAAGGGAACCAGTAGGAGAATGAGGAAGGGGGTGTAAGCAGCTGTATCCTGTATTGGTGGCTCAAGTAATTTGGAAGCCTCGTTAATTTAAAAGTTTATCAAATGACACAGCGTCAGGGGCTGCCTGGCCTGCTTTGCCACCTGACGCAAAATATGAAAGTGCCATCCTGTGTGCCTGGCCCCCACCTCCACGCCAAAGCCTTGTTTCACATGGCTGTGGCTTTGGGTGAGACCTCGTGAGCAGTCCAGGAGATTTTGCAGGGCTCTTGCGATATCTCACTGAAAGCCACCACATCACTTCTCCTCACTTCTCCAGTGGCAATGGCTATGTTGTGCACAATCCACAAAGCCCAAAGTGGACTGCTTTCTATTGCCTTATTAAAAGGCCGTCCCTGCACAGTGTTCTTTCCATTCCTTTTCCTTTCTTTCCGTTTTTCTCTTTCTTTTCCTTTCTCCATAGGCAGGAAATCTCAAGAGTTCTGAAGACTGACCGTTATGTTCTTGGCTTTTTGGACCCTGGAGTCAAAATCTTACTCATCCATCTCTTTGGAGGACGTCAACAGATGCTAAGGCTATTTCCATAATCAGTAGTTCCAAGAAATGTATTCACTTGACCTGGGAAAAGCCTTTTTCACAGGCCAAAGGGTGGCTAAGTCCCCATGCTCTCTTTTGACCGAGGTGTCTCTTGAGTAAGGATACTCTCATTAGAAATGCAGACTGAGAGTGGATGCAAACGGAACACCCCACCCCCAATATGAGAAAAAATACTCTGTATTCTGGGAGTCCCTGAGCCTAGAAATAAACGCAAGCACACTAGTTGCTTTAGAAATTTCGAAGAAAATATACTTTTTGGTATGCAAGGTTTTAGCATGCAAGAATAGCAGTTTCTTCTGCCTTTTTTTGGATATATTTTATGGTTGTGCCAGACTAAGGGAGGTTCTTGCAGGCTCATCCTCTCAAAACAAAGGAAAAACTGCTTTGAATCTTCCAGTGGGTAACTAAAGCCTGTTTCAGCTCTGGACAAATTTCACCGGAAGTGGTTTTCCCTTTCACCAAAGTTTCTTAAGCAATATTATTTGCTTATCCTCAGGTTATCAAATGGATCTCCTATATCAAAGCAAAGACCTCTTGGATAAGCAGAACTCTTCTGCAATTAATGCAGATTAAAAACCATAAGCAGGAGAAGCTCTGAAAACTTCTTTGGAATGACAGAGCTTAGGGATGTTGCCTTCCTGTGCTTCTGACATCTACTGATACCACACACAACTGGGTGTGCAGTGAAGCATGGACTCAGACGGGTACATTTCCTGCTGGCCCATCCCCAGAAAGTTAGCCAAGGAGATTGCACCCAGTTTGGGCCCTGTTCTATCTGCACAGCAGTTGCTCAGTCAGTTTTATAGATAACTATTTTATAAATAAGTATTGTCCTATCTCTATGCCAGGAAAGGCTGCACCTGCTGAATTTCTGCTTAGATCAGAACTCACTGGCAATCTGCATCTCAGGTGGCAACAGGACCAAAGCCCAAAAGTCATGTGGGAGCAAGCCAGGTGGGATGGGAGCGAGAGGCAAGGAGCATTATTAGTTCAAGCAAGCAAGCAGTTTCTAGACACAGTAACCCCTGTACAGAAGGACTGTGAGCAGATGCTCAGTCCAGCAATGTCTTCTCATGAGGACAGGGGTGGGGAAACTCCAGCCTGTGGGCCAAACCTGGCCTGCCAGGGGTTCAAATTTGGCCCACGAAGTCTTTTACCCAAAGCATGCCCTCCTGCCCCAACCCTAGATCAGGTGTGGGGCAGGTAGAGATGTGGCTGCCTGAATGCAATGGGATTAGGCCCAATTCCCAGGAGAAGGCCAAACTAAACATGAGGTTAATTGCAAGAATGCAGTAAACATACACACAAAGTTTTAGTGACTGCTGTGAGGTGGTAGGAAGCAGGATTAGGATTCTGGTGGATGTGGAGGAGGGTTCGGCCGTTTCAGCCGCCACAGTCCTGATGAAGCAACTATTAGCCTTATCAGCAGGAGGCAGTAATGGATCATGTCCCTTCCCAAGCTGTAAGCCATGTTTTCATCTATGTTCAATATTTATTCTGTGGCCAATAACAAAAGTTATCTGAGTAGCTTATGATCCTTCTTTCCCAGCTGCATTTAACTTAAAAACAAGCATCTCTCAGTGTCTTGTCATTATTTGGCACCGTGGCGCTGCAATTAATTGTGTGTGTGCTAGACACTTCTAAATTCCTGGAACCAGTAAGTGTTAGAATTTAATCAAAGGCTTCTGATTCCAGGAAATTGCTAGACCACTATAAGCCCTGGATTCAGCAAAGTGTTAAAATCTAATCAAACCCTTGGGTGTTAAACTGAGTGATACTGGATTAATCCCTCAATTTAGCAAGTGTTAAAAGTGTTAATTAAGCCAGGCTAGCCTTCAGGTTGACAAGCCATTAAGACAAAGCACAAAGAGACTTTGTGTGGGACAGCAAATAGTTGAGGCCCCTCCCTCAACAGATAAAGCCAGGGTTTGGAGAGTGGGGAGCTATGTGAGCTAGAGATAGGAGTTTTGTGACCAAGAAACAAAGCAGCGAATAGGAGAGGCAGAGCAATGTTTGAGAGCAGTGGTGGAGGTCTGCCTGAATCCAAGGCTGCAGCTATGGGAGAAGCAAGACCCTCTTGGGGTGCTGATGCTGTGAACCCCTCCATCGTAGGTTCAGGTTGTATATATGTGTAAATCAACCATATGTGATAAAGACACCACTGTCTCCATTGTGCCCATTCCCAAAAGGAAACATGAACCCTGTGTAAGTGTGCCTGGGGTGGCATGTCACAATGCACTTACCCCAGGGGAGGAACTCAGACCTTATTTTGGTACACAGCCTGTGGAACAAGTAACAATGGCCGAAGCTGGCAACCCGTGAGAGTCTGAGTCTTGCATGCCCCCTTTCTCACACCACCCAGCTCAGTCACAGAAATAAGATTAACAGTTTATTGTAAATCAGCAATGCTAAGTTGGTGCAGCTGCACACATGATGAAATAACTATTAAGTGTCCAAACAAAAAACAAACGGTAAAAGAAGATAAGAAAATGTGGTTGTTAAAATAAATCACATCTATTGTATTACCAAAGGTCCAGTTTTTCCAAAAGCAACTATGGGAAAATTCCATTAAAACATAAAAAGAAATCAATTAATCCCATCCCATGATCAGGAAGAGATCCAAAAGGAGGTGTGTTTGTTTGGCTCTGCAAAATAAAATGGCATTCACAATAAAGGGAATTGTTGGCTTATTCCCCACTTTGAGGTTGTATTTGCACCAGCTGGTTTCCTGGGACATATTCTAGGAACGGCTAGTGCCATTCCCTTTCCACTCGTGTTGAAATTGCCTATGGCCAGGGCTTTTTTCAGCCGGAACTCAGTTCCGACTCCTTTCAGGTGGGCACCATTGCCATTCTAAGAGAACGAGGGAGGTGTTCATGGTGAGTTCAGGCACCTCTTTTTCTAGAAAAATAGCATAGGCCACAGCTACTAACACTTGTGGGCTTTGTGAAATTATCTTTCTCCTGGCAGAGATTTGAGTGACCAGTACAGTGGTACCTCGGGTTACAGATGCTTCGGGTTACAGACTCCGCTAACCCAGAAATATTACCTCGGGTTAAGAACTTTGCTTCACTATGAGAACAGAAATCGCACGGCAGCAGCAGGAGGCCCCGTTAGCTAAAGTGGTGCTTCAGGTTAAGAACAGTTTCAGGTTAAGAACGGACCTCTGGAATGATTAAGTTCTTAACCCGAAGTACCACTTTAGTGTAAAACTGTAGAAAGGAGACATATATGTACAAGCAGCAGATCCCAAAGTCATTTAGACCGTCCCCACAAAAAATAAAATAAAAAATCAAGAGGGTTTTTTTTCCCCCTTTTAAGTTGGGACCTCTGTGGTTTTTCATTGGTCTTCATGTTCTCATATTATCTTTGGCTTGTTATTCTGTTTCATCAGATGAAAACCAGGCTTTTTCTTTGATGGATAGTTCTTGTCTTGTGTCTTTCCACACAGATTTGGGCCCCTGCCCTTGTTGTTTTATTCTTTTATCACGCTGCCTCTGTTGTCACGGCCTGTGGCTAATAAAACTCATGGACAGCACCCATTTGTTTTCTTTCATCACATCACCCGGCACACCAAAGCACTGCGCCCAGAGTTGCTGTCAAGCAAAGCTGGAATTGGAGGATGGCGGGCTCAGCAAAGCAGCAGGTGTTGACGCAGAGCAGGTGTGGGACGGGCACAGGAGAGAAGCCAGGATTCGGCTCAAGCAACGGGAACATTTGGCCATAAGGGCAGCTCACTGACATGGCAAACTGGGTTTGGGGCTATGTTACTTCACACTGCCAGTTAGGGTTTCCACATTTTAGTACTGCATTCTCCCGGAGGCCAAGCCAGAATCTTTTTCCTCTGGCAGCTGATTAACAAGCAGGAATCATCGCCTGCTCCTCTGCTTTTCTTTTCTTTTTCAAAGGAAGAATAAGCTACATGTGCATGAGCACATTATGTTTATCACAATTCATCAGAGAAATGCTGGAGGGTTTGCTACTACCCAATGGAAGGACTTGTTCTCCTCATGCAACTTGTCCCGTCCCCCGTCCGCTGCTGCCCCAATTTTCCAGCTTATCTCACTCACACATTTACACTCTTTTCTTTCTGAAGTCCTTGTCTCTGCCAGCCCTTTAGCAATATCAAAACAGTAGTGAAACACAGCACATAATATGCCTTATGAAGCCTTAAGCGACTCAGGACCGCAATACTGTCCCTTCCCATATGAACTGAGACCATCCCCTGAGGCCCTTCTTCGTGTGCCTCCTCCATGATAGGTCCAAAGGGCGGCAACATGAGAATGGGCCTTTTTTCTGGTGGCTCCCCACTTATGCTCTCCCAGAGAGGCTCGCCTGGCACCTTCATTCTACATCTTTAGGTGCCAGGCAAAAACGTTCCTCTTCAACCAGGCCTTTGACCTTTAACTATCTATGGCCTTTCAGAAGTGGGTGGGATGTTTCTTATGTACTGGGGTTTTTCCTGCTCCGCTTAGTTTTAATGCATTTAAATGGGTTTTGCTTGCTTGTTTTTGTTGGTTGGTTACAAATTGTTTTAAGTTGCCTTGGGCAAGATAAAGTGACAAACAAATTTAATAAATGTTACTACGACGAGAAGTCAGTCCCATTTAGCAAAGATTGATGCTAACGATAATTAAAAACATGCTGTTTGCTGATCCAGTTCATTTCATTTCTTCCTATTGAGCAAGGCTCAGGGATGACTGATTAAAAGCTTTTTATTGCTGATTGAAGACTGTTTCTAAATTGCCATATTGTCACTTCTAGCTCCTGTGAATTGTAGAAGCAGCCGGGGGGTGCAGGACTTTTCATTGCTGATTTCCTCCTCTTTAATCTTTTCATTTTCACACAGTGAAATAACACTAATGCTATATAAAAAAATAAAAAATTTAAAATAAACGGAAGATAAATAATTCTACACTACCAAGGAAAATAAATGATCAGTCTGTGGCAGTTGCTGAAAAGTTGTTCAAACAGTAAAAAAAAAGGCAAATATAATCAGTAGCCCGCCCACCCCCAGTCATGTTCTACAGAAAACAGGCTGAACTAGCTAACAGGATGCTTTTAATTAAAGACACAGGAGCCCTAGAAACTCTCAATGCCCTTTGCCTGGCCACACTTGAGAAGTTAGTGCTGTAATTGTTTTCAGACAACCTCCATCCCCTGCTCAACAATCACATATGAAATAGAGGTAGAAAGATAACACAGAAAATGCTGAAATGCAAGATTGTAATGTAATCTGAATTCTCTATAAAAAGTGAAAGAATGGCAAACTGGAGAAAAGTGTGTGCACGAGGATGCAGCTTCTGCCTCCTCCTCCTCCTCCTCCTCCTCCTTTCAGCTCCCTCAGTCTCCCCCCCCCCAATGTTGTCGTCCGTGTTTCTTCCGCCATCTTTGTTTCTCACCACTTTCTCTCCTTTGTTTCTCTCGCTGGGCGTCCCCTCCTGTCTGATGCACCGCAGGCCCAGTGCAATACAAGAAAGGGCCAGCACTGCCCTGAAGAATTTGTCATAGGGGATGTGTGTAAATAAGTGCTGTTGAAAAGTCAAAAGCTGTGTGGTTATAAATCCTAGGAATGATTGCTAATGTGTCCAAAGTCTCAAGAAAAAGCTACAGAATTAGTTTACTGTCTTCCGTATTATGTAGAGCTGCTTTCCCATGCAGGACCTTCTTTTTAAAAACCCATTGACACCCAACAAATCCTGAAAGGTATGCACTTTTACTAAGAAATCCAAGCCAGCACCAGCGGTACATGACAAACCCAAGAAGGGGCTGCACACGGCATGCTTAGTGATTGCCCTCCCCTACAATCCAAATATAGCTTGACCCCTCTCCTGAGTAATAAAAAACACGGAAATCCTGGGTTTAAAGAATGACCAGTAGCCCATTGCCTTGCTTGTGGTGACAAGCTAGAAACAAGAGATTCACTACTAAATAAGGCGACCTGCAACAAAATGTTGCAGTGTGGTGTGCACTCTCTGCTCAGCGCTCCAGGCAGTCAGCATGTCAGCTTTCCATCCTTTTCCATCTCAGAAAGAGGAGAGAGAGATATCTCTTTCCACTCCCACCAACAGACACCTAGCAGGGTTCTTTAGGGTTTTGTTTTGTTGTTTTGCTTCATTAGGTGCCCCGCTTCTGCAAAAAAAAAAACAAAAAAAAAAACCCACCCCTCAGATAACTTCTCCCTTGTGTAGGGATGGTGCCATTTTGGCTACATAAGGATATACTTGTGCTGCAATTCTACCATGTCTCCTCAGAAGTAAGTCCCATGAATTTGATGGGGCTCACTCCCAGGTAAGTGAGGTTGACTGCAGCTTTAGCTATGAACATATAGAATCCTTAGCACTTAGAATACTGAAAGAACTTCATTCATGATTGCACTAATCTTTATGATGACCTGTGCAAGCAGTATCAGGATGACTGCAGGTACAATTCCTGTGCAGAAGTTATCTGTTTTGCTGGGCTTGATGGTTTGGATTCACCCAGAGGGGTAAACTCTTGGAAAAGGAAACCTTGTAGGCAAGCAGCAAATCTGGAAACCTTTAGGCATCCGATGTGTTTCATCAAGAGACAAAGACGCTTCTTTGCTTTTGTTTTAAGTTAGGATCTCTACAGTTATTATCAGCTGCTTATAAAATAAATGTTTATACCGTTATCTCATCTGTTATTTGGTTTAATGGCTGTTATTTGGTTTAATGGAAATCCTAATATATTTATGTCAGTATTGTTATCCTGATATTTCAGATGGCCAACTGAGGCTTGGAGCACATTATCATTCAGCCTTAAGGCTAAATTAAAAACAGGTCATGTGCAGAATGGGACCTGTATCAAATCCATATAAAGTAGAATGTGTGTGTGTGTAAAGGAGAATTAAAATGCATTAAAGATGAACAGAGTAAGAGCTGAGCCTTTTCCCCACCCACAGTCCCTCTCAAGAAAACTCCTATTAAGACATTTTTTTCCTCCCAGTATGGGTTTAAAAATGGAAATAAATCCTACTGGGATAAAAACAAGTTTTTAAAAGGTAGTTGGGTGGGGAAGCATAGACGGCGGAGAATTCAGCTCACTCTCCACCTTCTTGCTTTGCCTTAACAGAACCTTCTATGGCATTCTTCAAAATAACAGTTCACCTCTATAAATCCAAAATTTAATTAGCTTTCTGGTTCCATACATGCATAATAGAAAACAAATTAACTCAGTTAATTATACTTTTCTGTTCTGTTCAGCCACCTTATTTCTTTACTGTGTTGATGAAGCTCATTTTATACCATCCTGACACCACCGGCACAGTCCGCCTGGCACTTCTCCTGCACAATTTGCACTAAAATGAATGAGAGCAGGAGAACATCCTAACATGCTAGGGATATATTTTCTGTCTTCAATGTACGCTAACTCTCATTCTGAGAAAAGGCTGCTGTGTTCCTTTTCAGCCCATCAACCCAGTAATTTTCCTGTTTAAAGAGACAAACTGGTTCTCTCACCTCTCCAGACATGTGTGGGGCAAGGCAGCTAGTCCTTTGCACATCTTGCCGTGTGGTTAGTGTGTCCTTGATGCCAGGCAGATTGTGTGGGGGGAGGCTGAGACTCCGTCTGGAACGCAGCAGCCGGCTTCCTTTCAGAAATATATAGAGGCTGCCTTGAATCCCAGCCAGCCCCTTTGGCCAATCACGTCCCGTGTGGTGATTCTGAGCCAAGGAGCATTAGCCGGACGGGCACAGACCTCCTCAGGAGGCAATGAGGCGGCCTTCCTTTTTGCATTTCCCAAGTTAGCTGCTGTTGACTCAAGACTGCTTAAGAAAGGTATCTGAAGAAGTGTGCTTGCACACGAAAGCTTATACCAAGAACTAACTTAGTTGGTCTTTAAGGTGCTACAGGAAGGAATTTTTCTAAGAAAGCATTGACAGCATTTAACCTGGCAAATTATGGACAACCCAGTCCTTCTCCAAATCTTTGGGGCAAAGTCAGTAAAACCCTGAAGGATTTATTTACAGTTCTAATATAATAATAGCTTTCCATTAGTCACACACACACACACACACATATATATTACATTTTAAAGTTCTATAGCCGTGTTCACAGTACTTACTAGCATAAATATGCAAATAATCAAATAAAAGGGGAACAGGAAAGGGGAAGAGAACTGGACAGGGAGGCAGATAAAGGCAATATAAACAAGGATTTATAAATCGGATTGATAAAACGTGCATGATCTGGGACCTTTGTTCTAAATTTCACTGTTGCTGTAATTTATGCCTTCCAAGTAGAGCAATTAGTGCCCCAGAACCATTGATTGTTGTTGAGCATCTGTATTTGCTTTTCTTTTAGGCGTGTGGTATTTTATGAAGTATTTCTTTAAAATCTGCATCATGTGAACTGGCTTACGATGGAAAAAACCCTGAAATAGTTTGTGAAACAATCCACTCCGTGAGCAGCTGGCACCCTGACAAGTCCATGTACCCCACGGCCCTTTTCTAAGGTGCAGGCCTCTTTCAGCTCAGCTTGCAAGGCCAGCCCCCTGCCATGCCCTTCTCTAGCAAGGGAGGGAAGGTGTCCGGGGAAGCAGTGGCTTAGAGAGCTCCCTTCTTTCTCACTATGGCAGGCCCCAGAGAAGGGCTGAAGTAAGGTGGTTCTCTGTCCCAGGGGCTGCCTAGGGGCAGAGGAGAAGGGGTGACTGCCATTGCCAAACTCCTAGGGGGCTGAGGTCCCTTCGCCCCCCCCCCCCAAGTTGATGGGCATTGCTATTCAAATGGGGGGGTGCGCTGTGTCTTGTGATCAGTTTGTGGGGTGGGGTTTACCTGGCACCCCTGCTTAGCTTTCTTCTTTCTTCTACACATCTTTAAAGTTACAAAACTGAGGGCATTCCAGTGAAACCACTCGTGTTTTTACATCCATTTGAATGTTCTTAATAAACCTAGACATGCAAACATTGACAGCTACCACTAGTAATGACAACTATTTTGCATTCCTGTTGTTCTCTTGTGTTCTGCTGCTAGAGGGCATAGAATCAAACCCAGGGATGGTAGTGCAGGCACAACTGCATGACCACTGGCCCCTTCAGCACGAAAGGTGTGCAGCCTTAGCTGCTGCCAGGTGTGGCAAAGCAGAACACCACTCCGGCAGTAGCCGAGAGCCAATGCACACCAAGCAGTTCCCTTCCCCACCCTGGCATGCCACCCATCATTTGAGGCCCTTATTTGTGTGTGCCCTCCAAAGGAGGTACAAAGGGTGACAACGCAAGAATGGACCTTCTCTGTGGCGACTCCCTGTTTCTAGAGTGCTCTCTCCAGGGAGACACACATGGTGCCATCACTTTCGTCTTTAGGTGCTAGTCAAAAACATTATTATTCATCCAGAACTTATCTTTTAGTGGGGTGGGATAGAAGTGGATCTGACATGATGAGATAGATAGATAGATAGATAGATAGATAGATAGATATAGATCTAAGTCCAGTCAAAGGCGACTATGAGGTGGTGCTCATCTCGCTTCAGGCCGAGGGACCTGGCATTTGTCTGCAGACAGCTTTCCAGATCATGTGGCCAGCATGACTAAACCGCTTCTGGCACAACGGGACACCGTGACAGAAACCAGAGCGCACAGAAATGTCATTTGTTTTTTGTAAGTTGCTTTGAGTGTGGGAGAGTGGCAAATAAATAAATAAATAATCAGTCTTTCCCAATACCAGACACTCCAGCTTGCCCCACCCTCTGGCACCAGCAAGTACAGTGCTAACACCTGCAGCAGGGAAGTTTTCAGGGGCACAGCCGTAGGCATGAAGGCTGAAGATGGTCATCATGCACACACACGGATGTCAGGGCAACCAGAGTACTTGATGTCACAGGATGAGAGTGTGATAGGGAGCTAGTGTGACACGATCCTGCTCCCTGATCATGCACTGTCTCAAGAAGTGAGGAATACTTCATGCCAGCTGTTGCCCCACCTATCTCCTCAGCAAACCAAAGCACTGCCAAGTGGGAGCATTTAGGAGCAACTCTGTCAAGTGCTTGAGACACACTCACCATTTCAGAAGATGACCACAGAACAGACCCACCACCTACAACAGCAGAAGAGTGCTCAGTCACGAGAGAAAAAACACCTGGGTTCCCATACAGCAGTGTGTTTTCCCCAGGAGAGAGGGGTGCAGCCTCCCAGCAGACCCTGAATCTAGGATACATCATTTTTGTGTCCTCCTTTTCACGTCAGAAGAAATAAAATTTATACTAGTCTTACTGGACATAGAATCCAAAGTAGCACTGGAGATCTAGCATGGCTCAGGTCCCGGTTCAAACTCCAGTTTAGTCATGCTATCAAACAAACAAAGCCTGTGTAGGGGGCTTGTTCAAAGAGCTTCATGCACGTTAGCAGGTAATCCTTACAACAGCCTGAAAGGCAAGTTGGTTAACATCCCCATATTGCAAATAGAGGGTTCAGTGTGTAGCTTGCCTCAGGCCACCCAGAGTATTCACTGCTGAGGTGGGATTTGTACCAGGAACATTTTCATTTGTAACTCAGTCACAGAATCATAGAATTGTAGAGTTGGAAGGGACCCTGAGGGTCATCTAGTCCAACCCTCTGCAGTGCAGGAATCTTTTGCCCAATGTGGGATTCAAACCCATGACCCTGAGATTAAGAGTCTCATGCTCTACTGACTGAGCTATCCCAGGTTAAGTCTATTAGCTACTACATGACACCAGTACAATTGGATTTCAACAAGTCACTATTACCAAGCTTCAAATTCCCACCTGTTTAATGGGGATCAAGAGCAAAACTTTTAATTCTATGCATGTGTACTGAGAATTAAGCCACACTGAACTTAGTGGCACTTACTTCTGAGCTAACATACACACGGTTTGGGCTGAAAGGCTGATGGAAGCATGTTCCATTGAAATCAGTGAGACTTGCTTGCAAATAAATCTAACAATAGTGCTGAAAGGCAACATGGCTAATTTGGGGCAGTCTAGCACATTTGGTTTTATGAACTCTCTATGCTTAAATTACTTTTCAGCAACACTGTAATGAAAAATTAATGTTCAAGGGAATGCACTGGTGATTTGCCACTCTGACAGTAGCTGGGAGACTGGCTGTTGATGTTTTACTTGAACAAAACTCAAATTTGAAACAAAAAAATGAGATAAAAAGATTCTCTTTTATGAGAATTGTCTTACAACCAATTTTATTAATGTGGATCAATATTTTTCCCTTTTGTCATACATTATATAAACCCAACACAAAAGCTCTTTGCTATGTACAAAGCTCTTTGCTATAATTGCAAAGGCAGCCCAGGGCAGCGGCTCAAACTGCAGCCCTAAAACTTGGCAACTCTAAGAACCAGCCTCTGTCAATCTCTGGCCACAATCCTTCATTCCATGAAGGGAATAATAACAGGAACAGGTTCTCCACAGCAAACAATGTCACTTTCCTTTTCCACAGTGACACAAAACTATTTTTGGAATGACTGCCGTGCACTGTGATTAAAAGAGGGTGCCCAGGCAAAGCATAAGCATTGCTGAGGCACTGCTCTTTTATCCTTTCTAGAAGCAAGCACAAAGTAATATTTCCATAGGAAAGAAGTCCACATTTCCACTTGGGAAAGCTGGCACAATAATGCAAGTCCTGTGATCCCAAAATCAAAATGCCCAACCGGCAGGTCCAGGAGATACCAGCCCAGCCGATCGTCAGCACTGGCCACTGCTTCTGCCTCAGCATGTCAGGAGTCCTTCCTTTGCAGCCAGCCGCTGCCGATGGATCTTGTCCTGCTGCAGCTCCTCGTGGTTTGGGTGCCAGAGCTTCAAGATGATCCTTTCAATATTGAGGGCATAGACTGTGTGTGCAGGAACCACTTCTCGGTGGACCTACAGGTTACATATGAGGAATTTTGTTAGCAACATATTCTCAACTTAAAAGGCCTAAAATGTCCAACTGGAACTAATTGTGTGTTTCTTATTCTTAGTGCTTCATACACTACATAATCATCATCATCATCATTTATTTGTACCCCGCCCATCTGGCTGGGTCTCCCCAGCCACTCTGGGTGGCTTCCACAGAGACCCAAAATACACTAAAATGTCACACATTAAAAACTTCCCTGAACAGGGCTGCCTTAAGATGTCTTCTGAATGTCAGGTAGTTGTTTATCGCTTTGACATCTGGTGGGAGGGTGTTCCACAGGGCGGGTGCCACTACCAAGAAGGCCCTCTGCCTGGTTCCCTGTAGCTTTGCTTCTCGCAATGAGGTAACCGCCAGAAGGCCCTCGGCGCTGGACCTCAGCGTCCGGGCAGAACAATGGGGGTGGAGACGCTCCTTCAGGTCTACTGGGGCTTTGAGGCCGTTTAGGGCTTTAAAGGTCAACACCAACACTTTGAATTGTGCTCAGAAACGTACTGGGAGCCAATGTAGGTCTTTCAAGATCCCCAGTTCAAGGGACAAAGTGTTTGATGCATGTGCTAATTAATTTCTCAAGATATGCATCCTTCTTTTAGGGAAGGGCAGAATGTATGCTCTGCACACAGAAGGTCTCGTGTTCAGTCCCCAGCATCTACAGTTAGGGCTGCGAGGGGCCCCTGTCAGAAATCCTGGACTTCTGCTGTCAGTCACTGTAGACAGCACTGAGTTAGATAGAATGTTAGTCTGACTCAGAATAGGGCGGCTTCCTATGTTCCTAGCATACAGTTGGGAATTACTGTACCAAGAACGGTAAGGTGAATATGGCCACGTGTTACACAACATGCATAGCTAAAAAGTGAGTTGTTGCCCTGTCCGATAATGATTGTGATTCATAGAATGATGGCTTGATAAGTGTATGTAAGATCAGAAGTACATAGAGTGGGGACTGGGCCTGTTTGCCTAAATTTTGGGAGCTTCAGTAGGAAATTAAATTTAGTTCGCTGGAAAATCTAAAACAGTTGCTGGGTTAACAGCTAGATACAACCTGGAAGTTTATGTAGTGCATATGCACTTATACAGAAAAGAGCATTTCCTTCCTACAGTCCCAAGGTTACTTATGTTGGGCTTTTGCCAGAAAACACTCTCTCCAAGCCAAGCTAACTAGCAGAATAAGGAAGTTACCTGCAGAGCTTCGAAGAGGTCATACATGTTGACTGGTGGCAGAGTGGCTGGAGAGGTGTCCCCAGAACATGCTAGGAGTAGGGCTGCTTGCTGCTCAGCATCATCAGGAGGTGGGTGGGAAGCAAGGTTTTGACCAGGAGGGGGAGCTAAGCATGTGGGAGGGCTAGAAAAAGAGAAATAGGGAGGGAAAGAGGAATGAATGAAAAACGCTAGTTTCATATTCTAAAGTTCTGTCCTGCACCACATTAAAATAGGTACTTTCTTACCACTCAGTTAAGTTGTTGTAAGCAATAACACTATTCTTCAGATAAGGCTGTGGGTTCACATTGCTTCCAAAGGCATACTTGAAGTGACCATCTCTGAGACGGTAGGCCTTTCTCCTTGATATTATAGATGCAAGGATATCCTTAAGATGCTTCTGCAGAGATAGAACTCATATTTACTGCTCATGATGAGTACCAAGAACAACTTCCAGTTCCCGTCCTGTGATCATTACATTGTAAATACTGCACGACACCCAGGCCTGAAACCAGAACACCCACTGGTCAGGCTGCAGAGCTTTATGCCCTGCACTGTCAAGTCTGCCAAAGAAACTGCAGACTGAATTGTTACCCAGAAGCAACCCAGGGAATCAGTGCATCTCATTAGCATAGCCACACATCAGCCTGATCCAAATCTACACAACTTATCTCCTAAGAAGATGACCCTGGCAGACTTAGTGTCAGGACCCCCACTCTAAGCAACAACAGGGACTCTGACTCATAACTGAAATGAGGAGGGGTGGCCAGAGTTATTGGACTGGCGGCACTGGAACTAGAGTTGCTGGACACTGACATAAGCCCTTTAGATTAAGGGCTCTTGGGAACTTTTGCTAATTCATGTTTGCCGTGTTCCACTATAAAGGCAGGGAGGAGCAGAAGAAATAGTGGCCCCAAGGTTAACATCAAAAGCAGATAATAGACTAGGGGAGATGTATCCCCATCTTTACTTCCCCAACTTCACTCCCTCACAATCTGTTACCCACACTCCTTTATCCTCCAGCCCAGCTCACTTCCAGAGGTGCCTGAAGCAAAGAGAATGGGAACCTCAGGGGGAGAAGGGTTCAATTACCCTCACCCACAGTCTGATGCAGGATGCAAGCCCCTTCATTCTGTTTTATATCTGAATGGGGTAGGCATGTGAGAAACAAGCATAAGGTCCTCAATTCTGCAGACACTTTTTGCAAATCACAGGCCTAATGCTCACATAGGTGATGCCTCTTCTCTGTATTCATACTGAATCATCACAAAAAAGGAGAAGGCAAATCAGTCCCTGTACTTGTGAGTGTGGTAGAGCCTGGTTGAACTTTGGATCATGGCCAATGCACATATGTACAACTAAGAGCTAAAAGAGAGAGAGAGAGAGAGAGAGAGAGAGAGAGAGAGAGAAAGCAAAAAGGTTGAGATGCTTAGAAATCCA
Organism: Podarcis pityusensis; assembly: GCF_964106645.2. Taxonomy (NCBI): domain Eukaryota; kingdom Metazoa; phylum Chordata; class Lepidosauria; order Squamata; family Lacertidae; genus Podarcis; species Podarcis pityusensis. The sequence continues at coordinate 95,687,584 of NC_138030.1, read as the reverse complement.
AGGCAGGGAGTCAGATTTTCATCAGAACCAGATATGGCTTTGTTTTCTTTCATTCAGCACTTAAGCCAGTATTAAATGCTTTATAAAGTCCAAGTTTGTATGCCAGCAGAGTTACAGAAAAAGCTCAGCCTGCCTTACTCATACTCTGAGAAAAAACACCAAAAGTGCTATCATATATGCTTGCAAAGGCTGGTTTTGTTTTGTTTTGTTTTTTGTTTTGATTTGTGGGTATCTGTTTTGCTTATTTCTATAGTGATAGCTAGTTTTAATTCCATACCATACATACACAGCAAAACCAGGACCACATTTTTCCTTCTGTGTTATCTCACCTCCACAGCATAGACAACAACTGTCACTGCCTCTTCAGTGACATTATCCAGTCCGTGCTCATAAGCAGTGACAATCATCCTTCCCTCCAGCTGGCCCCAAGTGGGAAGCATCATTGTATGTGAACAAAGCTTCAGATCATCATCTTCTTGGGGGTCCTTGGCCACAAACTGCTGAGCTCCAGATAATGGATTCTGAGGCTGGAATCGGTGCTGTTAAGTATAACAATACATTTCAGCTGTCTAAGCTAAAACACTGAGCGAGATTAAATAATGTTCCATTTGGACACATAACCTGCCACTTTCTTAAGACTTCAGAGAGATAAGAGAAATTAAACACATTATTTCATCATAGCAGCCCCCTAAACTGCAATCCTATACATGAAGAAAGCCCTACAGAGTTCAACAGTACACACTCTGGGATAAGTGCATATAGGATTGAACTCTTAAGGATATAGATCACATCTGCAGCTCCACAGAAATACACAAAATGGTGTGGTATCCAACTTCTTACTGGGCATTTCACAATTATTCCTACCCAGTTTATTTATGTATGCATTCTTATCATGTTTTTGCAATTTTATCAGTAGCATGTACGTTTATACAGTCATACCTCATGTTACGTCTGCTTCATGTTACGTTCTTTCAGGTTATGTCCCACGGCGACCCGGAATTACCGGAAAGGGTTACTTCTGGGTTTTGCGCTCGCGTATGCGCAGACGCGCAAAATGACGTCATGCGCATAAGCGACGAATCGCAACCCGCGCATGCGCAGACGCACCACTGCGGGTTGCGCTCTTTTCATGTTGCGAACAGGCCTCCGGAACAGATCCCGTTCGCAACCATAGGTACCACTGTACATGAGTTTAGTCTATTCAGCTATTCAGTCTATTGTGTAACTAATTCTCAAAACAATCTTCTTCTGTCTAAGCCTCTTTTATATATTTGCACATTAAATAAACTTCTTAGTTGCAAGTTGTGAAAGACAAGAGGCCTCTTGAGCATTTTTTCCCATTTATTTGAGTATAAGATAGCACTCTACCAATTTTAACCATATGGATGGTTATGCTGATTTTGTAAGCAATTTGTAGGGTATTTTTAGTGTTTGTTTTTAAAAAAGGAATTAATAAAACAAAAAATATTGTAATGTTTCTACTTTTGAATTGAACATAATTCCCTTCACGTAGCCTCCATAGTTGAGAGCACATTCTTTGCACCAAAAGCAGAGAATATTGTTTCTCATTAATCTCACTTGCACTTTTCAGAGTCCCTATCTTCATGCTTGTGGAGAAGAGATTTATAATATTAAAATTGTATCAGAAGACACCTCAAAAACCAGAAGAGGCAAAGCATGACTTGGCATGTTGGAAGGTGCGTCTTTAATACGCATACATCTTTAGAACTGCTGCTAATAATGACATCTACTGGCTCCCTAAGCTATTCTGCTCTTCTGCTTCCCTTTTCCTCCTCCATCCAAGCTCATGCAAAAGCCTTTGAAATTACACTATGCAAATTTGCCTGTCCTTTAAGGTTGGCTGTTGCATCTCTCTTATGTGTGCCACTGACGGCCTTCTGAGGGCTTCTGCTGCAGTGGTACCTCATATGTAGAACTCCCTGCCCCAAGAGGTTATCTTCCCCTTTATTTGTGTTCTGCCAGCAACTGAAAACTTTCCTTTTAAAACAAGCTTTTATTTATTTTATTTCATACAATTTATACACCACTTGATTGTAAAATAATCTCAAAATGGTTTACAAAAAAGATAAATCAATAAGAAAAGTTAACAACAATTATTTAAGACTTTTAAAATAACAATATACTAAATACAGATTAAAACTCACATCAATTTCCTAAGCATCTGGATAGGATTGTCTTAAAAAAATGTTTTAGCAAGTACCCAAAAGAGTACAGTGAAAGCACCTGCCTGATACCAATAGGCAGGGAGTTCCAGAGAGCAGGTGCTGCCACACTAAAAGACTGAGTTCTTACAAATACAGAATGGTTATTAAGTGGCACCTGTTCCACTGTTGATTTTATTGCTACTCAACTGTATCAGTTGCTGGTGCTGCTCTTTTGGTGTTTGCTTTCAGCTGCTGTTTCTGGCTTCATAACTTGTATTCTAATAGTTGGGTCATTGTTGCTTTTGTGTTTGCATTTCATTTGTATGCCACTTTCAGCAACTCCTTTGTGAATGGCAAAAAGTGGGGTATTCATATTTTTTAAAAAAAATTCTAAGAAGTCTGCCAAGTAACTGTTGGCCAAAATTCCAGTCCCAGGTTGAGTTCTTCCCTTCTGCTCTCCCAACATCATTATCTGAAACGTTTCCACACTGCTAAACCACCTCAGTGGCTACCACTGGTGGAGGTGTGGAAATGCACAGTGTAGTGATGCGCCTGGTGAACTGTACTAAAGGTTTGGAGAGTGTGTCAGGAACTTGAGCTGGGGCTGCTATTTATGATAGCAGCTCTGCATTTCTTATCATGTTGATTTCCAACATCTAGGCTTAGTTTTCCTCTTTCTAATGCACGTAAGAATGGACAAACTTACATCAAACTTCTGCCGAACGGAGGAAAACTTTTTCTTCCCCTTGGGCTTCCCTGGTTTTGTTGCAGAACCTCCTGTCCATGGCAAAGAGCCAGCACCCTCTGGAAATGGAAAAGAAGAAAACAGTAAGTCTTAGATTTGGCAAGGATCTAAACCTCCATTGCACCCTGTCCAATTTAAATATCCTGGTCATCACAGTCTATCACAAGTGCCAGAGGTTGCTTATGCTCTACTCCAGCAACCTCAGCTTCCCAAACCACAGTTTCCACTTTTCTGGGCTGAGCTATTTTCTGCTACTCACACCCAGCATCACACTCATGTCTCTGAACCACAGTCAATATATTTTATAGTGTGCTCTCTGGAGCAAAAGGACTCCTTTTTATTATGTGTTTATACATTACTTACATCAGTGGGGCACTTAACTGGTTGTGATGCTGAAGAATGGCATACTTTAAAACAACACTTTGCAGCATAAAGTTTGAAGTCCAGCACAAAGTTTGGCAAAATGAGGAACACAGCAGGGTTACCCTGATGAGAGTGCAACTGCTAGAAAGCTGGGGTGAGGAGAACCAGGGGAAGCACAAGACCACCAGGGCTCCCTACAGTACCATATTGTGGCAAGAACTCCATGGACATGGAAGAGCAATGATTACACAGAGACAGAACATGAATCTCAGTGACACTTGATAAATAAGAGTGTGCTGCTTCAGGGCATAACAAAAGCATTTTTGAAGAGAGATAAAAATAGACCCCCTTGACTAATGATAATCTGTTGTGAGTCAAAGAAGAGCAAATTGTCGTCTTCTCTTGCAAGCTCCAAACTGTACTTTAATCACTTTCACAATAGGTCTTCCACCTTACTCCCTGAAGGACTTCTGGAGAATGTTCTGAGTGTGGCAGCTCACAAATCTACCCAATTAGACAGAATCAAGGCAAGTCTTTTTTTCCAAAACATTCGGGATCAGACTTGTACTTCTGAAACGGAATTCTGAAAAACATTTAACACTGCAGTCTCAAGCACACTTACTTTCATTTCAAGTAAATGTGCTTATGAATGTGTTGCTTCCACTATTCTGACTTTACTGTGTAAGTTATGCTCAACATAAGGTTTCTTTAATCTTAAGACAAGCAAAATATGGGCATTTCAACCTGTTCCTATGAACTAGGTATGCTGCTCAGACCTATTAGTCCCACTGTACAGGGTTATGATGAAGCTGGCAGACTGCTCACAATTAGCTCAAAGAGAAATCAACCCAGATGGTTTGCACTTGTCATGCGTGGGGCTGATGAGAGGATGAAAGTCTCCAGTTTCTTCTGGGGGCTTTTAAGCCTCAGAGTCATGGAAAGGGAGGAGGAGGCGGCGGATAGAGAGATTTGGTGAGCAATCTACCTGCATCCCCAGGTGAGGAGGCCTGAGAGAAAGGCAGGAAAAAGTACAGGTACCCAAAGATCTGAGGTACCTGACCCAATGATCACAGTGCAATGATCACAGCTGTAATCGTGGGTAGGGGGGGAACTGTTGGTCTTCCAATCAGTCAATCAAGTTTGATATCACCTTTGCCTATTTGCAGATATTTATGGTGAGGCAGCCTAAGGAAGCATTCTAGGAATAGCTACAACTGTCCTATTTAAAAAACCACAGAGAGAAAATGAATGCTGCTTCTGTGTGCTTCATTCCAACTCCAGTGCCAAGGCTTAATATGAAAACTTCAGGGTCCCTCCTCTGTTCATATGTGCCCCACTTTCCTGGGTCTATTCATTCTGCAGTACACATCTGCTACTGAAGTTACTTATCAATAGCATCCTTAAGATCCCTGCCAATGTCACTTTACAATAATGAAATATATATATATTTCCAGGTTTCAAAAATGCTATTTTGGGAAGGAAGCAGCTCTATTGGTTTTTACCGTATTGGCCCGAATATAAGCAGCACCTGAATATAAACCGCACCTTTAAAATTGGAGGCTGGGAAAGAAAAAAAGAAAATATACCCAAATATAAGCCGCTCTATCCCTCGCTGCTCCTGGCTGCATACGGGGGGGGGGGGGGAGCGGGGAGCTGCGCTGCGTTGCCGGTGGCCTTTCCCCTTCCTCGCTCTCTCCCTTCCCGACCTTGGGGGAGAGGATGGGGGACTACATGTAGGGCGGGCACCACTTTGCCACACTCCTGGCGCTGTTTGCCCTGCGCTCCTGGCTGCATACCATAAGGTTGCGAATATAAGCCACACTTTAACTTTTCAGGGTAAGAATTTTGGAAACAAGTGAGGCTTATATTCAGGCCAATATGGTAAAACAGACTCAGCATGCATCTAACCATACTAAAATGAATATTAGAATTGCTGCTGAAGTAAACACACTACAGCTCTTTCTCCTAAAGTCCAGGTGCATGAGCGTTTTTACAGTAGACTTACCAGGTGCAGAAACCAAGATCTGGCATCGTGTGAGAATAGCCAACAGGAAGTCATTGTGAGAATGGACTGCCAAAAGAAAAGAAGTCCACATAAAGATGTCAGCAAGCCATCTTGCACTTGCCTCAGCATCATATAGTAGCATGGAAGATGCCCCTTGAGTCTACACAGCAAGTCCTGAACTAGATACAGAACTGGAGGTGCTTGAGTAATGCCTGACGCAATCTCAGAAACCAAAGGGGTGGCTAAACATTGTCTTCATTGATCATGGTGCCATTTCAGTGCCCTATAGTTCAACCCACCCCATGGCCTGCTCATAGCCGAATCATGTCATTACTGTACAGTATTGCAGCTAACCCCCAAGTTCAGCATGAGATTCATGGAAGCCACATAGAGCAACTCACATAAAGTTTTCTTACCATTGTCTTGTGTGAGGAGCCTCCGCGCTTCTAGGTCAAACTCTTCTTTGCTGATCTTTTGCTTAAACCACAGCTTCAAATTAGCCCAGTATCTGTGAAATATATAAATATTGTACCCTCAATCCTAGCCTTTGCTTCTCAACAATCTACGCTTTCCCTCTTCAACCCTTTAGGAGAGACTATCATGCAGTTTCATACATTAGAGCAGTGGTGGCCAAACTTGGCCCTCCAGCTGTTTGGGGACTACAATTCCCATCATCCCTGACCACTGGTCCTGTTAGCTAGGGATGATGGGAGTTGTAGTCCAAAAACAGCTGGAGGGCCAAGTTTGGCCACCACTGCATTGGAGGAACCTCAGGGGTTATCTAGTCCAAAGACGAGCAGAACTTCAATCAGAGTTACCGGTAATAAATTTAAGGAACAATTTGACCATCAGGACTCTCTGTTGAATATCAGAGCCTGGAAACAGAACATAGCACTTTGGAAAATTATGTAACTGCAATACTCAATCTGAAAATAATAAAGTCGAATTTTACACCTTAAGTGCCTGGCTCCAGCATAATCCTATGTGTACTAATTAGACAATCCAAAGAAAGCAGCTGGAAATCGCCATGGAAGTGGTTCAATTTATGTTGGCTTTTTTCAATGCTTCCCCTGGGGTAATTAAAAATTGTGTTCTTTGCAATTAAGCCATGGTTATATTAAGGGCTTTGTTTCTTTTTTAGAAAAAGAGGTACTGGAACTTGTTGGCCATTTTTTAGGGGGAGGACTTCTCTTCTTTGCCTGCTCGCCCCACCGCCCCGGGAGAAAAATAAAAAAGGTAGGTGGTCTTTCAACAACTGGTCTGCATTACAACCCATAGCTGACTTTGTCACAACTGCCTCTCCCCCACCCCACCGTCATGTACTGCCCCCCTAAAAAATAATAATTCTGGGCATTTCAATTCAGTGAAGGGCTGGTAGATCTCTGCCCTAGTAATTCTTGTCTGTTTTGTTTTAAATATATATTAAGCTGCAACAAGAAAATCTGTCTACGGACGAATGCCAGCAGGAAGATCAAGGCAATTAACCAGCAACCAGTTTAAATTGGCATTAAACAATATTAGCTGAAACACAAAATATTACATAAGCTTACAAATGTTACATTGGGCATCACAGAAAGTAGAAACTAGCTTCACCTTTCCCACCTACCCCTTTCCCCTATATACCATGTGTTCTTTGAAATATTGAGGCAACTCAAACAAGCTTATCCCAGGGCTTCAGGGCCGGTCCAATAAAATTATTTATAATTTTATTTTCAGCTTTTACAAATATTTTGACAAGAAAAACCGAATCTTTACAAATTTAATTTACTTCCCCCTCGACTTCCCTTCCCTCCTTTCTGAGGTTATTTATTTCATATTTTTATTACTGCATATCCAATTAAAATATATTTACAAATTTTTCCTTATCTTCCCCTTAATTGTCTCTTACTGCACGTTTCTATATCAGTCCCACTAATGTTTTAATTTGTTTACAGTGTGTCTTCAAATAGTTCAATAAATTTCCCCATTCTATTATAAAAAGAAGAGAAGAGTGGTCCTTGAGCTTTTGGCCCCCGAGATGAACTACAAAATGCTCCTCTGTAGATGCAGCTGTTTCTGCCACTGTGGCAGTGGGCAATGCATTCCTTGGAGGCCACATCTGCTACCCTTGCAGATCCTGCCACCCGAGGTGGTCACCTCACCTTGCCTCATGGCCCTGCAAGGTTTATATTCTCTCCAGCACAGGGCACTGTGCTCTTATTTAGATATTCCTATTCTATTAGACAAGCCTGCCCAGATGTTTAGGGAAGCGGGTGGCGCTGTGGTCTAAACCACAGAGCCTAGGGCTTGCCAATCAGAAGGTCGGTGGTTCGAATCCCTGCGACGGGGTGAGCCGTTGCCCGGTCCCTGCTCCTGCCAACCTAGCTGTTCAAAAGCACGTCAAAGTGCCAGTAGATAAATAGGTACCGCTCCGGCGGGAAGGTAAATGGCGTTTCCGTGTGGAGATGAGCGCCCCAACCAGAGTCGGCCACAACTGGACCTAATGGTCAGGGGTCCCTTTACCTTTACCCAGATGTTTAGAAAGTTTGTGTGAGTTTCATAGTCTATTCCATTTTGGTTCTCTGCCTCTCTCTCTCTGGGTGTGTTTTTAATTAGGGTTGTAAAAAAAAGGTAAGTGCTGTTTTTTATTGTTTTCATCTTTTTTTGTTAAACCACCTTGAGAGATCCCTTCACATGCACCTGCTTGCCAGCTTCAGCTGGTGGAATCGGCACAACTGCTGGTGCCCATAAGACCCATTCCGCATGTGTGGGACCCTGATTGGGGAGCGTGGCCTTTGGAACTCCCCGCCTCTGGAGACCGAGCAGGCTGCGCTCTTCTGCACCTGCTCAAAACACACCTGTTTGGACCCAAACGTTTGGAAATGCTGAAGTGAATTTTGATCCATTCTGCTGGTGTTTTCACTTTTAAGTAAGTCGGGTTGTGAATTCCCCTCGATTTCATTCTCTTTTCCCTAGACCGCTGGGAGGTTCGGTTTGTTTGCTTTTCGTACGGTGAAGCAGTATATAAATGTTATGAAATAAATAAAACGAGAACATAAAACGAAAGGCCGCCGCTCTTTCCGCTCGACGCCACTTTGATGCCGGGCGTTTCTGGAGCGAGATATCGGCGGGCCGGAACAAAGAAATGAGAATGTGGGGAGGCGCGCCCCGAAGCGAGCTGGGGTCGGGGGCCGCGGAAGGACTCGGGCAGGAGCCGCCCGTCCACCCACCCATTGGTGAGCCGCCCCGGCAACGCCCGCCCCGCGGGTGCGCGGGACAAATCGAGGCCGGCGCTCGGGCACGGCCTACTAGGCCCCTGGCGCAGGGCGCGGCGGCTAAGCGGCCGGAGGGGCCGAGAGACAGAAGGTGAAAGGGCCCCGCTCCTCACTCACTGCTTCACGTTCTCGCCCAAAGCCTCGCTCAGGTTCTTCTTGGCCGCCTCCAGCTCGCTCACGTAGGTCGCCATGGCTCCGGGCGCCGCCCGCCCGCCCGCTCCGCTTTGGCCGGCCGGCCCCGCGCGCCAACCTCAGAGACGATCCTTGACGGATTCCGTTTGCTTTTTGGTTTCGCAGCTGCCGGCCGTAATTCCTCCGCTCCTCTCGCGCGCCCAGAGTGACTTGCTGCCTCTGACTAGCATCGAATCAAAGAATCGTAGAGCTGGGAGGGACTCGAGGGTCATCTAGTCCAACCCCCTGCGATGCAGGGATCTCAACTCAAACCTCCATATCTGCTTAATGAACCTCCAAATGAGGAGAGTTTCCCACCTTCCTAGGTGGTGGCTGGAGTCATAAAGTGGAGGGAAGCTGGGTGCGGAGGAAACAAGGGTTCGGGGCTGCTGTTCTTGGATGTAGCCGGAATATGTTCTGAAGTCACACCTGCTAATAGGTAGAAGGGCAAAATTCAGATCATATTGCAGGGACAGCCAAGTGGCCACAAAGTAATTTTATCTAGCAACTGGCAGACAGCTTTTAATCAAAATGTGGCAGAAAACATTCCCACTCCTAAAAAACATCTTTATGATTTTTAAGAGATAAGAAACACTAAACACTTCAATGTTACATTGCTCTTTGTGATGTGCCAAGCCCCAAGCGGCCCAAATGCATGTGCGCCATATGCAAAAAGCTCTTACCTTTAGGTGGTGCCAACAATTCCCCACAACCTGAGCACCTCTGGTTGGGCAAAATACATTTCCAGCCCCTGAAGCAGATTAGAAAATATCAAAAAAAAATATCAAAGCTGGCCAGCTCTGCATCTCAGCCGAGGGACTTCATATTTTGAGGTAATTTTAAACTGTTCTAGTGTTTTAACTTAAATATGTTTTAAAGTATGGTTGTGAACTTTTTTCTTGCTTTATCTTTTCATAAACCATTTTGACGGGGTTTTTTAACCACTAAGTGGTGTAAAATTTTATGAATATATGCCACCCTTCATCCATGCAACACAGAACTGAACTTACAGATCAGATATAATAATAATAATAATAATAATAATAATAATAATAAATTATTATTATTCATACCCTGACCTTCTGGTTGGGTTTCCCCAGCCACTCAGGGCAGCTCCCAATCAAATATTAGAATCATAGAATCATAGAGTTGGAAGAGACCACAAGGGCCATCGAGTCCAACCCCCTGCCAAGCAGGAAACACCATCAGAGCACTCCTGATATATGGCTGTCAAGCCTCTGCTTAAAGACCTCCAAAGAAGGAGACTCCACCACACTCCTTGGCAGCAAATTCCACTGCCGAACAGCTCTTACTGTCAGGAAGTTCTTCCTAATGTTTAGGTGGAATCTTCTTTCTTGTAGTTTGGATCCATTGCTCTTAAAAACACAATACAGCATTAAACATTAAAAACTTCCCTAAACAGGGCTGCCTTCTTTTAAAAGTAGGATAGTTGCTTATTTCCTTGACATCTGATGGGAGGGCGTTCCACAGGGCGGACGCTACCACCGAGAAGGCCCTCTGCCTGGTTCCCTGTAACTTGGCTTCTTGCAGGGAGGGAACCGCCAGAAGGCCCTCGGAGCTGGACCTCAGTGTCCGGGCAGAACGATGGGGCATATTAATTCAGCGTATTATTATTGTTATTATTGTTGTTATTGTTGTTATTATCTGATCCACATCATCAGCGTCTCCCCCAAAGACTCCTGGGAACTATAGTTTGTTCACAGCATTAACCTCACAGAGCTCAAACTTCCAGCACCTTTTGTTTTTGTTTAGTCGTTTAGTCGTGTCCGCCTCTTCGTGACCCCCTGGACCAGAGCACGCCAGGCACTCCTGTCTTCCACTGCCTCCCACAGTTTGGTCAAACTCATGCTGGTAGCTTCAAGAACACTGTCCCACCATCTCGTCCTCTGTCATCCCCTTCTCCTTGTGCCCTCCATCTTTCCCAACATCAGGGTCTTTTCCAGGGAGTCTTCTCTTCTCATGAGGTGGCCAAAGTATTGGAGCCTCAGCTTCACAATCTGTCCTTCCAGTGAGCGCTCAGGGCTGATTTCCTTAAGAAGGGAGAGGTTTGTTCTTCTTGCAGTCCATGGGACTCTCAAGAGTCTCCTCCAGCACCATAATTCAAAAGCATCCATTCTTCGGCAATCAGCCTTCTTTATGGTCCAGCTCTCACTTCCATCCATCACTACTGGGAAAACCAGAGCTTTAACTCTACGGACCTTTGTTGGCAAGGTGATGTCTCTGCTTTTTAAGATGCTGTCCAGGTTTGTCATTGCTTTTCTCCCAAGAAGCAGGCTGTGGCGTTTGCCTGTTCATTTAGAAAATGTTTGAACAGGGGGGAGAGATAGGGTTAAAAATATAGACCAATAGGAAAGCCGGAGGCGGAGCCTACCTGTGTATAAAAGGGCTTAGCCCGAGGTTTGAGTTGTTGTTGGGAGTTGTTGGTGGGTAGTTGGTTGGTTTTAGTGGGTTGGCTGGTTGGGAAAGGCAGTTGGAGAAGCAGTTGGTAGGCAGTTGGTAATAGAGAGACAGTTAGGGCCGTGGGTTCTTGAGTGAGGGCAGGTAGAAGAGATAGAGAGGGGGAAATAAGACTAAGAAAGTAAAGAGTAACGTTTGGAATGCCGGAAAAGTTTGTTTGTGTCTGAAATAAAATACACTCTTTTTTATTAATTGAGAACCTGACTGAAGCTGAAGTGATTTTACCGGGGAGGACCTGGTTGGTGGCAGCAGATTAGTGGTGTATGGGTCAATAGTGCGTGAGACGACCGGGGCCATAGTTTGCCAACCCCTGGTTTATTCTGTTATATGAAACAATGGAAATAGCCCTCATGTTGTGAAGACAGAAAGACAGGGATATCTGAGATTATTTAAGTAATTATTTTATTAAATGGCACCTGCGTTCTTCAACACTGTCTTTGACTAAAACAGCCACTAAATGCAAATGAAGTTGCTAGTGTATTTCTTATGTCTTGTAACAGGCCAGTCCGCTTGCTTCAGTGTACCAGTAGAGTGGTGCCTCGCAAGACGAAATTAATTCGTTCCGCGAGTTTTTTCGTCTTGCGGTTTTTTTCGTCTTGCGAAGCTCGGTGTCGGAAAAGCTTTGGAAAAGCTTCAAAAATCACCAAAGTCTTCAAAAACCTCAAAAAAGGCTACCACACCGCGTGCTATGAGTTGCTCCTCGAAGTCAAGTTGCAACTGTATTAACGGTTTTAAGAAAAAGGAAACAAACTTGCAAGACGTTTCCGTCTTGCGAAGCAAGCCCATAGGGAAAATCGTCTTGCGAAGCAACTCAAAAAACCAAAAACCCTTTCGTTTTGCGAGTTTTCCGTCTTGCGAAGCATTCGTCTTGCGAGGTACCACTGTAATCCTGGCCACGCCAGCTGCGAAGTCTGTTCCTGAAAACATGGTACCCTATGCTGCTTATATCGTTGTTCAACTTTGTATAGTATGGAATGGCGTTTCTAGAGGGAGTCAGATATAAAAGCTCAACTAGCTATAATTGTGAAAGACCTGTGTAGTTTAAACCCAGGCCTACTACAAACCGGATCCAGACTAATTTAAATTCCACTTTCAAAGGGTCTACTTTAAGCATGAAAATCTTTGGGTCCAGTTCATAGAGAGAAGGGGCTGGAAGGGAAGAATGGAAAACTCTTCTCCTACTGTTTGTCATCCAAGATAATGGAAATATTCGATAGACTGTTTTTATTTATTTAGTGCATTTATCTTCTGCCCTTCTTCCAAGGATCTCCAAGTGACAGACATGTTCTTCCCCCTGCCATTTACTTTCATAAAAATCCTGTGAGGTAAAAGTTGGACTGAGAGATACCTACTGGCCCAATATTGCCTAGGGAGCTAAGTGGGGATTTGAACATGAGTCCAGATCAACACACCAACCTCTGCAACAAAAGTGGGGAACCTCTATCCTGTGGGTCAGATTTGGTAAGCTAGAACTCTCCATTTTAACTGCAAGGCTGTATTCTCCAAACCACACCCACCTACCCCACAACTGACATAATATGTGATGTTAGATGTGGGGTAGGTGTCATGCCTGTGGCTAGAAAGAAGTCCCTATGCATCAGTTCCTTGGTTCACCCATTTGTCAGTCACCTGGCATCATTATGGAGATCAAGATTTGACCTGCCAGGCCAAAACTGTTGCCCAATCCTGCACTACACCACATTAGCTCTCTTGTTTCAGCTACTGATGAGGATAAACAAAGGGCCCATTACAGCCCCTGTAGTTAATGCTAATCTTTCCCTTGTGCTCATTACTGCAGAGGACCTCAGCATCGGAGGAAGACAAAGAAGAGAAAATCCACACACTTGAAGCAAGACCCAAAAATGTCACAGCAAATGATCTCTGGACAAAAAGGAGCAAGAAGTTCTCTACAACTAACAAGACTCTCCTGAAGTTGGCATCACTTGGTCAGTCTTCCAAGTACAAACTCTTCAGGACAAGTTCAAGAGGGGTTTTATTTGAAGTTGCAATGGGATATGGCATCACGCCTTGAAGGACTGTTTTGAAGGAACAAAACATTATTGTACTGAATAGGAGGTTTTATTCCTTTACATATGGGAAACCGTTGGGGTTATTTAATAAAGGCAAAATCCAAATGCAGTAGACATCAGATTAGTCTACCTGCTCTTGAAGGGTTTGATTTTACCCTTTCTTCTTTACATTTGATACGTTTCATAATTTTCGCAAGAAGCGAGCATACTAGGACCTTGCTAAGTATGTGCCAGGGGTACTGTTGCTGCTACCTTGTGCATCTATCACCTGCCATCATCACAGCGTGTTTAACCAACTATGAGCACGAGAATTAGACATTTAAATAGTGGATCTACCGTAATTTAGTAATGTTGAATAATTTAAATGGGTCTGCTCTGAGTAATTGAATACCACCATTTCATGTGCAAACATGAGCATGGCAAAAACTTTTTTAAGAGCCCCCCCTCCCATGTGCCCTCTATTCTTTTACTTGATCATGGACAACCAATTTGACCCACAAATTGGAGGATCCCCATTTGGTTGCCTGGGATTTGCAGTCATTTCTGTCACAATGCCTGGGTTCCAGTGTCCCTGGAGACGCCAGAGAAGTCCAAGGCAGTTGCAGACGGATAGATGTCTTGCTACAGGCGCCAGGACCCAGACCATCCCTCCCTGCCCCCTCCCCCCTGAACCCCTCCCCCAATCTGCCCCCCTCCCCAAGTATGCCCCCTCCCCCCTGAGATCTTCCCCAAGACATCTCCCTCCCGCCTTCCCCCCTCCTCCCTGAAGTTGCTGAAAATATCCCCCTCCCCTCTTCCCCCCTCCCCGCTCGCCCCTTCCCCCCTCCACGAATATCCCCCCTGAGATCTTCCCCGAAGACATCCCCCTCCCTCCTTCCCCCCTCCCCCTGAGTCCCCCTCAGTCCTTGCCCCCCTCCTCTGCTCCCTCTCCCTTCAGCCCACCCCCGAATATGCCCCCCTGCCCCCTGGAACTCTCCCTAAATATGCCCCTTCCCCCCTGCGGAAGAGTTAAAAATTTGGGGGTTGTATTCATGAGGAATTTAAAAAGATGCTCAAAATCTCTATAGGAAAAAAGCCAGAGGAAGTCACATGGGTGTAGGTAATTTTAATTTTTTGTATGTTTAAGTAGGTTGTTGTTCAATGTTTCTATTATTTTTTCTTGGTATGTAGTGTTAGTGTGTTTTTGTTTGTTTGTATGGAAATAAATGTTTTTTTAAAAAAGAAAAGAAAAAGGACATGCCCAAAGATCAAGGCATTCTGGGAGATGATCTATAATGAAATGAAAAAGGTATTTAAATATACCTTTCTAAAGAAACCAGAGGCCTTTCTCCTGGGCATGGTAGGCCAATTGGTGCCAAAGAAGGATAGAATTTTTTTCATGTATGCCACAACAGCAGCAAGAATACTTATTGCAAAGCACTGGAAGACACAAGATTTACCCACCAGGGAAGAATGGCAGATGAAGCTGATGGACTACATGGAACTGGCGGAAATGACTGGCAGAATCCGAGACCAGGGAGAAGAGTCGGTAGAAGAAGATTGGAAAAAAATTAAAGTATATTTACAGAAATATTGCAAAATTAATGTTAGAAGGATGCTGGAATGAAGCTATATGGCTTTAGCAGAAATGTTGTAAAGAATTAAGTAAAAATAGATTGTTAATGGACCAAAGTGGAAAATTTAAGGTTAGAGTGTCTTAAGTTAAATTTTAGAACGAAAATTGAGAAAGATGGAAAGGACTTGCTGAAATAGCTAATTGAACTAGAATACAAAAAAGGGAGGTGTGAGGAGGTCGATGAAACAAGTATATGAAAGGTAAAGATATGAAAAGGTTGGATGTGTTTTTAAATGTTTTTGTTCTGTTTTTTGTTGTTGCTTTATTGTATTGTTTTCTTTTTTTTTGATGTATTGTAAGGTATTGTTTTGTTTTGTTTAATTCTTTATTGTTCTCTTGCTTTTTCTGTAACTTGTAAACTCTTAATAAATATCTTTTTTTTAAAAAAAAAAGAAATTTAACAAAAAACAGCCAAAACCAATAGGGACTCAGGCATCTTGTTTTAATAATAGCACTTTGGGGGGGGGGGGCAAAAAAACAAGTCTGTTTCTACAATACAAAAGAAAAAGGGAAAGTTTAAACAGTAGTACCCAGTTGCATCAAAGGTGTGTAAAATAATCCCTGATAACGGAATCTAGAAGCAAACTCATCCCCTCAGAAGCCTCCCATTTGGGCACCTCAAGGGAGACGTGAAAGAGCCCCAGAGGGCAGCCCGGGGGCTTCTGCACCGTCTCAGGCGGCTTTCGGGGAGCAAGTGTCAAGTGGGTGGGGTGACGGGTATGGGGCCTTCAGCTGCCACGAATTCACCCCCAAGCGGCCTCTGGCTGAGGAGAATTCTGCCCCTCAGGCCTGGAGGTCAGGCATTGGCATGCTCCGAGAAGCTTCCAGAGACCGCAAGCAGCCTGATCCTTTTGGGCCTGACCCAAGAGTCCGTTCCTTATCCCGGGGATGGCGGACCCCCCCCCCCCACTGGAGAAAGGCACCCTCTAGGCAGAACAGCGGTCAGAGAGGAACTAAGGAAATTGATGTATGGGAAAAGGAAGTATTTTAGGAGTAGCTTAAGTTGTGTGGTTGCTTTGTTTATGTATTGACCTGCCCTTTCATGGCACATTTCTGTCCTGAAAGACACCCAATTTGGTTTTAAGCTACATCTTCAGCCCTTTGAGGACACTGGTACTGACTATACAGAGTGCCAAATTTGGAATACTTTGGGGGGGAAACTTCACCAATAACATCTCTCAGTGAGAGTTCATGTGCATCATTCTAGACTACTTTCAAAGAGAGCTTTGGGCTCCTTTATGAGAAGGAAAAGATGTATCTGGTCTTTATTTCTCTTTCCTTGTTATATTTATTGTAAAGAACAATTCAGATTGCATTCATTAATGAGGCTAAAGCACACCGACAAATGTCAATTTTCCGCACACAGTTTTAATACTGTTTGGTTGGGAAGCTTTGGGGAGTTTGTACAAATCTAAGGGAAGAAAAGAACGTAAGTCTACTTCTCTGAGCACCAGAAATAGTTAGGAGCACAGCTGGAAAAGAAAAGGAAACAATGGCTAATTCTCAGCAGGTGCTTCATAGATTAAAGTCATTGTGTATTTTTATTTTTTAAACTGCTTGTGCAGTTTTCTGGTTTTGTGCCAATTCAGGGGCTTAAAAGAAAATAATAATACATATGTGGCTATGCTCCAGAGCGCTGAACAAGTTAGTAGCATGACTGGAGAAGAAATGGAAGCAGTGGTGGGTGAGGAAAGGGGAGCAGCAGAAAGTGGCAGGTGACCCACCCAACCAAAGGGATATCAGCTTCGCCCAAGGCACGACCCATAACAGCAACAATCGGGGTGCGGGGGGTGGAAGAAAGACAAGGACAGGAAGAAATACCACAGAATAATTGCTATCCCCAGGAAGGAGGAGGATATAGTTTGAGTTCCTCACTTGCAATTGTTATAAATCATTTAATGTGTCAACACACAAATAGACCTTATTAATATTGCAGTTGTTTTATAAGGGATTATTATTATTATTATTATTATTATGACCAGAATGTTAGTTGAATAAGATTTTGGAATGGGGAATAAAGAAAACCATCAAATCTAGCACACGGGGCCCCACTTTATCTAAATTATATAATTGAATATTTGAATGATTGGTATGAATAATTGTATTGTATATTGGTATTGTTATAATGAGACCATTATCGGTCTGCAAATGAAAACTTATAAAAAATTATTATTTTTAAAAAATCTCCAATGAAAATAGGGACATCCTACCATACCCTCCAACATTTCTCCAGTGAAAATAGGGACACCGTAGGGAAAAGTGGGACATTCAGAGATCAAATCAGAAACTGGGACGGCTTCTCTAAATCAGGGATGTCCTTGGAAAATAGGGACACTTGGGGGGTCTGCAGCCGCTGTGTCCAGTTGTTTAAACTTGTGAACGTTTTTGTGGTGTATTATGATCTACTGTATGTTTTGGTTTTTTGTATGAGAGAGCAGTCTAAAACCATTCTGAATAATTTCCACCCTCCCTCCCCCACAGGTGGGCGGGGTTTGCAGCACCAAGCTGGGGGGGGCTCACCTGGGCAGGTGCCTCCCACCTGCTTGGGCTGGCCTTTGCCCCTCCCTGGGCCAGAAGGGGGTGGGGCTAAGACCAAGGAAAAGAGGCGGACCCCTTTGCCCAAGCCTCACTTGGTTTTCCTCCTTCTGAAGGAAGGTGAGGACAGGTGACCCCACCTGGGCCCGAAGTCACCCCCCCCCCACCAAAGCAGGCTCAAAGCTTCTCAAAACTTTTCAAAATCATTTTCTCAGCAGCTAAGCATCAGAAACATTCCGCTCTGCTGTAACAAAGGTAGAGAACAGTCCATTGTTTCTCAGGCCTTTCTCATGTCTTCTGGCCTTGCTAAAGAACCACATTGCAACTTACTTTCTGTCCGGGAACCATGCCAGAACAAGAGAATGAAACATATCTGAACATGCTGAAAACCCCTTGGCTTCTCACCCCCCCCCTTTCCTGGGAAGGGTGCCAAGAGTCCACAATAGTCCCAAGACAGCTTTCTGTTCATGCTCAGAGGAACTCCTGAGGGAACTGGAAAGGGGTATATATGCTTGTGCACATGATTGTGAACTCGTGCATGCTTTTTGTGACTTATCACACTTGCTCCTTCTACCAGTTCATGGATGGTAGAAATAAAAGCCATTTCTCCGAAACTATTCCTTGAGTGTCTGTTGACCGCCCCCATGCGACGTCACAGCCAGTACAGCGCCCGCCACAGTGGGGAGTGTCGGGGCGCACAATGCGCCTCCTCCCCTCGTTAGTATCCGCCCCGGAGCCGCGGCAAAGGTGTAAAAGAGCCACATGCGGCTCCGGAGCCGCGGGTTGCAGACCCCTGGTTTAGTGTGTGGGCCCACAAATAAATAGCAGCTAATAATAAAAGTGCAATGAGGCTATTCACTCACCAGAGGAGCCATGGGGGGCGGTGTTGTCTTCGGTGACCACTGGCCAAACACGATCAAAAGTGATAAACTTGCCATGGAAGGCAGAATCTAGAGCCAAAGGATGCTAGAAAAGAGCTAAGTCCTCCCTTAGCGTTGGGGGGAGGGGGGGAGAGACAGGGTCAGTCCCTGAAACCTCCTTGGGGGAGAAATGCACATTCAGCCATTATTATTCTTTTGGCTCTCTTTTCTTTTCATATCTCCCCAATGTGGAAATTAATACTGTTATTAATTAATTACTGCACATTCAGCCATTATTATTCTTTTGCTAGAAAAATGCAATCTGTGCTGCTGATAGAAGTACAGTGGTACCTCGGGTTACATACGCTTCAGGTTACAGACTCCGCTAACCCAGAAATAGTGCTTCAGGTTAAGAACTTTGCTTTAGTCCACCAGTTTCATCTGCCATTCCTCCAGTGTGGGAAGCTCTTGTGTCTTCCAATACTTTGCGATGAGTATTCTTGCTGCTGTTGTTGCGTACATAAAGAAAGTTCTATCCTTTTTTAACACCGTTTGGCCGACTATGCCCAGGAGAAAGGCCTCTGGTTTCTTGAGAAACTGGCGGAAATGACTGGCAGAATCCGTGACCAGGGAGAAGAGTCGGCGGAGGAAGATTGGAAGAAATTCAAAGACTATCTGCAGAAACATTGCAAAATTAAAGAATGTTAGAGTGATGTTGGATTGAAAATAAGTGGCTTCCAGCTGTACAGGATTTAAACTTATATATAGATCAAGATTAAGGATTAGGATTAAAAAAAGTTAAAGGAAATGGAAATTTGGTTTTTAAGAGGTAAAATTTAATGTTATTTTATATTAAGATTAAAGATTGGGATTAAAAAAGAGGGAAAGAAATTGCTGGACAAATAATTTGAACTGGAATACAAAAGAGGGAGGTATGAGGAGGTCCAGAAAATAAGTAAATTTAAAAATGGAGATGAAAAGGTGGTATTGTTTTTAATTGTTTTCTTTTCTGTCTTTTGTTTTTTGTTGTTTTTTTTTTGGATTATGTATTGTGTATTTTTGAATTGTGTATTTCTTTTTTTTTGTTTTTAATTTTTTATTGGTGTGTTCTTTTTATTGGAAACTTTAATAAATATCATTAAAAAAAAAAAAGAACTTTCCTTTAGGATGAGAACAAAAATTGGGCTCTGGCGGCACGGCAGCTGCAGGAGGCCCCATTAGTTAAAGTGGTGCTTCAGGTTAAGAACAGTTTCAGGTTAAGTACGGACCTCCGGAACAAATTAAGTACTTAACCCGAGGTACCACTGTAGTACAACTCATGCAACACATTGGCGACTAATATACACACAGTAATTATCAAAGTGATTATATATTCTTTATCAATCTTCTGAGAAAAATACAAAACCTTATGCAAAGCCACAGAGACTTGCGAACTACCCAACCTAAGATGAACTTATATGTGATTTCAATGGATTTTCCAAGTGCTTAACTCAGTCTTTTGTTTCTATCTTTTTAGGTAAGATCATGAAGATACCAACAAAAGGTAAGTTCGGTGTTTTTCACAATACCGAGAGATGCTAGTGAAGTTGTAGATGGATGTTAATGAAGTTGTAGACAGGGTGCCGGCGTTTTGCACCTGTTTCGCCCTGGCGGTCCAAGTAATCAAGAGGCTGCTGTTCGCCCCCAATGGGGCCCTTTTACTGGGGCTTTCAGGTAGCACACTCCCAAGGTAGTTTTCCGGGCTTCTTCAGTGGTCTAATCTCAAAGCCTTGATACATATATTGATATTCACTAATAATAATTAAAACCAAATTTTATCAGAAATAACTTAATGCTCTTCTAAATAATCAATTAAATCAAAAATACATATCCATTATACATGAAATCAGACTTACTACAAAAAATTATACAAATATACTTACATTTCATAGAGAATACTATTTCTTGGCTTAAGCTTTAGAGAGTGATTTGCTTAACAAGGTTACCCTGTTTGGGTCTGGATATAAATACACTCTTTCATTACTGATTGCTCAACAGGTGTTTAACGTTAGTGAAAAATGAGGAGGTATAGGAGAGGATGAAGGAAAGGATGAGGTAGATGCTGACAATACTTACATCACATGTGTTTCACATACAGCTATCAGTGCCCATAACTATGGTCAAATAAACACAGAGATCAAATTCAGAATTCAATCCCACCAGCTGTAATGTTTTGAACAAAAATATTAATCTTATTTCTTGTTGCCTCAAAACTTTTTTGATGTCTTGTTTGCTGTATCTGCTGTATTTTCTGGTTTGCTGTATTTTTTCCTCTTTTATTGGTTTTGGGATGGAGACTATTTTGGAGTGGGTCCAGGTTTTGGGGATGGGCCCCCCTTTCATGATGTCATTGAATAGGCGGGTCATGTAGGGCATCAGGGGTTCTTTGAATTTCCTATACAATTCTGCTGTGAAGGCATCTGGGCCTGGGGCTTTGTGTGGTTTCAAGTTTTTGAGGACCATAACTATTTCCTCTGGGGTGATAGGGCTGTCCATGAATTCTTGTTCCTCATCAGTTAAGATAGGCATGGTCAGTCCTGCTAGAAATTTTCTGATTTCCTCTTCAGGTAGGTTATGAGAGGTGTATAGGTTGGAGCAAAATTCTGCAAATTCTGAGGTTATTTCTTTGGGGGAGAATGTTATGTTGCCGTCTTTTTTGGTGATGCAGTGTATTCTTGTTTTGAGTGCTTTCTTCCTACATCTAGTACTGTCATACCTCGGGTTGAAGTAGCTTCGGAATGAATATTTTCGGGTTGCGCTCTGCGGCAACCCTGAAGTAATGGAGCGCGTTACTTCCAGGATTCGCCGCTCGCGCATGCGCAGATGCTCAAAATGATGTCACGCACGTGCGCGGAAGCAACAAATCGCGGCATGCGCAGATGCAGGTTGCGTTCGCTTCAGGATGCGAACAGGGCTCCGGAACGGATCCTGTTCGCATCCAAAGGTACCACTGTAGTCTGGAGTTTTCCCCTCTGTATTCATAGAAGCGTTGTTTAGGGTATATAATGCTGATCATTGTTTTGTTGATTTCTGGGGAGTCTAGGTCTCTTCTTTTTTGTTCTATAAGTTGAAGGAGTTTTTTAGCTCCTGTTTATTTGTAGCGTGATGAGAGGGCAGTGATGTCTTGTTCTATTTTGCTAATTTTTGAGGTGGTTTGTTTTTTAAGGAAAACTTTCTCTTTTATGCAAGCTCCTCTGGTGACCGCTTTCATTGTGTCCAATAGGAGGGGGGTTGTTATATTGTCTACATTATTTTCCTTGAAGGAGTTTTGGAGAGTTTTTGTGAGACTCTAATTTGTTTGTTTGTGGTTAGGATGGGACTGAAGGACCATGATGAGGTGGTTTGTGTTCCCTCTCCTATTTTAACAGTGACTTCTACTGGGGCGTGATCTGTGATTTTTATGTTACCTATGTTTGTTGATTCCACTGAGGGGATCAGACCCTGTGTGAGCAGAATGTTGTCCAGTCTGGACACTGTACCATGGCGTCCGGATTGGAACGTATAGCTGGTGTCTCACGGGTTTTGCTCACCCCAAATGTCGTAAAGACCAGTTTTTTAACATTTTTAGTAACTTGTAAGAGTCCCTAGCTGTTGGGGGTTTCCTTCGGAGGAAGGTTGCCCATGGGGTTGTAAGGTGGATGTTTTTCAGGGATATGCCTCTCATATTTAGGTTGAGGTCACCTCCTAGGATTGCTTCCCCTTCAGAGAAGGAGAGGAACTAGTTTAGTGTCTTCTAGAAGAATTCTAGTTGTTTTGTGTTTGGGGCATATATGGAGCCGATTGTTTAATTTTGCCATCTAGTGTCCCTTTAGCGAAAATGAATCTGCCTTTTTTCCCCTTTAGGTCTGGGGTGATGTATTTATGATGCATACCATCCTCCTAGCTCTCCTGTACCTGCTTCTGCTGAACCCGCTTCTCCTGAACCTGCTTCTGAAGCTGCTTCAGCTGAATCTGCTTCGTCTCAACTGCCTTAACTGCTTTGCTTCTGAAGCATTGCACTGGAATTCTCTGGCGTCTCCATGGACACTGGAACCCAGGCATTATGACACAAATGGCTGCAAATCCCAGGTAACCAAACAGGGATCCTCCAATTTGTGGGTCAAAGTAAACCTCCCCAGCGGTCTGTTTAACTTTGGCCCACAAGGCCATTTTTCCACCGTCACACTCACCTGGTCTATGGGAGATGAACTGGGCAGGAGTTTTGGATCCATCTTCAGTTAGCTGCATAGACTCAGTATCCACTCACTGTGTGCTTTCTCCAACTCCACTGATTCCCTCAGATTTGGGGGCATTTGGGGACAGCACTCCACTGGTTTCTTTTCCTCGGCCTTCATTGGTTAATTAGTTGAAATGTCAGTTTGCTCAGAGCCCCCCCTGTAGCATTCTTCCACATGCCCCCACCTCTCCCACCTGCCCTCCAAGTCTGGCAAGAGAGAGAGGGGTGTGCAGAAGCGGTTTTTTCAGAACCGAACACAACAGAACCAGTAGATGCTGCCACCACTTCCTTATCTTAGGACAGCCCAGAAGAATAACCTAAGGAAGGGGATTACTCTTCAGCATTACTGGCCTGCCCCACCCTGTAACACTTTTCGTGACACAGGCAGAAATTCAACCGGTTTGGTAGGTGACTAAGTGGTCAGGCGTTAGACTTACCCAGCAGAAGGCACAAAAGACAAAACCAGAAAAAAAATCCTTTCCCCAAAATTTATTTAAAAAACATTATTATTCAAACTTAAAAGTTGGCACATCTCTTACAAGTTTCATACAGCAAAATAAAAACATTGTTTAACATCACTAACTAAAACATACTCACAACGAGAACAAAGGAGACTTAGAATA
This sequence comes from Podarcis pityusensis, assembly GCF_964106645.2. Classification (NCBI taxonomy): domain Eukaryota; kingdom Metazoa; phylum Chordata; class Lepidosauria; order Squamata; family Lacertidae; genus Podarcis; species Podarcis pityusensis. The sequence continues at coordinate 95,664,485 of NC_138030.1, read as the reverse complement.
GTTCGTAAGGTTCTTGGCTGATTCCGCATTCCAGGACATCAGGCAGGCACTCTACATCACAAAGATTGTGCATATGAATGTAGAGATGCTGGCAAGATGGTTAGCCTGGCATGATGGGCAGCTGCAAGTTGCAAACTCAGTTCCCTAAGATTTTATCCCTTGGGACCCCACGGGTATTCGAACTCAAGGACCAATCAGTTCTTCTGATTAATTAAGAATCGCCAATGATTACACAGAAGGGCGATAACTCAAGCTTGTTAGAGGAGTTTGATGGCTCTATTCACACAGAAACAACATCTTAGATAACCAGGTGTTAAGGCACACAAATCAACTAAAAAGCCTCCTTCCTGCAGATGGAGGAGATAACTTATTCACACTTTCAGAGCCAAGAAGTCTACGGTTAAAGAAACAGATACACATTCCCCATAATTCTCTAGTCTTTGGTTCTCCCACAATGCCTTTCCTTAGCTTGACCAAAGTTTGTCTTGCTCAGATTTCTTAACATCACTCCACCCCCACTCCACCCCCTTTTAAATCCTTTCCCCCCTGGGTGCGAAAGGAGAGAAAGAGGGGGGCTATCTCAGCAAGAAGTCCCATTCCTTTCAAAGGGAAGCAAAACAACGACCCCAGCTTCAAGGCTCTCTGTGCCTACTGGTGGAACTAAAGCCTTTTGCCTTCCATCCCTGGCAATCCCCCAGAATGGCTCCTTTATGCCCCCTCACTGCTAGCAGGGCAGCCAGAGCAAGAGACCCTCTACCTTCAAGAGAGGGTCTCCAGAGCAGGTCTCCCTCTTTGCAGGTGAACATCCCTCTCCTGATAGGCTGGAGGAACCTGTTATGGAAAAATCTAGGTGCGAGGCTGCTCAGTCACCAGCTTGTCGGGCAGAGCCCGCAGGTCCCTGCGGAATAAAGGAAGGAGTCCAGCCACCAACCGGAGCAAATAGCTGTAGACCAAAGTTTATTGTGCAACAGGTTCAAAGAGGAATTTTGAACCCCGAGGATGTGGTGACAATGACTTTTAAAACTTTCCCACCATATCCCAGAATACAGTTTGTACAGCATCATTGATACATCATTGCTACATCACTGACATGTCACAAAAGGGGGGGGGTTAGACAGGGGTTACACTGGTTTAACCTTGGCAAACATGTCGAGACAAGTCCTTGGAACAAGATTAGCATAAGCAGACATGTCAGGGCAAGACCCAGGTATAAGATTAGCATAGGCAAACACCTCTGAAGTCCCACCACCCAAAGTACCATATTTTTCACGCCATAAGGCGCACCGGACTATAGGGCGCACCTAGTTTTTGGGGGGGAAATAAGGGGGGATTTATTTCCTCCCCCCCAGCCCCAAAGAGCAAAGAAGCCAAGACAGCGAGCGGGATCCATCCCACTGGCTGTGCTGGCTTCCTCTTTAGCCGTGTGCAACCTCTCCAGCCGGGAGAGGCTGTACGCGGCTTTGGCAGAAGCCAAGACAGCGAGCGGGATGGATCCCACTCACTGTATTGGCTTCGTTTTTAGCTGCAGTGCTGGGGCGGGGGAAGCCCGAGCTTCCCCCGACCCCAGAACAGGTCCGGGAGCGGCGGCAAGGTTGTACGCAGCCTTGCAGCCGCTTCCGGAGCTTGCGGATAGCTGCCTGAAGCCCAGGGAGCGCAGCGGGAGTTGGCGCTGCACTCCCTGGGCTTCAGGCTGCTATCTGCAAGCCTTTGGAGCACAGGGGGAACTCCTGCTGCCCTCCGAAGGCGGGCGGATAGCTGCCTGAAGCCTGGAGAACGAGAGGGGTCGGTGTGCACCGACCCCTCTCGCTCTCCAGGCTTCAGCGAAAGCAACGCAAAGCCTCCGGAGCATGGAGGGAGCGCTCCCTCTGCGCTTCGGAGGCTTCCCGTTGCTATCGCTGAAGCCAAGGAGCCTGCATTCGCTCCATAGGATGCACACACATTTCCACTTCATTTTTGGAGGGGGAAAAGTGCGTCCTATAGAGCGAAAAATACGGTACAATAGAACTTCCTTTGCATGTCTGTACCCCTGGCAAGTCTGGTGATGGGATTAGGCTGTCCTTGGCCAACAACCAGCTCAGCAATTGCCACCTCTGGGCACTTCCTGGGGTAGGAGGTGTGTATACATGCCCTCACGCTTGTGGAGGTGGCAGGGGAAACAGTCATTTTTCCAAGGGCAAAATAGTGTTGAAATGGAGGAAACTGGCAAAGGAGTTGATTTTTTATGATTGTTAAAGCTAGGTAACTTCCCTGAGCTGTCAAGTCGAAAGGATACATTTATGTATAATATGGGTAACATTTAACAACTTTAAAGGTGTGCCCCCCCTGTAATTTCCATTACAAACCAGATGCTACCTATTTTAAGGCCCGCCCTATTCTTCCGACTGTAAATGGTTCTAACTTATTTCAAGGTTGCATTTTTATATTGTTGTAACCTCCCCTCGGACCGCGTGGTGAAGGAAATAAATTTCACAAAGCTTGCCAAAATATACAAGTCAAAATCCAATCTTTGTTGGAAATGTAAGGAGGCGGAGGGTACTGTGATGCACTCATGGTGGGGCTGCGGAAGAGTTAAAAAATTGGGGGGTTGCATTCATGAGGAATTTAAAAGGATGCTCAAAATCTCTATAGGGAAAAAACCCAGAGGCTTATTTATTGAGTATACTGTTCAAGGATGTACCACAAGACAGGAAAACACTATTTTTATACGCTGCTGCTGCAGCAAGGCTCCTACTAGTAGCAAAGAACTGGAAAGGAAATCACATCCACACAAAAGAAGATTGGTTAAACAAATTAACAGAATTCATCGAAATGGCAAAACTAACCGCATCACTAAGATATCAAACAAACCAGAATTTAAGGCAACAATGGAAATGGTTTGAACACTATACAAGCAAACACTGCTCCAAAAACAACACGTTGATCTGTTTAGATTAAGTTTGTAAAGTTTTGATTTAGAAAAAACAATAGTTGTCAGATGGTAATGGTGGTTGCTCGTGAGTAACCAGTCAGGACTCGGACCTGTCTTTTACAGGTTTTATTTTGGTGCAAAACTATTTACAGTGCAGAGCCACAAGTTCATGTCTGCCTCAATCGCTAGCAGAATCCGGGAGTGGTTGTTTCCGGGTCCTCCCCCAACATAATAGCTTAGTCACCCCCAGCCTTTTCCTTCTTTCTTTGCGTTTTACACCTCTGCGCAGGGTGGGCGACGGAAGAGGCGCGCTTCCCTCCTGGCCGGCTTGATCAGGAGTGGTGCTGAGGCTCCCAGCAGCACCCTCTGGTCCCTTCCCCTCTTGAGGTGTGGCTTTCCGCACCGCAGGAAGAAGAACTGCTTTGCAAGATTTTCGGCGGTTCCCTCTAACCCAACTGCCCCTCAGCTTCCCTTCCCTGTTCCGATGGCAGTCCCCTGAAAATAGTAAAACAAGAGGTTTAAGTATGAGAGATAAAAATTGCAATGTGAATAACAAAATTATAGGCTAAGTGAGGACAAGCACTGGTGGAAGGAAGTCACATGGGTGTAGGTAATTTTAATTTTTTTGTATGTTTAAGTAGGTTGTTGTTCAATGTTTCTGTTTCTATAATACAATCCCATTCTTTTCAGTTCAGGCAACTCCCCATTTACATGGGGGTTATGTTCTTAGGCACCACACATTTAAGTGAAATTGCATAAATTGGGAACACCATTGGAAAAGCCTGCAAACACCCTCCAAACCTCTGGAAACCATCAAAAAAGCATTTAGAAAACAAACAAAAAAGCTACCAAACCCTTCCACAGTTGCTCCCTCCAAGCCTCCTTGCTCAAACTCCAAGTCTCCACAGGCCTCAAAGGTTGGTGCTAAGGCTCCTGGGATTGCCAGATACTATTTTCACTTTTTTATGATCTTTTAGGGCTGTTTTGCCCCTTTTTGTGCTATTTCAGCATTCGCGGCAATGCGCGCAATCACACATGGCTCAAATGCACGTAAATGTGGAGTTGCCTATCACTTTCCCAAGAACAATAAATTCACTTAAAAAGAAGAAGAACTGGATTTGTTGTGCCAGGGGTCCCTAGTTCTTGGGGGTTTCCTTCGGAGGAAGGTTTGACTTTCTTCAGATTGTTTTATTGATGTTTCAATATTCTGTAAACCGCTCTGAGATTTTTCTTAAAAATATAAAATGGTATAGAAATGAAATAAATTATTATTATTATTATTATTATTATTATTATTATTATCACTCATACCTAAATGTTGATTTCAGTGGGTCTGAGTAGTTAGACAGCGCTGCAAGAGGACACTGCACAACACCCCGAAACCCATTTCCAACACTTGAAAAATTGCCCACCCTCTGCCAAACGAATGACAAAGATCACCAGCAAGACATACACTGTCCTGGCTTTGTTCTCTGCGAAGACCCGGAGCAAGAAGTCCCCTTCCTTGTTGGGTTCAAAGGTGGAAGGCACCATGATATACTCCCCCGGTGGCAGCTTGAAGCGGGTGCTGACCTCGCGCAGGTTGATGAACTGCTCGGATCGCGCCCGTGAGGAGTTTGACAGGAAGAAGCTGTGTTTCAGGTGTACGGAGGTCTGCCCCCTGAACTGCCAGAGAGGAGAAGACATGAGTTGAGCAAGCGCTTCACCTGTCAAACCCTCCTCTTGGAACAAGGGCCACAGCTCAGTGGAACAGCTCCTGCCTTGCAGGCACAAAGGTCCCAGGATCAAATCACGGCAGCTCTGGCAGACAGCAGCTTTCAACGTCCCTGTTCAAATTGGCCCTTTCTTTACCGTATTTTTTGCTCCATTGGACGCAGTTTTTCCCCTCCAAAAATTGAGGGGAACTGTGTGTGCGTCCTATGGAGCGAATGCAGGCTTGTGCCATAGAGAGGCTGGTGCTGGCATGGAGAGGCTGCACAGGGCTATGACTTCTTTAGCCCTGCGCAGCCTCTCCTGGCAGGGAGGGATTGCGCGAGGCTAAAGAGGAAGCCAAAGCAGCCAGCGGGATCCATCCCGCTTGCTGCCTTGGCTTGTTCCATAGCCGCGCACAACCCCTCTGGCAGGGAGAGGTTGTGCGCAGCCTGTACACTGCTCTTTGGGGCTGGGGGGGGGGGAGATTTTTTTTATTGATTTCCCCATCTAAAAACTAGGTGCGCCCTATGGTCCAGTGCGCCCTATGGTGCGAAAAATACGGTATATCAAGGACTGGAACCTTCCTTTCTTTTTGGAGGAAGGACTGTGGCTCAGCAGCCAGAGCACCTGCTTCTCACATCAAAGGTTCTAATTTCAACCCTCAGCAGCTCCTGATAGGCTTGTCTGAAAACCTGGAGAGCTGCTGCCAGTCAGTGTAGACAATGCTTAGATAGATGGATCAACGCTCTAACACTGTAGAAGTCCTCTATACCCAATTAAATTATCCCTTTATTCAGAAATAATGAGGACTGGAATCTTCCTTCCAAGCACTTGCCTTGACTGCAAAAGGTTCCTGCTTCAGTCCCTGCCAGTTCCAGATAGGGTGGGAAAGACTCCTGGCCTGGAACCCTGGACAGTCGCTGCTGGTCAGCGTAGTCAACATTGAGCTTGGGATAAAGCAGTTTGCCACACCCCTACTTATTTTGTTCTTTATGATGAGGACTAGAATCTTAGGTTTTTTTCCTTTTTAGCAGAAGGTCCACAGCTCAGCAGTGGAGAGCATGCTTTGCATGCAGAAGGCCTGGGTTCAATCCTGGCAACTGCAGACAGTGGTGGGAAAGACTGAAGCCCTGGAGAGCCACTGGCAGCAGGGGCGAAGGAAGGCTAACCGGCACCAAGGGTGGGGGGGCAGGGCAAACCGCCTGGCAGTGCATGCACAGCGCCGCAACGTACAGCACATGCGGCGCAGGGCGGTTTGCCAACGGCACTGCTTGAGCACCGTACGGACGACTGTGGGATCCCACTGCAGCCGCAAACGGAGGATCCTCCGCACGTGGCTGTGGTGGCACAATGGCCGGGGGCGGGAGGGTGAGCCCTCCGCAGGGTGCCTTCTTGTCACCCCCCTCAGAGATGGCACCCGGGGTGACCCGCCCCCCCGCCTCCCTCCTCCGCCACTGACTGGCAGACAATACAGACTCTCCTGGCCTGGCTCCTGGTCCTATCTTCTTACAGGACAGTAGACGCTCTTGCAGGGGCTTCCCATAGTTACAGGAGTTGCTCTTTTGCATACATACCTCAGGAGGCACCTGCAGGAGACAAAAGGAAGAGAGGAAGCGAATTCCCAAAGAAGGCAGAGGAAGGGCTCCAGATCCTGAGGGGCAGCTCTGCAAAGCCCTTGCCCGGTACCTCGTAGAGGGCCAAGCTGATGGTCTCCATGTTCTTGCCCAACCGCCTCTTCCGCCGCTGGTGCTTCTGCATCAGAGACAGGAGGAAACTGCCGCCTGGCTCCCTCCTGTCCTGGTCGTGGTCCATCTCTTCCAAGCAGATTTTGAACTGGGGGTTAATCCAGAATGTTGCTGAAGGAGAAAGAAAGGAAGGAAGGAAGGAAGGAAGGAAGGAAGGAAGGAGACTGTGGGGTACAAGGGTTCTGGGGAGATGGCAGTCAAATTCAACTAATGCATATTCTCATGAGTTAATAAGTTTAGGGGCAAATGGACACAGAGCTGTATTGCTAGATGGGCAGACTCAGAGCATGCAAATAGTAGAGAGCGCTCTGTGTGAGGTCATTTCCTGTTTCCAGTAGCAGGAAGAAACGAGAAATATAAGTCTGTCTTCTTCCTGCCACTCTCTTTCTCCAATATGTAATGAATGGACATATGGCTGTCCTTCATCCAGCTCAGGCTCACACCTGAAGCTAGTTATGCTGTAAAATGTAAATATTTTACCTGCATAGGTTTTTTTTAATAACAATTTTTATTAATTTTTCAGTTTTACATCTCAAAATAAACATTTTACATAATACCGTCCCTCCTTCCCCTTTCATGGTTCATTTTACTTATCTATCATTCCTGCATATTTTAATCTAATCGTTTCTCCATTTTACATCCTTTAAATATTTACCATACTGTTGAATTTATCTAAATGCTAAAAGCATTTTCAGTTGCACACAATTATTTTCTAAATATTCAGCAAAAAAAATCCACTCCTCTTTGAATAAAGGGTCTTCTTAACTCATTGCAGATCATTTCCCAATAGCCTTTAACCTTTTTACAGGTCCACCACATGTGAAAAAACATTCCTTCCGTTTCTCTGTGTTTCCAACACAGATCTGATCCAACTTTGTACATCTTGACCAACCTACTTGGGGCTAAATACTATCTATGCATCATTTTTATATAATTCTCTTTCAAAGTATAGCATGCAGTAAATTTCAAATTATTCTTCCAGTTTCTCCCAGACTTCCAGACTTCTCCCAGAAGTCTATGTTATGCCTTATATCCATTGCCCAGTGTGTCGCTGAAGTTTTGACTAACTCGTCTTTCATTTCCCATTCTAATAATAAGTTATACATTTTTGACAATAATTTATCCTTATTCCATAATAATTCTCTTTCAAACTGTGAGCTTCGATCCGGAAACCCATTTTTAAAATCTAATTTAAACATACAGTATCATATATTTGATGATACTATAACCAATCCTTACTTCTTCCATTGCATAGTTCTACGCTGCCTTTGCTGTGAGCCAATCCAAGACTATTCAGTAAGTAGACACTATTTTTAAGCTTACTTTACAAGTTGTTGCCTGTTTCTCTGTTATGCGGGCTAACAAAGAGGAAGCCAGCTTATTTCATAAGCTGGAATTTCTCAAAAGGGAAGGCTTTGCAGACTAATTTTCAAAGCTTCTGTTTTCGCTGCCAAGGATGGGATTTTAAAACTTAAACAAAAACAAAAACACCACAGGAGACTGGAGGGGCGAATTGTAATTAAGATATCCTCTCCTACCTACTAAAACCCATCCCACACGACTCACATCACGTGTCATGTGAGCTACCTGGGTAGTTTATGCAGCCGCCAGCCATGCTCCCCCCACTGACAGGTTCTGTTGCAGAGTGCCATTTTTCACTTCTGGAACTTGCACAACTTCAGTGCGTCTGGCGTGAGGTTGCAAATCTCAAGGCGGGAGAACTCCTGAAGGATGTCTTGTAAGGACATCCTAGGAGAAGGAGACAGGTCGTGAATTCAGATCATGCACTCGCTCATTGGTGACATGCAGGCATCTTTAGAAATGTGATCCCTAAGACAAATGGAAAGGGAGGGAGGGAGAAGAAACCCTGAGGCGGGTGTGTTTCCTGCAGCTATCGGGAGTTTCCCATCGATGACCGTGACCTGACAGTTTCAAAACAGCCAAGCCAGAAAGAAAACAGCCAGACAGGAATTGTAGGAAGGCCAGAGAGAGTGAGGGAGTCACGTAGTCGTATGATCAGAGGGCTCTGCGGCTGCTGCTTCACAATGAGGACACAGCCGGAAAGGCTCCAATGTCCTTTCAAAATTGTACTTCTTGTCGTAACAGAAAACGAGTCATGCTGATAAAACACAGAAAAATAAACGACAGGCCAGCAGGGAAACAGCAACCAGAAATTGCATGAAAATCTTTGCCTTCCAAGTTATTCTGTCTACCTGAAGAAAACAGAAAAACTGCTCCCCCACCCGTTTCCAACATATAAATTTGAGCAACTTTTTTTCTTTGGGATGGGTGGTATCTTGGGCGTAGCCAAGATTTATGTGGGGGGTGGGGGTGGGGGGGGGCAAGACATGCACCTGTCATCACCCTCTGTCTGACTCTGTCTAGCAGATTTGGAATGAAATGTCTCAGCAGCCGTCATTTTAAATTACTTTCTTTTGATCCCAAGTGCTCATAAAAATCTGTCAAAATCCTTCTACAAATTTCTACTTTTAGTTAAGTGTTTTTATTTATTTACTTGATTATGGGTGGGGGCAGCTGCCCCACCTGCTCCCCCAGCTACACCCATGGGTGGTGTCCAACTAACTCCCACTCCAGAACACACCCACTGAAATCAACAGACATGGCTAAGGGCTTCTCATGGACACCTGGCTGCAAAAACTGGAAGGACTCCCTTTGGCCTGATCCAGCAACCAAGTTCTTCCTAGGATCTCCTATACAAGGACCACAGCCTTGCCCTGCAAGAAGCAGGGGAGGGAGGTGGGAAAGAACTAAGGGTACGCGAGAGAGACCTGGCTGCAGTGACCCCCAATCTCTCCCTGCTTTTTGGGGTGCTTAGTGCCCATCCCTGGCAGGCAACCCTACAGTCTCAGATGAACCCTCCTTACCCAGAGCTCCTTGACAGACACCTGTGTGGGTCGCCCCGTCCACAGAAGAGAGCCACTACCGAGAAGGCCCTCTGCCTTGTTCCCTGTAACCTCACTTCTTGCAGTGAGGGAACCACCAGAAGACCCTCGGCACTGGATCTCAGTGGAGATGGGGCTGGAGATGCTCCCTCAGGTATACTGGACTGAGGCCGTTTAGGGCTTTAAAGGTCAGCACCAACACTTTGAATTGTGCCCGGAAACATACTGGGGGCCAATGTAAGTCTCGGGGGCCACTCCCAGTCACCAGTCTAGCTGCCGCATTCTGGATTAGTTGTAGTTTCCGGGTCACCTTCAAAGGTAGCCCCATGTAGAGCACATTGCAGTAGTCCAAGCAGAAGATAACCAGAGCACGCCCCACTCTGGCAAGACAGTGCTCAGGCAAGTAGGGTCTCATCCTGTGTACCAGATGGAGCTGGTAGACAGCTGCCCTGGACACAGAATTGACCTGTGCCTCCATGGACAGCTGTGAGTCCAAAATGACTCCCAGGCTGCGCACCTGGTCCTTCAGGGGCACAGTTACCCCATTCAGGACCAGGGAATCCCCCACACCCACCCGCCCCCTGTCCCCCCAAAAACAGTACTTCTGTCTTGTCAGGATTCAACCTGCTTCACTCCCCCCCCCCCCGTCATCCAATCTGCCTGCGCCACAGATTTTCTCATCTGGACACTTGCATCAGGATACAATCTCCCTTGATGGATTGATGCAATTGAGTCTACGGCCAAACTTGAAGCGTGGCATATTTGGCTATAAATTGGGGGTGTTGAAATCCATATTCCTGACTAAACATGTGCACTTTTGCATGCAATCATTTTTATTTGATTTTTTGGCAGTCCAACCGCAAGCCTGTCTTCTCGGAAGTTTATATCCCACGGAATTCGGGAGCACTTGTCCTCGCCCCCCCCCCCCGGGTTTTGTAGGTTCCCTCCTCGTCATTTAATTTGCAGGCCGTCTTTCCAGAAGTCAAACCACGAGCTCTAGGCGGCGAAAGGATTTGCGTAGTTACAAAAGTAGCCACAAACCACGCAGGTAAAACACATCAAAAAGTGCAGAACAAAACAGAGCTATAAATCGTAACGTGAGATCTAAAAATAAAGCGCCCCCCCCCCAAAGACCATTAACAACAACTCGGGCATTGTGGAGTTTTTGCTGCTGCTGCTGCTGCTGCTTTGGATCTGAATTTGGGCGCGCGAGGTCCCGCCCCCGCCCGAAAGCGGCGCCTTCTGCGCAGCCGCGCCGCGCCGCCCCCGCCCCGCCCCCGCGCTGCGCCCTCGTCTCTCTTCTGCCTCGCGCGCGCCGGACGCCGCTGAGCCGCCCTTCTCGCCGCCCTTCTCGCCGCTGCCATGCCGGGCCTGCTGCTGGGCGACGAGGCGCCCAACTTCCACGCCGACACCACCCACGGCCCCCTCCGCTTCCACGACTTCCTGGGAAACTCGTGAGTAGCACCACGGCTGGCTAAGCGCCGCCGCCGCGCAAGGGCTGCGCTCCCGAGGCTGGCGCTGCGCAGCTGCCCGCTCTCTCCTCCTGGGCGAGGGGGCTCCGCTCTCGGGGCCGAGGGGCCGGCGGGCTGCGCGAGGAGGAGACGCCGCGGGGCCCTCCAGCTCGAGCACGTGGCTGCTGCTCCCTCCCCAAACAAGCCTGGGCGCCGAGCGGCGCTTCTCCGCACCCTCGGACTACAGTTCCCGGGAGTCTTGGGGCGGGGAGCCGCGCACTTGAAGGCGTTTTCATGACCCCTTTTTGCAACCCGCCGCCTTGGGGGAAGGACCCCGGCAGCGGGAGGCTGGCGAGGAAGACAAGGCTGCTCCAGCTGCTGTCTCTCTGCCTCCCTCCCCCCACCCCGATCGCCGCCTTGGGAAGAGCCCAATGTTACTCTCTCGCGTTTTTCTGAACGCATTCCGACTTTACTAGTATGCTGCATTGAAAGAATTAATATCCTAACAGGTGGGGTGCAAATAGTTGTAGTAAGTAAACGAATACAGTGGTGCCTCGCAAGACGAAATTAATCGTTCCGTGAGTATCTTCGTCTAGCGGTTTTTTCGTCTTGCGAAGCAACCCTATTAGCGGCTTAGCGGCTTAGAAAAGGGGGGGGGAAAGCGAAAAAAATATCTCAAGACTCGCAAGACATTTTCGTCTTGCGAAGCAAGCCCATAGGGAAATTCGTCCTGCGAAGCGCATTGAAAACGGGAAACCCTTTCGTCTAGCGGGTTTTCCGTCTTGCGAGGCATTCGTCTTGCGGGGCACCACTGTATATACAATTCCGTATAAAGTGAAGGAAGTGTAGGGCAACATGTGGAGCCAACCTTTGGCTTCGTGCGGGGGCTCTGAAGGGAGGGCTTGGAAGCTGGTCTGCTCATTCCTGTAGCTTTTTGCTACTACACTGCGCTAAACTAAGCCAGGGTTGGGCTTGGTGTGTCCTCCAAACCAGGACTCATGGTTAACTGTTCTTTGAGACCTTTAAGCGTTGGTAAGTCGTACAGTGGTACCTCGGGTTACATACGCTTCAGGTTACAGACTCCGCTAACCCAGAAATATTACCTCAGGTTAAGAACTTTGCTTCAGGATGAGAATAGAAATCGTGCTCCAGCGGCGCAGCAGCAGCAGGAGGCTCCATTAGCTAAAGTGGTGGTTCAGGTTAAGAACAGTTTCAGGTTAAGAACGGACCTCCAGAACGAATTAAGTACTTAACCCGAGGTACCACTGTATTTCTTTCACAATGCCTCCATGCCCAGTGATTGTAAGAAGATAAGTGAGATTCCAGTGCTGTATTTGAAATGCAGTACATGAGTGGCATTTCAAAAATGTTACCCATCAATGGTATGTTAAGCATTGTAATACAATCCTGTGGCATAGTCATAGAGCACACTATTTGGTCTTAAATATGCTAAATAGTCCTTAGGATTCCGTGAAGTGCTTATGATTTGGGCAGGTTTCCATCTTCAAGAATATTTTTTCAAACTCCTTGTTCACTTTAAACTTGATAGGTTAGGCAAGAGAAATTATGCAGTGGTCTTTAAAAATTCAGGGAATACATTCAAATAGTATCTATAATACAAAAAAAGCACAAAAAGTTTATATACACATGCCATATTTCAAATAGCAGCAATAGGCTTCTTGCTCATAATTGATATAAAAATATGCTGCACTCAGTATTATCTCTTTAGTTCAAATGTGTTATTCTTATTTAGTTGTACTAGAGATCACACAGTGACTTTGTGAGTACCCCCCCCACACACACACTGCTAAAAGCAAGCTTGAGAACATTGTGTGCTGGAGCTTTTTCATGTGGGCAGCAAACAACACAAACAGCTATTTTAAAAGATGCAGAAATATGAATGTTTCTAAATTCATGTTTAACTTGTATATCTTAAATTGCATTGCTAACTGACTCAGTAAATATTTGCTTTCTTTATAGTTGAGGAATGACACTGCAGTTCCAGAGTTTAAACAATAAAATTCATCTCCAATGCAGTGTTCTAACACGCAGTTGCGATAGTCAGGAGACCAAAGGATAAATTTATGGTGCCTGACGCCACTTATTGAGGCTGAGTGTAATGTTTGACTAGAGAATGAACCTTTGCAACAGGAAGGTGTTGGCCAAGATGGCCTGGCAGAAGATGTTACTTGGCTACAGGGCAAATAAAATGCTTACTATATCCACTGAAATCTAGAGAAGCGTTATGAATGGGCTGCATAATTCGCTTTTTAATTTGGCTTTGTACGCTCTGCAGTAATTCTAAACCACCTGTCAGGCCAATATTGTTGTAAAATGCATGTCGAAACCAAACCTGATATTTCAGGGTTCCAAAGTACACCTAACCGACTCTGAGAGCTTCCTCTGCTTCTAGGATAACAGGAAGGTGCTTTTCTTCTCCCATGGCTAAGGCCTACGTGTTAGACTTACTGACGCTTCCTTAAGCAACTTTCTCAGTTCTTTCCCCTCACAACCAGTTCTCAGGGCAGCCATCATAAAGGGAAGACATCATTGGAGTAACATGCTTTTTTGCAAAAGGAAGCAGAACTTATCCAAATATTAAGACACCAACTGTGGAATGTCTCATGAAGCCAAGTGATCAAAGTTGCTTTTTAGTGTTCCTAGGCTTTGTTTTTAAAAAAGAAAGTAGGGGGCAGAATCTGGGAAGACATGAAAATCCTTAATTAATGGTTATCCCATTCTGTAATGGAACCTTGACAAATTACCATCTGCTGAGTAAGCTTAATATCTGCTAGAAGTGGGACAGAAATCCTAGTTAGACACAATTTCAGTAGCTCTGGGACTTCTTCAAAACACCTTCTGAGTGGTCACTCCTTTTGAGTTATATATCTATGTGGTATGCATGCATTTATTTCCTCGCAGAATTCTGAGGCATATTGCCTAAAAAGTGTGTGCCTCCTGGAGGAGTAGGGTGTAGAGTAGGGTATACATTTCACGACACTCGGTGACTTTAATATCACCTTAATGTAGCAAAGGGGGAAGCAGTTTACAGTGAGGTTTGCACCCATAGCAGTAATGTGCTAAGCTGCCTAAAATGACAATGCCAGTACTTATTCAGATTGTTTGTACTATACAATTTGTACTATACAAAAGCACTGCTGACTCAGGATACCTTATCAAACAGGAGCTGTCATTTTAATCAAATAATGTTGGCAGGCTGTGTACTATTGTGGAAAGCTATGGTGCATGAGGCTCCCTGAAAGACTTACAAAGGCAGGGAGACCAGTTCTGAGGGGTGGAGGTAGTATTAGCCGTCAGTGGAGTGTCAACCGTGTGATGCTTCAGTTAAGAAGGTCATGGAGTCATGGAGACTGAAAACTCCAGTGAAGAATGAAACTCTTGCTGCTGCTGAAGGGAATGAATGTCAAAGTAAATATAACAAAAAGTAGGGAGTCTAAAAAGGACATTGGCTTAGTTTTAACTAACAGGAAAAAGAAACTTGAATTGTTCAGTCTGATTAGGAGGTCTTAAGTAAGTTTTGCAATACTTGATTTCAGTGTTACCCTACCCATCAAGACAATGCCATGTTGTTTTTCTTTCAGATGGGGCATCCTGTTCTCTCATCCACGAGATTTTACACCCGTGTGTACAACAGAGCTTGGCAGAGCAGCAAAGCTGGCACCAGAGTTTGCAAAGCGTAACATTAAAATGATAGCCCTCTCTATTGATGATGTCAAAGACCATCTCTGTTGGAGCAAGGTATTATGGAGATAAATAGCAGCATAAATCAACTGAAGAAGTGTAGGACTTGCAGGCTTGGCTCACACATGGACTTACACACCCCACCCTCCCATCCTTCTCTGAGAAGAAGAGAAGCTTCTGCCACTGGTGGAGGAAGAGGCGTGCGGGGAGAGCGCACCGCCCCTGGCAGCGCGATCCTGGCGGGGAGCCATCAAGGCTGCCCCACCCGCGCTGGGCACCACGCCCCTACGGACGGCGTGCCACGCCCCTGGGACACGCACCAGCCCTGCCCCCACCGGCTCTCTGCCCCCCAGTGCCGGAGCACGAAGCTTCTGCATCCGTTTAACCAGAGTTTAGCATTACAACTGAATCCTAAATGGTGGTTGAACCAAACTGTGGCCTTTTGAAACAAACCAGGTTCATAAACCATGATTTGAAATTGGTTTGTTTCCACTAATTGTAATTAAGAATAACTGCAGTTCGTTTCTGTTTGGATGTTGTGACAAGCTGCAGTTAATGCATGTCGAAAGTAAAAGCTCCCAAAATCCTGGCAGATGTGCCAGAGTGTATTGCTAAATGTAGAGGCAATATTGTATCAAAAGTATATCCAACACTAAAGCTGTTATATGCTGCTATACTAATAACTTTGCTGATCTGACACGTGGGCTATTCTGTGACAATAATAGTGATGTTCCTTGTATAATATGGTTCCGAAACAAGAACTATCAGATAGACAGTAGCTTCATAAAACTCAAGACTAGCACCAAGTTGATCCCTTTACATTGATAACTTGCAGTCCCTGAACCCTGATCTTTATAAAATGGATTAAGATTAGTCTTCTTAGTGATGCTGATGCATGCTAGAGCTCCACAAGGCAGAACACTGGCATCTAGGCTCTAAAGTGGACACAGAACCTCAGATTAAATCTGCACCGTGTTCCAAAACTGGGCGCCATGATTAGGAGCAGGGGGCTATGAAGTAAGTAGTGGATGTGTTGGAAGTCTGCAGCTAATGTCCCTGTTTGAGCATGTAACTGAAATAATTTGCATTACATTTTCATGAGTAGGGTGAATGAATTTTTTATTGTTTAGTAATCTATGAATACTATTCTATAGTATAAATTGTTGCTCTTCTGTTCGAAACCAGTCTCTATACTATATTTGGACTTTAATGGGGAATTGAAAACAATTAACAATGGGTTTGTTTTGATTTTTTTTTGCATATTGCTTCTTGTTAAAAGAAAACTTTCAGCTTAAATTGACTTTGAGGAATTAACTGCCCTTTTACTTAGAAGGATCTATCTGCCTCAGTTTGGGATGTGTAAAATGATTAAAGTCTAGCCACAAATATACCAGGAAGTGTCCCTTGCCAAGTTGTGCAATATGCTCTTTTAAAATGCGGTGCCAACTAGCTGGTATTGCCACCCTGTCAAACCAGTCAGTTGTCTGAGAGCACAAGGGAAAGGCTGTTGTGAAGCCATATTATGTGGTGGAGAGAGTTATTTCAGGACAGAACTCTTTGTTATGCAAATATGTTCTCCTTTCCATGCTCTGCTTGACACTTTCTCTACTTAATGAAGTACATATAAAGCAAATGCAAAATAAGATTGTATAAACTTGAGAATATATTTTATTAGAAATATATGGAACTGTTCTATTTTGTTTTGGATCCAGGGCAGTAATAACAAATTGAATATTGCTCCCAATACATGGCAGTTATATTTAAAATGGAAGTGTGCCATTTCACTAGTTGTCAAAGGTGAAAACTAATTCTGGTCTGTTAAAAAGAAGTCGTAGCAGTATCATGACTCCTTTATTAGGTTCAACTTAAAAGCCAAAGTAGTGAGGAAGTATTTGAAAGCTTATTTGTGACTAGTTGGTCCTATTAAAACAAAAAGAAAGTGTTTCTCTAGAGAGTATGGACATCTGGTGGTTGGATAATAGGATATAAGGAGAAAAATAAAAGTTATGTCACATTTTATGAACAAAGGTTGCCTGTCTTCAGAAGACATTGTAGCTAGGTGAATAGTAGCATTTGTGTTGAGACTTCAGTTGAACATCAAGATGCCATCTGTGTTGACTGAAAAACTTTTTAATGTTCTGCTGAGGAAAAAATGCATATATATTAGTTTTGCGTAGAATTAAGTTTCAAAGAAAAGTTAACACTTGGAAATGAAGCCTTTGACTTCAAGACTGACTCTAGATTGACTGTAAGATTCTCTAGTCTAGAACATATCACCTAAGTTCACTTGCAGATCACTAATGTGTCCTGGGAACTTGCAGGACACCTCAAAGGAGTTACTCAAATCAAAGGTTCTTCTTTTGGTGTGTATCTTAAATCTTCCACCTTAAGCTTTATGCATAAGGTTCAGGCAAATGGGGGAAAGCAGTATTAGATTATTCTAAATAATATATAGTATGTTACACTTTTAGGCCTCCTGTTGATGATGATGTTTAAACTGCTTAGTCACTTCTTTGTCATATCTTTGCCAATAATTTCTTTGTCATAACTTTGCTACTGCCTTCTCTGCCAGTTCCCTCCACTCTTTATGTGTGACATGCTTTGTGGCTAGTTCCTTAGTGCTAGTTCCTTAGTGCAACTGCTCTCAGCTTGTTGCCTTTCTCCCATGCAGCCTGTGAGTCAGCCTGCACTCTCACTTGAGAGGAGGCTTATAGAATCTTACTTGTATAATATCTGAAAAAAAAGTTTTAACAGTTTCTGCACCACTACAGTTTCTGTAGTGGTAAACATGCTGCTATCGCCAAAGCCCTCAAGAATACTTCTTACAAACAGATTGATCATTAGCAACTTGCTGTCAAGTACTTACTGTTGGGCTGAATGAGATTGGTAATCATGATTATCTGTGACTCTAGTTGTAGTTTACAGTGTCACTTACCTAAAGGAGTCCCCATTTTTTTGTTGACGGAGTCTTGCACACCTGCATCAACAATGAAATATTTTAGCCCTGTCCTCAAACAGGCGGACAACGTGTGCTTTGCTTGAGTGACATACCTAATTTCTAAGTTACCATGCGTAGGGTTAGGCTGAACGTGTCATATAATTCCATGGAACTTACATGTAAGGCCTAGTTCTCACTGAGATGGTAAGCCTGGGCTTGGGCTGAAGACCACTTCAGATTTCAGGGACAGCTTCACTTGACTGAGGCTTCAATCCTATACAGGCTTAAAACCTGGTAAAAAGTGCAATTAAACTGAATGGAACCAAACAGATGTGCATAGGTTTGAATGTGGATTTCTCTGTAAAGAAAATGCTGTTTAAACACAGAAGACTAGTTTGTTGGCAAGAAGCCTTGAACCCCTCTTCCTGGATTGCTTTTTAAAGATACCGCTGTATACCAGGAATACGAGTCATGTGAATACCACTTGTCGTCTTTCCTATGTTCTTTTGTACCAGTGACACAACACTAACAATTTTCTCCCCTGTAGGACATCAATGCCTACAATGGAGACGAGGCCAAAGAGCAGCTCCCCTTTCCCATAATTGCTGACTCAAAACGGGAGCTTGCAGTCCAGCTGGGCATGCTAGACCCAGATGAGAGAGACAAGGATGGTATTCCTCTGACTGCCCGTGTGGTAAGTATTGAGGGCCTCTAACACTGCAGGCTGCAATTAGCTTTTCATTCTTTGTTTTATGGGATGAACAAACTTTTAGCCTCCAAGGGCCACGTGTGATGATGGGTGGGTGCTTAGGATCAGGCTAGTGACCCATCTAGTCCAGGATCCTGTTCTCGCAGTGGCCAACCAGAGCCTGCAGGAAGGCTGGAAGCGAGACCTGAGTGCAACAGCCCTCTCTCCTTGGGGGCCAGAAGCCAGTTGATGTGGCAGTGCCTTGGGCTGTTATTCAAACACATGCCCATGCACATACACACTCATATTCATTCTCATTGATTCACACTTTCTCACACCAACAGCTGGACACCAGGGATAGCCTATTTTGGGACAGCAAAACTGATTGGATTTGGAAGACTGGAGAATGATTGAATCCCCAATGTTCCCATCTGGAAAAAAATGTTGGTGGGGTCATAGCCACACTATTTTCTGTTTTTTTAGAATTGACAGTCATTTTGTGACTCACACTCACCAAAGTACTTTCTCTAAATTCCAAAGTTACCAAAAAAGATGGGTGATTCTAGGGTAGTATTATTCCTGTCTTTTAGATCAGTTACCTTGTGGGGAGAAGCTGCTAACCTTCAGAGATATTCAAAATTCTTTTGAAATCTTCCCAGTTTTACCAGAAAATAAATTTTATCACTTTTGCCTGTTTAGGACTACAAATTCAGGGCAGAAATATTACAGTCAGATCATTGTATGCCAGAAGTCAGATGAGAACACTTCCTGTAAAGTAGACCTTTCTACTACAGACAACTATAGTTCAAAAATATTTTTGAAAAGGAGTGAATGTGAGGGATGAGTTGTAAAAGAATAGCTCATCTGGCATGATTTTCAGGTTCTCATTCTGTGGCTTTGCTTTTATAGGTATTCGTCTTTGGCCCGGACAAGAAGCTCAAACTCTCTATCCTCTACCCAGCAACCACTGGCAGAAACTTTGATGAGATTCTAAGAGTGGTTGATTCCCTACAGCTAACAGCTGCTAAGAAGGTTGCTACCCCAGTTGATTGGAAGGTAACTATACTTTGTTAACATTAAATTCTGAAGTTTCCTCACACTGTCAGATAGCAGTACCCTGCTACATATGTGAGTCTAAATTCAGCTTCTGTCTTCTGGGAAGGGGAAGTTGCATCCAGTTCAATTAGGATAAACTAACTAGGAAACAGCGCAGTAAGCGTGAATATGTTGTTACTTTTATTCAGTTAGCTAGAGCAACTTACCCCGGGAGTCCCAGTGATACCATTATTATTGACCTAAATAATTTGCTGAAGGAGGGCCACTTACTCCTTTTGGTTTCTGAAAAGATCAGCAGATATGCCTCTGAAAGCTTCAACTGAGTCACCAAGGCATTGTCTTTAGGGACCAGATAGTGGGACTTTTGAACCCTGCTGCTCTGTTTCCCCTTCTGGCTCTTGATCCATATTCCACTATCCCTGTGGCTGTAAATTACAGTTCCTGATTTACAGTGTCAGCATAAGCTGTTCAAATGAACAGTTTGATAACTAAATTGACCAATTTCCAACTGTGGGTTCTGGGACTATATAGATTTTATTGTACATTATGAAAGTGTGGTATTGAACATTATTTACAGTGCAATCTTATGCAGGTTTACTAGGTAAGCGTGCCTAGGAATGCAGCTTGGTTTATTCACTACATTTATATACTTCCTTTCTACCATGGCATTAAAGGTGGTTCACATAGTTTAGATTGTACACTGCCTTTATTGGCTTCACAGAAAGACAGTATATAATGCAGTACAAAAATGAAAGAACGATGAAACTGTCTCTGGCCATTGGTGTATGGTCTTTTGCCTTCCCTTAGGGCACACAGATACTTAAATAACATCCTTTTAAAAGACCAACTTTGCCTTGAACTGATGATGTGTGTGAGAGATTTCCATTGCTTGACTGAAACTGGCTCCTGCATTTGTGCAATCTTATACAGCAGGCATTTATATGTAGTACCATATTGGCCCGAATATAAGCCACACTTTTCCCCCAAATCCCAATCCAGAAAAGTTAAAGTGCGGCTTATATTCACAACCTTATGATATTGCTGCTGAAACAGCTGCCCAGGAAATCTGGGGTGTGGGACAGCAGCGCGCCACCCACCTGCAACTCCCAAGCCGGTTTGGGGAGGCAGTGTTGGGGGCAGTAGTGTCAGGAGGTGGGCATGCAGCACAGTCGGAACTGGCGCACGCCTCCCCCCCCCCCCATTCTGGGTGGCAGAGCCAGGAGGTGGGCCGCACCCGCAAATAAGCCTTGAATTTTAAAGGTCATGCTTATTTGTGGGTGCGTCTTATATTCGGGCCACTATGGTATGTAGGGTTTGTCTGTTTGCATCTTACATATGCATTGGGGAATATCCATGTGGGAAACTGAATATATACTCCAACTTCAGTGAAAGCTTCTATGTAAGAGGATCGGTGTGTTTTTCACAAATGCAATAAGCTTCAACAGACTGAAGGTTCTGGTCTTCACTGACAGAACTGGAGGATCAGAGGGTCTGCAGCTCTCTTTAAGTATGGCACTTCTTACTAAAAGTCTCCCCTCCTTCTTTCCTCATGAGCCTGGGGACCAGGTCATGGTGATTCCAAGTGTACCAGAAGAAGAGGCTGACAAGCTCTTTCCAGGAGGAGTTTGCACCAAAGAACTTCCATCAGGAAAGAAATACCTGCGTTACACCCCTCAGCCTCAATAGCAACTGTGAAGAGATCGAACAAACCAGAATGCTGATCACGGGGGCTCTGTAGGAAAAGCTGCTTTAACTATCTTGTGTGGAAGTAGATTTGCCAAGTACACAATATTTAGCAGAGTGACTGAATCCCAGCTAGTCATCACGGGGTTGTTCTGTTCAGACATGTGATCAGTTGTCATGGGTTTATTTTAAATGAATAATCAATTTTCTGTTCTTTAGCCATGTATAAACACACTTTTCGGATAACAGATTATTTCTTTGTCACTGAAAATTTTAGTAAGTTGGCAAACAATCTCTCGTGCTGCTATGTGCAGAAAATCTCAAAATAAAACTGTTCAGCTAATCACTGTACAGGCTGTGGGGTCAAATGAGGTAGGGTTCTTGAGTACAGTTCACTTGAAATGATTGTGACTAGATTGTTTGCACAGCTGAAGCTTGTTGCAGTTTTCCTGGGCCTTTATTTCAAATTAATTTCTTCTACTAATCAAATGCCTAAGCTGGAAAGGCTTGTATTAACCACCTAGTCTGTATTGGTTACATTGGATAGATGGCTATACCAAAAAGACTTTCAACCTTTTTTTTTTTGTTTTTTGTTCTTCTTATTCAGGAAGTAAAACTAGCTATTAAAATGTGTTGTCTGCTATCCAGTAATTCTGTAATATATAAAATCATGCATTTTTGAAATACAAATTGTGCAGTATACAAGGTCTCTATTCAGATCAGCTCATATAAACTGGGAATCCCCCTCAAATAATCTGTTTAGGCATAACTAGAATAACAATGCTAGAATGGAAACATGACTGTAGAGCAGGGGTGGCAAAACTGGCCCTCCACTATGTTCCTGGACTCCCATCAATCCCAGCCAGCCGGGCCAAAGAGAACTGTAGTCCAACATTTGGAGGGCCATAGGTTAGGTTGCTAGAGGTTTCTATAAAATATTGATAAACATGCCCCTCATCATAATGGACCACAGTCATACTCCGCCAGTTTTTTTCATTCTGCTGGCATCTGTTCATGAGAAACTGAGGTTTTCAACCTTTTTGAGTCCACGGCTCCCTTGACCAACTACATTCTGCAGCTCCCCTGTGGGGAAAAGTGCTCTGAGCCTCAGAAGCCCAGTTATGTCACCCGTTGCCTGCAGAGCCAGCAACCCCTTGCCCCTTTTTGAATGCCCTCCTTTGTGGAGTGTTCCCTCAGCCTCCTCTCCTTGGGAGTCCTCCAGGCAGCCGCTGCCACTGCCCTAGTCTCTGAGCCGCCCTCCCCACCCCAAAGAGAGTTGTCTCCTCACACTGCCCCACAGGGGCCTGAGAAGAGGATGCCCCCAGCCTTAGCGGCCCAATGGAGAAGAGCCAAAGGTGAATATGAGGCCGGCACTTTACTCACCTTGGGTGGCAGCAGCAGGCACCACCAGTCCTGCATGGCAGAAAGGCTCCCCTTTGGCACTGAGCTCTCAGCTGCCAGGCAGGAAATGCACACAGCAAGCACAAGAAAGGCCATCATGGTGCCTGCCTACCCTACCTCTCACTTGTCTGCCCATTTCCAACAGCAAAGGCTGGTGGTCTGGCTGGCTGGCTGGCCGGCCTCCCTCACCCACTTGCTTGCTTACTCAGCTCCTGGCAACCAGCACCCCCTGGCCAAGCCCCAGAGGCACCATTCACCTGGGGAGCTGGTAGCCAGGGCTGCTGCAACAAACAGCCACACAAGCCTTTGGAAGGCAGAGGTGAGAGGGTCTCGGGGGAGGGAGGGAGGGATGGAAAGAAAGAGGAACAGAGGCCAGTGTTGTCCACAATACGCCTGACCATCATTCAAGGCACCCCAGGGTGCCATGACACCCTGGTAGAAAACCATTGGAAAACAACATCTTAAATTTTGCAGCAAATTTTGAGTACACGTTGCCTTGCAACACTTTTGGAGCTAGCAGCATCACCAAGACCACTTTCCATACCTGTTTTGGTACTGTAAATTTAATGAACCCCTGGGGGTTCAAGCGCCATATTTAGTATTAGCAGTGCCTGTATTTCCTATTAGGGCCTAAATAGCTGTGATATGACGCATCTATTATAAGATTTCCTGATCTTTGATCAGAGCAGCACTGCTGGAAGAGTGTTGTTTAAACTTTTCCCCTTCTTCATTTTCCCTTGGTTCGCGCTATGGCTTTTTGAAAAAATGAATTGTTAGAGCACCTGCATTTTGTAAACTTCATCTTGAATGCATTATTTGGTCTTGCTTTTAGTCACTCTGACTTTTCTACCCTATGCTGCTGGTTACCAGCAGAGTGCTTTCAACTCCTAAGAGCATCTACTGCTTAAATATTGCAAACAGCAATGGAATGTAATACAGTGGTCAAACAACCTGCTGCAGAAAGGGAAAGGCTTATCTCATGCCTACCTCTGCTTTAAACACTTCAGCTATTGGATTTTAAAAAGTGCACTGGAGCATTTAATGACTTTTTACAATTTGAAAAGGGCTGCATAAGAAGATTAGTTGTATGAGCAGGAACAATGTGCTCCTGGGGCCAAGCCTTTTAAGTATTCCCTAGCTCAGGCCTTTGCTGGTTCTCATCAGAAAAAGTTGAATGTGGAAGAGGAGAAGAGAACCAACAAAACTTTATGAGACTAGGAAGTATTTTGTAGAAAGGCATTAATTCTAATAAAGTGATCCTACAGGCTTGCAAAGAAGAAAAGTTGCAGGCAGATTCCAAAAGGCAGGGCTCACATTGCTTAGCTGCATAATTTTATTATGCTTATCACATCATCATCATAATAAGCCAAGACTGGGCTCAGGGCGGCTGACAGCAGGTATAAAAACAATTGATTGAAATACAACTTAAAAACAAGATTAAAATGCAACATTAAAACATCAAATGCAGCCTCATTTCAGTAGGAACTCAAATCAAAAACTTTGGGGGGGATGAAAACGTCAAGTCATCACCAAGGCCAGCTATCCAGACTGGTCCTACGTGGGCCAGAAAAAAGCCAGGGAAGTCCCCAAATAGGAGTTCCATCACAGAAAGAGAAAGGAAAGAGGCGGAGGGGATCAGGTTGATTCCAAGCCAAAGGCCAGGTGGAACAACTCTGTCTTACAGGTCCTGTGGAAAGAAATCAGATCCTGCAGGGCCCTGGTCTCATGAGACAGAGCGTTCCACCAGGCCAGAGCCAGTGTTGAAAAGGCCCTGGCTCTAGTTGAGGCTAATCTGTCTTCCTTAGGGCCTGGGACCTCTAGGGTGTTAGTATTTATGGACCTTAAGGTCCTCCTTATAACTGTACAGTGTTTTCCATAGTAGATTAAAGAGCATACTTCTGACAGGTGGTGAATGTGTGCATTTACCAATATGAACTATGCTACAATAATTAAAAAACAATTAGACATTGTGGTCCTGGTAGACCACAAGCTTAACACGAGCCAACAGTGTGATGCAGAAACAAAAAAAGCCAATGCTATTCTAGGCTGCATCAACAGAAGTCTAGTGTCCAGATCAGGAGAAACAATAGTACCACTCTGTTCTGCCTTGGTCAGACCACACATGGAATACTGTGTCCAATTCTGGGCACCACAATCTAGAAAAGGATGTTGACAAGCTGGAACATGTATAGAGGAGGGCAACCAAGATGATCAAGGGACTTGGAAACCAAGCCGTAGAGGAACGGTTGAAGGAGCTGGGTATGTTTAGCCTGGAAAAGTGAAGACTAAGAAGAGATGATAGCCATCTTCAAATATCTCAAGGACTGTAACATTAAAGATGCAGCAAGCTGCTTGTCTCCTGCTCTGGAGGTTAGGACTCAAACCAATGGCTTCAGCTTACAAGAAAGGAGATTCCAACTAAACATCAATAAAAACTTTCTGACAATAAGAGCTGTTCAACAGTGGAATGGTCTCCCTCAAGAGATTTTAAAGCAGATATTGGATAGCCATCTGTCATGGATACTTTAGTTGAGATTCCTACATTGCAGGGGGTTGGACTAGATGACCCTTGGGATCCCTAGCAACTCTACAATTGTATTATAAAATTAAAACAATATACCTATATAAAATCTGTTCAAAGCATACACATACTTAACAATAGAAACAGCACAACATCAGCCCTTTCATTAAAAGCAGTTTCCAAAAGCCTGCTGGAACAAGAAGGTATTTACCAGCTGGCAGAAGAACAACATGGAGGGAGCCAGTCTAGCTTCTCTAGGGAGGAAGTTCCAAAGTATAGGAGCAATCACTGAGAAGGCCCTTTCGTAATTATAGGTCATATTGCAATAATCCAAATGGGATATAACAAATGTTAGTGTCATTGTGGCCAAATCAGATACCTTGCAAATCAGATACCTTGCAGATGGCCAAAACTCCCATTTGTATTACAGTTTTCACTAATGGGGAGACACAACCTAATTCCACATCGTGTGGAATGTGCAGGGTTTCCAAGGCAGATACCCAGTAGTACATCGGCACATCTTCATAAGAAAGATTCTCCGAAATAAAAATACAAAGAAAAATATTTCCATTTAGTAGGGGGGCTCTGGTACTCACGGGGCGTAGCCAACTTTGTGAAGATGGGAAGCATAATGTCCTCCAGCAACTGTTTCTGCTCCACAAAATCTTGCATAGTAGCCTCTTTTGTGTTTTCAAGCCAATCTGACTTGGCTTGACAGGCCTTCAGAGAAATATTCTGCACAGAGGGGGGAAAGTGAGTGTGTCATATGGGAAACTAACCAACCAATTGTAGCTAATCAGGCACTGGCATCTGCTGCCCAGTAGTAGTTCAGTGGTACCTCAGGTTAAGAACTTATTTCGTTCCAGAGGTCAGTTCTTAACCTGAGGTACCACTTTAGCTAATGGGGCCTCCTGCTGCCACCGCAGCACGATTTCTGTTCTCATCCTGAAGCAAAGTTCTTAACCCAAGGTACTATTTCTGGGTTAGCGGAGTCTGTAACCTGAAGCATCTGTAACCCGAAGTACCACTGTACATGTTGCTTGCCTCTGCTTTACTTGCAAAGTTGTAAGTAAGGAAATATTACAAAAACACTCTAGGTCTCCAATGCTCTCTCCAACAATGAAAACCAAAACCTGGGTATCACTGCTACTGGAACATCTCAAAACATGGTGGACAGCACACAAAAATGCATATTTATGATCCATAATTGTTGTATTTAAATATTGTGCATTCTCCACTATACCTTATCTTCTTTATTAAGCCTTCCCTGAACTTTCTCAGGATCAGTGATTGTTGTCTGGATTTGGAGGATCAAGTTCCGTAAATTCTGCTTGGCTTCTAAAAAAAAAGAGAGAGAGAGACAGAGAGATTAAAAGCCCTAGGTAAGTGTTCGTATTTCTGTACTAAATCTATAGTCAAAGGTAACAATGGCCATTAACTAAGAACCAGTCAGCATCTAAATCCAGACATTTTTATAAAGTTATAGGTTATCAATTGCCAGTCTCTTACCATAGTGCTCATATAATGTGAGACGCTGAGGTTTTCTACAATCAAGCAGTATATAAATATGAATGAATGAATGAACAAATGAATGAATAAATAATAAATATTACATAGTGTTAAAGTTTAGCACATTCCCTTTAGTAACCGAAAATTTGAGGACACAACAGCATTCAAGATAAACATATATTTGTTTCATGGTTTTCATGCCCAAAACAGTCCCTTTTTATAATCTCCCAACTGCTAGAATCAAAAGTATAACCTGGCTATCTTCTATGGCTCCCTCATCTACTCCAATCACGTTCTGAGAACCAATCTAGTCTTTTCGTGGCAGGTGATAATGATGCACTAAAGGTAAAGGTAAAGGGACCTCTGACCGTTAGGTCCAGTTGTGAAGGACTCTGGGGTTGCGGTGCTCATCTCGCTTTATTGGCCGAGGGAGCTGGCGTACAGCTTCCAGGTCATATGGCCAGCACGACTAAGCCACTTCTGGCGAACCAGAGCAGCGCACGGAAACACCATTTACCTTCCCGCCAGAGCGGCACCTATTATCTACTTGCACTTTTGACATGCTTTCAAACTGCTAGGTGCGCAGGAGCAGGGACCGAGCAACGGGAGCTCACCCCATCGCAGGGATTCCAACCGCCGACCTTCTGATCGGCAAGCCCTAGGCTCTGTGGTTTAGATCACAGTGCCACCTGCATCCCTTCTACTACAGGACAGCTATTCTTCCTTTCTCCTATGGACTTACCTCTGAGTTGGGGTGGGTGACCTTTTCCACTGGGAGGGCCACATGCCCTCAGAGACAACCTTCTGTGAGCTGCATACCAATGAGACATGGCCAGAAGCAAAACTGGGGTGAAGCAACATATGTGACTTTTGCCTTTATAAAACAGGCTACATTCAAGTCATTTCAAATCTAGAGGTTTCCACATACTTATCTCTCCATCCAGGCAGGTAAAATGCATTATCACAGTTCAATGCACTCAAGGGGCAAGTGGTGGATTAGGGCTATTGGTGGAGGTGATAATGCCTTTTACCTGCCTAGAGTAGGGCTGTTGGCAAGGGAGGGGGTGTGGTCTGGAGAGCGTTCCAAGAGCCAGCCAGCCAGACAGACAGACCTGGAGGACGGCATTAGGCGCGTGGCCCCGAGGTTCCCCACCCCAACTAGGTCTTCAGTTCAATCTGAAATGGGAACTGAATTCCCTTTTGTGAGTTGTGATGTTATTGTATCTCTCCTATACAGTATAAATACATACTTTGTAACCTCTGGCTTCCTATGGAAATGAACTTCCAAGACAAGACACACCAAAGAGAAGCTAGGCAAAGGAGGCCTTAGATTATGATTCCTGGACACCCTTCAACTCTCTTCCTATAAGTACCCCCAGGATGTACAGAGCACTGAAACACACACAGCGCGGCCACTTTCAGATGATCATAATTAGCTCAATAAGCCATGATGTGAAAGAGTCTTGGCCCCCGCATGCAAGTCCCCCAGTATGCTTCACTCCTCTGTCCATGTGCTCCAGTGAACAAACAAGGAAATGCTCTGTTAATGATAATTTCCTGTTAAGTCTGAACTGGGAAACTTTGGTTAATTGCTTTGAACCAAACCAAGATATGAAGCCATGCTTTGAATTCAGCTTCATATTCCAACTTCCTCAGAAACCATTCTCACTTGTGATGAGCAAAGTACATGGGGGGCACAAGGGTCATTTGTGTCTTGGTTTACAGCTGAATTCAGCCAGGGTCTCTCTACCATTCACTGTGGAGTCTTAGTTTATATTTGCATAATCTTGAATTTTTAAAGACACTGATAAGAGTAGAATTTAAATAAAGTCAATTTTCTGTAATATTGATTACTAAAACAATCTCATTTTGCTTCAAAATCCAGTACACTAATTATTTAACACTTAACAAAACTGAGATAAGTCTATAACCGTGCAGAAAAAACGAACAACTTTTAATAAATTTTCATTCTAGGCCAAGCTTTTTTGTTATCAGAAGTATGAGATGCCTTGTCTAATACTATTTTTAAATGCTTCTATGTTACTGCATTGACTGACTTCTAATATGTTGTGTAACAAAAATCAGCTTGTACAACGGGACTTCTAGTTTCTCTTCTTCCCCCTACAGCCCCTCAAATGCCCCTATAATTTGCTCTAGAGCAGTGATGGCGAACCTTTTAGAGACTGAGGTGCCCAAACTGCAACCCAAAACCCACTTATTTATCGCAAAGTGCCAACTCGGCAATTTAACCCGAATACTGAGGTTTTACTTTAGAAAAAACAACTCATACATTAACATCTTTTGTCTTAAATGAAAAACATAATAACAGAATTTCAATGATACAAACAACTTTTTTTTTGAAAGGTAAAGGTTTGCATTTCGCATGCTTTTGAACAATTAATGTGATTTTTGCTGTTGTACGCATGCTGATAATTTGTCTAACCCTGCTGAACTCAAGGCGGCTTACTTCTGACTAGGAACAACAGACTGGCGGGAGGCCCTGGCGCATCAAAAGTCAACACCTGCTCAGCCGCTTGCCAGGGTTACCACAGCTCTAAATGCACCCGAGAGCAGAGCAGGAAGGCAGGTTGAGCGCAACCGAGCTTGATGGTGGGGAGGCGGAGCCAGCTCAGAGGCAGCCGTCAGGTTTGGTTGCGATGGCAGATGGGCTTGATCGGTGACTTGAGTAGCGGTGGTGCAGGCTTTGGACGGAGTGGCAGTTTCCTGGCACAAGCCCTCCCCCCACCCCCCCGTGCAGCCCCGAGGGTGAAGATGGTGCCCTAGCAGTGCTGGGACCATACTGGAAGCGGCCAGAAGTCTCCTGCAGTGCTGGAGTGCCCGTTTTACCTCCTAGCTACGGCCCTGCTTGGGGGACGACACGCTTGCTCACAGAGAGGGCTCTGAGTGCCCCCTCTGGCACGCGTGCCATAGGTTCGCCACCACTGCTCTAGAGTGTTCCCCAGCCCTGTGGAACAGATTTTCAGGGTGTGCAGAGATTGCCAAGGTGAAGGGAGGAAAGGAAGGAGACGCTACCTTGCTATGTTGGATCTCATTCAGGAGTAATAAGACTCATCCAAATGACTATGTAGTATCCCTTCACCTTGCAATTGCATACATCCTCCAGAATTCATAAGTCAACTGTACTATTATATTATGTAAAGGTAAAAGGTAAAGGACCCCTGGATGGTTAAGTCCTGTCAAAGGTGACTATGGGGTGTGGCGCTCATCTTGCTTTTCAGGCCGAGGGAGCTGCTGTTTGTCCACAGACAGCTTTCTGGGTCATGTGGTTCAACAGAACACCATGATGAGTGCCAGAGTGCATGGAAACGCCATTTCCCTTCCTGCCACAGCAATACCTATTTATCTACTTTCGAACTTCTAGGTTGGCAGAAGCTGGGACAGAGCAGTGGGAGCTCACCCCATCACACACATTCAAACTGCCAACCTTCCAATCAGCAAGCCCAAGAGGCTCAGTGGTTTAGACCACAGCGCCACCCATGTCCCCCTGAATTATCTGACAAATATAAAGTAAGCTTTTGAAAATTCCCAGTTTTATAAACTCTCCATACTTTGCACTGAGAAAAGTGCTACTGAGAAAAATCTTGCAATCATAATGACATCATAGAAGCTTTCATATATAAAGATCAGGATCCCCCTTTATGACATCACAGAACCCTTCCCCAGCTGATGGGTTGATTATATTGCCTGCATTCAAATCTCTCCAGTGCTCAGGCTGAGAGCTTGGTCATGATGGAAAGATTTATTTGATTTATTTAGATTTTTTTTAGACAATGAATATGAACTTAAACAGTTATTTGCTACTATTCCTACACAGGGAACATCAATTAGCAGAAGACATTTCTTGCTGAAAATTTCACAGAATGTTTTCTCAAGGTCCTTGTCAGGTTTCTCTCCTTTGGACAGTCTTATTGTTTCAAGATGTTATTGGGTTTTGTGAACGACCAGCTTGGACAAGAGTTGCTTGGGAAATGACTCCACAGGATCTGGAACTACTGGCGACTAAACAGCAATCTAACTGTTTTCGTGATTCGATGTGTCAAGTATGCCATTGTTTTACTGGCTTGGGACTATCCAAAGAGTCTCTAGAAGTTGTGTATGCTGGTTGTAAAGTAGCATTCCTCATAGTGAGTGGTTTAGTTGTGCACTACCTGTTCATCAAACTGAAACTGAAATTGACACTGGCGAAACCCACAACGGTAAGATATTCTCAACTAGCACATTGTCTGGCTCCCTAGCTTTAATTTCTGACCTTTAACTCAGATTCAAATTTAATAGAAAAATATATGTAAAAAAACAAACCATGAGTCTTAATGCTGATCCCAGTGAGAAGTACTTTCTAAGTAACACTTTCTAAGGTGAGCACAGCCACACTATAAATGTACTGGTTTTATTTAACATCAATTTCCTCCACAGCATCCTGGGAGTTGCAGTTTGAACTGACAATTCTGTTAGAGATCCTTAGCACTCACAGAACTGTGATTTCACTAATTCTTTGCAACGACAAAACCATGTATAGTCTGGTGTGTAGATATGCCCAATGTGTGCTTTGTACACAAAAAACTAAATTATGAACAACTGAACCACCTGGGACTCTAACTACAGTGAACTCGCTAAATATGTGCCTAACTTATACTTATACCTACCTATATGTTAAAGAATCAAGTGATCTTGCCATCTAATAAGTTCAGCTTTCACAGAACAGCAGATAAAAGACCAATGAGCATACTACCATAAAGCCAAAGGAAAGGAGTAGCAGATGTTTTTTATGCCACAGGGTCAAATCCAGGACAGCAATCTAAGACCAGGAGTACAGGGATTTCAGACATCAAATTCCTCTTAAAAGGCATAATAGCAGAGTCAGTGAAAGAGATGGCAACACTATTTAACTTGTAAATTGCTTTTGATGCAAAGTATTACTCCCTGTTTTTCCATTTTTCTCAGCCCTGTAGGACAATTGTCCAAGCACCTGCATTTCCAGTTGCTACCAAAGTGAATGATGAATACACCCACAACATGGACAAAATGCTCTACAGGCTGGTGGCCAACACCTCCAAGATGATGAAATACATGAAGCATGTTGCTCACCGTTACAAGAAAGAAGTCAAATATCGCAAATTAAGCAAGAAGAGCAAAGCAGATGAATTTGATGAAGACGAACACTTCTTCCCAATTTGTCCCCACAACCACAGCTCCAGTGGAGACACATAATGCATGAAACCTAAAAATCAGGTTCTTCCCTGCTATGTTCAGCTCTTCCTTTCACAATCTTTCCAATCATACTCTTAAGTCAACAGGGTAGCACAATAAATGACAAAAATCTCAACATGCTTGATCAACCTTTTTGAGAAGAATTTAATGAAGAATCTTGTGGATGATTGAGGTGAAAGAGGCCCAAATGAAAGGCTATTAAACATTTATTTTTTAAAAAAATCTAGCCAAAAATTAAAGCCTGTATCTGATATGCTGTGATTCTTCCATATAGCCCTGCTGTATTAAGCAACTTCAGTTTTGCACAATTAGGATAAACAATGCTACATTTGTCTGTCAGAAGATTCCTTTTTCACTGGTAAAAAAAATACTATGTTAGCAATTAAATACCAGCCCACCTCAATATATTTCATAGCTAGCCTTACCACTAAAGTAGCATTTCTATGGCAGCAGCAAACAAAAAGGATTTCCCTTCCATTGCTATCCTGATATAGCCTCTGCTCTGGAATGATGGGCAAAAAGGGTCATAATGCATGAAACCTAAAAAGCAGGCAAACAGGCAGGTGACTCCAAGGAAAGTAGAGGGTGTACAAGAGATGCAATGGCAGAGGCTCAAGTTTACGTGAGCTTGAACTCACCTGACAGAACAGTGTAAGACATCAGGGCATGAAAAGATCCCTCAGCAACCAAGCAAAACCTGGTCTGATATATTTGGTTTCCTCTTCAACGTCCCTCCATAGAATCATAGAGTTGGAAGAGACCACAAGGGCCATTGAGTCCAACCCCCTGCCAAGCAGGAAACACCATCAGAGCACTCCTGACATATGGTTGTCAAGCCTCTGCTTAAAGACCTCCAAAGAAGGAGACTCCACCACACTCCTTGGCAGCAAATTCCACTGTCGAACAGCTCTTACTGTCAGGAAGTTCTTCCTAATGTTTAGGTGGAATCTTCTTTCTTGTAGTTTGGATCCATTGCTCCGTGTCCGCTTCTCTGGAGCAGCAGAAAACAACTTTTCTCCCTCCTTTATGTGACATCCTTTTATATATTTGAACATGGCTATCATATCACCCCTTAACCTCCTCTTCTCCAGGCTAAACATGCCCAGCTCCCTTAGCCGTTCCTCATAAGGCATCGTTTCCAGGCCTTTGACCATTTTGGTTGCCCTCCTCTGGACACGTTCCAGTTTGCCAGTGTCCTTCTTGAACTGTGGTGCCCAGAACTGGACACAGTACTCCAGGTGAGGTCTGACCAGAGCAGAATACAGTGGCACTATTACTTCCCTTGATCTAGATGCTATACTCCTATTGATGCAGCCCAGAATTGCATTGGCTTTTTTAGCTGCCGCGTCACACTGTTGGCTCATATCAAGTTTGTGGTCAACCAAGACTCCTAGATCCTTTTCACATGTACTGCTCTCAAGCCAGGTATCACCCATCTTGTATTTGTGCCTCTCATTTTTTTTGCCCAAGTGCAATACTTTACATTTCTCCCTGTTAAAATTCATCTTGTTTGTTTTGGCCCAGTTCTCTAATCTGTCAAGGTCGTTTTGAAGAGCTGTTCGACAGTGGAATTTGCTGCCAAGGAGTGTGGTGGAGTCTCCTTCTTTGGAGGTCTTTAAGCAGAGGCTTGACAACCATATGTCAGGAGTGCTCTGATGGTGTTTCCTGCTTGGCAGGGGGTTGGACTCGATGGCCCTTGTGGTCTCTTCCAATCCTGTCCTCTGGGGTGTTAGCCACCCCTCCCAATTTGGTGTCATCTGCAAATTTGATCAGGATGCCCTTGAGTCCATCATCCAAGTCGTTGATAAAGATGTTGAATAAGACCGGGCCAAAGACAGAACCCTGTGGCACCCCACTAGTCACTCTTCTCCAGGATGAAGAGGAACCATTGATGAGCACCCTTTGGGTTCGGTCAGTCAGCCAGTTACAAATCCACTGAGTAGTAGCA
This sequence comes from Podarcis pityusensis, assembly GCF_964106645.2. Classification (NCBI taxonomy): domain Eukaryota; kingdom Metazoa; phylum Chordata; class Lepidosauria; order Squamata; family Lacertidae; genus Podarcis; species Podarcis pityusensis. The sequence goes on along the minus strand of NC_138030.1, from coordinate 95,631,111 downwards.
TAGTCAAGACCGCATTTTACCAGCTTCTTTACAAGAATATCATGGGGCACCTTGTCAAATGCCTTGCTGAAATCAAGGTAGGCTACATCCACTGCGTTCCCTTTCCTTGGAGCAGCTGTGCCTGCCACCCATTGCATGGTCAGTCAGCAATAACACTTTTTGCAGCCCTTGTTGAGGAACATCTCTTCCCTTTAGTCACTGAGGCTGCCATGCACACTCCCTACAGAAATGATATAGAAGAGTACTCATCGTTGCAGTGTGTATATGCCATCCCAATCCACACAAACTCTTCCTGGGAAGCCAACGCAACGCAGAACACAAACCAAACCAAATCAAATACAGTAAATGCAATCAAATGTATCCCACAAACACCATGTAGAACATCATCCTGACTCAGCTAAGAACTAAACATGGAATCCTCACCAGTACAATGGGGCAAGTTCTTGACCTTTCCTTTCTCCCGTTCTCAGAGGTATACCTAGGCTCCCTTGTGCCCTTTGCAAGGAGCTGTATCGGTGCCTGCAAAGCTGGAGAAACTGTGGAAGCCAACAAACAAATTGACTATGGGGTGAGCGAAACAGAGTTCCTGGCCTAGGGTCACACTGTTAGGGGCTCAACTCTACCTATACCAAAGTCTGCCCCACAAGTTGGAGGGCTGTAGCTCAGTGCTAATACAGCTGTGTTGCAAGTAGAAGGCCCCAGGTTTAATCCCCAATGGCATCTCCTGGTAGGGGTGGGAGAGACCCCTGCCTTCAAACCCGAGAGCTGCTGCCAGTCGGTGTAGGTGACAATGAACTAGATGGAGGGATGACCAAACCAGCTTTAAGGCAGTTCCCTATGCTTCCTAAATTATTGGGGGGGGGCATCCACAGATGACTGAGTCTCTTATCTTTCCACTTTACTTTTAAACACACACACAGCAGAGGCAGATTTAGGGAAGCACAGCCAGTTTGCCTGCACTGGGTGCTGAGCTGAGAGGGCACATAGCAGACGCTGCAACAATGACGAGCAGCAGAAGGCAAGAGGTGGAAGGGCACCAAATATTGGCATTGCAAAGGGCACTGCTTTAAGCCAAAGCCGGCCACTGCACACGCGGGGGGGGGGGGGAGAGCACACTTCTGGTTGGAGGGGGAAGAGGTTCCATTTTCACAGGTGTTGCAAGCAGGCTTCTGGCAGGTCCCTCACTGCGAGAAGTGATCCGGCCAGAGGAGCTTCTCAGTAGTGGTGCCTGCCCTGTGGAAAATCCTCCCATCAGATGTCAAGGAGATGAGTAACACTATAACCTTTAGAAAACACCTAAAGACAGCCCTGTATAGGGAAGCTTTTTAAGGTTTAAGGTTTTATTATGTTTTTATATACACTGGAAGCAGCCCAGAATGGCTGGGGCACAAATAATAAAGTATTATTATTGGTCTGTCCATCTCTACTAGGGGCAAAGAGCAGCCCAGCTTTCCCACCTCCCTCATGGCTCCATCACCCTTTCACTTCAGCAGGGCAAGTTCCTCAGGTTTCCTTCTTTCGCCTCTTCCTCCTCCCCTCATGCCGGTGCTACTGTAATGTGTTGGGGGCCACTATTACTGCAAAGACGGCCATGCTGAAGACAAATGCCTGCTCCTCCTGCTGCCTGAGGCAGGGAGCTGGTGAGAGCGATGATCCATAGGGAAGCCTTGGCTATGGCTCCAGCCGCTGGCCAAGTTGGGCACAGCTAAAGCTGGAAGGAGAAAATGTAGATTCACAGGCCCTTTCTGCCTGTGTGAACACTCACCTGTGGCACGATTTTCACTCCCCACTGGGATTGCAGCCTTGGTGGGTGCCACTTCACCAATGTCTAGGTATGCCCATTCTATAATGGATAGCCACCATTGGACTAGGCAGGCCTTTGGTCTGAATCACTAGGACTCCCACTTAGGTTCCATTGTAAACTATGCACTGGCCTGTATAGTACTCTGAATGTCCAGCCAGGAGAACATGATCCTTGGGTTTATACAAACATTCAGGCACCCACCCCGCTGTCTGATTCCAAATAAAGAAAGTTTTTCTTAAGGAACTAGGTTGGTATTACAGATAGTTTTAAGCAAAGTAAATTGTTTTAACATTCGAGTCAAACATTGGCAGGAACTGAGTAGGAGGAAGGGTAGGGGGATATTTGTTTTGTATTAAAATGTAAAATCTATATTTAAAATCAATAATATTTTTAAAAAGTATTATGTGACTGTTCACATTTTAAAATACACATACAGTCATACCTTGGTTCTCGAACAGAGTGCGTTCCAGGAGTCCATTCGACTCCCGGAACCATTCGAAAACCATAATAAATATTGATGTTTATCTTTCTTCACCCTTGTTTCTTCTTCTCCTCCTCCTTCATTAAATTTGTATACTGCCCTATACCTGTAGGTCTCATGCAGATCTTCCCTGGTGGGGTAGGAGGTGCCATTTTGGATCCAAGACATTTTGGCATCTGAGGTGGACCTATCAAGTGCAGCTCAGGTGGCTAGTTTTCATACATATATCAGAGATAGCCATCTGACCTGCACTATGCAAATATACTCATAGAAATTACAGGGAAGGGGAAGAGGTGGAGCCCCCTCCCTTCTAATGAACCCCAGCACAGAATAACATAAAAATAAGAAATTAAATGCATTGAAAAAGCTCAGACTGTTGCACTACTAATAGGCACGCCACTCGTGTCCAGTGGTGTGCAGTCATTGGACTAGGGCAGGGGTCTGCAACCTTTAAGACAAAAAGAGCCACTTGGATCCGTTTCCGAAGAAAAAAAAACTGGGAGCCGCAAAACTCATCATTATAAAAATAACTTTTTTGTCACTTTTTTTATTATTTCTTTGTTTGACCCCTCAGAATTACTCCTCCTCATAGAAATAAACGTTAAATTAACAAGTTACCTTTTTTTGTGTATGTGTTCTTCACTCCCCTTCAAAACAGTGACCATCGTACATGCCCCCTTTCAATGCTGTGACCAGCGTACATGCCCCTTACAATGTAGCGGGCGGGAAGGTGACGTCGGGACGGTGCGTGACTAACGCACGCACTGCCCCCATGCGACGTCACAGCCAGTACAGCGCCCGCCACAGTGGGGAGTGTCAGGGCGCACAATGCGCCTCCTCCCCTCACTAGTATCCGCCCTGGAGCCGCGGCAAAGGTGTAAAAGAGCCACATGCGGCTCCGGAGCCGTGGGTTGCAGACCCCTGGACTACGGAGACTAGGCTAATCCCCTAAATGTTTCCCTAGTGCCTGCTTCCCAAAGCCCAGGAAGCTTCTGCTTGGCTTAGGAAGAGAGGCGCAATGCTCCTACGGGTCCAAGAGCCCTCCTGCCACCTTCCCAAAGTCTGCCTAGCTTTAGGAAGGAGGCAGCAGAGCTCCACATCCTGTCAGAGGCCTGGTGCCTCCTTCCCAAGCCCAGGAAGCTTCTGCCCAGCTTAGGGAAGGAGGCACGATGCTCACGGACATGACACCAGCCCCCTCTCCCCAACTGCCCTTGCAAGCTGGTGCCTCTGGCCCTAACTGTTCCCCTACAAAAAATTACATCGCACACCACTGCTAGTGTCCATTACAGCACTGCTGCAGGACACTTCCCCCTCTGCAACCAGGCGTGGTGGGAGCCAATGGAAGGATGGCAACAGCAAGACATTGCCACCCATGTGCCTCCGAAACAATACAAATGCCACAGTACTCTCAGAAAGACACAGAAACACCTCAGGCAATTCTGCAAAGATAGGTTTGAGTCACCCACACTTTTAACCAACAAAGACCTAAGGCTGTCTAGGCTGCCAACATTTTGGCATAGGACTGTGTCTTGGAAATGGGTGCTTGTTACAACAACATCAGATATATGGTGTAATGTGCTTAAATGCTGCTGCACCATAAAACCTCTCCCATGCATACCAGCACCAGACTAGCTATGCCCTGATAAAGACCATGGAGCTTCTTATACACAGCTTTCTTGCTTTTAGGATACCTAGCATCCTAGAGAAAAAATCAGTTTAGTGTCTCATCTTCTGACTTTTCTTTTTCTATGAAAATCAGCAATTAAAGTGTTTCACAGCATACAGTTAAGCATTATCATGTACTAATATCTGCAGATGAAGCTGCTATTAAAGGCATAGGAACAGAGGTCAGTTAAAAAGTTGGACACAGTAACTTGCACTGTGTTGGCACTCGTTTTCAGAAGCGCCTGCTGATCATGGTACATTCAAGGCTGGTCACGAGGCCATGATAATCCTTCAGTTCAAGTGCATTTGACTTGCATGATTTCAAGCAAACATGGCTTGAAGGTGGGATGGCTGAAATTGTACAAGTCAAGGCAGAGAGCTTAAAAGCTCTTTTCATGCTGGGTCCAATTAGGGCTGCCCAACACATAAAGAGCTTTTAAGTTCTTCACCTTGCTTGCTGGGCAAGGCCTGTGCAGCATGCTGGCTCTGGAAGGTTCTGGGATACTCCTGCAAGATCTTGCGGGACAATCTGAGTTCCTGTAAGATCTTGCACAAGCACCACTAGCCTTCTAAAGTTGCTTGCTGGGCAAGGCCTGAGGCAATTTTAAGGTAGTGTGACTGGTTTGGTTGCACTGGTCACCGCAATGCAGGGGCCGCCATAACAATGCTGTCCACCACTGGCAAGGTGCACTCAGCTGACTGGCTCTGGTGATACTGGGGATGCTCTTTCTCTCCCCTTCACTCATTAGCTGCGGAGCAGTTCCAAGTATTTGATTATACACAATTTTTGCTTATATGTGCAATTTTTGGAACCAAACCCCTACATACGATGAGGGATTACTGTAAACCACTATGAGACTGTGTGCAAGAATGACACTGTTTTCTTTGGTTACAACTGGCTGATATTTGACAGCAAATTTTATTTGTTTAAGTGTCTTTTATGCTATTCTTCAAATAATAGGTGATGAGCCTGTAGTGAGAAGAAGCATACCAGAATGCATTGTTAAGACCTGCCTTTCTAGGCTCACTAGGTGGCAGTTGGGCACCAAACCAGACAGGGTAGTTGAAAAGAAGGCTTCCAGTACAAGACTGAGAGCACTGTTGTATGGATGGAGATCTACGGCCTGGAAATCAGGATGCCACCCAATCTTGGTGACCGAGATGAGAGGCAAAGCTACGTTTCTCTGACCAAAATCCAGCACTGAATCAGTCCAAAGGATCTTCATGCAGTTCAAATCATATTCATTTACACCTGTCTAGAATTATGGTCTTATCATGAGTAAGATCAGATCCACATCTCAAAGAAGCTTAGGTGTTACCACTCTTACCTGCCCAATCCAAGAATGCAACACATTCTGTCTGCTCATATCGGCAGGCAATATCTCTAGCCTTTTCACCCCGGGAGGTAGTTGCATAAATGTCAGCTTCCAGTTCTATAAGAGTTTTCAAAGTCTCTAGTTGGCCCCAGGCTGCAGCACAGTGGAGGAGTGTATAACCTGAGAGAGTGAGCCAAATTAGAATGTGTAGTTGTATATAGAATACCCATTTATAACATTCTCTCTCTCTCTCTCTCTTTATTCACAAAACAACCAAACATATCCAGCTACTTGGAAACCTATATTTTAACCAGAATGTACCTTTAACATCTCAGTCTTAAGATTCAAACCATTCATTTATTATTATTTTTAAAAGCAAGTTATCAGCATTCATTTACAAACAGACAAGCAACTAGTGTCTACTTAAGGTTCTGGTACAAAAGGGATTTTGTGCTCAAGATACAATGTATGTTATACATCCTTTTTTAAATTGTAGTCTGCTCTTAGTGATCTCTTAAAAAATGTTTCCCATTGTCCTGTCAATAATATTATAGATTTTAAAAGAAAACCCAACTTTTGCCTGCTAAACAGATGGTGCAAATTTTGTAAATAATAAATATAGGTACATCTGTCCAATGTATTCCAGGTGAAAACTGTTATGTTCTGATAATGCCTTTTAGGGCATTTTAAGGAAAAACAGACTTGTTATGAACTGCTTGCATGGTGTTCTGCAGAGAGGAAGGATCACCCTCAGACAACCAGGTAGAGAGGGCTTTTTCCCCCAACTACAGAGAAAAAAGTATGAGCAGGCAAACTAGTAAAAAAATTGTGGAGTACATTTTTTGCATAACTGGTCAGTTATGTACCTCGGGCCGTCTTATCCTTCAGATCAACCCCATATCTTGCCAGTGTCCGGATAACGTCGCTCTGCCCAGCCATACAGGTTGCATACAGCAGGCCTCTGCCCACAATATCCTTTTCCATTAAAAGCCGATTGGCTTTTTCATGATCAGGATCTTCCAGGTCCTCAAAAATCTGTTGTACTCCCTCTGTGTCACCAGTTAGACAAGCTCTCAGGAGAGGATTGAAAGTTGCTGGTTCCTCTTGAGGCCCCAAGTTTTCATGCTCACTTTTGTTTGCTGAGTCCACTATCTCCTCTGTTGATTCCATTTTCCTGGAATAAGCCTGAAAAGGAACAAAATGGAACCTACTTTTTGTCTGCAGGAAATTCATACTATTTGGTCAAGGACAAATCAAAAGGTTGTTAGGTCTCTAAGTATCCTTTCTTTTTGACTAGGGGATGTTGGAAGAAAGATAATAAGAAAGAAATCCATCCTAACAGCTATCAGCTCACCCACCCAGGATCACATTTTTACCTTTCCTCATTCTAGTCATACATTTTCCATCCAGATTTGTGGCTGAAAATATGCTTCCCATCTTTCATGTCCACTACTAGGTTTTCCTGTGACTCCTGGGAGTAAGAAAGAATGCAGAAAAACTACTTCTGAAAAACCTTGTATCACCAGAATTACTACACTCACAGTGTGAATCTGTGCATGTTCATCCAGAAGAAAGTCCCACTGAGTTCAGTTAGTGCACATAGGATTACAAAGTTCCAACATAACTTTCTCAAATGTGACCCACGAATATTTGATTACACTACTGGCATAACAACATGTGTTTGAAGAAGTCAGATAAAAAGGGAAGATATCAAAATATTATCTCCTGTTGTTCATAAACAATTGGGTGGAACTTATCCAATATGAACACCTAATGTTCTTTGTATTCCACAAATGTTCTTTGTATTCCCTGATCAGCCTCAGCTGTGTGACCTGGAATCACCTGGAATGCTGGGATTTGGGGTACAAAACATTTGGGAGCACCAAGCTAACACTGGAAAAGGCTACTCCTGCGTTCTGCTAAGATTGACAAGTGCCAGCCTCTCCATGAAGCCTTTGACATGTTCCCCACTGTGAGGAAGTCTAACTGAAATGAAGTCTTCTCCCATTTTATCCATGCCTTGTGCCCGTATCTTGACAATGGGTCCCTTTTGAGGGAGAGGCCTGTCCCTTTGTTTGTTCTTTGTAAATATGCCAATGGGTATGTGGCTGATGCTAAATAAATAAACAAAAATAAAATAAAATATAACCACCAAATAACTTTCTGGACACTCAGATTATCCTGCCTGCCTGATAACAAAACCACAGGGTTTGTATTCAAGCAACTTTTTTTTTTATTTCAAAAAATTTATACCCCGCTTGATTGTGAAAAACAATAATTTTGAGGAAAGAGTCACAACCGTACTTTTGAGTATTTTAACTTTTGTATGTTTTAAATAGATTAAAATCACCCCAACTTTCTAAGCATGTGGGTAGGCAGGCCTGAACAAGAATGTTTTAAGCATTCTTTTACTCAGAATAGAGCCATTAACAATTAACGACATAGGTTTATTAATTTTGATAGGTCTACTCTGAGTAAAAGTTAGTTGACTAAAACCCCATGGTTTTTTTTACGCACTTCCCCCCCCCCCAGCTCATCCCTCCCCCTCCTCGCCCGCTTCTTCTGACCTCCTCCTTCGCCTCCGCGCTTCCTTCGCGCCGCAGCGCAGGAGCGGATGCCGTCGCCATGGCAACGGCGCGGGAACTCCCAGAGGCCGGAACTTCCGCGCGGCAGCTCGCCGTTCCCGAACGGACCCCTAACAGGACCGGGCGGCTTCCGGCCGGCGGTGCACCCGGGTTTAGGGCCGGGGGGGGCGCGGGGGCGGGGTGTGTGCGCTGCGTGCGCGGCTCCTACCGGCAGTTTCCGGGACCAGCAGGAGCTGCGGGAGCCGCTGCGGTGCCGAAAGAAGCCGGGAAGGACCCTTCGAAAGGCCGCCCCGCCCCCGCCGCTCCCCGCCTCCGCTGCGAGGTCGGTTCTCGAGGCAGCCGGGGCGGAGGAGGGGGAGCCGGGGGGGCTGGGGGAGGACGCGAAAGGGCCCCTCAGGCCAAAGGTGCGCCGGTCCCGGGGCCTGCTCCCTTCCAGCTCTCTCCGCCTCGCTCCCGGCCCCTGGCATGCAGCGGGGTATACTGCCTCCGAACGTGGAGGCTCCATTTAGCTGTCTGTCGCCGTTGATGGACCCCCCGCCCGCCCGCCCTGGATCTGGTTTGCTTGTTTAGTCATCCCGCAGACCCGCTCCTAGGCCAGGGCAAGAAGCCGAGGGGGGAAGGTGAATGGACCCTAGAATATGTCAGGTGGCTTGAGGTGGAGAAAATGGAGTTTGGGTGACCAAGCTGGAAGATGGACCTGCAGCGGGTGAGGGCGGGGGGGGGAGGATACAGTGCGGCTGCATCGGACCAAGGAGGCGCTGAGTACCAGGGGAGGCTTTAGTCCGTGGGATTTATTTAGTTACTTTGTTTTTTGGCCTTCGAGGATGCATCAGTTTGGATCCTGGGCTTTTAGAAGATTTGCCTTCTCTGACAGCTTCCCAAACTTCTGCAGTGATTGGCTGCATAATGCTTTACATGCCTACTCAGAACTAAGTTCCACTGAATCAAATGGGTCTTGCTTCCAGAAATCAGTGGATAGGATTGCTACTTTAGATGGCCTGCCTATGAATCTCTTTGGGAATCTGAGATTCACTCTGTTGGTGCCCAGTTTCAGCATCCCATGGAGGTTATCTGGAATTTGGAATGTGGAATTTACAGCCTGCAGGCCAATCTTGGCCTACCAGGGGGTCCAGTGAGGTCATTTTCCCCAGACCATGCCCACCCACTATCAGCTGACATCACTGCTTATGCAAGGAGAGAACAGAGGTTAATTCTGCATTGGTGGCATCCCCTATTCCCAATAGGGAACAGGACCACACAACCTAGGCAGCAAGATTTAGTCCCTGCTTTTCAGCCTTTTTAAACCAATGGTATTGATTATTTAAAGGCAGAGCACTGAGAGACTTACATACCTGTGCAAGGGATTTTAACAGGTGGATGGGACAACCTACCTGCTAGTCTTGTGATACCCTAATCACATGTGATTGACAGGTGGGTGACCCCAACCACCTGTCAAGTTTGTCTTTGAGGCCCAATCCTAATCAGGATCTGTCCCTAGCCCAATTTTGGGGAAACCTTGATTTTTCCAGGGCTGAAAAAGTGCTAGAATTCCATTCTGCAGGTGCTATTTTGGTATAGAATAGGTAAAGCATTTCAAATTCTTAGGTGTTGTAATTTAACTTTTAGGAACCTTTGTGGTCACTCATCAATTTTTTTCTTGTCCAGTCCTGTTGATCTCAATGGATAAAATGAATAGAAGGCAGGGATTCTTGATTATTCAGGGCTTGTGAATTACCTCAGCTTCACAGCAAGGTGAGTGACTGTAAACATGGTTCGTTCACCAACCTCTGTTTTCTTTTAATATGAGTTATGATAGCTGAAATGCTTTTTAATGTTTTAAAAACTATAATTGGACATGGTACTTTTACTTTGGATATGGTAATGGATAAGTATAAAGTTCTGTTTCAGGTAGACTCTGCCCTGATGTTCTGACTACTAGATAAGGAGAGGACTGTATATAAATTTTTTTAATCCTTTTTTAAATAACTGTTTCATTGTACTTTTATATTGGCAATAGTATTGCATATAACAGCCAAATTCTTGTAAAATAGACCCCTTGGGGATACGTGTGAAGGAATGGGGCTTTCCTGAACTGCCTGTGTCTTCCGTGGGACTGCAAGTGTGGTGGCCTTGAGTTTGGAGTATCAGGCTGACACCTAGGAGAGCACGGTTCAAATCCCCATTGCGTCATGGAGTTTTGTGGGTGACCTTAGTCCAGGGGTGGCTTATCTGGTTTGCTGCCTGAGGCAAAATGGGAAGGTGCCACCCTGCACGTGTGGCACCCGCACCCCCTTGCTGCCCCTGCCAAAGCCTTGCTCACCAGGGGTGCACAGTTGTGGTTGCAGTGAGGTCTTGCAAGAGGGTGCAGAGGCCTCCAGAGACTCTTATGTAATCTCGCCAGAAGCCACCGCAGCCCCTTCTCCTCACTTCTCAGCCTCAGTTTGCCTCATGGAAAAACCAGCTCTGCCTTAGATCATTCACCATCTCTCAGCTTAGCCTGCCTCAAGGGTTGTTCTGAGGATAAAATTTGGAGGGGGAAAGTGTGCATGCTATATTGAGCTCCTTGGAGGAAAAGTGAAATATAAATGTAAATATCAGGAGTAACTTTCTGAGGGTAAAAGCTGTATGATAGCGGAATGGACTCTCTCAGAAGGTGGTGGACGCTCCTTCATTGGAGGTTTTAAAGCAGAGATTGGGTGACCACCTGTCAGGGATGCTTTAGCCGAGGTTCCTGCATTGCAGGGGTTTCGACTAGATGACCCTTGGGACCCCTTCCAGCTCTTGGATTTTATAGTTCTATGTTGCGTATATTATGGGAATGTTTATTTTACTTTTATGCCTTCCTGCATCTGGCAACAGGGTGCACATTTTCACATGCCACTTTAAACCACAGTTAAGCTTAATCTTAGTTTAAAAGTGAAAGCACACTTCACTAGCGCATGGGAAAAAGATTCTCCCTCACTCCTGCTGCACTATGGAAACTAAGACATGGTTTGGCTTAGTGTTTTGTCAGAAGCTGTGTTCATGGTTTGCCTCTTCCAAATAAACCATGAGCTGTAAGCGAAAAACAAACCTTGCTTACAGCTTGGAACCAAACTTGGAGCAAGATAAACCAGGAGCTTGGGCTTGAACCATGGCTTAGTTTCCTGCAGTGCAGCAGCAGAGGAACAAAGCAGCCACAAACTTCTCCTTGCATACCAACACACGGTGCATTCATCTTTAAATCACAGTCAAGCTTAACTGTTTAAAGTGACATGCGAACCAGGCCAATATGGATGCCAAATGGAAGTAAAATATTAGACAAGCTTGGTAATTTGAACATGTCAAAGAAGAATTGCCTGAGAAAATTCTAATCCTTTTTTAAAAAAAATTGCATCAATGAAGGCAGGTTAGAAATGTAATAAACCATAATTGTGTCTAATGGGCTTACTCCCTGGTCTGTGTATTTAGGAAAGGAGACCTCTGTTTCCTCTCCTCCCCCGTGTGCCTCCAAAAACTTCTCTGGAGGGTCTCTGGGGAGCTAGAGGGGACAGAAGAGGAAACTCCATTGCACACTTTGGAACTCTTGCAATGTTGGAACTGCAGCATTGGATACAGCATGAAGACTAAGTTATACTCTTAATAAACCTATTGCAGAAAATAGATTTAAGTTGGTCATGGCTAACCTAAGTCAACTGATTTCATTGGATTTACTCTATGCCCTGATTATACTGCTCTTGGATTACAGATCAGTAGAGTGGATTGTCACACACTATTTCATTCTTTTCTTTAGCACTGGCACAGAAGTGTAGGTTGAAGACTTCTCTTTGCAGTGCATGGACGGAAAGCCAATGCGCAGGTAAGATGCAGAAAGAGAAATTATTGTAGGTTAAATTCAGACATTAAACCAAATCATGGTTTATACTAATCACAGAGTAGAACGCAAACCATGTTTAAGTTATGTATACACAGAGACAAGAATGATTTAGACTTTCTTCTCATTTTCTTTCTGCTCAGTACACCTGTTTCTGTGGTGCAATTACCTCTTGAGATGGGAGTGATAATTATAACTACAATGGTACCTCCAGTTGTGGACGGGATCAGTTCCAGAGGTCCAGTCAGATCCTGAGGTTTCCGCAAACGGAGGTGCCTGCACACACGCGGGACGATAGAGCGCTACTGCACATGCGCGTGCGGCGAAACCCGGAAATATACTTCCGGGTTTGCCATGTGCGTATCCTGAAGGATACGTAACAAGAGGGGCACGTAAGTAGAGGTACCACTGTATTCATTAATTCAGATTTCACAGCACACCATAGTTAGCACAAATAACTAGGTTTTGGCGTGCAGACTGAGCTGAGTCAGTGCTTGGCAATACTTGCTCTTAACAAGTTTTAAATCGCAAAACTCAGGTGGTGGTGGTGAAGCTAAGAGTTGCATTAACTACAGTGGTACCTCTGGATGCGAATGGGATCCGTTCCGGAGCCCCGTTTGCATCCTGAGTAGAACGTAACACGCGCATGCGCGGGTCGCATTTCGCCGCTTCCGCGCATGCGCGGAACAGGACTTTTCTTCTCTTTCCCTGCCCGCCACTCTGTGCCCCCCAAATTGCCCATTAGTATCACTGGTATTTTGCTTTTCCAGGTGTGCCAGTAATCGAGCAGGCGAAACAGGAATGGATGTAACGAGCCGCTGCACTCTCGGAGATCCCAACAAGCTCCCGGAAGGAGTGCCACAGCCTGCTCGCATGCCTTACATCTCAGACAAGCACCCCCGGCAAACCCTGGAGGTCATAAACCTGTTGCGGAAGCACCGGGAGCTGTGCGATGTGGTGTTGGTTGTGGGGGCCAAGAAGATCTATGCCCACCGGGTGATCCTCTCAGCTTGCAGCCCTTACTTCCGAGCAATGTTCACAGGGGAGCTTGCAGAGAGCCGGCAAACGGAGGTGGTAATAAGAGATATTGATGAAAGGGCCATGGAGCTTCTGATTGACTTTGCGTACACATCCCAAATCACGGTGGAAGAGGGTAACGTTCAGACGTTATTGCCAGCTGCCTGCCTCCTCCAGCTAGCTGAGATCCAAGAGGCCTGCTGTGAGTTCCTGAAGAGACAGTTGGATCCTTCCAATTGCCTTGGCATCCGCGCATTTGCTGATACCCACTCCTGCAGAGAACTTCTGAGAATTGCTGACAAATTCACCCAACATAACTTTCAAGAGGTAAGTGGTCCATTTGCCTCTAAGGCCTGGTCTACATAAACAAAGGAATCTATACCACTTCTGAGCACTCCTCGGCATTTTTTCCTGAACTGTCCCTGCAGTTAGAAAATCACCAAAACAGGGAAAGAGTTGGTCCTAGAACCTTGCTTCTTGATAAGTAAGGTGTTTTTTTAAAAAAAATAAAAATAATAATATGTGGAAGCATTCCAAACTGGAATCCTCTATATACAGGCTGAAGTTCAATCCATGAGTCTATCTTGCATCATGTGTGTCTTAACTTTGTTTTTGAGTAAAGACATTAATTTGTGCACTTTCTTCATATTTTTCAAAGCAATTAACTGGCTGTCATCTTTGATGGGGCCTCATTGATGATAGAAACACAGAAAAACTTTGATATGACTGCTCATAACATAAGTTCGTGTGTGGTGCAATATGGCCTAGATTTCCCTGCACCATAAAATCTCTGTCTACCAAAATTCTTCCCTTGCATATATAGACCAAGCTTGCAGCATCTTTGCAAGCCTTCTCACATTATGATAAACCTCTTTCCCCTTTCTGATCAATGTTAATCCATAAATCAGCAAGCAAGGATGGCCTTAGAGTAGCAGGAATGCACTTTCACTGAGAACGGTTACAGATTATCACTGTCTTGGGAGCATCATTTGAAAAATAAGACTTTATAGCCGTCTTGCTCAAAAATGGCAATTAGACATTCCATTTTGGCAACTGTAACTTTGGTTTAAGGAGCCATTTGGCCTCTAGTTTATGTATCTGAGTTTCTAATACTGCTTGCTGTGATACTACATAACTGGTGCATGGATTAGACATAGGTTGCTTTCCCCAGCAAGGTTCAGGGTAAGCAATTACGTAGCTTGGCATGAGGCCATCTGCAAAATGTATGATGTAAAATGTTAAAAATCTCAACCATAAAGCCAAACCCAGCCTGCATCTGCTTGAATTAGCCCACTGGTTCAGGACTACCTGCTCAGATGTAGCACAGGGATGCACACCTGTGCCATACCGAACTGAATTCATCCTATAATCATCCCATCAGGTGTCAGTTTCCTCCTCCTCTGTGCAGGGACAAGTAGGTAGCGGAAACAGGGTGTATCTCAAGCTACTGGTGGTCTCTATTTGGTTTGATGACTCACAACTAGCATATGGGAAATACTTCTCAAAGATAGGTATTGAAATAATTACAAACAGTCATTATTATTATTATTTATTCAAAGATCACAGGGTGGTTCACAAGATAAAAAATACTAAATGAGAATAAAAAATACATGATAAAACAAAAACAAATTGCATTGTAAATAGCCCACAAGCTTTTCCATGTAATTTTTGTCTGCTTGGCAATCTAAGCCTTCATTTTCAAATGCATTTGTCAGTGTTTTCCCAGTGACTTTGGGTTTTTTTAAAAAATACCAAAGTATATCAATATTTTCCCCCAGTTGCCATATACTGTTTGGTCAAGCCATAATGGTATGTTTAAAAACAAAAGTAATATTTGTGGACACACCAATATTTTCCCCATCCATGATATTTTCAGATGTGTCCATTGACTTTACTCATTTTTTACTTCCCGTAATAAGTTATCATGATTATGCTTTTAAAACCTTCCAAATTCTGTGATATCCACATTATGAGATATTTACTCAGAATGTCTTTCTGTGATAGTTCATATTATTCTATTATTTTTTCTTTCACAGGTTTATTCATATTAAAACCCATTCATTCCATTTTTATAATATTAGTTTTATATCCTGAGCGCTTACTAAATCCTCTGATCAAGTATCACAATTTCTTGGATGCTTTCTTAGAGTCTTTTACAAGTGCTACCACATCATCTGCATATAAGTTAAATTCTTGGCCTGTTGTTATCCCTTTAACTGTTCTGTTAGATGTCAAAGCTTCAAACAGTGCTATTTTTCTGGAAAAAGAGATGCCAGAACTCATTATGAACACCTCCCTTGTTCTCTTAGAATGGCAGTGGCACCACCTGAGAGGTGCAGGCTGAGAAAAAGCCCTGGCTTCAGATATAAGATTGACCAATACTGCAAATGACGGGGGGGGGGGGGCGGGAACCATATTGTGGAGTTTACATGAGCAAGAAATTGGATTGTCTATTAGCAGATCACTTGGCTGTCTCCATGGCTTCCTTTAGTGTACTTGAGCTGCTTGATCTAGAGCTGTTCTCATAATTGCATTGGAGGAGTGTTCTGGTGAAAGAAAAGGCTGTTTCCGAGGTATGATCTATAGCTAATTTGGCCCTTCATATGCTAGATTATAGCTGTTGTTTCTCTTTCCTCCCTTTTCTAGAGGTTATCAAAAACGATCTTGCATGTTTTAAGCCGGGGTCAGCAACCTAAGGCCCATGGGCCAGAAGCGGCCCGCGGAGGTCGTTTGACAGGCCCATGAGCCGCCCCCAGACCGAGTTGCCCGCTCACGCACTGCGCTAAACCAGCGCAGTGCGGCGTGGGGACTCGCTTCCACAGCACCGGAAATCACATCTGCGCACACGCAGACAATGGAAATTGCGGGCATGCACACACAGACACCAGAAATCATGGGTGCAGAAATCATGCAGATGTCGAAAATTGCGCATGCGTGATCCAGCCCACGGAGAGATTTCCGCGGGACCGATCCAGCCCAGGCAAGATAAACCTTGCTGACTCCTGTTTTAAGCATTAGGTTTCTCTTGTTTTAGCTGTTTGGGTTGCATAACTTGTGACCCACCAAGCCTGAGCAAAGCCAAACAGTCACAATATTTGGCCCAAGCAGACAGCAAAAGCAATAGACTGACCAAGTCTATGGTGAACTGTATGTGGATTGGTGGCTCATAAGATATGCAGGCCTCATATAATCAATTTTGTGATTTCCCTAAGACTCAAGCAACTATAGAAATTTCCTACAGTTCAGTTGGATAGGCTTCAAGGGGCTTGTCCAGTCAATGTTCTTTCCTCTGTTTCAAATGCGAGAGTCTCTCTGATTCGTCTCGTATCTTCTGAGTAACGTGCTTCCTCCCAGAGCCTAGAACAAATTTATTAACTTGTTTGCAGCATGTCAGAGGCTTGTAATTCATGCTAGCTAAGTCCTTGGCCGTTTTTAGGAGTCTCTGGTTCCCTCTGAAGTGCATTTGCACTCATGGCCTCTGTGTGTATTTTTAGAGAAAGTGAGCAGAACAGGGGTGGGATCAAATGAGCCCACCCCCTTGTCCTGAGATGCTCTTATATTCTGCCTCAAGCCTAGGTCAAGAAGGCGTTTTCAGATTTATCTGCAAAACTGTTGGTAATTTTATCCGATACTTTTTGTTCTGGCTTTTGTCTGTATTACAGGTGCAGCTGCTTTAATGGCTAAGATTCCTCATTCATGTGTCTAAGCCTCCTAACCACCCCTGAATATGGTTTCTGTTGGTTTACAAAATGGGTAATGGAAGGCATAAATAACTTGGTACATTATTATTATCAACCGCCTTTTAGGGTTGGTTGTTGTTATTTCCAGAATACAGATAAGAAAACTGAGGCTGCAGTGATGTTTGGCCCAAGACAAGTCTGAAGCTCATAGCTGGCAAGGATTTGAAATGAAGCCTTCTGTATTCAAAGCAGTCTATCTACTGGCCCAGCCTAACCTAACCTGTATTGTTATTTAAAAGTTACCAGTATGTTGCTTTCTGAGGCTTGTAAAATGCTTGTACCGAAATACTGAGAAGCAGAAGGTTCCCCAGTTTCATTGGTGAACAGGACTTTGCACCTGCAGTTCATAATGCTTGCTGGTTGCTTGAAGAGCTTTCCATGACTCTGTATTCTTGCATCTCTGTGCAGGTGATGGAAAGTGAGGAGTTCATGCTGCTTCCAGCCAATCAGCTAATTGACATCATATCCAGTGATGAACTGAATGTCCGGAGTGAAGAGCAGGTGTTCAATGCAGTGATGGCCTGGGTGAAATATAGCATTCAGGAGAGGCGACCTCAGCTTCCCCAGGTGACCTTTGGATTACAGGACTTTTCTTCCGCAAGGACATGCATGCTGATAGGACTTTGCCCAAGACCTACTGACATTCATTTACTTATAGCATTATCAATCACCCACAACAACATTAGCAAAAAAGACAGGTTGTTGCACCAAAGACCTTACAGGGAGGGAGGAGAGGGGAGAAATATCAGTTCCCACTTTAGCCTTTTACTTACGGAGCCATAAGAAAAACACAGACTTGTTCCTGCCTTCCAATATTCTGGCCAATGAGTGAAAATGCATTAGGAAGGAGCGCTTGTCACTTACATCTCTCTCAAATTGTATCAAATGCAAATGTATACTTTATTAGAGCTATTTATTGGCTTTTACATAACATTCAGCTTCAGAAGCAGCATCCCATTAGATACCAATTGCTGGGGTGTAGCAATGGGAGGCAACTACTGGCTCCAAGGCGATTTTGGGCTTCCCAGGAGGACCTACTGGCAGCTGTGGGAAACAGGATGCTGGACTAGATGCCATGTGTGGGCTTTGGCTGGCTTGAAAGTGCAGAACCCTGCTGAAGTCAACCCTTTTGCAACAAGGGCTCCTACCTTGCACGTTTTTAAGCAGAGGTTGGATGGCCATCTGGCATGGATGCTTTAGCTGAGATTCCTGCATTGCAGGGAGTTGGACTTGGTGACCCTTGGGTCCCTTCCAACTCTACAATTCTATGATTCTACGAAAGGCAGGAAGTCATCAGGGGCGAGGGACTGACCCCTTCTCAAAAACAGAAAGTGCCTTCACAGACCCAAAGGTGAGGCCCTTTCCCAACTGTTCTCAAGGGGAGAATAACACGGTTCTGCATTAATTTGTCTAATTTCATTTTAAAGGCATGTAAACTAGTGGTCATCACCATTACTTGTAGTTAGTCCTCTGAATTGATCATGCATTGTGTAAATAAGTGCTTTATTCTGTCTATTCTGAATCTACTTGCAACACATCATGATTTCAAGGCATCAGCCAGCAAAAGAGAATCTAACACTGGTTTTGAAGCAGCTTTACAAACCAAAGCTTCTGCTAACTATAGCTTGATGTGATGACAAGCCATGGTTACGGCATCACATCATTTCCAGAGGCTGCTGTACCATAGAGACAGGAGTAGATTTGGAAGCTGAGTGAGAAGGTGTTCTAAATAAGGCTGAGCAGCAACTTTCTCTGCAGAGGACTTTTGGTTTGAATAATTGGTGGATGGAATTGAGGGGGCAAATAGTGTCAAAACCACCTCCCTGACTCACCCCCGCTTCCAATCACCATCTGTTTTGCAGCAACACTCCTGCCAGCCGTTGTGCTAGATAGCATTTATTTCCCTCATTGCATAGCAGTGCTCAGAAATTGTAGAAAGCTACCAAGATCTGCTGAATCGTCATCTAGTTTGTCCACTGCGAATAGGGTGGCGAAGTTGGGGTGCCATTTCAGCTCGGCCCTAGAGTTTAGAAGCCCAAACCATGATTGGCATGATGAGTGAATGGAGCATGTTGATTTTTTACATCTGATAACGTGATCTTCACAGAAAGCATTCCCATAACTTCTGGCATATGCTGGGCGCTCTTCAGCAGTGTGGTGCCCCATCCCACGTCTGATCCATTGTCCTTGATTTGCAGGTGTTGCAACATGTGCGTCTGCCACTGCTCAGCCCAAAGTTCCTGGTAGGCACAGTTGGTTCTGACCCGCTCATTAAAAGTGATGAAGAATGCAGGTAAGTCGCCACAGTACATCTACATTTTGAAAGCCAAAAGGTCTTTGTCTGTGAGATCTTCGGTCAGAACTCATCTTTTGGAAGCTTGACTATTTTTTGTGTGTCAGACTGCCTTGTTAAAAAAATAACTATCATAAAATGGAATGTTTAAAGTGCCCTTCTAGGACCTGAAATTAGGATGCAGCATAGAGAGGTAAGGGGATAAAAATAGGTAATGGCAGTATCTTCTGTTGGCAAAAAGGAGGTGCATGAATATTTCATTCAGTTGCACAAATTTATTTAATAAAAATATCACTTTCCTTCTCTGTGGCTCACACAACAAAAGCTGATTCTAGTAGATTCCTTGAGGGATGCAAGAGTCCACCCTATCTTATTTTCCACTCCTGACAAAATTATGTCACTTCAAATCTTGGATTATCTTATAACTTTCCTGCTGCCTTTCTTTCTAACATGAAACTAAATGTGTTTCTGCTCTGCATATGGGCATTATATCAGACTGTAGCAGTAGCCCATAGGGATGATGGGAGTTGTAGTTCAGCAATATCTGGAGGGCCACACATCCCCCATCCCTACTATCATGTAAAATGCTTTCTTTCTAAAATGACCAGTTTATTATAGACTATCTTTCCATAAAATCTATCTTCTGTCACAAGCGTCTTTTGCTGGGGTGGGGTTGAGAGATTCTGAGAAGCACAAACTTCTGTGAGCCCGGTATATAAAAAGATTATTATTCAGCTGTACTGTTGACATATTAAACTGGTACCGAATGATTTGTGGAATCTTTACTGTAAAGTAAATCCCTCCAAGATCAACAACATTTTGCCTGTGCAAGATTGCAACTTCCATCGGGCATAGAGAACCTTTGTGGCCTAATGGGCCAGATCTTTATCTCCCCCACCCTGGCTGCCCAACTTTGACAGCTGGGTGAGACCACCAACCTGTCAGTGATCTGATGTCTTGTGATTGATAGATGGATTGTCCCTCCCAACTGTCAGAGTTGGCCCTCGGGGGGGGGGGGGGCAAACTCCCCAAGCACATCATCTGATGCAGGTGGATTCATTCCTGCTTTCTGTAGTGTTTTGGCATGGCAGATGGTTCCTTCTGGGAATTCACTGGCTCACCTAAACCAAGCAGGGTTGAATTCCCCATTCAGTACTGGAGCTGTATCTCTACCCAATGTCAGATATGATGTCAGTTGTGAGCCAGGTGTAAGGGGTTTGGGTAGGTTGACTAATCAAACATTTTTAGCATGGCCTGATAAGTTAACATGCCATGGGGGTGAAGAAGAAGAAGAAGAAGAAGAAGAAGAAGAAGAAGAAGAAGAAGAGTTTGGATTTGATATCCCGCTTTATCACTACCCGAAGGAGTCTCAAAGCAGCTCACAATCTCCTTTCCCTTCCTCCCCCACAACAAACACTCTGTGAGGTGAGTGGGGCTGAAAGACTTCAGAGAAGGATGACTAGCCCAAGGTCACCCAGCAGCTGCATGTGGAGGAGCGGGGAAGCAAACCCGGTTCCCCAGATTACGAGTCTATCACTCTTAACCACTACACCACACTGGCTCATGTTTGTTTTTTCAAGAAAATTGCATTGCTAAATCCTGACAAGTCAATGCACTTAGTTAGCAGAATGCTACGACTCACCTTCCACTTTTAAACATGGCTGCTAATGTTAATTGTGTTGCTGCTTTTCAGCAGAGTTTTCAAAATGTGTAAGATAAGAAATCAAAATGTTATATTAAACTGTGTTTGGGTTTTGATTATATAACAAATTACAAATTGTGTCTTGTTTTGGAGCAGCGGGTTTTGGTAATTTGCAAAATGATTGGATCACAGTAAAAATACTATATGGCCTTTCCCGTGCAGGGACCTGGTGGATGAAGCTAAGAACTATTTGCTATTGCCCCAAGAGCGACCACTGATGCAGGGACCAAGAACTCGACCACGCAAGCCTATCCGCTGTGGGGAAGTACTCTTTGCAGGTATGTATGTATGACTGTAGACTTGGTCAGAGAGGCATGGCATACCATTTTTGGTCAACAGTATAGCAAGGCAGCGAGGGCCCTCGCCTTGTTCCAGGCAACAGGATCTCTGACGGTTGTAGTGGGCCACCTTTAACTTGAGGGAGAATTGACTTATCTAAATGTGTGTGACCTAAAACTTCAGTATAAATGTATATGTGGTAAAATCCAGGCTGAGCAAAAGTAATGTGTTGGAGAGAGAGGTTTGGAAGAGAGATTCCTACTCTCCAGTGGGGGGTTAGGCAAAGTGATGATTGCTCCAAGCACATTAAAACTTGGTTAGTTTGCATCTGCCTTATCCACCATTAAACAAATGTTCCCCATGAAAATACTTAGGCTAGAATGAATCATAGATCCTTAGATTTCCCAATGAGTGAATGTTTTACTCGGAGACTTGTTTGCTGAAACTTGTGGAAACTCTGTCTGCTGGCAGTAAAATAAAGATGAAAAATGGTTCCAAACATCTCAAAAAGTAAAGGACTTGGTTTCCTTACTCTTTGGGTTAGCAAAGATGCAGGCTATAAAGTTGCCCTTTTAGATAGATTCAGTTCACTTGCAGATTCAGGCCACATGGCTTCTTCCTTGTTCCAAGAAGCAGAAAGTGAAAAATGGGAGGGAGGAAACAAAAGGCTCCAGGGAGCCTTCTAAACTCTCCACCCCTAAACTCCACCCCAACTGGCAACCTGAGTTCAGGTTAACCCTTTCATTGACCCAGAGCAGAGGACACACACAAAAAAAGTAAGAGCAAAGCAAAGAAATGTAGTAAAAGAAACAGGAAGATGAAAATAATAAAGGAATGAAAAAAAGAAAAGAAGGAAATGAAAAGGGTTTCCGATTCTCCATCTGTCAGTTATATATATATATATGAGAAGATCATTCAACATATTCAAAGCATTCACTCCAGAATGGTATCCAGCTGTTCCTCCTTCTGCTAGGTGATCTTTTTCCAGTCTTCAGATCCAGACATCTCAAGTTCATTCATTTTTTCTTTCACACAAAAGTCTAAAAGAGGTTCTCCTATTACAGTGGTACCTTCGGTTATGAACTTAATTCGTTCCGGAGGTCCATTTTTAAGCCGAAACCGTTCTTAACATGAGGCGTGCTTTCGCTAATGGTGCCTCCCGCTGCGTGCCGATGCGTGACTTCCGCTTGCATCCCGGGGCAAAGTTTGCAACCGGGAGCATCTACTTCCAGGTTAGCAGAGCTCATAACTCAAAGCGTTCGCAAGGAGGACGGTACGTAACACGAGGTTCCACTGTATTACACAACAACTCCAGTGTTGAGAAGCAATTTACTCATATTGGTCTCTTTGCTGTGGCCATATATTAAAACAGTAATCCATAGTTATTTACTTATTGTATATTCATTAATTCACATCCAGTTTCGTATCTTCCATTCCCATTTCCTGTTGGTCATGGTTTTCCATCCTAATTTAGAAAAAAAGGTCCTTCCATTTCCTCTTCCTCCATTTTTTTCCCTCCAAGTCCATTCCAAATTGTACACAGGATCCTTTCTTTCTCATCTCTCTCTGGCAGCTCAGAATATTTCTTAATCTTTCTGTCCATGGTTTCATTCCACTTCTCCAACATCATAACTCTACTCTTTGAGTGTTTCACTCTTCCAGTACCTGTGTAGAGATCCCCTCCATTTCACCACCTACTGTCTCCTACTACCATTCCACTCTCCTATTCTGGCAGTCCTCCATCAATATTATTCTCCAAAGGTTCTGTGTCTTCTTTAGCCTCATCTTTTTCAGGTCCATTTTCATTCACATTTTTATGCAGTTCAGCTGTGAGCTCTTTCAGTTGCTCATCCAGTAGTTGCTGCACAATGACAACAGTCAGTGTCCACCGTATTTTTCCATTACTGAGTGTTCTTGGTCTTACTAACAACCCACTTTCCTGAAGACCTTACAGTCTTGGCTCTAAGTCAAAGCCCCCGGCTGCTTATCAGAGCTCATTCTTTTCTCACAGTAGCATAATTATGTTAATTAGTTTCACTTTGCAACCAGCACTTTCAGCAGAGGGACAGAGGGTTAAAAATCAAATACAGTAAAGATTTCTAACAGTTGGAATACCTCTTAGCTGTTTAAAAAACAGGCAGCCCTGTTTAGTGAAGCTTTTAATGTTTAATAGGTTATTGTATTTTAGTGTTCTGTTGGAAGCCGCTCAGAGTGGTACCTATTTATCTACTTGCACTTTGATGTGCTTTTGAACTGCTAGGTGGGCAGGAGCTGGGACCGAGCAATGGGAGCTCACCCTGTTGTGGGGATTCGAACCGCCAACCTTCTGATCAGCAAGCCCTAGGCTCTGTGGTTTAGACCACAGCGCCACCCACATCCCGTTAGGCACAAACAATTAAGACATACTTTTTGTTTTGCTTTCAGCCTTTTAATTATTGTCTCTTCTTAAGCCAGCAGCTTAAGCCATTCCAGATGTATATTTTAACTGGTAGACAGATGACCTGAGTCACAATTTATAACAGTCTCACAAATAATTTAAAAAAGGGAAGTTTACCCAACCTTATGTCCCTTAAGACTGTTATGTGGTGTTTGGGCAAGAATGCGATTTCATCCACTCTTAGTCATTCACCCCCATCCAAGTCCCTCAAAAACTTCTCAGTTGCTTAGCATGGAAAGCAGCCTTTCAGAGCATCAGAGGTTAATCCCTGTTATCTCTGTTTTCCCAGAGATAATGTGATAACCAAGTTTTATGGCTTTGCTGTCATTAAAGGTAAAGGTAAAGGTACCCCTGACCATTAGGTCCAGTCGTGACCAACTCCGGGGTTGCGGCGCTCATCTCGCTTTATTGGCTGAGGGAGCCGGCGTACTTTGCTGTCGTTACTTGCCACATAATTGTCTCTGTCCATGGTGTGTTGACAACAGATGTCTAGTCCACCATTTTTCTTCCCCAGAAGTTCATATTAATGTTAATATAATTATGTATTTTAATTATATCCTGTCATCCCATTGCATTGCATGTCCAACAACTTTCAGTGGGTGGCTGGTGCAGCGGGGATGCCATTTCCAGTGTTGAACGCTACGACCCTCAAACGAACGAGTGGCGGATGGTGGCTTCCATGAGCAAAAGGCGGTGTGGGGTTGGAGTCAGTGTCTTGGATGACCTTCTGTACGCAGTGGGAGGCCATGATGGTTCTTCCTATCTTAATAGTGTGGAAAGGTAAGTTCTTGTCAAACACACTTTTCTGGTTCTCTGGAGCTTAACTGCTTGCTCTGATTATAGCAATGGATGTTGAATCGGGTTCCATGCAAGCTCCTATTCCATTTCTCATTTATTTATTTTCTTGGAATGAGAAAGATAGCTTATTCCGAACATTTCAAACCACAATGCAAACTAGAGACTACTACTCTAACTGTAACCTAATACTTCTGCAACAGTGCGAGAACCATTCCCCTCCACAAGTTGTAATCTTTGCACAATATATCTAAAAAAAGATTGATCAAGATCCAAATACTTTCCTAAACAAGCATTTTTTTAAAAAAAGTATCTGTACGCATGGTACACTATGCACACCTGTTTGCAGTGGTTCTGGTATCTGGCTCATCATTTGGATCTCTGAGGACATTGTCATAGAGATTTCTTAGGTTAGAAACTGCACATACACATACACACTGCAGGGATTCACTTTTTCTGGCCCTCTCTCTTATCTAAATTGGATATCAGCCCCTTTTCCCATTAGTGGTGGTGAATTGTAGCCAGACTATGAAGGAGCACATAATTCTTTCATTCCGGCTTTAGGCTGAGGGGAAGGAGACTAAGCAGCACCTAGTTTCCCTTCCTCTCTTCCCCAGACTCAGCTTCCAGGTGCAGAGCTGAACTGTGGGGAAACTCTCCTTGTCCGTGTGCAGGGCTGGGTTCCAGGTGGGGTTTTGTGCCTGTAGACATGGACAAGTCAGGCATGTGCTGCATGCATCCACAACTGTGTTTTTAGATTTTTGGGTAGGTGCCTCTTTCGGCTTTCCCCCCGATTCTTCCCTCTTGTGCATGTGGGGGGGGGGGCATTTTTACTAGCACAGCATCAACCCTGTAGCCTAAACATCATAAGCAGAGGCACTGATGGCATGGTGCTCCTGATCCCATGTGATCTGAAACTTTGGAAAGGAGGTACTGCCTCTGGAAAGAGTACCCCATTCCATTGACTAATCTGTGTCCAGGTTATAATGTTTAGCCTCTACTGACATAGACCAACAAGAGGTCTTGAGGGAAGGGCAGTAAGTAATGAGAAAATGCAAAAGGTTTAAGAAATCCAGGTGAAATGACCATAAAGACCTGACATGTTTGCCTTTTCTAGATACGACCCAAAGACTAATCAGTGGAGCAGCGATGTAGCGCCCACCAGCACCTGCAGAACCAGTGTCGGAGTGGCAGTTCTTGGTGGCTACCTGTATGCTGTGGGTGGACAGGATGGTGTCTCCTGTCTTAACATTGTTGAAAGGTATCTTTTTAAGGAGTTGGGAGCAGGGAGCACTCTCATGCATTCCTATGCACATTGCCAGGAATCTTTTGCTACTGTTATAATGTGTGTCTGTTATGAACACGTCTTTGCCCTTAGCCTTATGCTCACAAAAAGGAATAAAGGAAGATTGGTTTAGTACGTGAAACGAAAGTGACAGTATATGAATGCTGCTTTCAGACAGCAGAGTTAAAATATAAGAAGGCATCAACTCACATACACAGCATGATCTATAGAGAGAAAAGGATCCCTATCTATCCCAAAAAGCTTAGAGACAGTGAATGTGACAATTTTGCCACAGTACTCATGCTAAAAGTCAAGTGAGAAAGGAGAGGTAAGTAAGCAGAACCTCAGTTAGGGATTAAGAGAACTGCGCCTTTCATTTGAGAATTACCGTATTTTTCCGTCTGTAAAACGACCCCTTTTTTTTAACCCAAAATTAAGAAAATGCACTATGCACTTATCTGTGTATAAGACAACCTCTTATTTTAAACTTCAAAAATTTAGGAAAAATATAGTCTTATACATGGAAAAATACAGTGTTGCTCTCCTCATCAGTAACCCATACTAGGAAGGCTACAGCATCTCTCACCCATGCCTTAGTCCTTGGTCCAGTGAAGCAAAGGGTTGATTCCCAAAATTGTAGAGTGAAAATGGGTCCCTTGTTGGAGCTTTGAGAGCAACTTAAGCATTTAAAATCTGGGGTTTAAGTACTCTTTTGAGCCAGGAGGATTTTCTGGTTCTTTAGATGAGTAATTAATTAATTATAATTGTCATAATACCTCCCCCCCATTGTTTAGTTTTCATAAGTTCCTGTCTATTCATTATTTTGTTTACCTTGCCCAGTTTATGGTTGAAAGGACATGACCCTCTTGACAAATGAATAACTGGTTACTGCGTATATGTTTCCCAAATCCTGGTTTATCTCTGGTAGAATATTCTGTTGTCTATATGGTATGGAACCCATTCTGTTTTCAGGAGGTGATAATTGAGTTTGCTAGTCTATTTTAAGTATTAAGAGGTCAGGCTATATACCAATGCCTTCTAAGACACATTTAAGATAAAGACTAGTGCCAGGGTCCAGATACTTGAGGGGTATTGGTGGAATTGGTCAGACTTGGTGAGAGAGATGCTTTTGTGTTTTGTTTGAGGTATGACCCAAAGGAGAACAAATGGACTCGCGTGGCTTCCATGAGTACAAGGCGCCTTGGGGTGGCTGTGGCTGTGCTAGGTGGCTTCCTTTATGCTGTTGGAGGCTCTGATGGGACGTCACCTCTGAACACAGGTATCTCCATGCAAGAGCCGGTAATTTACTCTCCAGGTGCTTCTGAGGAATTCTGACATGACTCATTTGAAGGTTTTCCTGAGAAAATGAAAGGGCTGGTGGTAGTAGAATTCAGCTCTGGGTGGTTTGGGGTTGTTGTTTTTTGTCGTATTTTGCTAATTTTATATTGAGTAGATATGCAGATGTCTCCATCTGATAGGCAATTTCGCAAGACAAATATCTGAGAACTGTTTAAATCCTAGACTTTCAGTTTTCTCATGTAGGATAGCAGTGGCTACTCACCATTATAACTGAATAGCCATTGAAGTTGAATAGCTGAATTTTCTCCAGGTTCAGGGGCATTATACCTCAGATTTCCAGCTTCTGGGAGAAAAAGGTGGGGGCTTCTTTTGGGTTTCCTGGAAGCATCTGGCTAGCCAGGATCATAGAATCATAGAGTTCAGAGGGACCCTGATGATCATCTAGTCCAACCGCCTGCAATGCAGGAATATGCAGCTGTCCCATATGGGGATCAAACCTGCAACCTCGGTGATGTCAGCACCATGCTCTAACCAACTGAGCTATCCAGGCAATATCAGAAACACGATAGCACAGTTGATGGTCCCTTGGTCTGATGTAACAGAAGAAATAGAAATGAGAACGAACAATGGCTTCCATTGTGTTTGGCTTTTCTTTTCTTGTGGCTGTGCTCTTTTGCCCTTGATCCATGTATGCAAATCTTCCACAGTGGAGCGCTACAACCCTCAGGAGAACCGTTGGCACACAATAGCGCCCATGGGCACTCGGCGTAAGCACCTAGGTTGTGCGGTATACCAAGACATGATCTATGCTGTGGGAGGCAGAGATGATACGACTGAACTTAGCAGTGCTGAGCGATACAACCCCAGAACGAACCAGTGGTCTCCTGTGGTAGCCATGACGTCACGCCGTAGTGGGGTAAGCTGGGGTTGATTTGGCTGCTGACCTGCTCAGCTTGAATTCTTTAGACCAGAGGTGGCTAACCTGAACGCTGGATCCAGTCTGCTAAGCTACAGGAAGTGGCCTACCAGCTACTGCAGCTTTTATCTTCCATTTTGAGCAGGAAATATAGCTCTCTGTTCTTTAGAAAGCAATCAGAATGCTTTAGGATCTCTAAAGAGCAGACAAGGGAGACCTTTTCTCTCCAACCTCTGCACCAGGGGTGCCCAAACTTTTTTCAAAGAGGACCAGATTTGATGAAGTGAACACACGTGAGGGCTGACCAAAGTTGTTGAGCTTTTTAAGGGATTTTACCCCAGGACATATACTGCTGCGGGAGCCAGATTAAGTCGACTGGTGGGCCGGATTAGGCCCCCAAAATGGACTTTGGACATGCCTGCTCTACACTAAGTAGCACAATGCTAAGATTGGAGATAAGCCCTCTGACAGCTCTTTAGATCCTCCAGGATAGAAGGCATTTCCAGGCCCACCCCCCTCCAGTGCTGGAAATGCTAAGGCTGGGTGGGTGTGATAGGGAGAGTGCTGCATGCTTGCATGTTTGGCGTGTGTGCGTGTGTGTGTGTGTGTGTATACCTTGGTTACACCTGTCACTAATATGTGGCCATCAGAGGAAGACTGACCATCAGTGCTGCTCTTAGGCTGAAAAGAAAATTCAGACTTGGAGTGAAGCAGTACAATTCTGTCAACTCTGGATGTAGACAGTATGTGCATTGAGATATATAGCCTGACCAATGAACTAGTTAAACTAATTAGCTCTTATCCATCTCTTCTTCTTAGTTTCTCTTCCACCAGTGGAAAAATGTAAATTGTGTACTTGCCCCCGCTGAATATCCTTCTGCAGAAGCCCTTGAGTTTAGAACACTAGACTGTATTGCAACACTCCAACTTACACAAATCACTTATTTGGTCATTACCTAGGTTGGCCTCGCAGTTGTGAATGGACAGCTAATGGCCGTAGGAGGCTTTGATGGCACAACGTACTTGAAGACTATTGAAGTGTTTGACCCAGATGCCAACACATGGAGGTAAAGAAGTTTAAAGATCATAATTAGGATGCATTTTGTCTTTCGAACAATACTGTTCAGAAGCAATGCGCAAACCCTTGCTTTGGCATTAAATGATAGAATTTCAGTACATGCCAGTGTGGTGTAGTGGTTAAGAGCAGTGGATTCGTAATCTGGTGAACGGGGTTTGCTTCCCCGCTCCTCCACATGCAGCTGCTGGGTGACCTTGGGCCAGTCACACTTCTCTGAAGTCTCTCAGCCCCACTCACCTCACAGAGTTTGTTGTGGGGGAGGAAGGGAAAGGAGAATGTTAGGGTAGTGATAAAGTGGGATGTCAAATCCAAACTCTCCTCCTCCTCCTCCTCCTCCCATTGTGCACTTTGATTCCCTCCCAATTCTACAGAAAACCTTAGTTTCTGCTTTAAAGTTGGAATCATTTCAGACTATGGTTTGCCCAGAAGCCAGAACTGAAAAACACAATCAAGGGCAGGATTCAGCTAACAAGCCCCACCAAAGAAAGTCTGTGCAGTGAGACTTTCCTCCTCTCTTCCCCCTGTGTGCTTCCATTGGCTCTAGGGGTGTGTCAGAAAATCCAGAGCAAGATTGTTGACAGAGCGATTTGGTTGCATTATGCTGAATTCCTCCCAAAATATGGCTTCCAGTGTGGGCTTGAGGGCAAACTCCAGCTTGTCACAAAATGAAGGGGGGAAGGGAACAGACAAGTCTGAGTCTTGCTCACATAATATGAAAGCATGGTTTGATTTGGTGGGTGAACCAGCCTTTTTATTAAGACCGTGTGCAGATTCCTATCAACCCTAGGCATCAAAATAATCTCAAGACTTTTTTCTTCAGTCTCTTCATATTTTGCTGGCCTATATCCCACTATTTAGTAACAGGCATGCCAGCTAATGATTATTCTCATATGGCAATTTCTCTCTCCTAATACAGTCATTTGGAGAGCATCCATGTTGGCTATTATAAATTTGATTCTTGCACTTCTGTAAGAATAGGGGTTAAATTAGAGTAACAAAGTGTGTCTTTTCTTTGCAGACTGTATGGAGGAATGAACTATCGTCGGCTTGGAGGTGGAGTAGGAGTTATAAAAATGACACACTGTGAATCCCATATATGGTAGAAAGCCAGTGGGAGAAATCTCTCTCACTCCGAGTTCATTCCTATTGAAGCTGGTCAGCTTGGTGACTGCTGAGCTCTCTGAGGCTCTAGTAAAATTGAGATCACATTTATATTATTCGCTGGTGCCTCTTTCTATGGGACTATAATGGATGTTGCAAGCATTTCCCCCTCCTCTACTAGTTACAGAAGACCAGACCAAGCAACCCCAGGACTATACCTGGAACACATAGTTTTCATTGTCTTTGTCTCCCCATTCTAATTTTACAATCTTAATGAAGAAACTGGAATGTAATGTTATTCTGAGCAATGAAGACCTCAAGCTGTATGAGTTCCATCAAAGACAGGAGCCTAATGAGAGGCAGACAATGCATCTGCATAGACAAATGTTTCTCTGACACATCATCGGCCTTGTTTAAAGAGGTCAAGTCAAAGAGGGCCCATATGCTCCATTTAAATGAATTAGTTGCATAAGAGCCCGTTCATTTCAACAGGGCTTTGGCAGAAGATGCTGCTGCTTGAATTTTACATTGCACTGGGGGAAATTCTATATATGCTGAAACCTGTTCCATTTCATTTCTACCATATTGTTGATATCATGGTAATGTGATTTCCCCCCAAGTAAAATTCTGATGCAGCTTTCTAAATGAAGCTGTTTGTAAGCTTTGGCCTAGTTAAAATCTTTGGAAGCAAAGGGCTAGCCAACAAAAGGTTGCTGGCACTGTGGGTCAGTAAGAACAAATATTTTTAAAAAAACAAAAACAGAAAACAAGTGGAACAAGGAATAGACACATAATAATTTGAGCAATCTACTGGGAAGTTCTCCAGCACAAGCCCCACTGAAGTCAATGTGGAGCACAGCAGAATTTGTGCGCTGCTTCTGTTCATTTCTGTACAGGTTGTGGAGGAGAATGTCTTGGTAGATAGTCTCCCTTTGTATAGACTGTATGCTCTAGTGTATTTCTCAGTTAGTGCACTAGTAATGTTAACTAGTGTGACTAAGTACATATACAAGCCTGATTTGGATTAAAGAACAGAGTACTGTATCAGAAATAGGATACCTATTTTATCTCCTAGTAATAATTTGTACTTCAGAGCCACACACTGACCGTTAGTGAAATGGTATCTACATCTATATATAATGATGCCTGTCTTGTCACTTTTGAAAGACATGCTTAGAATTATAAGCATTTTGAATTTGTCTAAGCTGCCATCTTTATCCTTAAAGCATAGTTCTATCTAAAAACTCAGCTGTCACGACTGTAAGCTAAATTAGTGGGCTGCAGGGCAAGGATGGGAAACCTATGCCACTGCAGTTCTTGGTTCTAGGCAACCCCAGCAAACATGCCCAGTGATGGCTGGAGCTAAAGAACAGTTATGTATAACTTGTGTCCTATTCTTGTGGTGCCAAGGAAGCAGCAGAAAGGAAAGCTGATCGCAGCATTGGGTGAGTTGAGGTGAGTTGCAAGGAATGCCAATGAAATTAAGTTTTACTGACATTTCCTTTAAGAAGTAGCTTTATTTGTAAACTTCAACATCCTCAATGTCTTCGGGTGGGTGGGGGAACTTAACACAAGTGGATTTTCAAGAAAGGGGAAAACCCTTCTTGGCCTGAGAGATGGCATTCTTGTGTTTACATTTTGAACATTTGCACCTTTACAAAGAAAAAGTATTCTGTAAACAATTGTTTACATATCATTTGTGCTTTTTCTAGCATGAGTTGATTTGTATAAATAGTGTTACCTTAATAAAATCATTTGGTGTGTTTTCTCATGACTTAACTGAAAGAGCAGAAGTTGCTGGTTTATAAACTTATTTTATAGCTCCCAACTCTAACCCTTTGGGCTAGTAAATTGAAAACAGTATTTGAGCAAAATACCTCTGTATAGCCTTAATATACAGTAAGCCCACAACATATCGTATTTACTCGAATCTAATGCTCACCTTTTTTGGCCAAATTACGTCACAAAAATTAAGTTGCACATTAGATTTGATGGCACATTTACGTTCACCAGCAAATACTTTTTTAGGGTTTCAAGGTGCACATTTGAGTAAATACGGTCCATGGGGGTTACATTCTGGAGATCATGTCCAAAGCCCAAATCATGTCTAGCCAAAGCACATTGGGCTCAGTGGTGGGTGGGCTTGCCAAAGTATATTTTTTGCCCAGCACGTAAAAGCTGAATGCACACAAGTTGTGGGCTTACTGTAGTATCAATTTCATGTGCAGCTGAAGAACTTAAGAGCCTGCTGGATCAGGTGTGTATTGGAAATCTACAAGCAGGATCTGAACACAAGAGCACTCTCCCTTCCTGCAGTTTCCAGCAACTACCTCCAACCATAGAGGCAGAGCATAGCCCTCATGGCTTATAACCACTGATGGCCTTTATCTGCCACGCGTTCGTCTAATCCTCTTTTAAAGCCATCCAAGTTGGTGACCATCCCTGCTTCCTGTAGGAAGGAGTTCCATTAACTATGGGCAGTGTAAGGTGCTTTCTTTTATCTGTCCTGAATCTTCCATCATTCAGCTTCACTGGTTTTTATGGAAGCAGTGGAAAGAATCCTGCAGGTTATGTAGTCCAACCCCACAGAGTGCAGGAATCTCAACTACATCATACATGATAGATGGCTGTCTATCCTTTGCTTAAAAACATCCAAGGAGAGTCCATTCCACTGTTGAATGACTCTTACCACGAGACAGTTCTTCCTGATGTTTAGTCGGAATCTTCTTCCTTGTAACCTTGGTTCAGGGTCCTACCCTGCAGAGCAGGAATCTTGCTCCATCTTCCATGTGATAGCCATCTTCAAATATCTAAGGGTTATTATTTCCTCTCATTCTCTTTATCAGGCTAAACATACCCAATTCCCTCAACTATTCCTCATAAGTCAAAATAAAAAATCCTTCCAGTAGCACCTTTAAGACCAACTAAGTTAGTTCTTGGTATGAGCTTTCGTGTGCAAGCACACTTCTTCAGATACACTGAAACAGAAGTTGCCAGATCCTTCTATATAGTGAGAAGGTGGGGAGGGGTATTACTCAGAAGGGTGGTGGGAATTGGAGATTGGCAGATAGCTGAGATGAGCCTGCTGACGACTCTTAACGACTGTAATAGGTCTTACAGGAAAAGGCAAGGGGTGAGAAGGTGAGAAATGGCTTAGTCATGTATAATGGGATAAGAATCCAATGTCTTTGTTCAAACCAGGTCTCTCCATGGTTTTAAGTTTGGTAATGAGTTGCAATTCAGCAGCTTCTCTTTCCAGTCTATTTCTGAAATTCCTTTGTAGTAAAACAGCTACTTTGAGATCTTGTATAGAATGTCCTGGGAGATTGAAGTGTTCTCCTACTGGTTTCTCTGTTCTGTGATTCTTGATGTCAGATTTATGTCCATTTATTCTTTGGCGTAAGGTTTGGCCTGTTTGTCCAATATAGAGAGCTGAAGGACACTGTTGGCATTTGATGCCATACACAATGTTAGATGATGAGCAATTGAATAGTCCCGAGATGGTATGTGTGATGTTGTTGGGGCCAGTAATGGTGTTGTCCGGGTGTATGTGGCAGCAAAGTTGGCATCTGGGTTTATTGCAGGCTCTGGTGCCAGTGTCCGTGTTAAGTCTGGTTGTAGTATTATTGTGGGTTAGGAGTTGTTTAAGATTGGGTGGCTGTCTGTAGGCACTGAAAGGTCTTCCTCCCAGAGCTTGAGAAAGAGAACTGTCATTGTCCAGGAGAGGTTGTAGATCTCTGATGATGCGTTGTACTGTTTTAACTTGGGAGCTGTATGTGATGACTAGAGGTGTTCTGTTATTTTCTTTTTTGGGTCTGTCTTGCAGCAAGTTCTCTCTGGGTATAAGTCTGGCTCTGTTGATCTGTTGTCTAACTTCATCTGCTGGGTATTTTAGTTCTGAAAAGGTTTGCTGTAGATCTCTTAGGTGAGAGTCTCTGTCTGTAGAATTGGAACAGATGCGGCTGTAATGTAGTGCCTGGCTATATACAATGGACTGTTTGGTATGTTTGGGATGGTAGCTAGAGGCATGTAGGTATGTTTGTCGGTCAGTTGGTTTACGGTATAAGGTGGTGTCTATGCGCCCATCCTGTATTTTTATAGTAGTGTCCAAAAAATGTATTTCTTGCATAGATTGATTCATTGTAAGGTTGATTGTGGGGTGAAAATCATTAAATTTCTGGTGAAAGGTGTCCAAACCTTATTCCTCATAAGGTTTGCTTTCAATACCCTTTTGGTTGCTGTCTCTGCACACATTCCAGCTTGTCAATATCCTCCTAAAATTGTGCCCAGAACTGGGCACAGTATTCCAGGTGTGGTCTCACCAAGGCAGAATAGAGTGGTACTATTACTTCAGTGATCTGGACACTGTACTGTTGATGCAACCTAGAAAAGCATTAGCTTTTTTTGCTGCATCTTCACACTGTTGACTCATGTTAAGCTTGTGGTATACCAAGATCCCTGGATCCTTTTCACAAGCCAGTTGTACCTCATCATATTTGAGCAGACAGTTCTTCCTGCATAAGTGTAGAAACTTACATTTATCCCTATTGAAATTCTTGTTAGTTTAAGCCTAGTTTTTCACTCTGCCTTGCCCCCCCCCCCCCACTACGCTACTGGTTAGCAGAGGAGGTTGGCCCCAGGTGCAAAATTCTGAGGGGTGCAATCTGGCACAATGTCCAGACCCTGCACCCCTGTGCTGGCCAAGCCCAGTGTCGGCAAAGCCACCCAGCTAAAAATACATGGCCACCGCCACTGGCAGCCATGTGCCTCATGGGCTCTGTGCGCACACACCCCGGGCATATGCCTCCATCCCAGCTGCCCAGTCCACCAGGGGGGGCACATTACTTGTCCTGCCCCAGCAACCCATGCTATGCCACTGCTGCCAAGGTCCTACCGAATTCCAATTCTGCCTTCTGCAGCATTGGCCACCCCTGCCAGTTTGGTGTCATCTGCAAATTTGATGAGCACCTCCTCAATTCCTTCATCCAAGTTGTTTATAAAGGCATCAAACAATGGGCCCAGGACAGAACCTTCCAGCACCTTACTTGCCATTTATTTACAGGATGGTGATGAACCATTAGTGAGCACTCTATGGATTTGTCAGTTTTTATTTTGTTAAGCCTAGAATTTTGTCTCTCTTCTCCATAATCTGCCTCAGTTCTCAGACTATCCTAGGGTCCAATTATCTAGGGCACCCTTTCTCAACCTTAGGTCCTCAGATCCTATTGGACTGCAACTCCCATCATCCCTAACCACTGGTCCTGCTAACTAAGGATGAAGGGAGTTGTAGTCTAACAGTATCTGGGACATAAGGTTGATATAGGCCATCTATACATTTTACCTCTTTGTCTTGACTGTAATACATAGTTTTCATTTGTAATCTCAAAATATCCCTGAGCAGTTTGATTGGGACAATAGAATGTCCTTCATACTAAATTACTTGAGGCCCAATATCACCACCCAGCTTGCTGAATTCAGTGCCCTCTCTGACATAAACACCACCTTCAGTACATCCTTTCTATAATGTTCCTATAAAGTTTATAACCAGTAATAACCATGTCCCATTGGTTCCTTCATTCCACCATCCTCTAAGCCGAAACAATCCAGTTCACAAGAGGTACTGTGATCAAAGAGAGCAGAATAATCACTTAGTACCATACTCACATAAATCACTAGTCAAATATAATACCATATTTATTATTTGTAGGGTTTATATAGTTTAATGTTCCATATTTTCAGGAAGGTGTAAGACTTTTTAGGTTTGACCAGAAAGGTAAAAATACTCTGTACAAACCACATCTGAGCAGACTGTCTCTCACACACAAAAGTCATCTTTGTATTGGGTATACTTTCTACAGCAAAAGCATAGATGGTACAACACTTAAATCACATTTTTAAAACTGCCAGTTCTGTTAGGAATGCCATCGATGATATCAGATGTTGAGCATGAAAAATCTGCAAGAAAGAAATTGGAGAATGTTTAAAAAAGTTGCAGCAGGATTAAAACAGGATAAAATACAGTTTATTCAATGAAGTATTTAAGCTAACAAATGTCAACAGCCCCTATAAACCAGTTTTGTATAATCACATTGTCTGAAGTCAATCTGAAAAGCCAAACTTTCCTGTTTTACATTCCTGGAGAGGTATGAAAGGGGTGAAGAGGAAAGTTGATAGAGAAGAAGAGATCCATGGCTTGAAACTGAAACCACTAGAACATAGGGGAACAATGGAAATCCTTCATTTCCTTTTTCAGAAGTATAAGCACAGTACTTTTCAAAGCAGCATTTTAGAATATCATTAAGATGCCAATTCACATCAGATCTAAAGTCATTTGGTATCTATATGATTGCTGTGTTTCACAGGATTACTAAAGCTTGTGTACTAACTTGTCTTCCCAAATAGAATGGAATTTCATGCAGAGAATAAGGCTTTCCTAACTGCTTCCCTTGGCAGCCCCTTGTACCACTCAAGGGTGCAGCAAATCACAAGAGCAGACACTGGCAAAAATCATGATGTAGGGAAAACCCTGAAGTCAGCCAATGCCTCTACATAGCTCCATCCTCATTTCAAACATCATGATATATCAATATATTGCAATGTTTAGCTGGTGATATACTGTGAAGTTGAAAACCAGATATCGCCAAACCCTAGTGCCTGCTCTGTGGTTTGCTGCCCCCAGCAGGAGGCAGGGAAGAGCTGAGCCGGCAGAGCAACATACAAAAGTTGGCTTCATGCGGTTTATCATCAGGGCAGATATTTTGAACCGGTTTTCACAGTGTGGATTTCAAACCGGCTTTCAATGATATATCACTATATAACCCAGGCCTGATCACAGCAGGAAGTGATCTGACCATGACAAGGGACTGATGTCAATACTCCCTACTTTCATATCACCCTCCTCCTGCCTAGTTGATAAAACAAGCTTCAGAGTGTGGCCTGCCACATGCGTTGGGCTAGTGACATGCTGTGACAACCCCATGGTCATTATGGCAGCCATGATGAAGTCCTAAGCCACCCCAAAACAAGTTGCCTTGGCATGGATGTTGAAGACCCCAGAACTAGCATTCTGGGAGTCCTCAACACTTACTCTGAGACCAGCCGTCTGCTCAGGCAAGGAGACTGTTGGGCAGGGAGGCCGGTGGAAACCAGCAGAATCCCTAATCTGTCCTGATTGCCCAACATCTGGAACAAACGCTCTAGATTCCCCCCGCTAACTGGAGAGAGCCTGGAGAGATGGAATCTCTACTGACCACAGCAACTCCCTCCCTCCCCCACCCTCAAGCTTGTCCTTGATGCTGCACAGAGTACCCAGTTGGGCACAGTGGGTAACACCACTCCACCCTCCTTAACCACCCAATCTTAGTGATACAGACCAGATCAACCTCCTCATCTATAAATCAGATCGTGTATGAGGGAGGCCTTATTCAGAGTCAACCTGGTATTTAGCAGCAGCAGCAGCAGCAGCAGCAAACGTGAGGGCTGGCTGATAGGATAACCGCAATTCCCTATGTTGGAGGAGGGGCTGGCATATGGCACCTCCCACACCATACCTCCCCCTACCATGAAGAGTGACAGTTATTGTAACTAGTTGCTAGTGGTAAATGAGCTAGGCCCCATACCTTTATTTTCCCAACAGAATGGGCAGAAGCTACTGATGTGGAGACTTGCACCAGTACTGTGCCTGACAGGTAGATCTTGAAGTGTCTATGGAAGTGGTTGTAAAGACACGCCATGAATAATTCCACTTCTTCTTGCCTGACTTCTCCTGGAGTGCTGTGGATTGAATCCCAAAGGGCTTTTGCATCTTCAGGATGGATAGAATAGGAAATATCCAGAGGGTAAGCTGTGCCAAGTGTAGAGAAAGTCAGCTCTGTTGGAACTGTAGGATTGTCCATAGGGCACCCAGTCCACATTGCAGCCATCCAGGAAAGACTGATAGGGGTGATGTGCAAGGGGCTCAGACAACAGTCAAAGGTCTGTTGAAGCCAAGTTTCTACAAGGACCGTGAGAGCCTTTGCCCCATTCACAAGGAACAAGGGCAAAAAAGTAAACTCCTCATCAACAATCTCAAAAAGGTCATTTCCACCAGTACAAGTAAACCAGCCCATCCACACCACTTTCTCTTCTGCATTTTTAGCTGCCACCTGAGGCCTCTTCGTGATCTATGGGAAATACATAAATACACCAATTATGCACATATTGCAACTATACGAAATGGCTTGAGTCAACACAATTTTGGAAACCAACTCCTGCAATTCATTTGTTATGGTGAGGAAAAACTAGGGGAAATATACTGACAGCACTTAATCTCTCAACAGTTCTTCAACAAATGTGCACCTATCACTTTGATAGTACTCTATTCACAGCCATGGACAATTATGCATGTTTTCATGGAAAACCCACTGAATTAAGCAAGACTTAATTCCTTGCCTGGACAAGGAAGCCTTTTTGAAAGTGCAGATCCAACTGGATCCGCACTTTCAAAGTGCCAGGCTCTGCATGGCGCAGTGTCTCTTGCATGATCAGTTTGGGATTCATGGGTCTGAGACCCAATGGTCACATGAAGTGCAGCCAGAGGCTTCCTGTGCCTGCAGGCCACCTACTTTTAAGAATTGCTCTGATACATTTTTTCAGAACCACTTTTCAAGAGAAATGGTGCAATCAAGACTGGGTGCAAAGCATCCAGTGATTGACTCACCACCAACTGTAACCATGATTCCCTAGCATCCAAAGCAAATCAAATTAATTTAATAACACTAAGATAACAATGGTGGCATACTAAGATGAACTAGTGTATTTTCTAGACCCAATACAATAGTATTCTTCAATATTGTTAAGACAAACCCATAGATATTAAAATATTGGGACTGTAGTACCTACTTGAATGAGAACTGCATCTGGTTCCTGTTCTGTGATTTTCAAAGCTGAGAATGAAGAGAACGTCACTTTAAATTGAAGTTCATATTCAATTTCCACAGGTCTCCTTTGACTTTCAGATGCAATAAAGCGACTCAACTGTCTAGAATATTCTTTCAGCTGTCCATAAGAGAATTTGTACAGAGGAGTGACAGCGTATAAAGTCCACTGCTTACACAGAAGCAAGCTTATTTGAGGATCAGCATTTCCCTGGAATGTGAAGAACAGTTTTAGCTTCCTAGGTGCAGGCAAGTGGTGTCCATACTCTACACTTTCCAACAAAAACACCAAAAACAGAGCAAATATCACTATGAGCAACTTTCTGGATATGGTTCATCCAATTCTCAGGACAGTCTGCAACTAATTTAATAGCTACCACAACACACCCCCTACATCACCAGTCTAAAGCTTTCCCAATAACACCATTCAGAGGTTCAGGTCCTCTTCAACCTATTTCCCCTCTGCTACCTTTTATGGCTAGAATATATAATCTAGAACAGATGAAAGTGCCCTGTACAATAAGTAGTGGACTAATGCAAGAAGGAAAAATATAATTTACCATATAAATTTAGGTCTTATTAAAAGAAGTTCAGATGGTAAAAATATGTCAATCCCTTGGCCAACATTAACTTTTCAGGAGATAGGATCAAAGTTTTAAGACACTTGTAGTAAGTTGTTCTCTCTCTCTCTCTCTCTCTCTCTCACACACACACACACAGAGAGAGAGAGAGAGAGAGAGAGAGAGAGAGAGAGATATGATATATTCTAGGCAGGACAATATTACTGTAATTTCCTTTCCAAGTTGTCCTAGAACTATTTCTGAAAGATTAACTATTAGTTACCAGAGGTTTTTTTTCCCTTTGCACCAAATAAAAAGCTACTTCATTTTGCAATATTTTGCCAGCTATACCAAGCTCACCAAAGGATTACCTGCAAGTGAAGAGTTTGTTGAATCATTCTCATAGCTGGGGTCTGACTAAACAGGTTTTGTCTGAGGGATACAACATGTCTTGAAAGATGTGCAGTGTTAATGATGTTCACATCATGATCTACAGTTTTTTCTCCAAAAACAGAAAGTGTCCTGTAGTCACAAACCCTCGTATCTTCCACATGCTGATAGTTTACCAATCAATAGGCAAAAAGGAACAAAAGTTAAAAACTATTTTATACAAAGTAAAGAAAATGCAGGTGATCATTTACTCAGCATGACAAGGACTCACATGAAGGCAAGCCAAGATATTTGGGGGTGGAAGTGGGCACTAAGAAACCCTGTCGAATACCAGAATAATAGGTTGCAAAGAAATCTGGGGACAATCTATTTCTCTCATTATAGATACAGATTTTAAAGAGAACAAAATAAAAACAGCACCACAAGGATTTGGTAACACGAATCAAGCTATACCTTCTCTCTACAGCACAGGACTGGCTACCTTCCTAGTGTGCTTTAAACAGTTTTATTTAACTCAGCATTTTGTCATCCCCCCCCCTCACATCTGCCAGCCTTTGGAATCTGAGTTCTTCACGGGAGGCTTGTCTTGTGGTTCTGCCAACAGCTGCAGCCCCATCATGTCAGGGCCTTCCCTGTGGTGGCACCCAATTGATTGGTGAAATCCCTTCTCTTTGGCAGCATGGCCATCTCCCTCACCAATAAACTTTTGGCATCAGTGTAACATAATCTTATCTTTTCACACAGGCATTTCAGTCAGAAGTGTAAGCCAAGTCTGGATGCCTGTACACATCTCCATGTCTATTGCAGAACTGTTTTTAGATATTGTGGGTGAGTTTCTCTCAGAGCAGACCTACCAAACTAGCTTCCTTATTTGATTTGATTTTTATTAAATTTATATGCCACCTTTCATTCTAAGTTCACAGGTGGGTTTTACAGCATGAAAGCACATAACAACAACACCATAAAGAAGGAGGGGGATATTATGGGGAGGGCAATAATATGAATTAATGTGGACCAAGCCAAGGCCCGTTGATTTCAATGGGTTTTAAACGTGAGCAAGACTTGGTCGGATAATTAATTAAAATAAAACACTCGACGGCACCGGGTATGGATTTGCATAACTCGGTTAAAAAACCGAAAAACAAGAAACCCCAAAACAATATCCCCGCACGGAGAAAACGAGCATTTAAGTTTCAAGGAAGAGCGCCAAGAGGTGGGCCGCAATTGCTCGCCTCAGGCAAGGCCTGCCTGGCGGCCCTCCTCTTTCAGAGGTAACGGAGGCAGCAGCTCGAAAGCCCAACGCTTTACCTGTCGCTGAACCCTCGCCATCACGGGGCCGAGACCTCCCTCTCCTCACCCGCTCGCTCCCAAATAACGAAGCGGACCAACCAACCAATCAACGGCTCCCCTCAAGGCGGCGGGCGATTTAAAAATATAGTTCGGCGCCCGCTCGGGACACTCGCCGATTGGCTTCTCCTAGGATGTCCCGCCTCCCCCGCTCGACGTCGCCTCGGGCCTGGAAAAGGCCCTGCCGAGGGAGGCGGTCCGAAGCTCCTTGCCCGAAGTAAGGATGGCGGTTGTCAGCTGCGCCAATGGCCGCGAGGGGTCGGTTCACGTGACCCCCGAGCGGGGGCGGGGCCTGGCCGTGGCGTGAGGCGAAGGCGAGGAGTGATGCCGGCGCTCTGGAGGACGGCGCGCGGGCTGCCGGGCCCCCTCCGCGCCCCGCTCTCGCGGCTCTTCCCCAGCGGGGCGGCCCAGGGCGGCGCCAGGCGCGTCTCCGGCGGCACTCCGACGCTCCGCGCACCCGGCGCTGCAGGTCCGTGGCGCCCGCGGAGGGGGTCGGGGGGCGTCGGGGCTCCTCCTGAGGGAGGTGGTTGTTGTTTAGTCGTTTAGTCGTGTCCGACTCCTCGTGACCCCCTGGACCAGAGCACGCCAGGCACTCCTGTCTTCCACTGCCTCCCTCATGCTGGTCGCTTCGAGAACATTGTCCAGCCATCTCGTCCTCCGTCATCCCCTTCTCCTTGTGCCCTCCATCTTTCCCAACATCAGGGTCTTTTCCAGGGACTCTTCTCTTCTCATGAGGTGGCCAAAGTCTTGGAGCCTCAGCTTCAGGATCTGTCCTTCCAGTGAGCACTCAGGGCTGATTTCCTTCAGAATGGAGAGGTTTGATCTTCTTGCAGTCCATGGGACTCTCAAGAGTCTCCTCCAGCACCAGAATTCAAAAGCATCAATTCTTCGGCGATCAGCCTTCTTTATGGTCCAGCTCTCACTTCCATACATCACTACTGGGAAAACCATAGCTTTAACTATACGGACCTTTGTTGGCAAGGTGATGTCTCTGCTTTTTAAGATGCTGTCTAGGTTTGCCATCGCCTTTCTCCCAAGAATGGCAGGCGTCTTTTAATTTCGTGGCTGCTGTCACCGTCTGCAGTGATCATGGAGCCCAAGAAAGTAAAACCTCTCACTGCCTCCATTTCTTCCCCTTCTATTTGCCAGGAGGTGATGGGACCAGTGGCCGTGATCTTCGTTTTTTTGATGTTGAGCTTCAGGCCATATTTTGTGCTCTCCTCTTTCACCCTCATTAAAAGGTTCTTTAATTCCTCCTCACTTTCTGCTATCAAGGTTGTGTCATCTGCATATCTGAGGTTGTTGATATTTCTTCCGGCAATCTTAATTCCGGCTAGGGAATCATCCAGCCCAGCCTTTCGCATGATGAATTCTGCATATAAGTTAAATAAGCAGGGAGACAATATACAGCCTTGCCGTACTCCTTTCCCAATTTGGAGCCAATCAGTTGTTCCATATCCAGTTCTCACTGTAGCTTCTTGTCCCACATAGAGATTTCTCAGGAGGCAGATGAGATGATCAGGTACTCCCATTTCTTTAAGAACTTTCCATAGTTTGCTGTAGTCGACACAGTCAAAGGCTTTTGCATAGTCAATGAAGCAGAAGTAGATGTCTTTCTGGAACTCTCTAGATTTCTCCATAATCCAGCACATGTTTGCAATTTGGTCTCTGGTTCCTCTGCCCCTTCGAAATCCAGCTTGCACTTCTGGGAGGGAGTTGCCGCACCTTAATGCCCCTTTTCCGCACCAGTAAGAAAGTGAGTCGTTTTGTGTGGCGGCGCCCGCTCTCTGGAACTCGCTGCCTCTGGAGGCAAAGCGGGAGCCTTCGCTGCGCTGCTCTTGGCGTCTGCTAAAACTATTATTGCTTAGACAAGAGCCGCCAAGATGCTTAGGTGAATATTGATCCTTTTTTTAGCATCTTTGTAGGTTTTAAAAGTAGGCTTGTGAATTTGCTCTCAGTTTTACTGTTTTATCTTTTTGTAAACTGCTTTTAGGTTTTTCTTACCAACCAGCGGTGTACGATTCTTAGAAATTATATTTATCTCTTTATTAAATTTCTATACTGCCCTTCATGGCTTCATCCAAAGATCACAGGGAGGTTTACATAAAAGCATAAAAATACATACTGTTATAACAAAAACAATTACACCCCGACCCCCCAGTTTAAAAGGCCAAACGTTTTTTAATCACTCAAAGGCCTGGTTATAGAGAAATATTTTTGCCTGGTACCAAAAGATATGTAAAGAAGGTGCCAGGTGCCTTCCCTGGAGGAAGCATCCCACAAGCAGGGAATCACCTGCAGAAAAGACCTGCTCCCATCTTGCCACCCTACGGACCTATCACGGAGGAGGCATACAAAGAAGGGCCTCAGATGATGATAGCAGGGGAGAGGCGGTCCTTGAGGTCTTGCGGTCCTGGGCTGTTTAAGACTTTATAAATCAAAGTCAGAACTTTGAATTGGGCCTGAAACTAAGTGGCAGCCAGTGCAGATAGGCCAGGTTCAATGTACAGAACTATGCTGAAGTGGTCTTGCCCCAGTGAGCAACTTGGCCGCCAAATTCGCTTTGAAGTAATCTAAACTAGAGGTTACCAGAGCTATCCCTGTCCAGATAGGAGCACAGCTGGGCCACCAGCCAAAGCTGATGAAAGGCACTCAGTACCACAGGCCACCTGAGCCTCAAGTGACATCAAAGGCTCCAGAAGTTCCCCCAAGTTACATAGCTGCTCCTTCTGAGGGAGTGTAATCCCATATGATTATCATTATCATTATTCTTTTTTTATTTTAAATATTTATTTCATTGAAATTTATACACAGCTTGATTTCTTAGGGGGGGACACTCTCAAAGCGGTTTACAAAAGATAAAGCAGTAAAAATCAAGGAAAACTTGACAAGCCTACAGTGATACCTCGGGTTACAGACACTTCAGGTTACGTGTTTTCGGGTTGTGCACCGTGCCGGACCTGGAATTACCAGAACAGGTACCAGAATTGCGACCCGTGTGTGCGCAGACGCAGCGCTGCGGGTTGCGAACGTGCCTCCCACACAGATCACGTTCGCAACCTGAGGTTCCACTGTATTTCCAAAATGCTAAAATGGATTAAGATTTGCCTCAACTTTCTTAAGCATCTGTGTAGGTTTGTCTAAAAGAAAGGTGTTCGTAGCAGGTGCCAAAGGGAGTACAGTAAAGCCACCTGCTTGATCTCAATAAGCAGGGCAGACACCTGAACTCAAGGCAGTTTGCAGATTAAAAATAAAGAACAGCTTA
Source organism: Podarcis pityusensis (assembly GCF_964106645.2). Classification (NCBI taxonomy): domain Eukaryota; kingdom Metazoa; phylum Chordata; class Lepidosauria; order Squamata; family Lacertidae; genus Podarcis; species Podarcis pityusensis. The sequence goes on along the minus strand of NC_138030.1, from coordinate 95,586,988 downwards.
AAAACGTAAGAGGGGGGAAAAGAGAAATCCCTGAATAGGTTTGATCATTGGTTCTCCTTGTAAAAAACAGTAGACAAACAGATCCACCTGTTACCTTCTCTGGAGAATATTTACCGTACCTACCTATTTAGATGATCATTGTATCTGACGGGGTTTTAATGCTCAGAAGCTTCTGCTGCAATAAATGTGTTTTAGGGTACCACAAGATGATGATGATGATGATGTTTGCAACAATTAGTATAACGCTTCGGCGTCTCAGACCAACAGACCAGCCAAAAATAGAAAACCTATAACTTTAAATAATGTCTTGAAAATCTTGTTGATAGTGTTTGAAATCTAGTGTTGCATATCGTGTGTTTAATGGAAAGATGCAGGATCTTCTGGTTGAGGAAAAATAGTGTCAGCACAACTCTAACTAGAGCTGCCCCCTAAAGATTATAATTGTGTACATACCTGCTTAAAGTAATGGGCCAAATTCTCCATAGGATTAGTTTGTAGTCATGCAAACAAAATGGAATACCCAGGATGTTCTAAATGTACAGTATTTCCTCTAGCAGCTCCTGACTGCTCTTGAACAGTTTTTCTCATTATGAGCTCTTTCAAGATGCCTCATAGAATGAATTGCTACTTTTTTGCTAGGAAGCTTCACCATGTCTCTGAGCAGTGCTCCTTCATTATGTAAGCTTTTGCCCATTGTTTGGCTCTTTCACACTAATGGCTGTTGCTGCTTTGAAACTGGGATGCTGCTGTTAAAGGACACTGGAACAAGGGAATGGTTGTGCCTTTAAGCTGTAGCTAGTCAAGTAGTTTTGTGGAACCCCAAGTAAGGAATTTAAACCACTGGCCAGTCCAGTTTGGGCACTGTAAAAATCAGTGGGGAAACTGATGAGCAATAGCTATGTAACATGACTAATGACATTAAATGTTATCTAGCTACCTTGTGCAATTAATTAATTAATGCTTTACATCATTTATACCAGGCACATACAAAGTCTGCCGGGGGGGGGTGCCTAATCTGGCCCCTGTGGCAGTTTATTTCCGGGGGTAAAATCCTAAAAAAAGTCAATAACTTTGGTCGGCCCTCACAGCCCTTCACTTCATCAAATCTGGCCCTCTTTGAAAAAAGTTTGGACACCACTGATTTATGCAATAACCACCCTAGTAAGCCTTATTGAACTCACTGGAACTTACTTTTGAGTACACATATAATAGGATTGCACTATTAATATTCATGCCCATAACTGGCATCTCTATAATTTGTTTTGATAATATTTTATCCTGTGTTGAAAATGTATTACCTTTCTTATGAATGTAATTAAGTAAAATTGTTTTTTTCTCTACACAAGATGTCAATAGTTTTGTTTCCCGGACCAAAACTTGTGGGGAATTGCGCTCTGCTCATGTAGGTCAGGAGGTCACCCTGTGTGGATGGATTCAATATCAGAGGTAAATAAAAGCATCCAGGATTGTAAGATTGAAGGTGTTATGGCAAACCTTAAGTTGGCTAACAGCATTAGAATTGCTTTCCAGAGTCAAAACTAGGGTCCATCTATTCTAGTATCTCTTCTGTGAACTGAAAAAATTACAGAAGTGTTGTAAATAGATGAGACTTAAGTACCAGTTCCCACATTGTTAACCTTAGCCAAGCACAATTGGAGGAAACTGATTTTCTGGACCCATTTCTGCTGATTTTACTTGATCTCTTGATGGCTTTCAATATCCTTTTTGTTCCTACAGCAGTCTGATTTGGTTGCTAGTGGTCAGTTCTGAAAGAGGAGAGTGTGCTTGTGGGATATAGCATGTTTGGGACTCACTCTTTGGGAGAAGGTCCTAGCCTAGCCTTTCCCCTGATTTTCTGAAGTTCAATATGCAGAGATTTCTTTTCTCTTGGACATGAGCATGAAATAGTAGCCTCAGGAACTCTGTATTATATTATTTATCTGCATATGTAAACTGACCTCATTTAAGCTTGCTCTAATGTAGAGGTTTTACCTGAAGTGTTACAAACATTTCTGTTTGTGTCTCCTGTGATTAGACAGCAGCAGTTTGTGGTTTTGAGAGACTTCCAAGGACTCACCCAGATTATCATACCTCAGGATGAGGTGAGCTATCAAGGCTTGCTTCTGCAGTTGCACTGGTTAAATGATTTATTGTCGTCTGTCATGTTGCCCACCAAGCATTGCAATTATTCAAACATAATTCTGATTCTGAATATGTAACAGCAAACTTGATTTCCCATAACTACTTCTGATCATTTACAAGTGGACATACAGCATATAGATGTTCATTCTGTGTGACTACACACAAGATTTATCAATGAATATACAATCATAAGTAGGTTATTTTTGCTTATATTCTGTGCTCATTTTAAAAGAAAAGTATTATCATTGGTGCCCTTATTGGTGTTATGAATACACTTAAACACATAAACAGTGCCTGAAAAGGGCTTTGGGATTCTTGTATTGTTTTTTATTTGTATATTATATTGTGTTACAGTTTGAATTCTATGAAATGTATAAGCATTAAAAGAAGCAATAAAATACAGTGGGACCTCTGGTTACGTACTTAATTCGTTCTGGAGGTCCGTTCTTAACCTGAAACTGTTCTTAACCTGAAGCACCACTTTAAGCCAATGGGGCCTCCCACTGCCGCTGTGCGATTTCTGTTATTATCCTGAAGCAAAGTTCTTAACCCGAGGTAATATTTCTGGGTTAGCAGAGTCTGTAACCTGAAACGTCTGCAACCTGAAGCATCTGTAACCTGAGGTATCACTGTACAATTAAAAATTATACAACATCTAGTACAGTGTATTACAAATTCTACAGCAGGCAGAAAAACCATCTCATGATCTCAGCAACTTTCAAGTGGTCTGGGATCAGGGGACTTGGGAACCGCTGGCCTACAAGGATAATGCAGGGAAGTGAGCTTAGCAGTAAGGTGGAGGAAGAGCAGAAGCTGAATGTGACTTGTTTAAAGGTAGAAATCACAGTCTGCTGTTTATCTCGCCTGCCTGCCTGCCTTTTTCTTCTCATTTCAAGTAGGATAAAAGGGGGTCATTTATGCAGGTTAAGCACCCGCAGAAACTACGAACCAGTTCTATGCTTACGGCCTAGGATTCTAGAAAGGAGTGCTGGACTAGGTGGGATTTGATCTGACTCAGCAAATCACTTCTTATAATCTTAAGATAGAATTCATCAGCAGGATTCTTGCTTGTGAATTTTGGGCTGTGCAAATTCTGCTTTGGCAGAGGAGCCTAATATTAGACTGCAGTACTGAAATTGGCCCACAACTAAGGTAGCTCATCAGTTCTAAATCTGTGCTCCTAAACGATGTACCTGCGCAATCTTATGTGTTGTTTCCGTCTTTCTGCAGGCAGCTTCCCATTTAAGGAAGATCTTGTATGACACGCCAGTTGAATCTGTGGTGAGGCTGACTGGAACTGTTGTCCCCCGGCCTCCAGGACAGACAAACCCCGTGCGTACTTTAAGGAGAATCTCCCCCTAATTTTATCTCAGTGTAACTTGGCCACTTCAAGACACTACAAACTGTTTCCCGAAAGCTGAAATGTCTCCTCACATGTGACACAGTGTTTGGGTTTGGGAAGTGTGGGTCTGGATTTGTATTGCTTTGTCATTTACTGCTATTATATTTGATAAAGGCCTGGCTGATATATTGATATACAGTGGTACCTCTAGATATGAACGGGATCCGTTCCGGAGCCCTGTTCGCATCTAGAAGCAAACGTAACTAGCAACGGCACGTTTGCGCACATGCGCGTCGCTTTTCACCGCTTCTGCGCATGCACGTGACGTCATTTTGAGCCTCTGCGCAAGCGGTGAAACCCGGAAATAACGCGCTCCGTTACTTCCGGGTTGCCGTGGAGCGCAACTCGAACGCGCTCATCCCGAAGCACATTCAACCCGAGGTATGGCTGTATCGCCCAGGATCAGTATGAGGAGTAGACCGCGATGTCCGCTTCACTCAGCGGTATATTGCTGGTGAAACCGCCACAGCTCCTGAGTACCTCTGCTAGCAGCAGTGCTTTTTTTCTAAAAAAAAGGTTTAGGAATACTCTCATTTTCCTACTCCTATTGAAATACTGCCCCTCAATAAGGCCAAACTTAGATTCACAACATGTTTAGGGGTATGCGTACCTTGTGTCCCCCAGAAAAAAAGCACTGGCTAGCAGTGTCGGCTAGAGTTCCTTCCTCCAGCGGTGCTGCTAGCAGAGGGACTCAGGAGCGGTGAGTGAAATATATTGCTGAGTGAAACTGCCATCACACTCTGCCCTCATACAGTGCGCCAACACAGCTTGTTCCTCCCTCTGCATCTTTAAACTACTTGACTGAGGAGTATGAAGCTGTCCTTACCTCAGCCGAGCAGTTAAAAAGGAGCCCTCAGCCCAGGTCTGGTTCCCGTCAGCCAGTGGCAGGGTGGGGGCTCCTTCAAACTGCTCAGCTGAGGGTGAGTGTGCTTGCAGTGGCGAAGCTGCACGCTCTGACACTGGGGGCGGAGAGCAGGCGGGGCTGTGACTGGCGCACTTCCGGGGGGCGTGGTATGCGTACTGGGGGCGTGGCACCCGGCATGGGGGCGGCTGCAATGGTACCCTCCCTGATGCGCCTGGGTGAAACCACCTCAGTTCTCAGGGTGAGAGCTGAGGCAGTTTCACCAGCTGCTTTGCAGGCAGAGGCCAATGCAGCTGGTTTTTTCAACAGTATATCGCCAGACTGTGATGTTTGGCTGGCAATGCACTGTGATGTTGAAAAGCTTATATCGGCCAGCCCTAATTTGATAATAAAGGGCTGTAACCTCCTGACTTCAGCCTCACCTGAAGTTTCTGGTCTTGCTTGCTAAAAGTAGGCTGCCCCATTTCCACTTGCCCCAGTGAGTGTAACTGCCATTATCTGGTCAGTATTTGCCCAAGCCTGGAGCTGCAGAGGTGGGCAAGGATTGCCCTGGTGGTTACTTAGCAACCCCCATTCCCTCTACGACAACAACAAGGTTGAGAGGAAGGCTGGGGGATCTTAGCTTCTGTGTGATTCCACCTTTCTTCCTTCGATCTTTCATCGAAACCCACCTTTCTCATGACTTTTGCTTGGCTTAGCCCCCTGGCTCCCGTATCTGCCTGCAGCTCAACTTATCACATGCAGCTGAAACAGTCACATATTTTTTCCATGCTAACTTCTGCTTCCACTTCCCTCCCCTTTCTCTGTTTCCCATATGTTGCATTTTAGATTGTAAGTTCCTTGGCACAGAGACCTGCCTTCGGGTCCTGTGCACTGTGCCTTGCACCTTGATGGCACTATAGAAATGATTAATAATAATGCTTAAAATAAGCAATGCAGGGCCAAAGTGGCTAGGGTTAGTTTTTCCTGCTAAAACCAATTTCTGCCTTCCCTTCCCACCCCCAGTGGGGAGGAGTCAGGAGGAAGAATTAATTGTCATTCTAAAGCAAAAGTTCCCAAACTTATTTGGCCTACCACCCCCTTCTCAGCAAAAAATTACTCATTGCCCCCTGGAAATCTACCTTCTTTAAGTGAACAGAAAGTTGCAGTGACAAATTTGTGTTCTTTTATATACTGTATCTATATTTCTACCCACACCCTAAAACATAATAAAGAAAGATGTTGTAAATAAAACACCTTGAGGCTTGAAATTATATATATATTTTTTTATAATCAACCGTAGTAACATTCACATTACAGAAAATTAAGATAATGAAGGATAATATTAATATTAAAATAAAAATTATGTATAACATTAAAAATAATCCTAACGAAAAGGATGAACCTGGTGTGCTGCTATCAATTTATTAATGTTTGGTTCTAATTTTTGTCAGCAGCATTCTTAAATCACTGTGATTAGTTATTTGTAGTCAATTTGTTTTTTTAGTTGACTGATTTGCTTGCCACTGGCCAAATAGAGAGGCAAGCTGTGATCCACTTTCAGGGTCTGGGTGAAGCCAAAAAGGGTTCACTTAAGCCCGGGAAAACCCCTCACCTCCAGCAGCAGATCCAGGGGAGGTATCGCGGTCCCCCAACAGCGCCCGACCTGGCAGTAAGCCACACAACCGATAAAACATGTATGAACGGTTTTTAAAAATTTTCTTTCTTTATGCTTCCACTGCCCCCTTAGTTTTATTCAACACCCCCCAATTGCACCCAAGGCTACTACCACGCCCCTGGATCATTCCAGCGCTCCCCACCACCCGGGGGTGGCATCACCCACTTTGGGAAACACTGTTCTAAAGTGAATGTTCTGTCGACGCAAGGATTTCAGCTATTCTCTTCCACATGCTGTTTTGGGGGTTCACCCAACATCCCCCACATGAGGCAGGGAGCTAGTTGTGCTAGCAGAAGTTTTTGTGTTGGCTTCTGCTCGTGGGATTAATTAGTTGATTCCGGCCCAGTGGTGACTGGGAGCTTGAAGCCTGCCTTGGCCTTTCACGTCCAGCTGAACTGCAGGAGGTGTGGCATGTTGCCTTGTCTCTGTTCTGGCCAGGTGGTTTAAGCCCAGGCAAGCCTTCATCTTCAAAATGGAGAAGGGAGACAGAAGTTTGTCTTTCCATTGGATATGCTTAACAAAAAATTAAAACCAGTAAAATAATAAAAAATGGCACAAGTGCAGATAGCTATTGGACCATCATCTCAGGAATGTATGTAAAAATAGTGGTGATTATTTTTCTCTTTTTTGTTCATTTTTAGAGATTGCCTACAGGTGATATTGAAGTTAAGGTGAAAACAGTAGAGATCCTGAACTCCTGTAAGAAACTTCCTTTTGAAATAAAAGACTTTGCCAAGGTGACTTTCTCTTTATTTCTGTGTGGTTGGCTGTTTGGTACAAAGCATATTTGAAATTCTTGGGTGACCTTGTTCTTCCAACCTTCCTCCTGTCCAGTCTTGTAGAAAGAAGGTTTGGGAAGAAGCGTGTGTTGATGATGTACAGTTCCAATTAACAGCTTTGGGGAAATGTTCCATAATTTGTCTTCAACTGAAAATAACGATTAGCAATGGCTGGAAAGCAAAGGAAATATGTGAGAATTATTATCAGGCTTTAGAAATACTTCCATGACCCTATGATCATGTGGTGGAAGGCCTGCCTTACTGAAATTCAAGAGGCTCCATCACTACAGTGGACGCTCGGGTTGCGAACGTTTTCTGTGCGGGATTCACGTTCGCAACCCACAGTGGCGCGTCTGCGCATGCACGGGTTGCAATTCGGCGCTTCTGTGCATGTTCGACCCCCAAAACCAAAATATTATGCAAAATTTGATTACCCTTATCACATATATATAAAAAGGCTAATTGAAAAGTTGGGGTAATACGTCCGTTTAAGATCTTATCAATGTCTCTGTATAATGTTGCCCAGATTTATTGAACTCCAGTACAGCTGCACCATAGGTAGAGATACGATCCAATTTCTGAACATCCCCTCCACCGCCTTAGAAGTGGAGATGAATTTATATAAAAGAGTCTTCTAGGAGTCTTGTACTGCTTATGAATCACCTTTAACGACAGTTCTTTATGTTTAGCTGATATATTATGAGAAGAATGGTTCCCCCCCCCCCCACATGGCTAAGTATCTTCAGTTATGTCACATTCTAAATCAGTGTTCCAGGACATTTTTAAACCCGTTTGGTGTCTGGGTTCATATTTGAGCAAAATTTTATAAATATTTGAGATTATACCTTTTGAATAGTGTGAAAAAATAAGAATTAATTTTTCAAAATGGGGAAAATTACATGTGGGAGAGGTCTGAACCATTTTGCTGTGAAGAAAAGCACTAATTTGTTGCCATTTCACTGTGATGTGGATGTTTCCTAATTTATTTTTAATTTCCTTTCCCCCCATAAGCTTCCCATTCATGTACTTGCTTGTTTTTTCTTCTGACCTACAACCCCTTCCCCTTCTCAGAAAACCGAGGCCTTGCGAATGCAGTATCGCTATTTGGACCTGCGGAGCGCCCAGATGCAGTACAACCTACGAATGAGGTCCCAGGTGGTGATGAGAATGCGGGAATACCTCTGCAATCGTCATGGTGAGAGAAGTGGACAGGGGGTGTAGCTCAGTGGTAGAGTACCCGCTTTGGGTCTCTGACTCATTCCTTGACAGGCCTGAGAATATCCCCTGCCTGAAACTGACAGTACTGTTGACAGTAGATGGACCAGTGGTCTGACCTGGTTTCAGGCAACTTCCTTTGTTTCTAACTCATAACAGCATTTTAGTAATGCCTTTTATTTTCTCCTTTTACTCAATAACAAGTGATATATGAAATATGTTTTAGGCTTTGTGGATGTGGAAACGCCAACACTATTCAAGAAGACTCCAGGGGTAAGTATTTTCTCTGTGTATATTGCTTTGTAAAAGTTTCTTATTGTTTGATTCAGAAAGGATTTTCATCAAAGTGGGAGGTTGAAGACAGCCATTACTCTTCCAGAGTGTCAGAGATTATTTGAAGCCACTGTCTCTGCCCTCAAAACAAATATTTTCTCTCTCAATCCTGAGTTCTGAAAAAGAGGGTGAGTTCTGGAAGAAGGGCGTTGGTATGCTAGCAGAAATTTGAGTTTTAACAAGGGAAGAAAAGAAAAAGCAAGCAAGTCCGAGTTCAGGTTCTGGTCAGGTAATCTCAGGCAAGACATGGATCAGTTTGCATAAATCAATATTCCCTGCCTGACATCCTCTAGATGTTTTGAACTACCACCCCCATTATCCCCAACCATTAACCCTGCTGGCTGGGGCTGACAGGAATTGTGGTCCAAAACATCTGGAGGGGAGCAGGTTGGGGGGAAGTTGCCATAAGGCAAGGACAAGCAGATTAGAGGTCAGATTCTTACAAGGCAAAGCAAGTAGCACCCTGGGGAGCTGCATCTGAAGCTCAGGCTGAGCAGGCTCCAGCGTTGCTTTCAAGCAAACCCAGACTGAGCCTTCTTCAGGGGTACAACTCCGTCTGAGTGGCTAGCTGCACCTTCAGTCTTGTCTCCAGGAGATGTGGAATTGAATCTCAAAGAATCATAGAATTGTAGAGTTGAAAGGGACCCCAAGAGTCATCTAGTTCAATCCTTTGCGATGCAAGAATAGAACTAATAGCACTAATAAAACTGGACATCATAGTTTAAGAATAGATGTAAGGGTCCAATACATGTTGAGGGGGGCCTTCCCTTCAATATTCCCGTGACAGCTGTTTTGCTGTATTCGCACTGTTGTTGGTGACTGTCTTGAACATCACTTGTTGAAAAAAACAAGTTACAGGGTTTAACTTAATAACTAATAAATTAAAGCTTAGCTCTATTGTAGGTATTTCTGTTAGATCAGGGGCCTCCTGTATGGTGGGTGGGAGGAACTGTGTGTACAAAGTTGAATCATGTTTATGTTATTTTTTAGTTGCTGGTTTTCTTAGCATTGTTTTATAGATTGTAATTGTTTTACTGGTGATATTTATTAATTATATGTTTTCTGCTGTACATGTGATGTTCCATTGGGTTATTATTATTATTTATTTTTGCAAGCCACGTTGGGGTTTGTTTGAGTGGAAAGCAGCTTCAAAATACAATCACTCAAGCCCAGGGGGGTCATGACACCTGCTTTGTGAAGGGATGATTCAGTAGACTGGGGGAGTTTTGTGCCCCTGGCCTCAACTCCCATGGTGTGTGGCTCCCACTGCCATCTGAAGTGGGGAAGCCTCTAGGAGTGCTTCAGACCATGGATCTATGATTGTGCAGGGTTTCAGGAGCTAGGGAAACTTACACACAGTGTTCCCTGCCTTAGGTGCCCCACACTAATGTGTAGATGGGGGTCAGGTGGAGCCATATGCCATGCAGTGCCCCTTCATGCAAGTGTGCATGAAGTTTCAGGCTGAATCAAAGAGAAGCCTAGTCGCCTTCTGATGCTGAATGTATTACAACTTTGAGGGAACACCGATGCAACAGCATCCATGAGATCACCAGTCTCCCATTTCTTCACCACCACTAAACAGTTTTAGTTTATTGTTTGTTATTTAATTTTTAAAAGGTGAACTGTAAATATGTGTAAGCTTCTGAAAAGAGGATGTGAACATCCCACCTGACTTGGAAGGGGGGAGGTGAAACTAAGGTTAACATGTTTATCAGGGCAGATTGTTTGGTGCCAGTAGATGTGAAACTGGGTTCTAAGGGCAGAAGAAGAACCTGCTCTACCATTGGAAATAAATATAATGTGTTTATTTGCCTCTGGTGTGTTTTAGGAACCCACATTAGTACTGACAATTATCATTATTGCATGACAACAACTGTGACATGCAGGAGACATGATTTGGGTTTGGTGAGCAAAGTGCATTAGTGGGTAAATGCTGTGGGAAGGTGTTGAATCTTTCAAAGGGAGCTTGGTGGAGGCAAAAAATATTTGGGGACCTGTTTTGTGCCTTATTGATCTGAAGTATAAGTTTCTGCATTTTTAAAGTCACTGCAATTCCTGTTGTTCTACCCTTCTTTTAAAATCAGGGTGCAAAGGAATTTGTGGTGCCCTCACGAGAGGCTGGGAAGTTTTACTCACTGCCCCAGAGTCCTCAGCAGTTTAAGCAGCTATTGATGGTAGGAGGCCTGGACAGGTGAGTTTCTTGGGAACCTCCTGGTAAAAGGAATGTTACACGAGTGTCTCCTCCTACATCAGTATAATGGTATGGGGTTGCTCGTGCGTAAGTTGCCGCCTCTCCTGGCTATGTTGCCTTGTTAAACCTTTCTGTCTGGACAGCCCTTCAATTCGTGGCTGCCTCAGTCGCTAGCAGAATCCGTCAGTGGGCGTTTCTTAAACCTTTTCCAACATAAAAGTTGTTTGACACCCAGTCTCCTCCTACTTTCTCTGCGCGGAAGTCTTCTGGGCAGGGAGGGCGTTGGTAGCAGAGGACCAGTGCTCTCCCCGCTGGTGTCCGGTGAAGAGTCCGGGAGCCCTCTCGCCGATTCCCCCATCTGCCCCTCCTTATTCCTGGTGTTGCACTGAATTGCTGCCCCATCTGCGGAGCTGCCTCTCTCCCTGCTGGGCCCTTCTCCAGCATCATTAGAGAGCCTTCCCTCCACCTCTAGCTCCGATGTCAGTTCCCTGACAATCAGGGAATGGAAACCCCGTTCCCTAGAGTGGGGTGGGGGTTGGGCGGCAGAGGTAACTTGTCACAGAAACTGACACCACCCTAATAAGAAGAATAGGGTTCACAATAAAGTTGGCATTGTCTAGTACCCGAGGACAAGCCACTGCAAATCTGCTCAGCAGGAGTGCATTCTCATGGTGCTTTGGCAAGGTAAAGGGTAAAGGTAAAGGACCCCAGGACAAAAGGGCCCCTGCTCATAGCAATGTGAGACCCCCCTGCTGTCTCCTGAATTGGTGGAGCAGTTGCACTGCTGAGTTGTAAGGCAAACAGAAGCAGCAGTAGAGACACAAACATCAGGAGTGTGGCAGAGAATCTCCTTTTCTCTTCTCCTCCCCTAGCTTTCTCTGGCAGTGCAGAGGAATTGTTCTGCAGACAGGTCAGTGGTGACACCAAATTAGGACTTGACAGGTAATCAAGCCAAAGTGTGTGGAGCACGGAGTACTGGTTCAACGATCATGAAAAATACTCACTTGGGCATAAACCTCCTTCCTCGGACCACTGATTATTCCTTCTCTTCTGTGTCCACTAGCTTCGTGCTAGTTATCATAGCCACTACTCAAGCAGCTCTTTCCTTCTGCCTGCCGATGGTGAATATCTTTGGAAAAAATGCTATTAATACTTTGTAAGCAGAATGGTGACAGTGGTGACCTTCAATTCCAATGGCAGGTACTTCCAAGTAGCCCGCTGCTATCGAGATGAAGGTTCCAAGCCAGACAGGCAGCCTGAATTCACTCAGGTAATTTATATCCTTTGCTATGTATTTTTTACAATTTGATGTAAGATTTAAAAGCTCTAAGGAAATCTTGGACACGTGATCGGCACAACTTGTACAGCAGGTACAAGACATGATCTTTTTGTAACATAAAGTGTCCTTTTGCTACAGTGTTTAAAACAGTAATTTCTAACATCCCAAAAACACATTAAGGACCAAGCCAAAAAGTTAAGGTGTGTCAAGTGCCAATTACTGTGGGATTAGAACTTTGGCAAAATATTCCCGGGGAGCTTTTCACACCTGGGCAAATTAATTTGCTGTAAGGAAGGTTTCCTACTGTAAGCTTCAGATGCATCTGATAAAGTGGACCGTAGAACCTGAAAGCTTATGCAGTAATAAATGCATTGGTCTACAATCCTATCCCCACTGACTGTAAGAGGTGTAGTTCCTTTGAAGGGTATATATTGTAAAAAAAAAAAAGTTTTTAAGTTACAACAAGGAGTAGTGACTTCGAAATATTACAAACGAATCTCCAGTGCCAAATCCCCAAAGTGCAAATCCTCCAGTTTGAAATGGGTGCTGTGAACCTCAATAAATTATTTTAATTTATTATCTGTCCTTCACCATAAGGTCCCATTATGGGCTAAAACAACTTAAAATCACAAAACTAGGGTGGGTTGTAAAAATATACATCCCAGGTGTTAAAAGTCAGAGGTGCAACTTCAGTATTTGTTGAAAAATGTATAGTGGTTAGGTGCAAGCTTACTTACTTGATTTGGGGTTCGGCAGCTGTCCCCCTGCCTCCCCTGGCTACGCCCATGCCTAGAAATGAACTGGCAACCAGTGCAATTGTTTTAAAACATGTGGTCTGAATTTTGAAGGGAACCCCAACCAATAATCTGGCTGCTGCACTTTGGTCCAGTTGAAGTTTCTGAGTAATCTTTAGGCACAGCACCACATAGAGCGCATTGCAATAATCCAGTCTAGAAGTTACCAGAGCATGGATTACAGTGGTCAGTTCCCCACCCTCCAAAGGGGCTGTAACCAGTGAGCAAGCCAGAGCTGAAAAAAGGTACACCTGGCCACTGAGCCTGGATTCAAACACCTGTATCTTTTCCAGAATTTAGCTTCCATTATACTTCTCTTGTTTCAGTTATAAATATCTATTTTGTAAGAGTTTTAGATACGGAAAAATAATGTTCTTATGGTGCCTTTGAACATTACTTATTCCCCTCCCTTTTTGTCTCTCTTTAATTCCCCCTCCCTCAAGATTGATATTGAGATGTCATTTGCAGACCAAACTGGGATTCAGGCTTTAATTGAGGGCTTGCTGCAGTATTCCTGGCCTGAGGAGAAGGGACCCATCACAATACCTTTTCCATCCATTACCTATGATGAAGCTCTGGCCACCTATGGGACCGATAAGCCAGACACTCGCTTTGAAATGAAGGTGTGTTCTGGAAACTAAGTCCTGTTCAGGAAAGTTTACAGAGTTGGGTATGATAGTTACTTATGTTTTAATCAAATTTCTTAACCATCCTTTACTATATAGCTTTATGTAACTGTAAGGAAAGATACACAGGCTGCAGCCTACTGCTTTCCTCAGTTGGCACTAAACCTGCTTCAAAGCTCTAAACAACAAGTGCAAATGCCTTTTCAAAATTGTATTAAATGATCATTGTTTCTGTATGTGCACAGAAAGCACAACAAGAGTTGCACATAAAAGCAAGTAGTCTTTTTAGTTCCTACAGTATCGCAAGGTCTACTTGGTCAGGTGCATCAGTGAACTGTGGCCCACAAAAATGTAGCACCACAATAAAAAATTGTTGTCTTTAAAGGGCCAGAAGACTCTCTTTGCAGCAATGTTCAAATCAACAGTGTGGCCAGGTGGGAGACCATGATTTGGCTAAACTTGTTTGGGGGGGCAGTTTAGGCATAGGCCGCCATCTACCCCCCCCCCCTTTCAAGTATTGCTTTGGTGTCTTTGCTGCAGCAGACTAACATGCTTAGAACTTGAGTCATGTAAGGAATAATTATTCCAAAACTTCTGTTGTGATTCACTGTGAATGGGTGTGCAGGGGGGCAGCAAAGAGTAGCTCTCTAGACGTTTACTAATGTTGTGGCTTGTGCAAAAATTGACAACTGGCATGCAGAAATAATGGGGGTGGAGAAATGAAAAGCTCTTGGTGGCCAAAGTGTGTGTACACATCCACCAACATCCCTGCCGGTTGCCTGTTTTTACAGTGCTTGAATATCTCTCTTATGTGTCATGTGCTGCCTTAACAACCCTCCAACTTCTTACTTCTAATGCTCAGATCATTGATGTCACTGATGTGTTCAGGAACACAGAAGTTGGAGTTCTACAGAAATCTCTCAATGAGTCCCGGGGCACCGTCAGAGCTATTTGCATTCCACAGGGAGCGGTGAGTAGTTCTGCTCTCTTTTCCAAATGTTGTTTGTAATGTTGCTCTTTATATACCATCCATACAAAAGGGTTCTTGACTCTTCCCCTGCACAGATCAGTAACAGTAGAACCAACTATCTGACTAACCAACTAGCAACCCAGGTCATGTGGGCGGGGGGGGGGTTGCAGTGATTTTTAGGAAGTCATTAGTCTGCACCAGGCGTCCTATTGGGAAGACCCAGTTCTCTGAGTGCATGTTCTGGAAGTTGGGCAATAGGGGCAGTACAGGATTCCTATTGGTGTACCGACCTCCCCGCTGCACCAAGGATTCCCTGCCCGAGCTGCTTCAGGTCGTGGCGGATATGCTGCTGGAGACACCTAGCTTGGTTGTCCTGGGGGATTTTAACATCCATGCCGAAATGACCTTACAAGGGGCCGCTCGGGACTTCGTGGAAAGCATGGCCTCCATGGGGCTGTCCCTGAATAAGTTTGGCCCAACTCATAGCCGCGGACATGCCTTGGACCTGGTGTTTACCTCTATGGATGTTGGTGATCTGACATGAACTAAAAGCGAAACAAAAGAAGTGCCATGGTCAGATCACTTCCTGGTGCAACTGGACGTCTCCGCAACCCTTCCCCTCTGCAGGGAGGTGGGACCGATTCGGATGGTCCGCCCCCGCCACTTAATGGATCCAGTTGGCTTCCAGAGAGTGGTAGGGCATGTTTTATCCCAAGTTGATGGCCTTTCAGCTGATTCCCTGGTGGCCTGCTGGAATGCGGGGTTAACCAGGGCTATTGACTGTCTGGCTCCGAAGCGCCCTCTCCGATTGCATGGAGCCCGGACAGCCCCGTGGTTTTCCCCGGAGCTGAGGGTGATGAAACAATCGTTAAGACGGCTAGAGCGCCGGTGGCGGAAAACTCATTCTGAATCAGACTGGACACGGGCTAGAGCTCAACGTCGAGCCTACCAAGTGGCAATGGCGACGGCGAAGAGGGCCTTCTTCACCGCCTCCATTGCATCTGCAGAAAACAGCAGCAGGAGACTTTTTCAGGTGGTTCGCAATCTATCGGAACCACCTGCACCACCGGGGCCTGGTAGGGACCCCAAGATCTCCTGCAATACTTTTGCAAAGTTTTTTGCAGATAAAGTCGCTCAGATTCAGAAGGAGGTAGACTCCACCGTGGGAGCAGGGCCAGGGTGGGAGAGTGCTAGAGTTCTGTCTAGTCCTGTTACATGGGATCAATTCCAATCTGTTACCTCCGAGGATGTGGACAGGCTGCTTGGACAAATGAAACCGACCACCTGTCTCCTTGATCCTTGCCCATCCTGGCTGATAAAAGCGAGCTGGGAAGGGCTGGGTGATGGGCTCTGCGGGGTGGTGAATGCTTCCCTCTGTGAGGGAGCCTTCCCAGACCCGCTGAAAGAGGCGGTCATTAAAACGCTTCTTAAAAAAACATCTTTAGACCCAGCCAATTTGGCCAACTATCGCCCAGTCTCAAATTTACCATTCTTGGGCAAGGTGATTGAGCGGGTGGTTGCCAAACAACTCCAAGCGAGTATGGCGGGGTGCCCGTGACGGAGCCTCAAGAACATCTTATAGAGTTTTTATGAAAACCTATGAGATGGCAGTGAAGGCCGCTAAGAAGTCCTACTTCTCGGCCTCCATTGCATCCGCTAGCTCTCGCCCGGCACAATTATTTAGTGTAATTCGGTCTTTAACGTCCCTCGAAGGACAGCCAAATTTAAATAATAATTTGACACACAGCTGTGAGGCATTTGCGAGCTTTTTTGCGGAGAAGGTCCTGTCGCTCCGCCATGACCTCCCTGCCAATTTGGATACAATAAAGGAACTGGAGGCCCCTCGACTGTCCTCGGGTCCAGTATTGGACCACTTTGACCGGATATCCCCAGCCGATGTGGACAGACTCCTCCGAGCTGGAAAGCCCACCATCTGTCCTCTCGACCCGTGCCCGTCTTGGCTGATTAGAGCGTGTCCAGACGAGGTGCGGGCCCCCCTGGGGGATATCATCAATCTGTCCCTTGGCACCGGGACATTCCCAGGGGAACTGAAGGAGGCAGTGGTGCGTCCGCTCTTAAAGAAAACATCATTAGATCCCTTAGATCTATCCAATTACCGCCCAGTTTCGAATCTTCCATTCCTGGGTAAGGTGATTGAGAGAGCGGTTGCTGAACAGCTTGGTAGGTTTCTGGATGAAACATCGGCTCTGGATCCATTCCAGTCCGGCTTCCGCGCTGGTCATGGGACCGAGACGGCTCTGGTCGCCCTAACAGATGATCTCCGCAGGCAGCTGGATCGAGGCGGGTCGGGGCTGCTGATTCTTCTAGACCTGTCAGCAGCCTTCGACATGGTCGATCACGAACTCCTGGACCACCGCCTTGCCGACGTGGGGATCCAGGGCACAGTCCTTCAATGGCTGCGCTCGTTTCTCTCTGGTCGGGGACAGAGGGTGGCGCTTGGGGGGGAACTGTCATCCCGCCACTCCTTGGTGTGTGGAGTGCCCCAGGGTGCGATACTCTCCCCGATGCTTTTTAACATCTTTATGCGCCCCCTCGCCCAGCTTGTCCGGAGTTTTGGGCTGGGCTGCCATCAGTATGCTGATGACACCCAACTCTATCTGTTGATGGATGGCCATCCTGACTCGGCCCCAGACACACTGATCAGATGCTTGGAAGCTGTGGCTGGATGGTTACGTGGGAGCCGGTTGAAGTTAAATCCTTCGAAGACAGAGGTCCTCTGGCTGGGACGGGACGATATGGGATTGAGGGGGCAACTCCCATCTCTTGCGGGGGTGCAATTAGTGCCAGCACCGTCCGTTAAGAGTTTGGGTGTAATCTTCGATACCTCCCTCTCCATGGAGGCGCAGATTGCAGCTATAACAAAGGCGGCATTTTTTCATCTCCGCCAAGCTAAGCAGTTGGCTCCTTACCTCTCTCGCCCTGACCTAGCCACTGTGATCCACGCGACGGTCACCTCCAGACTGGATTATTGTAACTCGCTCTACGTGGGGCTGCCCCTGAGACTGACCCAGAAACTCCAGCGGGTGCAGAATGCCGCAGCGAGACTCCTTACGGGGTCTTCGCTGCGGGATCACATTCAACCGGTGCTATACCAGCTGCACTGGCTCCCGGTGGAGTACAGGATCAGGTTTAAGGTGCTGGTTTTAACCTTCAAAGCCCTATACGGCCTAGGACCCTCGTATCTACGGGACCGCCTCTCCTGGTATGCCCCACAGAGGAACTTACGGTCTTCAAATAAAAACATCTTGAAGGTCCCAGGCCTCAGAGAGGTTAGGCTGGCCTCAACTAGAGCCAGGGCTTTTTCGGCTGCGGCTCCATCCTGGTGGAACGCTCTGTCACAAGAGACAAGGGCCCTCCAGGACTTGACATCTTTCCGCAGGGCCTGCAAGACAGAGCTGTTCCACCAGGCCTTTGGTCAGGGCGCAGCCTGACTCCCTCCTTTGGCAATCTTTACAATACTTTAGTTTATGGTTGCCATCAATTTTGATTTTAATTAATTCTTTGATGTTTTTATAATGTTGCACTATTTTAGTGTTGTTAGCCGCCCTGAGCCCGGCTTCGGCTGGGGAGGGCGGGATATAAATAAAATTTATTATTATTATTATTATTATTATCCAAGCACGCCTGAAGGATGCGGACCATTTGGATCCCTTCCAATCGGGATTCAGGCCTCACCATGGGACTGAAACTGCCTTGGTTGCGCTGGTTGATGATCTCCGGCGGGCTAGGGACAAAGGTGAGAGCTGTTTCCTAGTTTTGCTGGATCTCTCAGCGGCCTTTGACACCATCGACCATAACATCCTTCTGGACCGTCTAGAGGGGCTGGGAGCTGGGGGCACCGTCATACAGTGGTTCCGCTCCTTCCTCCTGGGCCGTGTTCATAAAGTGGTGGTGGGGGATGAGTGTTCAGACCCCTGGGCTCTCACTTGTGGGGTGCCTCAGGGTTCCGTCCTCTCCCCCATGCTTTTTAATATCTATATGAAGCCGCTGGGAGAGATCATCAGGGGGTTTGGACTGGGTGTTCATCAGTATGCAGATGACACCCAGCTCTACCTCTCCTTTAAATCAGAACCAGTGAAGGCGGTGAAGGTCCTGTGTGAGTGCCTGGAGGCTGTTGGAGGATGGATGGCGGCTAACAGATTGAGGCTGAATCCTGACAAGACAGAAGTACTGATTTTGGGGGACAGGGGGCGGGCGGGTGTGGGGGATTCCCTGGTCCTGAATGGGGTAACTGTGCCCCTGAAGGACCAGGTGTGCAGCCTGGGAGTCATTTTGGACTCACAGCTGTCCATGGAGGCACAGGTTAATTCTGTGTCCAGGGCAACTGTCTACCAGCTCTACCTGGTACGCAGGCTAAGACCCTACCTGCCCGCGGACTGTCTTGCCAGAGTGGTGCATGCTCTAGTTATCTCCCGCTTGGACTACTGCAATGCGCTCTACGTGGGGCTACCTTTGAAGGTGACCCGGAAACTACAACTAATCCAGAACGCAGCAGCTAGACTGGTGACTGGGAGCGGCCTCCGAGACCATATAACACCGGTCTTGAAAGACCTACATTGGCTCCCAGTACGTTTCCGAGCACAATTCAAAGAGTTGGTGCTGACCTTTAAAGCCCTAAATGGCCTTGGTCCTGTATACCTGAAGGAGCGTCTCCACCCCCATCGTTCAGCCCGGACACTGAGATCCAGCGCCGAGGGCCTTCTGGCGGTTCCCTCATTGCGAGAAGTAAGGTTACAGGGAACCAGGCAGAGGGCCTTCTCGGTAGTGGCGCCTGCCCTGTTGAACGCCCTCCCAGCAGATGTCAAAGCAATAAACAACTATTTTACTTTTAAAAGACAACTGAAGGCAGCCCTCTTTAGGGAAGTTTTTAATGTTTGATGCTGTACTGTTTTTAATATTCAGTTGGAAGCCACTCAGAGTGGCTGGGGAAACCCAGCCAGATGGGCAGGGTATAAATAATAAATTATTATTATTATTATTATTATTATTATTATTACTTTTAGAAGACATCTGAAGGCAGCCCTGTTTAGGGAAGTTCTTAAGGATTGATGTTTTTATTATGTTTTTAGATATGTTATAAGCAACCCAGTGTGGCTGGGGAAACCCAGCTGGATGGGCGGGATAGAAATAAAATTATTATTATTATTATTATTACCAAAGACTGAATGAAAAGTGAACAGGACTCAAAACACTATTAAATATATATCATGGGAGATATATTGGATTTAATATCCCGCTTTATCACTACCCGAAGGAGTCTCAAAGCAGCTGACATTCTCCTTTCCCTTCCTCCCCCACAACAAACACTCTGTGAGGTGAGTGGGGCTGAGAGACTTCAGAGAAGTGTGACTAGCCCAAGGTCACCCAGCAGCTGCATGTGGAGGAGCGGAGACGCGAACCCGGTTCACCAGATTACGAGACTACTGCTCTTAACCACTACACCACACTGGCTCTATCGTTCTTAAACATTTTTATAGACATAAACATTTTTATAGACATAAAAATAAAATAGACAGGTCGATCCCCGGTTGATTGCTGGCTCGTTTTCCTCCGCAGGGAGAAAGGAGCACCTGGCCCCGCCCCCTTGCTCTGTCCTTTATTCGCACACGATTTCAAGAAGGAAAGACAGAGTTAACGCTCGCGGGTTTACTACTTGTTCAGCGATTTATGGCACGTGCCCCCCCTATGGTCATATCAATCACAAGTCTTTACTTATAGAAAAAGGGGGTGTGGAATGATCCTGTCTTCATCCAAACCTTCCTCCAAGGCACTCAGGATAGTGCATATATGTTGTTGTTCGTTGAGCCTATTTATACCCCACATTCTAATGGGAGTGCTCAAGGTTGCTTACAATGTAGTTGGGTTTTTTTAAAGTATATCTACAGTAATGATTTACATGGTCTATATGATGTTATACTCATAGCAAACCAAAGACGTAGACTATGCTGCCCAGTAGACTAATGGTAATTAACCCAGAGCCACCTGATGGCTGAACTGAGGTCTCAGTAGTTCAAGTCCTACACCAGGGGAGAACCTGTGGCCCTATGTTATGTCAGGGCAAGGTAGGCATCTAGTGGTCTACTTTGGGAGCCCTTGGAATTTGGTGTTTGGTGTGTGTGTCACTTGGCTGTGCCACTGTTTTTACACTTTCATATACACTGCCACTGTTTTTACACTTTCACACAGCGCAGTTCTTCCAATAATGGAGAAACTTTCTTAACAGTTTAAATTTGCAGGAACTCAGGGCAAATAGAGGACTTTCAAATACTTGCCTTGTTTCTCTCACGTTGATGGTACCTGAGAGAGGTTATTCATTAAACCTGGGCACATTAAATATAATTTTTGCAGTCATGGCTGTGCTTTTATTGTACCTAAGAATTGCCAAAGTTTTCTTTGCCAGGAATTACTATACTGTATTCATTACAAGTTTACTTTCCTTGTATTTTGTTGCTGTTCTCTTTTAGTTTTCGTTCAGCTATCTTGCTTTGTATTCTGCATATTGCTTTTATAAGGTAATTGATTCCTTGTAAAAGTGTAACATGGGGAGTTTTAAAATACAATGTGAAAAAGTTTAATAAAATAGGGAGCATTAACCACCACCACTCAGCATAATTTTAGGAACAAACAGATGAAGGTAATAATAATGCCCTTCAGAGTATATAGGCTTAATTGAATGATCTGTTCTTCTCTGTTGTTATCTTTTATTTAGAAACATCTTCGGAATAAAGATTTGGAGTCATTAAATGAATTGGCAAAATCCCAGTTTAACCAGGTAAGGCACAGAAACTTCCACTTCCATCAGTACAGTGGTACCTCTTGTTACGAACGGGATCCGTTCCGGATCCCCATTCGCATCCTGAAGCGAACGTAACCCGCGCATGCATGGGGCACGATTCGTCACTTCTGCACATGTGCGTGACGTCATTTTGACAGTATGCACATGCGCAAGCAGCAAAACCTGGAAGTAACACATTCCGTTATTTCCGGGTCACCGCGGAGCGCAACCCGAAAGTGCTCAACCTGAAGCATAGTTAACCCGAGGTATGACACTAATTTCTTCTAAACTGCATGAGATGTGATGTTGCTCAGCTCTCATTCCTTTCAGTGAGGCTGGGGCAGGAGGAATTTCCCATGAATTGATTGTTCATCCGCTGGTGTTAATTTGAAAAGAGAAGATAAGAGAGTTGAATGCAAACAATACATGAGAACAAGCTCAAAATTAAGTGAGAAGAAGATCAAAATTAGCTCTGAGGACAGGTCTGTCCAGGACTACTAGCCATACGTGATCATATTTGATGGTTTTGATCCCTGGATGCTGGGGATGAGGAACGTGGAATGAGTATCGCCATCATGCTCTGCTCTGCAAGAAGTAGCTGGTTGGAGATAAAATGCTGCACCCAAATCTGATCCAGAAAGGCATTTGCTAGTGTTTGCAGTCTTTGCATTAAATAAAAATATTCAAACATTATTAGACCATGCATCTTGGCCACCAACCACAGAACAAGAACGAGCACCTGAGGTGCATAAGGAGCTGCGTAGCTGAGTGTGGAGTTGTGTAGCAGGATTTCAGAGCTATTTTCCTGTGTCTTTGCTCATGGGAAATAGAGTATCTGAAATTTATCAGGTAACACTTGGGGTTTGAAGTATTCTGGGGAGTTGGATTGAGCTGTGCCAGGCCTTTCCACACCACAATGGTAACTGCTTTAGAATTATGATTACCATTTGTGTCTCCTCTTCTTCAGTTTGCTCCCTACCTTGTCTCCTTTCCATGCTTTCAGGAATATGGTCATTCTTTTGCAGAAAGCCCGCAAGCAAATGATGGCTATATAAAATTGGGTTTGTCAGTTGTGTTCATTGCTGACATGGATTTGGCCTACTTGTATCTACTTGCTTTTTCAGGAACTGCCTAAGTTTCCCTTCTGCCCTTCTCTCCTGAACAGGGAATATTGCACTTCATTTTGAGGTCTGATGGCAGCATGAAGTCCGCACTTGGTAAGTTCCTGAATGAAGAACAAAAACTGGAGCTTGTCAGAGCACTTCAGGCCAATGTGGATGACGTCGTGTTGCTGGCAGCTGGAGAGCATGAGAAAGTGGTAAACAGAATATTTGACCTTGTAACTTATAAAGTAGCACTATATGCCTTGGCAGCTAAGAAGATCAGGAGAAAAGAACTAGATAAAATAGCAGTCAGTTGCAAAGGTGATTCGGACATTTAAGCTGGCACATTCTACATGAGAACCCCCTGCTATTCTGAGAAGTGATCGTGGTATATTGTATCTGCAGTGTCTGATGTTTTTATGGTTTTTATGCTTATTGTTGCTTTTCTTTTTGTTCCCATTGTGAATGATGCCATGGCCTTTGGCTAGTGCAATAAAGTTTATTATGATGGTGGTAAGGAGAATATTGGGTCCCCAAGTCTTTTATTGTTCTCATCAGCATAATTACTGTCAAGTTTTCTGCTTGATCAGCTGTTTCAGATCAGCAGAAGATTTGGCAGGCCCACCTCCTTGGTGGTGTTTAGACAGCAACCGAAGGCTGTTCAGTTCTGATGTACCTATCGCATAACCAGTTTCAGGTTTTCCCACTCTCCTTTTGTAAATCTGTTTTATGTGCAGTTTTCCATTAGTATGTTAAAACACATTATTGTTTAAGAAGTGTGTTAGACACCTTGGAATGGAAAGGCAGGATATAAAATATTTTAATTCCTCAAAGCTGAACATAGCCTAAGTACCATATATGACGACTTCCACAACCTTAACAGCTCTCCAGCTGTGTTTAGGCTGATGAGTGGAAAGTTGCTTATTCCTACTCTGTTGTAAGACTTTTAAAACCTTGACTAATTCCGCCAGATCATCTGCAAGGTCAGAATGTTTCCCATATCTCTCATAGAGCCAAAGGATGGCTTTATAGCTGAGGCACTCCTTATAAAACAGAGACCCAATGTAATGTAGTTTTGAGAATTTTTAAAGTACAAACTGAATGTCAGATAACTTGGATGCAAGATGGCTAAATAGCAGCTGTTTTATATTAGAAAGTGTTTTCTACCTTTTTTGATGTTTGAAGAAATGTAAGTTTAATCCAAGAAATCTTAAGTGAAGCATCCACTAAATTATCTGCCTCTGTTATTCACTCAATAAAATAAAGTGTAGAATATGATTGTTGTTGCCTTAAGCTACAGTCTTTATCTCCCCCCCCCCCATTCTTTTTAGTGTTCTACATTGGGAAAGTTGCGCTTGGAGGCTGCTGATCTTTTGGAAGCAAGAGGCCTGTCCCTTCGCAACCCCTCTGCCTTTCATTTCCTATGGGTGGTGGATTTCCCCCTTTTCCTCCGGAAAGAAGAAAACCCCAGGCAGTTGGAGTCAGCTCACCATCCCTTCACTGCCCCCCACCCCTCTGATGAGCACCTCCTCTATACAGATCCTGCCAAGGTGACTTGGTGCCTTTTTTGTTTTTTGTTTAGTGTATTCAAAGAAGCCATGCAGGGTTAGAAAAGGAAAGGCAAAACAGCCTTGGAGGATTGTTCCACTCCCTTGAGCAGATTTCTGTCTCTGATGGAGCTAGTATTCACCGTAGTTCAAAGCATTTTTATTGTAGCTAGTTTTCAATAGCTAACATTAAGTTGGTTTTACTTTTGCTGTTGGTACAATCCAGCCCATTTTTCTTTCAATGAGATACGTCACCAACCAGGACAGCTGGATCCATAACTTCCTGAATCCCTAAATAACTCTGCCTCACCTGGATTTATTGATTCCATCCAGGCACTCAGGAACTTCATTGCATAGTGGTGAGCTTTCACCCCAAAATCTCCAGAAGATCTTACCAAGCAGTTTCCTGTATTGGTTATATAGTGTGCAGCATAGGAATTTGTAAGCCTAACACCCAAAGCCAAATAGTAATCCTTGCCAGCACCACCTTTTGGAATCTACCAATCTCCCTACAAGATAGGAGCAAGAACGCTACTGTTGAGAGGTGTGTAAATGGAAAACTCAGGTTCTTCCTGAAAAGCATGGAGAGATAGAAGGAAACCAAAGATGTGTCAGCCTTACAGTTGAAGGAAAATAGAGGTGGCATCATGCACTGATGATTTATAGGATTTATTTTAATGACCTGTGCTTTCAACCCATTAATTGCAGTGGCCCGTTGCAATTCACTGGATTTTAACTTTTGCTAGATAATGCTTTACAATTTAAAAATTGGTTTTTAATAGATGTTTGTTTTCACAAGCCTTGTGTTTTGAGCAGTAGAAGTCTAGAAATGTAGCAGCAGTGGTAGAACTGGGGAAATGTGGAAGTGTGTGATACTGTGGAATTACCAGTTACTTGGGTCTTTGGACCCCCAATTTCTGTCTACCCTGTCTCTAAGCAAATTTCCACCTAGTTCAATAGCACTCTCAGGAGAGATTGTATTTCACACAGATGCAAAGGGTACAAAGAGAAGTATATAGTCAAATTCTCTTCCTGTTCTTTCCAGGTCCGCGGTCAGCACTATGATCTGGTGCTTAACGGTAATGAGATTGGAGGTGGCTCCATTCGAATACACAACGCAAAGCTGCAGCGTTTCATTCTTGAGACAGTGCTGAAGGTAGTAGCAAAAGTGATTCTGCATATTATTATTTAAAACATTCAATCATACACTGCTCCTCATCCTATTGGATTTCACAGTGAGCTTCAATCAATATATGATGGTATCAACCAGCTAGTCTGCATGCTTAGTTTTTGCACAATTGTTCTTGTTCGGCAGCAGCCTACTTCATCAGAAGAGGGAGGGAGAAGAGGACTATGTAGATTGCAGCTCACAAGTGAATTCCCTGTGTTTCACACTTACACTGAGAAAATCTGAGCTGAGCCACACATGCTCACAGAAGGGGGAGGGGAGCAGGGATTAGAAAGCAGGTTTACCAAGCAGTCTGGCCCTTTAAGTCATGCTGGTTATTAATACTTGCTTTTTTCTAGGAGGACACAGAGCTGCTTTCTCACCTGCTTGAAGCACTGGACAGTGGGGGCACCTCCGCATGGAGGAATAGCATTAGGTCAGTATCTGCTTTTACTTGAATCACAATGAACACTGACCATCAACACTAATATTACTTTTCATTGATACATTACACATACCCTGATGCTGGAGTGATTAAACTAACAGTTCCTGAATTAATCTAGCCTTCCACCATGCCCCAGTTGTAGTCCCTAAGAAAAACACGTTTGGATGAGCAGCATTTGTGGCAATCTGATTTCGCTGTGGGCTATTTTATTACCTGGGCACGTGTGTGTGTGTGCGCACGGACTAACCTCACCCTTGTCAAAGTCAGTTCAGAAAAGCATGTGGTTTTAACGCAAAAAAATGTATTAGACATACAAGGTACTCTTTTAAAAAGTCTGATTGCAGATTCTACACCTTGGGAAAATTTGCACATACTCCAAGTGCTCTAGATCACCACATTGCTGCAAAAGCCCTCAGTCATTTAATCTGCGCCTCAAATATGTTTGCTAGTTAGACTCCCCAGTGCAAGCAAAACCACTTTCTGAATCTCCTGATTAGAACTTTAGCCAACAGCCATCCTGGATGGGAAAGCCCTCACACCAAGAACAATGAACACAAGATCTACATATGTTCATGCACATTTCCAGTCTGTTTTGTTGCTAGAAGCAGAGCTTGAAACAAACAGTTCCAAATGTGCTGCTTGTCAGAGGCCACACATCTGGTGACAAAATCAAACATTATTATACTCGAGTCATTTTATTTAGCATTATTGTTTGCCTGCACAATATATATTGGTCATGGAAAGGTTTTGGTGCTATGGAAGAATGACCTCACAGCCAGACTAATATTCCGAATGCCCATTGAAATTTGATGCTGCCACTAATATTCAATGTCTGTCTTTTAGGACTTGACAGGCTGATTTGCCTTCTAGTAGGAGCTGCAAGTATCCGAGATGTCATTGCCTTCCCCAAATCATTCAAGGGAAGAGACCTGATGTGCAATTCTCCAGATTACATTGCCCCAGAAGAGCTTGAACCATACCATGTCAAGATTGCAGAGCCCATGCCAGAAGTGAAAGTGAAAAGTAACTGACTAGTGTACATGACAGAAATGAAGAGTAAAACATCCAGTAGTGAACCCATTGGATTTTTGGAACTGTTAAGATGGTCTCCTGTACTTGCTTTTGATGGGAAAATGGAGCGCTTCACACTACAGCAGGTCCCTTTGAGCATGTCTGCTGGAGAAATCAGGCACTAGTGACTAGATGGGTGCATGAGAAAGGGCATCAGGATGAGATGTTGTCCTGTCTGTCCCACTCACAAGGGTTTTAAAAAATCAGTGACTTGAGCCAAGTGAAGAATTGTTTGTAAGCACAGGCTATAAATCATTTTTTATTGCAAGTTTTTGTACTATTTTGTAAAACGCAGTAACAACTAGTTGTATGATTCAGATTTTGGAGCTCTCACAAGTTTTTAGGAAGCTATTTTTCTAATTAACTTTAGATCCCACCTCAAGGTGCCATACATGAGTACTCTCATTTTATCCTCAAAATACTGTGAGGCAGGCTCAGCTGCTTCAGTAGCATGACAATTGGGGGGGGGGGGTAAGTAGGGCATCAGAACATAATAAACCATAATAAACTGCTAGCTCTTGCCCAGCGCAACTTTTTAGAATAATTAGGTCTTTACAACTCTAGAGGAACAGCCAAATTTAAATAAGAATTTGACCCACAGATGTGAGGCATTTGCAAGCTTTTTTGCAGAGAAAGTCTTGCTGCTCCGCTGTGACCTCCCTTCCAATTTGGATACAGTAACAGAATTGGAGGCTCCTCGACTGTCCTCAGGTCCAGTATTGGACCACTTCAATTGGATTCCTCCGAGCTGGAAAGCCCACCACTTGCCCCCTTGACCTGTGCCCGGCATGGCTGATTAGAGCGTGTCCAGACGAGGTGCAGGCCCCGCTGGGTGAGATCGGGACTTTCCCAGGGGAGTTGAAGTAAGCAGTGGTGTGTGTCTGCTCTTAAAGAAAAAATCTGTAGATCCTTTAAATCTATCCAATTACCGTCCGGTTTCAAATCTTCTGTACTTGGGTAAGGTAATTGAGTGAGTGGTTGCTGAACAGCTTGGTAGGTTTCTGGATGAAACATTGGCTCTGGACCCATTTCAGTCCGGCTTTTGCCCTGGTTATGGAACCAAGACGGCTTTGGTTACCTGAACAGATAATCTCCATAGAAAGCTGGATCGAGGCAGGTCGGGACTGCTGATTCTCTTAGATCTGTCAGCAGCCTTCAACATGGTTGATCACGATCTTTTCGACCACCGCCTTGCTAACAGGGGGATTCAGGGCTGTCAGACAATGGCTGTGCTCCTTTATCTCAGGTCGGGGACAGAGGGTGGCGCTAGGGAGCGAGTTGTCGCCATGGCACTCATTGGTGTGTGGAGTCCCGCAGGGCGCAATCCTTTCCCTGATGCTTTTTAATATCTTTATGCACCCCCTTGCCCAAATTGTCTGGAGCTTTGGGCTGGGTTGTCACCAATATGCTGATGACACTCGGCTTTCTGTTGATGGACGGCCGCCCTGACTTGGCCCCGGACACACTGATCAGATGCTTGGAAGCTATGTATGGCTGGATGGCTGCGTGGGAGCCGGTTGAAGTTAAATCCTTCGAAGACAGAGGTCCTCTGGCTGGGTCGAGACAACATGGGGTTGGGGGGCCAACTCCCATCTCTTGCAAGGGCTCAATTAGTGCCAGCCCCTTCTGTCAAGAGCGTGGGTGTAACCTTCTAGGCCTCCCTTTCCAGGGAGGCGCAGGTTGCAGCCACAGCAAAACTGGCATTTTTCCATCTCCGCCGTATTAAGCAGTTGGTCCCTTCCTTTCTCACCCTCATCTGGCCAGTGATCCGTGCAGTCCCCTCCAGGCTTGAATATTGTAACTCGCTCTACGCAGGGCTGCCCTTGAAGCTGGTCCTTGCAGAGGGATCACATTCATCCAGTGCTTTACCAGCTGCACTGGCTCCCGGTGGAGTACAGGGTCAGGTTTAAGGTGCTGGTTTTGACCTTTAAAGCCCTATGTGGCCTAGGACCCTTGTACCTACGGGACAGTACCACATCTCCTGGTATGCCCCAGAGGACCTTAAGGTCCACAAATGACATTTTGTAGGTTCCAGGTCGCAAGGTGATTAGATTGGTCTCAACTAGGGCCAGGGTTTGGACTCAGTCTGACCCTAATGTTTCCCTCCTTATGGTCTTGATTTATTGGCTAGTTTAAAATGAGGCTGCATTTTAACCTGTATTTTAAATTGGTCCCCCCCCTTCCCCAGTTATGTTTTTACTGCGATTCTATTGGTGTTAGCCGCCCTGAGCACGACTTTGGCTGCGTATAAATAAAATTTATTATATCGAACAAAAGCCAGATTGTTCAATAATCAATTAACAAGCATATTCTTTGCAGGATGCCAATTATTTTAGGCGGTTACCGTATTTTTCGCTCTATAGGACGCACTTTTTCCCCTCCAAAAATGAAGGGGAAATGTGTGTGCGTCCTATGGAGCGAATGCAGGCTTTCCCGGGCTTCCTGCAGCTCCGCGCCACCCTCCGGATCCCGGCGGGAAGCCGCGCGGGGCTCCGGGGGGTACCGCGGAGCTGCCTGAGCTCCAGGCCTTCTTGCAGCTCCGCGCCACCCTCCAGACCCCCGCGCGAAGCCGCGCGGGGCTCCGGAGGGTGGCGCGGAGCTGCCTGCGCGCCAGGGCTTCCTGCAGCTCCGCGCCACCCTCCGGATCCCGGCGCGAAGCCGCGCGGGGCTCCGGAGGGTGGCGCGGAGCTGCCTGCGCCCCAGGGCTTCCTGCAGCTCCGCGCCACCCTCCCGATCCCGGCGCAAAGCCGCGCGGGGCTCCGGAGGGTGGCGCGGAGCTGCCTGCGCCCCAGGGCTTCCTGCAGCTCCGCGCCACCCTCCCGATCCCAGCGCGAAGCCGCGCGGGGCTCCGGAGGGTGGCGCGGAGCTGCCAAAAGCCCTGGAGCGCAGGCAGCTCCGCGCTACCCTCCGGAGCCCCGCGCGGCTTCGCGCCGGGATCCGGAGGGTGGCGCGGAGCTGCAGGAAGCCCTGGGGCGCAGGCAGCTCCGCGCCACCCTCCGGAGCCCCGCGCGGCTTCGCGCCGGGATCCGGAGGGTGGCGCGGAGCTGCCTGCATTCCGAAGCCTGGTGCGCACTGAAGAGCGCGCCCGGGCTTCGCGCACCTCTCCACAAGCCTGGGGAGACCGGCTCGGTTCCCTAGGCTTGCGGATAGCAGGCTGTTCTGGGGGCTGGGGTCGGGGGAAGCTCGGGCTTCCCCCGCGCCTGCCCCGTGCCTGGGGAGGGAATTTTTTTTTCTTTATTTCCCCCCCCCCAAAAAAAATAGGTACCTTGAACGCACCTTGTTTTAGAGGGAGAGAACAAGAAAAAAAATTTTTTCCCTGTTCTCCCCCTCCTATGATCCGGTGCGTCCTATGGTCCAGTGCGTCCAATGGTGCGAAAAATACGGTAATTTGTAGTTCCTTCCAGCTGAGACGTACCCTTTTCTCTAATGTGGGCCAATTTAAAGTCGACCTTTGACCACATGAAATCCCACTTTTAACAAACCAAAATCAGGCGAGGAGACATTATGAGAAATACAGTGGCGCCCCGCAAGACGAAAAACTCGCTAGACGAAAGGGTTTTCCATTTTTTGAGTCATTCCGCAAGATGAATTTCCCTATGGGCTTGCTTCGCAAGACGAAACGTCTTGCGAGTTTGTTTCCTTTTTATTAAAGCCGCTAATAGCTGTGCATCGCAAGATGAAGAGACTCGCGGAACGGATTAATTTCGTCTTGCGAGGCACCACTGTATTAACTCTAAACAGGGCTTTCCTTCATCTGTGCACTAAGAAAAACCTCAGACAGAGGTCTAACACAAGAGGGGAAAAGGTGACAGAATCAACCTTGAGAAAAGCATAAGGGTGATCTAGTCCAGCCCCTGGCAACATAGCAAACTTCTCTATGTACAGTGGTGCCTCGCAAGACGAAATTAATTCGTTCTGCGAGTTTTTTCGTCTTGCAAATTTGTCTTGCGAAGCAAGCCCATAGGGGAATTCGTCTTGCGAAGCATCTCAAAAAACGAAAAACTCTTTCGTCTAGCGAGGCACCACTGTATGGTTTACTGTCAAATGGAATCTCATTGCTATTCAGCAACTCTACCCATGTTTATACACCCCTGCTAAAAAGAAGCCGATGCAGTTCTGAGGTTGGATTAAATCCTTTATTGATTATATGTATATACCACCCTTCATCCAAGGAATACAGGGCAGCTTACAATAGAGAACCCCCCAAACAAAATGTTTATAAGCCACCCTACGTCCAAACAAGATTGACAATGGTTAAAGATGCACATTCAAACAAGTGAGATCTTCAGACCACCAAATGTCAGGTGTTTATCCTTCCAGCCTTGGCATATAAGGTGGGCCATTATTACAACTCCCCCACCCCCTATAACTTGACCTCATGAAATCCTAGGGCGGATGGCTGTTTTTTAGAAAAGGAATAGAAGTATAAGCACAATTACCACAGACATCCACCAAGTCAAGCTTAGCATTGAACAATTACTTCCCCAATGCCAGTTGTGGCTATGCTACTCCTATCCAAAAATGGCAGCTTTACTTATAACTTGCTGCTGCCTAAACAGTTTCTGCCATCTATTTGAATAAACTGTTAGGTATGAGGATGCACATGCTC
Source organism: Podarcis pityusensis (assembly GCF_964106645.2). Taxonomy (NCBI): domain Eukaryota; kingdom Metazoa; phylum Chordata; class Lepidosauria; order Squamata; family Lacertidae; genus Podarcis; species Podarcis pityusensis. The sequence goes on along the minus strand of NC_138030.1, from coordinate 95,555,999 downwards.
AGCATTTTCATTTTGAGTCAAACATCTGAAGAATCTACATCCATTGTAACCAAAGCTTATATTGAATATCCAGATGTCACAGAATTTACATTCGGGTTCTTCCACTATTTTAAGTTGAATGTCTTCTGGGTAAGGCTGCAACTTCACATCTAGGATGAAGAAGAAAGGGTGTCAAGCCAGTGCATTCCACATAAAACAGCTGCACATACCAGCAAATGAACAGATCAGACCTTGATATTTTCCATCATGTAGTCAGAGAGAGAGTTCAAGGTTATGTTTATCATCATATATCCATTCCCACATCACCATATAGCATTTGATACACAAGATAGATACCTACCTTTCACATACAACTGTTAGTTCAAGATGTTCACCACCTACGTTTGAAAGAGATATATATAAAAGGATAAGGAATATGTCTTAAACACAGAATGGACAAAACCACTAAATGATTTGGAATAATCAAGTTGCACAAGTTTGTGAATCAACCCGTTCTGCGGATGGACTTTTCTATTATTTCATTGCAGTAATCATTAACTCCACAGAAGCAGGCTGTGTTGTTACATTTGAAGTTTTACAATAGAATCTGCACATTTAATGTAAGTGAAGGCTTAAAAAAGGGACTTGTATACTTGTGGTTGGAAGCTAGATACATCAGATAGGAGCGAAAGACAGTTGCAGTTCTTCACCACAGTTCAGTCTGCTGAACTATGTTATCATCACTGTATCTGCTCATTCTTGCCACTCTTCTCCAGACCCTCACATACAGGGGAACATTCAGGTCCAATTTTTGAATATATATTTCTAACACAGCCAATGCATGCTTACCAACATAAAATGTTGTTTGTGTTCGTTTCCCCCTCCAATCCAGAGCGTGTAGCACTTGCATCACACAGGCAGAGTTCTCCAGAACATCCCCCAATTTAATCTGTAATGAAAGTTGTATCTTATGTGCACCCAAGCAGCAATGCACTAAAAGGGAGCACCATTTCTGTACTGTTTCAGTGCAAATTCTCTTCACTTCTTTTCAGAGAGATTCCCATTGTTTTATACAATTTCATCATCAACAGTACAAACATACCGCGTGTGTGTTGAACAAAAATCTCGGCAGATGCAGTATTTGATTAACGTTTAGTTGGGCCCTGGTCAACAGCTTGGAGTTCCCTGCCACCTCTATCACTTACACTTGATTTATACCGTTGGCACTGGGTGGCCATGGGAAGGGTTCTTAACAGTGATACGTGCCATTTTTACAGCTTACCAGTGTATTGTGAAGCTCAGGCCTCTCCTCTCCATCAGTTTCCACTGTGTCTAAAAAAAGGAAGATATTTTCCATAGTTTAAACCTTAGTTTATATATCAGACCAAAGACAAAGTTCTCATCGTGAGCCAACCCATGTTTTTGAGTGTACTCTTACACAAAAGAGATGCCTATTAAGAAGTGCACATTCCCACTGCAATAGAAACTTATTAGATTCAGAAGTTCAGTCTTAGGTAGTCAGTGGCCCTTATTCTCATTGCCCCTGCTAAGAACCTAGCAAGCCTTGCTGTTATCTGCTCCGTTTGGTCTGATAGGAGAAAGGACACTGTGGCAGTGATTGTGCGCCATGGGATGGTCAGTACGAGTGGGGTGATGATCTCGTTCCTCATGTCTTTGTAAACAGTGTAAGACAGTCTTAGGTAAGTCATGGTACTATGACACACCAAGAGCCACTGGCATGTCTTTGCTCAGCTACATTGTCCACCCCCCAAAAAAAGCCTCAGCGCACAATTGTCAGAAATATTTTCTGTCCACTACTCTTAAAACATCATTGGCTTTTTCCAGGCAATGCCTGACTTAATTTGTGGTGTGAATTTCAAAAGGAATGAAAAACGCAAAATATGAAAGCTGCTTTGTCTGAACTCAGCCCATTGAGCCATCTAACCTAGTACTACCTACTTCAATTATCAGCAGCTTTCCAGTCTCCTATAAGCTGGACACCAGGAACTGAACCAGGGACCTTCTGCATGCAGTTAGGTGTCAGATTTCAAAACTAGTCATTTACTAACCTCTTTCAGCAGGTAACTCAAAACTGGAGACTCCTCAACCATTTGGACTTTAAAGAGAAAGAAACATTTGTTAATTAAGTTGCAACAGAGGATCTTATTACAGGGAACCAGCTTAGCTCTGGAAAACGTTAAACTCATTATTTTGGCAACTTTTGCTTTAAGACTTGACTGGTAACACCTTCCCACAGGGAACTGCCCAAAGTTAAGCAGAACTGTGTTGGCCAGAACCAAATATTGGCATGGGTGGATCACAAACACAAAGGAACCTGGACCTTCTTATATTTGCGTGTTCTATTAATGTGAAACTAGAAAGTAATTTGTATTTCTGTAAGTTTCCTAACTAATGACCACAGAACAATGTAACCTCAGTATATAGAACGGTATGTTGTTAATTTCATGAGCAGTCATTTGGCGGAATCTATTATCATCACTGGCTACATGTGTGGTCTAGTACTGAACAAGCTATAAACAATTAAAAATCGCCCAAAGTAAAACCCTTATTACCATCATATCTGGAAGATCTAACAGGGAATTGTTGACAAGCAGCCCATACTAATCCCCACATTATTGCTTGATCCTTCCAAAGCATTTGCCGATGTTACTGCAATGCTGAACAAATTTCATCAGGTAGATGTTCTATAGTAACTTACCGCTATCAGGAATGTAACTCTAAGGAGATCTTCAAAGTCACCTCATGACCTAGAAAGAAAGTTTTCTTTAAGACAGCCCAGAGAAAGCTAGCTGCTAAACAGGAAAATGCAAGCAGATGCCCAAGTCAGGTAGAGCTAATTACAAATCTCCATTATTTAAGTCAGCTTCATTGGCTTCTCATCACACAGGCTGCTTGCATTATATACTGCACATTATAAAAATTCACCTTCACTGATATAGCTAGAAGACATTGTTCAATGTTATACCTAAGGTGCTTCCTAGGCAGGCTGCATTAGCAGTATTTATAATTGTGCTAGGAATAAATGGGACCCATATTTCAAATGTATAGTCCAATAGCATTGGACTATTCTTGAAGAACTTCATAGCCTCTCTAAGCAAGTTTTATCACACTGCTCAACAAATATTGCAGTGAGGCTGAACTGACTGACAAATCACTTCCCAGTAACTAACCCACCTTTTTTGCTTCAGAACTCAAGTCTCATACTTCAATACAGCTGCATTATGGAGGCCTATAAAAGTGACAATAAGTGATTTTAGTCTTGAACCCAGCTTCACTCCTTTTTAGAACTACAATGAACCACTGTATCAGTGTTGATTCAATTATCCTCATTTGGATCAGCGACCTGATTCAGCATCATATACAGCAGATTTAATGTCTACATATAACCTAATGACTACAGCATTGGCAACTACATAGAATGGCTGCTTTGAAGCCTCTGGAGAACGAAGGCAGGACAGGACACAAACTACCCAACAAATCCCAACACTATTTAGAAAAGCAAAGAATGTACTGGAAAATTCTCATATGCCTGGGGATAAATAATACTTTGGACCAATACAACCACAGTGGACCAAACACTAAGGGCTACTGAAATCTCCAGTCTCTTATTAATGCTGCAATTCATGCAGACCTGAGATTTCAGATGATTTAATACAGGATGTAAAGTGTGTTATAATGTAACCAAGTGTGCTTGGTAATAATATAACGGAGCGGGGAGAAACAGAAAACTTTTGGGCAGCCTAAGCATGCTATGGGTCACTGCCGTTGTTCATGAGAGGTGCCCTGCCAATGCTCAAAATTCCCTTTCTGCCATAACTACACATTCAAATATTTCCATGAAACATACCTGTTTGGCCATGCTAAGGAGCTGGGCGGAAATTTATAGTATAGAAGCAACTAGGCCATATTGCAGCATACAGTGCAAATGCAGACCCTGCAAGAAAATTTTAATTCTGTTACAACTTATGATCTTCATAGTCTAAATCCTCTTTTGCCTAACACTTTCACACTGTTAATGGCATTAACTTTTTGACTAGTTGCCTCAGTAGACATCTGTAGCTTTTAACTAGATAATATGCCTTGAGCTAAAAACGTTCCGTGTTTTTTTCCCCCAAGTAGCAAGTAGGCATATTATAAAATGGCCCTCTCCTTGGCAAGCAAAGAATGTTGATGTTCGGCGTTACATACAGAAACTATACCAATGATAATACCATCAAAATAACGAGGATGCATCAGATAGGAGCGAAAGACATCTGCATTCATCACAGATTATCTGCTGAACTATGCTTTCATCACACACATCCTTCAATCGCAATAGAGAAACCAAAGCTGCATTTAATGCTGCTAGCTTGCTCAATTTAAGTATATGCCCTTTAAAACTACTAGTCATACCTTGGGTTACAGACACTTCAGGTTGCGGTTTTTCGAGTTACAGACGCGCCAAAACCCGGAAGTACTGAAATGGGTTACTTCCAGGTTTCGGAGGTCGCGTATGCGCAGAAGCGCCGAATCGCAAACTGCGTGTGCGCAGACACAGCGCTGTGGGTTGCAAACGTGCCTCCCGCACGGATCATGTTCGCAACCCGAGCATCCACTGTATATAAAACTCCCAGGAACAGCTGGTAGAGGCTTTTATACAGATTGCTTGATCTTCTGTAGAACACTTACCCAAGCATCTTCCTTCTGTAAGTACCAAACCATTTCTAAAACCCTGTAAGGAAAACAGCAAATGTTACAAAACCTTTAAAAACAATTTAGATATCCCTTAAAAAATGTTCAGTGCCTCAGTTTCAATTATAGGTGGTTGAGCATTCTCATCATTCTAATCAAGAGTAGCAAATAAGTGTCATCATTGTGGCACAAAGTTCTCATTTAAGCAAGCTATATATTGCATTCTGAAACAGCCTAAACAGTTTTCTTTTAATCCAAAACAGAAAATGTTACCTCCGCAAATAGTATTGTCTTCACCTTCTGAGCCTATAAGGAAGCACACAAAAAATTATGTTAGACCTCTCAGAAGTTAAAATGCTTCTAAAAACAAGCGGGTCCCCTAACAACCTGGTATTTGACTGGGAATGCAAATCAGCATCAACCCTGCCATTGACCTGAAATAGTATTTCAGCCCAACCTGCAACACAGAAATCTAAGCAACACAGGGCTACAGCAGCAGTATAACTGTAACCACTCTCAGCTTCAAACCAACCCACATTATGCAAAAGGGTTTTTTTAGTATATGTTGCAAACACTGTAGGGCTCTTGTAAACCATGCAAAGCCTAAACCCTGGCCTGCAATATTCAGTAAGGCACATTAGAGCTGTCATAAATTAACCTGCAATATAGGAGTATCTGAAATTGCACTAATAGGGCTATTTTAAAATGCCTCATTGAATATAACATTGAATATACCCAGGTCCTAATCCTGCTCAGAGATGTTGGTATTCATCATGCTCTCAGATGTCCCTACCAACATCATTTATCATCATGTGCAGGTACAGTGAAGGAAAGCTCATCTTAATCAGGAAATTACTTTGTTAAAAATATGCCATGTGCTACCTTTGGTGCAGCTCACTTTACTTTTGTGAAAAGACTTGACTTGCTACAATGGTTTCCACTACCACACTCCAAAGAAGGATTCCCCAGCGAGATTTATTTTATATCAACTGTCCAAGTTATTAGTCTAGAAAATATACTTAGGGCAGGTGGAGAATTACTAGCCTGCAAGGGGTGGCGGCTCCATTCACTGAATTTCAATGCTAGGTATAGAGGAAGGACAGGGCATTTGCCATTTCTGCGGCTGAGTGGGTAGAGGGGCAGACTAGGCCAGAAACTCGCCCGCTGATCTTGGGCCAGTCGCTCCCTCCCGTCTAGCCTGCCTCACAAGGTGGTTGTGGGCATTAAATTGGCGGGGGCGGGGGCGTACTAAGCACGCGGCCTTGAGGTCCGGGGTGGGGGCTAAGGAAGGATAGAAATGCAAGAAATAATTCCTCAGCTATTCCCGAGTTGCAATACCCGTTCACCATCAAAATCAAGGTATTTCTGAGATCTATTCGGCCCTCGTGGGAAACTGAGCTGAGTGAACGCTAAATAAGCCCAGGGCGAAGTTAAGGCATTGCCAGAACTACGTTCAAAGCCCCATCTGCCCCACCTAAGTCGACCCCCCCCCCGACCCCGCCCGGCGATCCGGGCTCCCGACGTGCAGATTTCCTTCCCTCCAAAGGTTCCGCATTTCGTTTGCTACTCCTAATAAGGGCCGCGCTCGTATTTAGACAGCCGCTCAATCCCGCCTTTCCCTCCTCCTAAGGCGAGAGCTGAGGGCCACTCGGGAGACGAGGGCGCCACTGGCTCGCCAGGCCCGAGCGGCCAAGGGGGCCTCTGCCATCCGCCTCCATCCAGCGCCACCCCGAGCCATCCGCGGGGGACGACCCTTCCTAGGCAACCCGCGCGCCCCAGGAAACCCGACTGGGGTGGAACTGGCTGAGAGGGGAAGAAGAAAAGCGAAGAAACCCGAACACTCACCATGGTCCCCCGAGGACTGCAGAGCGTAAGCAATGGCGACCTAGAAAAGAGAGAGCAACGTGGGGCCTCTCTCTTTATATACGCACGCAGGCCCCGCCCTCCCTAGGATCACGTGAGGGCACGAGGCTTTATTTGCATGGCCCCGCCCCCGGGGGCGAAGAAGAAAAGTACTCGGTCCCGCCTCCCCGAGTCCCCCCACCAATCGCGCGCACGCTGGGGGTCACGAGACGCCTCCCTCGGGCCCCCTCCCCATGGCGGGCGCGCGCCTCGGGGCGGGGCTGCCTGACGAGAAGCCTGGAGGGAAGCTAGTCAATCAGAGCCAACGTCGGGGAAAGGGGGATGTTCTTCCGGGGCGTTGCCCGTCTGGGGGGTTTCGCTTCCGGAAGGGTGTTCGGGCTCGTCCCACCCCCCGCCCCCCACCCCTGGAGGTACGTAGACGGTATATTTCGGTCCCCTCGGGAAAGGGAAGGAGGTCCGGAGAGCGGCAGCCTCTCTCTTCTTCCCCCCGCCCCCCCAGGCCTCTCAGGTGGACCCTCAGAAGGCCCCCCCCCCGGGATGGCCTAACCTGCTCCCGGAATGAGGGGGCTCCCTGCCGGACCCCAATTCGTAGCCCTCCCCTGTCTCTTAGCAACTCAGCTTGCTCCTCCCTGGAACTGCTTCTGCCTAAAAGGTCGTGCGACCCCCACCCTCTTTTCCTTATTCCACCGCCTCCAACCAGGGAAGGAATGTCAATCTTCATTTATTTCGGTCTCTCTCGACTCACTGTTTTTAATTGCCCCTCGTCTCTACCTAGCTGCTTTGTAATGTTCTCGCGTGTTGAGGGCCTTGGCATGCTGAGAGGTCCTGCCCAGGGTGCTGCGCTTCCTGTGGGTGAGGGCATTTGGGACAAGGAACGGGAGGGGTGAAGCCTGAACGCAGAAGCAGAGGACCACCGTCATTAAAACTGTCATTGCTACCGTGTTGCGAATGTATCTCCTAGCTTTTGTATCCTATTAAAGGTTGTTGTTTTTTCTCTTGGGCAACTATACTTTATTCCATTCTAATGATTTGGGGTATCTTGTTTCTATTGCTTCCCTTGTGTTTTCTTAGTTCATACAAGAAAGGGATAGTCTGTGCAGGGAGTATGCAAATAATGTTGACTTTTGTGCCCACTTAAATGTATTTTGGAGCAGTGGTGTCCAGTCATTTACCTAAGGTGGACTCTCTAGATTAGCATTATCCAAACTTGTTTTTTATCCAAGGCATGCTCTGAAACTGTCAAGGAAATTCCTTGCCTTTAAGGAGTGTGATTGAAGTGATAGATTAAACTAAAACACAGCAAATGAGTACTCCCCCTGAAGAATGAAATGCTAAAGCGTTTGTTATCACCTCAAATTATGAATGTCTAAAGGCCCAGTTACAAAGACTATAGAAGATATGGGATCCAAAATAATATCTGCCCCTTATGTTTGGGCATCATTCAGAATTAACCACCTTTTGAGTATCCCACGTCAGCCAGATTCATTGGTCTTCAACTGAAGTGGACACCCCTGTACAATATGAATGGCTTCACAACCTCTCCCACCTCAAAAGGTGTGTTTTCTGTGTTTAATCATTGCATAGAAGAAGGAATTTAAATTGATGCAGATTTTCTTTTCATAACCCTGCTCCCAGTATAGCAGCCTAGCTATCTTTGCCTCTAACCTCCATATACAGAAAAGGGGAAAAAACAAACATATACGGTAGACTAAAAGTGGGTCTCCTGAAAATTTAAGATGAGTTCCCAGTCTGAAAAAAATAGTACTACTTATTCACAATACTGTTGTGGTAGGGTACTGTTATCACAAAGCAGGAGGATAGATGGCGCACCCTGTCAAAAGCAGCAGATGAATGAAAGGGTTCTTTTCAAAGCCCCTAGCCTCGTTGTTACAGCCCATTGTCTAGTGCTTGCTGTCATACCCACAATGCTCTATCAGCACAAGCTGCTTCCAGATCTATAAATCTTTGCATCACTTAGAAGTGAACCCCAAACCCACCCCACTCTCTGGGATACTGGTTCAGGAAGCATCTGTTTTCATTCATAAGTTTAGGCGGCAGCAGATCTATCCAGTTAGGTAGGTACAGAAAACCCCAGCTGTAACACAGGGTGTGATTTCAGATCACTGATGTTCCTAAAGCAGGCATGGTCAAACTTGGCCCTCCAGCTGTTTTGGGACTACAACTCCCATCATCCCTAGCTAACAGGACTAGTGGTCAGGGATGATGGGAATTGTAGTCCCAAAGCAGCTGGAGGGCCAAGTTTGACCATGCCTGTCCTAAAGCTTGGTATGCTGATTCCTCTGTGTAGTTAAGATGTTTATTCCTAATCATTCTGCCATAGTTGCTTTTTGTGGTCTCCATGACCTTCCCATCAGAAATCTGTTCTTAGCAACAGAAAGAATGGCAGAAGTCCAAAGCTGTGTTGGTATCTCTAAAAATAGTGCACAAATTCATGATTTGCCCTTTGAGCACTTTGTAAATTGGTCCCAAACATTTATTGCTACAACTTTTAAAAGGCTTCAAAACACTTATTTCTTCTCTTATTGTTAACTGATGCTGTTCTTTATGGTATTAAGATGAATACCCAAGGGAGAAAGTTTAGACTATGTGTAATGTTACGTACAATGGAGGCCAACCTTGACTGCTTTTCTCAACCCCTCTAAATATGGTTGTGTAAGCAACTAATTTTGAGCAATACGTTCTTTAAAATAACTTGTATTTTATCCTCTTGCGAAACACAATCATATCTGAAAGTGTGTGCAAATTCATTGTCTGAGAACTATTTATGGACACTCTTGTCTTCCTTGTGTAGTATGAGAAGCAGGCATAAAGAGAAATATTTTCTAATGCTTCCTGTGGTGCCATTTTGTTGTTGTTAGGGTTGCTCCACCTGCAACTGGAGCCGACATGGAGAAAAGTGGAAACATTCAGCTGGAGATTCCTGACTTCAGCAATTCTGTCCTGAGCCACCTCAACCAGCTGCGCATGCAGGGCCGGCTATGTGACATTGTAGTCAATGTGCAGGGCCAAGCATTCAGGGCACACAAAGTAGTACTGGCTGCCAGTTCACCTTACTTCCGGGACCACATGTCGCTCAACGAGATGAGTACGGTTTCCATCTCTGTCATCAAAAATCCCACTGTTTTTGAACAACTCCTCTCTTTTTGCTACACGGGCCGGATATGCCTCCAGTTGGCTGATATCATAAGCTACCTGACTGCAGCTAGTTTCCTGCAGATGCAACATGTTATAGACAAGTGCACACAGATCTTGGAGGGCATTCATTTCAAAATTAACGTAGCCGGCGTTGAAGCAGAATTGAGCCAAACCAGGGCAAAGCATCAAGAACGGCCTCCAGAATCTCACCGGGCTTCCCCATCTCTGAATCGCTCTCTGAGTCCACACCACAGCACCCCGAAAGGAAGCCGCATGGGCCAGGTCAGCACTGTGCTGGACATTCGGGAACTTAGTCCTCCTGAGGAGTCTACAAGCCCTCAGATAATTGAGCAGAGCTCAGATGTGGAGAGCAGGGAGCCCATACTGAGGATTAATAGGGCAGGTCAGTGGTATGTGGAGACGGGAGTGGCAGACCATGGTGGGCAGGGTGACGATGACGTCAAAGTTCTTGGAGCAGTACGAATCAAAACGGAGAACCTGGAGGAGTGGCTGGGGACAGAAAACCAGCCATCTGGAGAAGATGGGAGCAGTGCTGAGGAGGTCACTGCCATGGTGATTGATACCACAGGCCATGGATCAATGGAACAGGAAAGTTACACATTAGGCTCATCAGGAGCAAAAGTGGCCAGGCCAACCAGCACAGAGATTGACAGGTGAGACTTTCTGTTATTAAAAACTGATTTGCTTCCAAGAGTGTTCTGGGCATTGTGCAGAATCTACAAGCACCATGATTCTCACTGTCTAGAGCTTGCTGTCTAAAAAAGTCATAGAAGATGGGGCATGATTAAAAGGACATATGAAAGTTGCAGTTTGTAGAGGATTAACAGCAGAAAGTGCATAAATGGTGATCTGGACAGTCAATATTCTATTATTTCACATAAGCTCTAGAGTGGGACTTTATCTTCCCCAGGCAGAGATCTGCTCAGCTTTTGTAGCAGGGGAGTGGGGGGGATCAGAAGCTGTGAAAGGCATATCTTCTTCATATCAGACATTTCTAGAAAAGTCCCTAACATACACAAGATCACTAACCCTTTCTCAGAAGTGGTTTCCGTGGTATGAGTTTCATATCTTCTACACCAAGTTTACTGTGTTTTTCAGTAGTCTCATAGCTGCCTGCCCAGCACTGGTATTTATTTATCTATTCACTGTATTTTATCTAAACTAATGGTTGATTCCACTTTACCATTTAACTTGTATATAGCCTGCCACACCCTGAAGGCTCAAGAGATGATAACAGTAATTTTTGTAGCACTTGCATCCAGAACGCACTTGAGCAGCTTCAAAACATAAAATATGCTGAAAACCTCGGCCCCCTTAATCCTAGTCAAAAAGGTTGCACAGGGCTGGCATAGATCGCTAAGGGAGAGGAATTCCATAGTTGTGAATCAGTCACTGAGAACACAACACCTCTTTGGTTCATTTCAGCCATCATCCCAGTCCATTCCAAACAGATTCAAGCTGCTTGCCTGCTTTCTTTTTTACATTTTCCCAGTTCTCCCATCTCTAGGTACAATGATCTCTGAAGGCAGAGCAATGACCGTGTGGTCATCACACCAAGCCATGATCTTCAAAACATGGTCTGTCTATTCTGACCTCATGGTGAATTTTCCATAATGAAGTTTCTTTACTGTGGTTTAGCAGGATGACTGATTTGACCCTTTTTGTTGGTATAATGTTGCTACTTGAAAAAAAAATATTAGTACTGAGAGAGCATTTCTGGCTCTTCTTGTTGAGGAGGTGGTCACAGGTTCATGCGTCAGGCATAGCAGTATGTAAAACAAAGGTACAGTAATACCTCTGGTTACGAATGGGATCCGTTCCAGAGCCCCGTTTGCATCCTGAAGTAAACGTAAGACGCGAGTGCGCGGGTCACATTTAGCCACTTCCGCGCATGCACGTGACGTCATTTTGAGTGTCTGCGCATGCACAAGCGGTGAATTCCGGAAGTAACGCGCTCCGTTACTTCCGGGTCGCTGTGGAGTGCAACCTGAAAATATTCATCCCGAAGCTACTTCAACCCAAGGTATGACTGTAATGCCAAGTTAAATTATTCTTAATTCTTTGACAGATGGGAATGCTGCTGCTTATAAATGGTAGAATGTACATCAACGAGTTGTGAAAAGCTTACTCATAGTTGTAGTGATTTTATTTATATTTACTTATATGCATTTTCTGCAAATACAAATGTGCTCAAAGCAGTTTATAGAAAATAAGCTGTAAAAATGCAGTAATACAATAACCATGATCAATAATAAAGCTAATGTCACTTCAAAGTTCTTTTGGCAGCTGCTCCTTACAAAGACTCTAGGGGAAGCTGGGTATCACTTGGTAGGTGCAACCAGCCATCACTTGATGGCAAGCACACTCCCCAGTCTATAAATGTTCCATAAATTGAAGTTTGAGGAATATTTCTGGCTTGGACGGAAATATGCCTAATCAGATCCACTGTCTGAACTTCTGCATGAATAGGCCTGTGACACTGTTCATCCTCTTTAGTCACCCTAACAAATTTCCTTTCCCCAGGAAGCTAAGCTGCTCCTCAGTCCATCTCTAAGTTGCTGGGCTGCCTTAAAAGATTTCATTGCTGCCAAATCAACGTTAGTACACATACACACATCTCACATTTTGTCCAGTCCCAGCTGCCCCGCTCCTAATGTGATTGACTAATATTATCAAGCAGAAGTTCTGATGCTTCCCATGTCTTCGTTCAAAGTATCATAATATTGCCCAACTATCCATTAATCTCTATTTCCATTTGCAGATTTAGCCCTTCTGGTAGTGTGGTTACTGTAAATGAGCGGTACAGGTCAAAAAGTGAATCTCCATGGCGGGTGGATGAACCCAAACAACCCAATTCCCAGGTAGGTATCCCTCACTTGGGCTTTACTGCTGCAGTTATTCATATAGATCAGGCATGGTCAAACTTGGCCCTCCAGCTGTTTTGGGACTACAACTGGTCCTGTTAGCTAGGGATGATGGGAGTTGTAGTCCCAAAACATCTGGAGGGCCAAGTTTGGCCACTCCTGATATAGATTGTCTATAGACAGGCACTCTGTAGTGGAGGGCTGGGGAATGGACATACAGCACCCTTCTTGAAAGCATAGTCTGAAAGACATGACACAATGGGGAGGGAAAGAGGTTTCCAGTTTCATGGAAAGATGCATTCATTACTTTGATCCCCAAACAAAACAGTGACTTAACAAAGACCAAGAACTACAGACCTATTTCATTATTGAACTGTGACTATAAACAATTTGCTACAATTTTAGCTAATAGATTGAAAAGGACACTGGCTGAGACAGTCCACAGAGACCAGGCCGGGGTTTTACCAGGCCAACAAATGAAAGAGAATATAAGAAATGTAATTAATTTAATAGAGTATTTGGAAGTAAGAAATGAAAAACAGGCTGCGTTAATCTTTCTAGACGCGGAGAAAGCCTTCGATAATATTTCATGGTCATTCATGATACAGGTTTTAGAGAAAATGAAAATAGGTAACTCTTTCGTAGCAGGAATTAAAGCAATCTATACTGATCAATCTGCAAATGTATTAATAAATAATATTCTTTCAGACAAATGCCAAATAGAAAAAAGAATGAGACAAGGCTGTCCCCTGCCTCCACTGTTGTTTATTATCACATTAGAAATATTGCTTCAGAAATTAGAAGTATTGAGGTAGGATGTAGAGTTTATAACTTAAGGGCATTTGCTGATGATGTGGTGCTGACACTAGAACAACCTTTTGAAAATAATTATATTCAATTGTGGAAAGGGGTTAAGAAAGAGTTGGAGATATGGAGGAGAATGGAACTGTCCCTGTTAGGTAGAATTTCAGCCATTAAAATGAATTTATTGCCTAAGATTCTGTTTTTATTTCAATCAAATCCCAATTGTAAATAATTTAAGATGCTTCAAATAATGGAAAGAAGATATCTCTGGCAGGGGGGAAAGCCAAGAATTAAACATAAAATTATGATAGATATAAAAGAAAAAGGAGGCTTTGCCCTGCTAGACTTTCAAATGTATTATGAGGCAGCTTGTTTGTGTTGGCTAAAAAAATGGATTGTATTGGACAATGCAGACATCTTAGATTTAGAGGGTTAGGATTTAAAATTTGGCTGGCATGCATGTCTCTGGTATGGGAAGGCTAAAATCTATAAGAGTTTTATGAACCACATTCTTAGGAAGAATCTGTATAGAGTTTGGGAGAAGTATAAAAATCTGCTAGAAAGCAAAACACCATCAAAGCAATCTCAATTAAGAGAGTTAATATGGACAGACAATGGGTGACTTACATGGAACTGCTGGATTTTATGGGGGAGGGGATCCAAGCTGAAACCAATGGAAACCTAAGGAGTCAAGTTATGGATTGGTTGCAATATCACCAGCTACATTATATGTTTAAATCAGATAGAAATAGTTTATTTTTTGACCGAAGCTCACAATTTGAAAAAGAACTCTTGCAAAATAAGGATAAACTGTTGTCTAAAATGTCTATGAATTTGAAACAAAAGACGAGCTAGTTAAAGCTTCAATGACACACTGGGCAATAGATATAGGACACAATATAGATCTTAAACTCTGGGAGAAATTCTGGCAAAGTGACCTGAAATTTACAGCATGCTATTCATTGAAAGAGAATTATTTGAAAATGATTCATAGATGGTACTTAACTCTGAGTAGGTTGGCTTAGATTTATAAAACAGATTCAGATAAGTGTTGGAAGTGTAAAGTGTGGAGGGAACCTTCCTCCACATGCAGCGAACATGTAAAAAAAAGTTCGAAATTACTTTCCCAAAAAAACCAGAGTCCTTTCTGTTGGGTATAACCCAGACTGAAATTCCCAGATGTCAGAAAAGGTTATTTATGTGTGCAAAAACTGCAGCCCGTGTTTGGTTAGCCCCAAAATGGAAAGTGAGTGAGGTCCTAACTAAAGAGGATTGACAACTTAAGTTGACAGAATATGCACAACTTGCAGATTTAACATATAGAATAAGAGAGCAAGAACATATGTTTAAAGAAGACTGGAAAACATTTATTGAATATATGGAAAATAATTGTATACAGCTGAAAACACTGGCAGCATTAAGATAAATTCAACAGAGTAAATAATTTTTGATGGATGTAAAAGTGAAAAACTAATTTGAATGGTTATAGTAAAATATGCAGGAATGTGTGATATGTAAAATGAACCATAGAAAGAGAAGAAGGGAAGTCATTGGATATTTTAAAGTTTATAAAATGTTTATTTGAAATTGTAAAACAGAACACTTTATAAAACTTTATAAAAAAAATATTATATAAAAAAGAATAAAGGGGAATCAGAGAAGGAATCCTGCACTAAAAGTAAAAAGTGTGCTGAGTAGACTCATAAAGCAAAGAAATGATGAACACTACATTTTATTGAGTTTCCGTTTGTATAGCACTATCCATGAATATGACACTTTACAAGAAATGAGCAGAACTGCATTCTAGAAAATTACAGAAGAAGACAGCTATAAAATAGGAATAAAATGGAGATGGAATAAACAATGGAAGAAATGAATGCCATTATTGCAGCTGCATCTACTTATGCGTAAAATATATTAATATAAATCTGGATTCAGCTGGCAAACCTCATCAGCGGGAGTCCTGTGGAAGAACTTCTGTTTGTAGTTTTGCAACCATAGGTAGAAGACAGAATGTTGGTGTTACACATCCCCTCCAACACATTAGTGACAGAGTGTTGTTTATGTAATGCATTTTTCCCAGAGTCAAATGCCAGTGGTATACTAACACAGACTCCTGTTGGTTAGTTATTCCACATATCATTCCACCTTTCTTGTGGAATTACAGTCCCAAGGCCCCCTTCCCATGATGCCTTCACATTGTTAGAGGTTTTCCAAATAGTGTGGTAATGTTGTTTGTTGTTGTTATTGTTGTTGTTCGTTGTTGTTATACCCCTCCCAACTGACTGGGTTGCCCCAGCCACTCTGGGCTGCTTCCAACAAATATAAAAGCATAATAAAACAAAAAAACAACAAAAAACATTAAAACTTCCCTATACAGGGCTGCCTTCAGATGTCTTCTAAAACTTGTGTGGTTCTTTATCTTTTTTAACATCTGATGAGAGGGCATCCACAGGGATGGCACCACTACCAAGAAGGCCCTCTGCCTGGTTCCCTTTAACTTCACTGCTCACAATGAGGGTGCCACCAGAAGGCCCTCAAAGCTAGACCTCAATGTCCAGGCTGAACAATGGGAGCAGAGACACTCCTTCAGGTATACAGAGCTGAAGCCATTAAGGCAGTGATGGCCAAACTTGGCCCTCCAGCTGTTTTGGGACTACAGTTCCCGTCATCCCTGACCACTGGTCCTGTTAGCTAGGGATGATGGGAGTTGTAGTCCCAAAACAGGTGGCGGGCCAAGTTTGGCCATCACTGTGTTAAAGGCTTTAAAGGTCAACACCAACACCATCGAATTGTGCTTAGAAATGTATTGGGAGCCAATGTAGGTCTTTTAGGACCAGTGTTATATAGTCCTGGCGGCCACTCCTAGTCAGCAGTCTGGCAGCTACATTCAGAATTAATTGTAGTTTCCAAGTCACCTTCAAAGGTAGCCCCATGTAGAGTGTGTTGCTGCAGTCCAAGGGGGACTTAGGCCTTGTTCATATAGATCCATCATTCTGTACAGCTCTTTTGACTTCCAGCCTGAATTTGCTTATTTTTCTGCTCATGAACAAAATGTAGATGGTCTAAGAATGGGAACAACTTATCTCTTCCATAACCCCATTGTTGCCTTCGATAAAAAGATTTGTTATCTCTGCAAATAACGAGGGTTTGAGAGATAAGAAAGGAACAAATGATATACATTTATTTTTTAAATCTGTTGATTTTATCTATATATTGATTGTTCTTATAGCTGTTCTTATAGCTATTTTTAATTAACGCTTTATACTGTTTTGTGTAAACCACCTAAATATTTTAACTAAGCAGTGCATATCAATCTCATTAAGTAAATAGATAGTAATGGGGCGGGCAGGTGAAGACACAGCTGTACTTGCCCGAGTCGTATGTATTTTGGCCCTGAGAGGGAATTTGAACA
The DNA here is from genome assembly GCF_964106645.2 of Podarcis pityusensis. Classification (NCBI taxonomy): domain Eukaryota; kingdom Metazoa; phylum Chordata; class Lepidosauria; order Squamata; family Lacertidae; genus Podarcis; species Podarcis pityusensis. Next base: position 95,539,205 of record NC_138030.1, on the reverse strand, counting down.
TGGGTTTTCCTAGTTTTAAGCTCCACACTGTAGCCCCCACACCACACAAGCACTCTTGTTATCTTTAGGTCCAGAGAAACTTTAGATCCAAAGAAACTTACAGCCATCTCTTCAGAAGAGAAAAACGACCCTCTTCCCACATACAAACTAGCTCATTATCTTTACTGCTTGTCTGTAATATTTCCCTCTAGGTGGAGGAGTCTGCTATAGTTGGAGTGAGTGGCTATGTTGAATATCTCCGTGAACAGGAAGTATCTGAGAGGTGGTTTCGCTACAACCCACGTCTCACTTGCATCTATTGCGCCAAATCCTTCAATCAGAAGGGTAGCCTGGACCGGCACATGCGGCTCCACATGGGCATCACACCCTTTGTTTGCCGTATGTGCGGCAAAAAGTATACTCGCAAGGATCAGTTGGAGTACCATATCCGCAAACACACAGGAAACAAACCCTTTCACTGCCATGTCTGCGGGAAGAGTTTCCCCTTCCAGGCCATCCTCAACCAGCACTTTCGTAAGAATCATCCTGGCTGCATGCCTCTGGAGGGTCCGCACAGCATCTCCCCAGAGACCACAGTTACGTCAAGAGGGCAGGCGGAGGAGGAATCGCCTCTTCGGGAAGAAGCCAATATGGCGGGGGAGACAGCCCAGGGATCTGTGTCCACCACTGGGCCAGACTGAAGAGGAATGCAAAATGGGTGAGAGGGATCCTCTCAGTCCGTGAGCAAATCCCCTTGAGACGGTGAGCTTGAGTTCTCATTTGTGCAATGTCGCCGCTGGACAAAGAAGCTCCCAAGATGTTGCCAAAATAGAAATGATATGAAAACAAAGTGCTAAAAGCTCACCTCCTTTTCCTCATCTCCTTTTGAGGGGACGAGACAAAAACTGGGTCAACTAACCTCCGATTCAGGGATTGACAGCTTTTTTTTGGATGGGGAGAAGCTTTTTTTAAAAAAAATATCCAGTAGTGATCAAGGAATGACAGCTTTTTCATTTTCTTGGCATCAGACCCTGTGGTCCTGTGGGCTGTAGAGGTCTAGCTGTGGTGAGTGCAGAGCACCAGTATCTCTATTCATCACAGTAGTTGTGCCACTGAAGAAGTAATGGGGACAATAATTAGTTATCCCTCTCTCTTTCCCCCTCCCCCTCACAAAATAATCTTCCAGGTAATTATTTTTGAGAAGAATGGTTGTCCTGGTAGAACCTAACTTGTCTGAGTGTATTTTATCTCATTTTATTTTGGCGTGTCTTTTTAAAATTGACCCATTACTTAAGGGCTTTCTGTTTTGTGTCTTGGCTTGCCCATTCTAGGTGTGTGGTCTTGCCTGTTTGTGATGAGGCAAGTCTCTTTTGATCAGTATTTTAGAGGTGACACAATATTTAATTAAGTAAGCTACCGAAAAAGACGGTAGTAGCTGTGAAGCTCTGCCATGTTTGGTGGGAGATATTTTCAGTTGTGAAATGTGGATAATGCAGAACACTTTGCAATTCTTGCTCAATTTCTGGGCTCTGCAAAGACTGAAAAGGTAGGATGAGGTTTCCTGTCATGAATAATTGTTTAAATAGCGGCTTTGCCTCAAAGGTCATCTTTTGCCTCCCTTCTTATATAACAGCAATATTTGTATATCAAAATAATCAAATTCCATTGGAGGGGATTATGGGTTGACTGTCTAAGAATGGTTCTCTATTTGGTATTTTTATATTAAAAATGCAAAAAAATATGCATTAGTAATAATTCAGAAAGCTCACTTTCCAGTTTTCTACAAGCAGTGATAGCTCTTCCTTGAGCCTTTGTAGTATTTTTCACATGAGTTTACTGGGAAGATAACAGTGCCGCTGCCAAACCCAGCAAATATGCACTTGCCTCATGTTTCCTAGTATATTGCTTGTTAGTGTAAGGATGCAGGCATGGGAGGGCAAATCTCTTGAACTTTTGTTTGAGACTTGCAAAATAAGCAGCAGTTCAAGCTCTGCTTTAGGGTTGCGTTGTATTGATGTACAAAAAAAAAGCTGGTATCATGCCAAGCAGATGATGTGGATCTCAAGAAAATAGCTGATAAGATGAAAAAGCAAGCTAATTGGGGAAGGTATCAAAATGGGGAGGGGAGAAATCATGCTATCATAATGGGAAGGGAGAGATGGCCTTGTGGTAAACAAGCATGTGCTTTGTACTAATAATTGGCCTTCTTGTAAAAATGAGGATATTTTCTTAATTCATGTTTTGGTTGAAAGAATGAATGAAAGCAGAAAACTTGTTTAACCCCCCCCCCTCCTTTTCATTGTTTGGTGTTAACTGAGAAATTCCTTCTATTCCCCACCTCACAGCACCAAGGGTGCACTTCTCTGTAAGGGGGGGAGTAGAATGAATTTCTCTTTGTGGTCAGAAGACAGGAAACCACCAATAAAGGTCAACTCATAAAAGCTTTAAAGAGTTGGATGAGACCCTCCCAAACTCACACACATACACTCTCTCATTTGGACTGAAGCAGGGAGGGTAATAGAGAGATACAAATATATATGCTGCTTTAGTTATAGCTTTCAAATTTACCAAAAAGAGTAAAATTACACTCAAGAGCATTGGAAAATATTTCTAGTTACTTATACAAAGATTTTAAGCATTTAAAAATAGAACTTTAAAAATATTACCAAACTGTAAGGCATACATTTATTTATCTACACATATGTTATATATAGTTATAATGGGGAAGTTTATCTGCTGAGCTGGTGATGGTGTAGGTGATAGCTATACAGAAGAATTTTTTCAAAAGCAGAATTGCAGCAAAATCCATCCAAGTTTAGGTGGCGAAGAGTTGAAGTGGAATATTGAATGTGGTATTCATGGAGCTGTGAGTTTCTTGAACAAGTTGTAACTGTACTGATACTGTGAACTGAGGAGCAGCCAAGAAATCCAGGTTCATCATGCAACAATTCTCTGCTTGCTGGTAAGACTCCTCTCTATTTAGCCTGGCCAGAGTCAATAAGCACTTCTTACATTTTAGCCTAGGCTTAGTTGTAGAAGAAAAATAAAGCTTGTGAAAGGTGTTTTTTTAACTTGCCACTGTAGAAATTAATCATTTCTAATTGCATGCGAAGGAGCCAATATTCTTGCCCAGATCTCACTGAAGGGAGGTTTACTGCTTGTAGCTATAGTTCTTGACCTCATTTAGATGTAACACTACATCTTCATTTGGTATTATGAGTTAAAGTCTGCATAAGCCTTGAGTTCCCACATTCTCTCCCACCCATCTTTTGATGCAGCCACAATGAGTTCACAAGTTGTTCTGTTTCAGATTAGCTTGGAAGTTGACCTGTTGTCTGAACACAAACTGATGAATCTTAACTATGATTTGTTCATACAGGCTGACTTCAAACCATAGTCCATGACGTTGTATTGCTTCAGTGAACTATGGTTAAGATTAATCACAATTTAAACTTTAGATGCTATGAAAAAGGTCAGGTTATCTAAAACGGAACCTTCTAGTTTTCTTTTAGCTGCATTGAAGGAGGAGAGGGAGAAGGAAGTATGGGAGCGCAAGGCTTTCTGTATTTCATTCTTGTAACGCTAGACCACAATTTAGCATTATGTCCAAACAGCAACTGTAAGGAATAGAACCAGGGATCATAATTTTGTGTGTGCACATGTGTACAAAGGACTTGGGGGATCTAGACCTGTTTGGCTTTCAGATACTCTCTTAGCAAAATTTAATCGTTGCCAAAAAATCCTGAGATTTTTGTTATTCAAAGAGCAAGTTTCTAGCCCTGATTCTAAGAGAGAGAGATTCCTGTTTGTGGTTTCCATTAATAATTTTGGAGCTAGAGGAAGGAGCAGTTCTTCCAGTATTCTAGAGGATCTTGATAGTACACTTTTATCTGTGTGTCACCTTCTTTTTCTTGATGTGTGGCAGAATAAATGAGAATGAAAAGAAACAGAAATCCTGCAGGAAAAAATGCATTTAAATTGTACATCCAAATAAAACATACACATTACTTGAATGTATTCAAACAGCTGTGATTGCATTATTCCAGTCAGGCCTGACAAAAGTACATGCCCTCCTTGAGCAGCTGCCAAGCCCTAGCAGGGCCCAATCCGAGGTGTGCTTTGGAACCCAGCCACCCTTTAAAAGAGTGGCTGAGTCTGGGAGCTGTCATGTAAATTTCTCACAGGGCCCTAATGTAGAGTTGCTCTGGGGCATTGTGTCATCTGGTACTGATCCAGACCTACAGCTGCCACCGTGGCCAGGTAAGGGAAGGTCCCACTGGAAAGCATCTTTACTAAGAGTTCCCTCAAGCATGGAGCTGGCCTCGATTCGTTACTGAGTATAAAAAATGGCAGGTGCTTTAATCAGCCTTGTTGTCCGAGGTTCAGAACCTGAGATGGAAGGGCAGGTGGCTGGCAGACCAGAGGACAGAGCCAATTGGTGACTAAAGAGGATGGTTCCCAGCCAGTTAGGATAAGAATTTGGCTTTGCTTGGTGGCTCAGGGTAGAGTCTGTTGGATATGAGGGTGGTCAGAGCAAATAACAAAATCTCTTCAAGCCATACAGAAAATAGCCTGCCCACTTCCTTGTCTCTACCCTGCAACTTTATCCTTTCCCCTGGATACCCTGAATTCAGAACCTGAGACCTGAGTCAGTTCTTTTTTTCCTGAAGTTGGTTCTTTTTCTTTCTAGACTGCAAATGACCAAGGGTTGTAGCCAGTGTTAGACCTACTCAGACTAGACCCATTGAAATTAAAAGACATGAGTAACTTAGGCCCATTATTTTATGTTGGTTTACTCTGAGTAAAGTTTAGTTGGATACAGCCCTAACACATGTATGTGTGGGCTGGTGGGTGCATAACACATTTTGTGGGCTCATTTGCAAGGCTGGTTTTGTTGCCCAAACACATCTTCATGCTTTGTGTAGCAATATTCATTCCTGTGTGTTACTAGTGATTTTCAAAAGAAAGTAGCAAATGTCAGTGGTAGGCTTACGTATAACTGAAAGAAAACCATGTGCCAATACTAACCCTTTAACAACCTTTTCTACTGCAGAACAATTGCTTCTACAGCACAAGAGTTACCAAGCTCACTACTATAACCTCAGCCTTGACTCTGCTAATGACCTATGCCATCAGTAGCATTAGCCTAGTCAGGCACAGTGCCCTTAGGAAGACTAAGGGATGACTATACTGTGATCTCAGCCACAGAGAAGGCAAATGTAGGCTTTGTTTGGATTATAAAATGCAGATGAGCTGGCAATCTGCTTTTCTGTTTGGTGCAGCTACATGTTTTTAGCCTTGCGAAACGGATTTCAACTGTGATTCAAAGGAGAAGTGAAGTGAAACCCTTTCATATCTTCATACCTCATTAATTAATGGCCCACATCCAGGTAGAATTTAGTTATAGTGAATAATGTGTCTCATTCTTTTCCATGGGACTTAGTAAAAACTAATATTACCTGGATTCGGCCAGTTTCCCCCACTTCTGTTCCAGAAAAGGCCAAGAAAACTTGATTGCTTGCCTTGGCAGTTGTCTCTAGAGGGGAAAGATCAATTTCATAGCTCTGTGCTTGCAAAACAGTAAAAATAAAGTAATAATAAACTTCAGAATGTGAAACATTGCAGTTATCTCCCTGAGCGTGCTGCTATGTCTTTGTCTTGCCAAAAGCAATAGAGTGACTTTGATGTAATTCTGAACCATATCACTTCTGAAATGGGAAACAAATATGTGTATAGTTGAGAACAATGATATGAAATGTAGATTATAATTCTATGTCCTTACCTTTGAGTAAGCATCACTGAACTTAGTTGAGGTTGCTGATTAAGCGTATATGGGATTGGATTGCGATGGTGGTCTCCGGCATTCCAGTTCCGCTAGCTCAAAAGATTTCAACTTGCAGAGCTGAACTTTCCCTTCCTCTCTTCTCCCCTGCAGCCCCCCATGCGCTCTCAGAATCTGGGGGGGCGGGCACAGTGGGAGGAGAGGAAGGGAACACCCCATTGTGCAAGAGGGGTCTGCTTCCTGAGCATTGGATACAACCCTGAGTTTGATCAGATGAGACAAACTGAAATAACTGGCACTTTCCCAGCAGTCAGAATTTTCCTGCAATTTCTAGTGGAAATACGTGCCCATTTTCGTTTCTTAAAGCACCTTTGGATTGTGTACTTTACTTCTTTGGAGTGTCAGATGCATTTTTCACAGCATACCTTAGAGGTGACGGTGGGTTTATACTTCAGTGCCTCTCTGTGTGTTGTCATAAAGTGGCTTGAAGATTTATTGAAAAAATGGTCTTAATCCAGATTAATCCCCCCTTTGTGTGCACACATCCTTAAAACAGCAAGTATATACAGGGCGATGCCTGTTAAATATGAATTTTAAAATATTCCAAGTTACCCCACAGAAACAAAGGTGGTTAGGATCAATTATATCTTTCTGTGGCAGTTACAGACCATTCGGGATATTAGTCCAGTGTTCGATGCTTCAAGCTTCCAGTTATTACCATGAAATGGAAACATGGTAAAATAAATTCCTCATGAAGGTGGAGCAATTGTGTAAATTCTACTTTTAAATAAATGCTAGAGTTTGTTAAAAGAGAGGTAGGGATTGTGTAGAACAGTTGTGCAATTTGCTGCTTGCTTGTTCACTGACGGCAACTAGCAATTGTTGGTGAACAGATGTAGAGTCAGTTAACTGAGTGGACGGAGTCAATCACTGCGCCAGGCTGCTCTGCCTTTCTTGGCTGTTCAAAGTCATGTCCGGCAGAGTGAATGGCTGTTTGCAGCAGTCTCTAACCTGGGGATTAAAGCACCAGGCTGTGTTGGCTGTCCATGGAGCTGGTTTACTCTGCACTCTGTTTCTGGGTTGGAAATGGCAACGGAGCCCCACTGACTATACATGGGGGCAAAACAGAGCTTTGCTGATGTGTGTTAGAAATACAGAACACATCTGTTGGCTTTGCGTGTGACTTTCAATCTCTCTCCTTAATAAGCTGGTAGCCAGCCAGGTGTATTCCAGGTATTGTTGGACTGCAGTTCCCATGGTCCCTGATAACTGGCTAGGCTGACTGGGGCTGATGGAGACCAATATCATATTGTGGGCCACAGATTCCACATCTCTTTCCTAGGCAATAACCCTGCCCACATCTGAGCAGCATTTCTAAGTTACCTGCTTTGGCTTTAAGCAGCTGGTACAGGCAAGTAGCACTGTGGAGCAGAAAATGAAATAAAAAGCCAGCCAGCAGAACTGTCTCTATTTATAGCAAGATGCCCTGGTTGTTGCTATGTTCTTCCTGAGGAATGAGGGGTGCTTAGGCCAGCTTTCAACATGAGCAGGGGTAACTTTATTCCTTTGATATTGGAAAATGCTATCTAAAACAGTTGGGAACCCTTCTTTCTTTGCATATGGAACTTTCTGGGGAACAGAGCTGCCTTTGCTGGCGCAGAGCTCAGTGTGCATACCAAAAACCCTGTGTGAGCCTTAATAATGGCAGGAAAAGAGCAAAAGTATTGACAAGTGTGTGGGTTTTTCAATAACACAGACTTCTTTGTCAAATAGGAACTTGTAGTATGCACACATTTTAAAGATAATTATTGCCAAGAATTTTAAGTTTTTAAACATTATTTGTCTTGTTAGTGGGGGTTTTTTTTATGAGCAGATTCTCTGTTTCAGTATAACACCAATGGAACTGCTATGCCCAGTCAAAAACAGCAACAACCCAGAATCTGCCAGATTCAAACAGGTTCTATGTTCTGGCCAGGCAAAACTTCCTCACTCTTTAAAAAAAAAAATACTGTCCGTGATTTGGCACAAGATTGTACCAGATTGTACCAGCTATGCATGTTGAACAAAATTTAGCTGTTTGATTCAATTAAAGAAACAAACCAAGTTAGTTTAAGTGGAATTTAAAAGCTTTGGAGTCATAGCTGGGAAGGATAGAAAGACCCGAAGTTTGATTGGGTACCATTAATAGGGAACCATTAATCTTCCAGATTGGTATGTGACTTGGTAGACTGTGGATTCTTTTATTGAAAAAATGGCTGGAACTAGTTGCTTTAATATTCCTGGGTTAAAATCTAGTCTATTTGAAAATTGTTTCTTATATTACATATTGTGGCTACGGCATAACTCCCGGGAGATAATGTCATATCTACATAGTTGAATCAGTGTTACGCAGTTCAGGGACCTGCTATGGATCAGATATCTGAATCATGAGTCTGTTAGAGGAAAATCAGTAATATAGTTGGGACTAGTTGGTATGTTTGCACTTGAGAAAATGAAATCTTGCACCTATAAACTTATGCTAATAAATGACTTTATGCAAATTAGACTAAATTATGTACATTATTTAACATTATGCTTTCATTTTGAATATGATTAGCTCTTTAAAATAAAAGCACAGTTAAGAAAATTTGTCAAACATGTTATATTGGTAGTGAAGAAAAAACATTGGCCTTGGATATTAAAGATCACTAAAGGTTATATGCAGCATAATTTTATTTTGTTCCTAAACAGGAAAACAGAAACCTCCTGTACCATTCAAATGTGACCTGTGCTTGGAATAAAATATATGATAGATGTAAATTTTATTTTACATACATTTTCTGTTTGCTCTGAACTGATCTTTGAATTTGTTTGAAAAAATTATAATTTGGGGACAAGAAGCAAGTTGGCAAGAAAAATATGGATAAAAGAGGGATGGGTGAAGAGGGCTGGGCAGAGGTCAGAGTGAGAATGTAACTGGAAGTCACAGTGGTGGAAGGACACACAAGCAAACAAGCTCCTCTTCTTGAAATGGTGGGACTCTTGGTGGGCTCTGCTAGCACTTTTTCCTGAATAAGAATATAAAAAGCGCCTAGCTGGATCAGACCAAAAGTCCAACTGGTCCAGCTTTTACAGGCAGAAGGGAAGTGCCATTCCCTGCTGTTTGACCTCAGCGTCTTGTACTGGTATATGGCCTCTGCTTAGCTATCCTGGTTAATAGCTATTGGTAGAACTATCCTCTCATTTTCTCCAGGGTACTCAAGTGCACATCACTGCGTTCTATGAGTTTTGTATGTTCGTGATGGAAGAAGCACTTACAAGGCCAAGGTTCATGCAGTAGCGTGTCACAACCATGGGAACAAGAAATATACATTCCTCCTTCTCTCCCACCCCCGCCCTGCCAGAAAAAGCAGGGCAGAGATGATTCTATAGGAGTAGCCAGATTCTTTGCCATGTACCATATTCCAGCTGGGATTCTACATGTGTGGGGTTGCGGAAGTATTTGCCATCTACTTAAAGTGCTTATGTGCTTATGCAACAAATTCTGGAAAGCATCCTAAATCTGCAAAAATTAAAAGCAGAAACAGCCTGAAATTACAGGAAATAAGATTTCTGTTGAGGCGCACCTTTTGACAATCAGTCCATATGAAGTCTGATCTTTAAGCTCCATTTCAGCAGTTTGATGCAGCAAGTAAAATAATAGGATCATACTTTGTGTACTATAATCATTTCACTGCCTGCTCAGGCACATGGATAATTGCCATGATCAATTCAGAGATTGATGTTATTTCCCAGCAGTTGCTATGTCACATGGAAATGGATGTTTCTGTGTTCAAGAGGATAGCAAATAGTGGTAGATTCCAAGAGCATGATCTGTCTCTGTCCATGCAGGTGAGGAGAAGTTTTGTTTCCCCGAAGACCGCTTTGTGTGAATGTGGGCCTCAGCACCCACAGCCTGCCCTCCCATTGCCAGTGTGGTGTCACACCACTCAGCTGTGAAGTTCTCAGGGTGACTCTTGGGCCAGACACTCTCTCAGCATAACCTACCTACCTCATAAGGTTGTTAGGAGAGGTTGAGGAAAGACCCATCTCCACTGCCCTGACTCCCTGGGGGAAGGTCAGGATAAACATGTCGTAACTACATATTAGTTCTCACTTTTGCATCCTCTCCAGAGCTTCCCCCATTCCCATTGCAGCTGCCTTCTGCAGTGGGAATGTTCCTACAGAACGCCAGTTTGTAATGGGTGTAGCGTACCACAGGTGTTGTAAACCAAATGTTTGTCCCCTGCCTTAGCTGTAGCTGCTTCTTCCAGATGGACAATTGATGAAACACAGTTTCAGGGTGGGAAGATGATCGGACATAGCCATTTGAGCTGCTACAGATGCAGGGGGAAGGAAGGTTATTGTTCCATTTCCCTTGCTGCATTTATCAGTGGATTCTAGACCCTGGTTAAGACCTGCTTAAGATGTTGCTGTGTAAGGCAGACCCCTGCTCCATAAGGACGTGGCACTCCTTCCTGCCTTGTTGGTTTTTGTGTAATGCTTTAATGGGCTTCTCAGACCATTTGACATAATTTGAATAGATTTGTGCCCATCTCCATTTTTCCTTCTCGCTTATGTTTATAGAGGATTCTGTTCCATAGTTCCATAGGCCTGCCATGACTTCGTTCTTCAATATTATTCCAATTTGCCGGAGAATCCTGTGCTGTGGAAGAACATGAGAGTCAAGCATCTGTCTTGAAGGCAGAAGGTCCCAGATTCCCAGCATTTCCAGGCAGGGCTGGGATAGAAATCCTGGAGAGCTGAGGCAAATAGGTGCAGACGGTACGGTGAATGTGATTCTGATTAAGGCAGCTTGCATGTTCCCTTCAGGTTTTGTTCCCTGAACAGAACTACTTTCTGCTTCATGGTGCTCCTGGAGAAAAATGCATAATGTACATTGTTGTTTTTACAACTTTAGAACAAGGTGTTTAAAGCACTAGTAGCATTTGAAATTACATTTTTATTCTGTTTTGAGGCACGGGCATATGTGGAACGGAGAGGTGAAAGTCCTATGGACTGTGTCTTCAATATTCTTCTTCTGGGACCTTGAGGAATAGTCAGAGGTTGAGATGTGTGTTCCTTTGGATGCTTCAAGTCACCCAAGTGCCATGAAGTGCTGAGCTTTTAGTATGTTCCTGGCATCCACGCTGGATCTTCCACCGTCTTTCGTCAGACAGCCAAGGTCACATATTTGCTGGCAAGTTCCAGAGCTTGCCAACTCATATCAGTAGTGCTATTTGGGGAAAAAACACTGATGTATTTTGAAACTACTATGCAATGGCTTTGTGAAGTTTTCATGCTCAGATTTAACTGTTGGCTGAAGGTTTCTTAAATCGGTTGTTTTATCTCCTGTAGATGTTGCCAGAATTGCAAAAATGGAGTTGAACCTTACTTATCTCGCAGTACATCTAATGGTGTTTGTTTTAGCCATTGTCTCAAGACATATTTCCCTGCACCTCTTCATTTTTTCTCTTCCAGGGCTTCCTTGAGCTGTTGGTATAAACAGTTCCCAAAAGGGGCCTCTTCAGCACAGCCCCCAGTAGCAAATTCCAGCGTAATTCCCTGAGCCCTTCTTTAGTAGTTTAACTTCATTGTATCATGCACAATGGGGAGAGATGGGACACCACTTGGCAAGCAATTCTGCCATTTCTTTAGTATTTATTTGTGTATTTATTTATTTAACTTGCATAATTGTCTCATGTCTGGCAATGCCCTGCCTGCTTCATCAGTGCAGTGCAATTTTCTTGCACAGAACATGCGGACCTCATCATAACCTGTCCTGGCCCCCTCTTACAGGGAAGCAGAACAATGGAGGGGCATGTCCCCCCAAGGGACAAAGATGTTACCGCCCACCTTTAGGCAGCAGTGAAATCAAGCACACTTTGATTCTTTCTTCCTTTATGGCAGTAAGTCCTTAGCTAACCCTTACCTTTTAACTTAAAGAGTGTTGGCGTTGATGCGAAAACCAATAAAAGAGGACATTTATCGTGCAGTTTCACTGGTGACCTCATTGAAATATCACAGTTGCAGCTATAGCAAGCTTTTAAAATCTGCTGCAATGTGTGTGCATACTAATTTATTTAACCTACTGTGATTTCCTAATTTAGTTTGGCCTTCTAAATTAACGTGCAGCTTTGAATATGTAGGTGCCCCATAGACTATAAGATTCATTCACTACTTAACTGGCTGCACTAGTGTTATAGAGAGAGATATTGGTCGTTGTCTGCTTTTCATTTAGTTGTTACGATGTTTAATCAGAACAGGAGCATGACATTAGTTGCAAGTAAACACTAGTGTTGTCTCTTCTCCAAAATGAATATTTCAGCAATGGTTGGTGTAACAGAAACTTTCTGTTTTGCCTCTGAGGATGGAGACTATTTCATGGTTTTCTCGCGTTGTGCATTGAAGCCCCTAGTATCTTTTGCTCGCTCAGTAAATGAATCTAATTGGGTGAACAAGCTCTTAAGGGTACACTTTGCTCAGCTTTAGCCAGAAGATAGCTGTGCATCTGCAGTTATAGGGACAAGAAAGCAAAGTGGCCCAGAATATTTTATAAAATTGGGATGCAAAGTACAATTCAGCTAGAAAAATAGTTGCAGGAAAGCGACTATTGTAGTAAAAGTTTCTGCTGTTCCTCCTGACTGAATTACATATAGTTGTTTTCTGCTGCCAAACTTTTAATTCCTTCTGAACAGAGCTTGTGAATGGGATGGTTTGCAATATCTTGGAAGGCATTGAGGGCAGTTCTCTGTTTGTGATTACCTGATAATTGCACCAGACAATGATTAGTTGGATATCTCCAGGAGATTCAAACCCAATTAAAAATATTTAAACTACCAATAATGGCAGTTGTTGATGACTGGGTACATATTTTTCCTATGGGATACTTAGACTAAAGAGTACAGTTGTACGTAGATTAACAGAAGTGAGTTTTGAAATTCAGTGAGGCTTTGTATTGCATTTGAAGGTCTCATCTGATTTGTAACAAATCAAACTGGCAATTAAGTTTAAATGACTTAATGTGGAGGGTTGCAAATGAGCGCATCCCAGTGTATTGGGGCCAGTGTGTTCAGCAGAGACTTTTCATTCTTTCTTTTTCCTGAGTACTTACCCCACCCCCCAAAATATCAGGAACAATGAGCTCCCTGAGACAAACTATGTTTGAGAGCAGGGTCGAGCTAGATGTTCTACCAAATTCAGAGTTGCAGTTGAAAACAGTGCCCTGTGTGTCTAGTTCCACCTGTTTTCCCTGTCTCCATGTGTAGTATCGATATGTGTATTCTGTATACACACAGATCCCAACCGCTAATGTGTGAAGGTGGATTAGACAATGTACCACATGGTGAAGTCTTAAGTTCTTGTTACCCCACATTATGGCACAGCAGAGGAGGCACTGGCTTGGGTGGCAACTGCATGTTTGCAGGATTCACCTAACCAGACTTCCACTTGTGCAACAGGGCTTTCCACCACCACCACTCCCCCCCCAAAAAAGTTGGCTGGGGGTGTTGAGAGAACTCCCAGAACAGCACACAGGGGAGGGGGGTTGTTTCAGCTGGCAAACTGCAGTGCTGTGCAGACAGTACGATTGGAAGATTGCAATGCTGAATTCCACCCAACAAATTCTTGAATGTTTTCAGTGAGCTCATAATCAGCGCTCTAAACGTCAGCAGCAATTCTGTAGTTCTTTTTCTGGTGCTATTACTTGATCTATGCATAACTAAGATCCTGCTTTTCAGCTGCTGGCCTTGCAGTCATGCTTTTTACCACCTAGAGTTCAACCTAATCTGATGCACAAATTTCAGATTACAAAATTCCTATTTACATTCTGTAAATTGAATTCAGTGGAATTTAAACATAAAGTCCACCAAAAGGGGGGTGCACTCAGTCCCTCCACCCCCCACCCTTCTCACTCAGTCCTGTTTTGCAATTTGGGGTTAGTCCAAAAGATGACTTTTTCAGGATGGTTTTTCATAGGTTTTTACTGTTGGTTGTAGGCAGATTCCTGTTATCCCAGGATATTTTTATCATACCCAACAGTGTGCAAGCCAGTTCTTCTAGGTCCAGTATACTAACACAAAGCTTACATTTTCAGATTAGCTGATTATACATTGTAGGTTACAGAAAAATAGTCTGCAACTTCTTGGAAAATCAATACCCAAGATAAAGGAGAGTCTTTAATCTATAGAGAAGCTCCTCTTTGTGAGCTCTAGATTATGTTTCTTAGCATGCAGTCTTGTTGACAGGGATGGTTTTCTGGGCCACTTGGAGACCTACGAAACAGATTGCGGGACAAAGTTCTGGTAGGCGCAGGGGGCCAGTTGGAGCCCCCCTTTAGTGATGCTAGTAATCCCTGGCCTGGATGTGAAATACGCAGCTTCATTTTGCTGACAAGTACAAGAAAAGACAAACCTGTGTTGTTAAAAAATGCATCTAAGTATTACAGCTCAGCTAAGTCTTTCCAGCATCTATCGCAAATCAGCTTTCAAAAGTAGTGTGGCACTTTAAGTAGGTTGTTTAAGCACCCTCACCTCTTTCCTCCTGTCCCTCCCATATGCACTTTAAGCTCTGTGGCTGTTACCTGTTACATGCAGGAGGGTTGTCTTGGATGGACAATGGGTAGTGGTGATGTTAACCTTGCCTGCCATTGCTGCCTCCAGAGGCAAAGGCATTGTGTGTACCCTTTCCTGTCTCAGCATATCCACACCACTCAATAATGTGAAAGCGAGAACGTTGGCATGCAGTGGCTTTTGTGAAGTGGGCTAGCCGATTTTTGACTGTTCTCATGAGCTAAGCTGTGGTTTTCAATGATCAGCTGAGCCACAGAACCTAAGCTTTTAAAGAGCGATGGACTAAACTGCCATGGGATCAAAACTGTATTGAAATTCTGTAGGTTTTAACTTTTCCACGCGTTTCTCTTCCTGAACTTCTGCCTCAATAATCTGTTCTTGGGTGGATTCTTGCTGAGACAGACTGAAAGCTGGCCCTGTATTGGATGTTATGGGCTAGGGTGCCACCCTCTTGAATGCCACTGATGCCAAATGAGAGTGCCTGTAAAGTACAGGTGGTTTGGAATGCTGTGCTGCTACCTTGAACCCATGCATTATAGCTATGCGTTGTGCATGTTGCCACATCACGAATGAGAGCACCAATGGGATATCTGTCTGAATTGCACAGCACAGATTGATACTTGGTGGCATTTCAAAGGGTGACACTCATGCCCACTTTCTGTGGTCTGGCTTTTGGTGGGATGTGTGGGAATCTTGAGCAAACTGCAGCTCAGAATGGATCACGGTCACTGGTGAATTATCCAATTTGATTCTTCTGCTGCGCCCCACTCCTAAAGTTTTAAATATATAACTCTTCTTTTGTTACAGAAATATCCTAATCATGTGTCCCCTCCCCTCCCCCTTTAAAAACTAATCAACCACCACCTGGCAGACCCTTTAAAACTATTGCTCTGTGAATCTGAAACACACAAGATATCTGTTGCAGTTCTTGAACTGCTCTTTTTTGGTTGTATTGCATTGCATTGCAACAGAATTCATACTTCACTTCTCCAACAGGCTGAAATGTGATCTAGTTGTTTGACAATAATTGATAGCAGAACAGCCCAATTTATTTTTTATTAGCATTTTCCCAAACCCACATTTGGTGCATCCTTTATTCTCCCATTGATCTCCATGCACGTGGAGGAAGAAAACAAAAGGGAGGTAATATAGTCATTATTCTGTGAGTGTGTCTTTTGGTGGTGGTGCTGGTGGTGGTGGTGGTGGGGAGAGTAAAACAACAGTGAAGATAAAGACTTGTACAAACTTATTTAAAGCAGTTTAGCAAAAATAAATAAACTAAAAGCTCTCATTGAACAGCTTTAAAAACAATGTGAATGGAAACTTAGAAACTGGGTTAGGACTCTGAAAAATTCTATAAATGTATACTTGAAATTCTGTTTGTATTTTAAAACAAATGCATTTTCCTCTTTAACACTGTGTAAAAGAAATGTTATGCATGTGAGTGGTTTGAGAATTAAATGGTTTAATACTCATAACTGGAGTGCACTGTCTTTTGTTTGGCTGTCTGTCCACAGCCCTGTGTACCACCTCTTCCATTTAACAGTCCCCAAACTAAGGTTTTTTGTTGCCACCCATCTGTCTTGCGAGACGATGGAGTGCACCTCCAGGGGTGAAGTCAAACCGGTATGTTAGCAGCACTGAAGTGACCTCCCCAGTGCACAAGCCTGGGCAGTGTGGATGGAGGTCCTGAGCTGCCCAAATGACAAGATCAGCCTCACTGATGTGGCCCAAAGGAAAGCGGAACAATACTTTTGGCACCAGCTTGGCTGCAGGAGTTGCCGGAAGGAGGCATACAAGACGCCATCCAACCATCTTAGGGACTTCACTCCAGATTTACTCCTAAGGGTTTACTCCTTAGCCTTTTCTTCTCCCAAAGATGTCCTGCAAGGCAGTGGAGATGGAGGATCAGAGTTTTCCTTCTCTAGATGGACTGCCTTCCCTGATTGATGAGCCCTGTCTGCCCCTCACTTCCCTCTACAGCACATGCGGAAACTGCATTCTTGATCGTTGGGCCCGCTCTTGGTTTCATCCACCCAATCTGCTGGAGCCTGTCTTTGCATGCAGGGAAGTCCTTAGCTCACCAAGGTTTAAGACCCATCAGCCACCCTCATCTGGTGAAGTCTGTCAGTCGAAGCTATTCCCAGGCTGTGGCTGCTGTTGCATGCTGACAGCTTGTAGGTACCACAGGTGAGAACTGAATGCAAGGTGGGGACCAAAGGTGTGCAAACTAGCCCTGAAGGAGCATACCGGAGGCAGTGCCCCTCGCCTAACAACCCATACACCCCAAACTAAGGTTCACTACTCACGCAAAGTCAGTTTTCGCATGTCTTTTCAATTTATTGGAGCCCCTCACTGGTCTTCGTGGACAAGCTGAAATCATTCAGCTTTCACAGTGGTAGCTTCGTACATGCCTCATGCCGTTAATCACTCTGTCACCAAGCAAAAAGCTATGTACAGTGGTCCACCAGGAAAGTTGTCAAGTGCAAAACAAAATATGAGTGGTAGGCTGTGTTTGCTTTCTTGGGTCACAAGTTGTACAACCTATCCTTCCTGGTTTTGCCATTGTCCATGGATTGCAGCCCTATAATATCATTCGCTTCTGTGGCAAAGGCTCTTCCAAAAACCACAGCATGGGCTTTAATGAACAACTAAGATAACAGCCATCTTCTTCAGCAATTCAAAAATGTTGCTAAGATGGCAACCGCTAAAGAAACGCTCTAAAGCTGTATCCTATGCACAATTACAAGGATGCAAGGTACATGGAACTAAAGGATTATCACTTCTGAGTAAATATGCATAGAATCAGGCAGCATATACGGAAAGTAGAATTCATTTCAGTTCAAGGTGCAAGTAGGATCTTGAGTGCTCTTCCAGTGCTCTTCAATGCTTCCACTGTTCTTAGGTGGAAATAAATGCACAGATTGCTATATACACCATGGGGCAGGCAGGGTGTTTTTTGTTTTGATACCCCATTTGCTATACCTTGTATCTGTGATCAACCTCCATTAATGGGACTTGGGGCCTTCATTTTATTAATCAAAGTCAACAAGTTAGAATTCAAATTTGCATAGCCAACTGTTTATTCGGTAAAGCTGTCATCAGTTGGGAATGGCTTCCAAATAGCTCGCACGCTGTTCCTGGTCTTTAGGAATAGAGTGGCCATGTTATTCGCAGGGCGGCTGGGGGAGGGATCATTCCCCAATACACCCCTCTTGTGGTGCAGCTAACCTCTCCAAACATCTGCCATCTTAAAGGTTAAGTAAAGGTAAAGGTAAAGGTACCCCTGCCCGTACGGGCCAGTCGTGTCCGACTCTAGGGTTGTGCGCCCATCTCACTTAAGAAGCCGGGGGCCAGCGCTGTCCGGAGACACTTCCGGGTCACGTGGCCAGCGTGATGAAGCTGCTCTGGCGAGCCAGCACCAGCGCAGCACACGGAAACGCCGTTTACCTTCCCGCTATAAAGTGGTACCTATTTATCTACTTGCACTTAGGGGTGCTTTCGAACTGCTAGGTGGGCAGGAGCTGGGACCGAAAGACGGGCGCTCACCCCGTCACGGAGATTCGAACCGCCGACCATGCGATCGGCAAGTCCTAGGCACTGAGGTTTTACCCACAGCGCCACCCGCGTCCCTAAATTAAGGTACCACCAGTTAATAAACTACTGTCTCTAAACATAGCTGAAGAGGCAGGTGTGTGTAGTAAATTGTGAGAAACAAATCTTTGTATCTTGAATTTATTCTTCCAAGACTCAGATTTTCAAAGAAAAAGAAAATGCTGCTAGCCAGGAAGGACAGATGGAAAAAGAAAGACATGAAAGAGGGAAGACACACAATATGCAAGCAGATGGTGCCTTCGCCTCTGCAGATTGTCCTGCAAGTCTTCCTGTTGTGGAAGGAGGAATTTTTGGGTTGTCTTTGCTTTTGTTTTTATTATGCATTTTTATATATTTGTGTTTTTATATTGTAACTTTATGTCATGAACTGCCCTGCGGTAAACAAATTTAATAAAAAAATAATAACAGAATAATAATGATGGAGGCATTTCAGAGTCAAAACGCACAGCTGAGTAAGAATAGGTTTAGTTGTAATTTGAGAACATGTCATACTATAAGAGAGATACAGCAATGATACCTTTTTATTAGCTGTTTCAAAACAGGAGGAGGACCACTGAAAAACAACCTGAGGTGTTAAGAGCAGGGATTGGCTACTCTGCCCAGGAAGAGAATGGCATTGATGTCAACTTCCCGTATGAGCACCAAGAAAGGTCTGTTAGCATTGAAGGCAAGTTTGTTCAAAGGAAATGAACGGCCTGTGATCATGACTGCTGTGGAAGCAGCTGCCTCGCTGCCTTCTTCATTCACCTGCCAATCAAAGATGCACAGAATTTAGGCCACACGTTTTCAAGAGCAATTGCACTGGAGACCAATAGAAATAAGGGCTTTCTTCTTCCATAATGCCCTATACCTTGAGAACATAACTAGGGTTGCATGTTTCATTTACTAACTGGTTAGATTAATCAACTAAATAGGTGCCCCCCTGATTACTTGGGAAGCAGATTTTGAAATATATACATATGCTGCTCAAAAGTATAGTGGCAGACTCTCCAAGTGTCCTGTTTCCCAGGGATGTCCCTGATTTAGAGAAGCCGTCCCAGTTTCTGATTTGATCCTGGAATGTCCCACTTTTCCTTAGACTGTCCCTATTTCCACTGGAGAAATGCTGGAGGATATGGAGTTATCTGACCCCGAGCCATCTGAATGCAATTCTGTATAGGGAAGTTTTTAAATGTTTTATTATATTTTTATATACGTTGGAGCAATGGGATGTCCCTATTTTCATCGGACAAATGTTGGAAGGTATATAGTGGGCAATCACCATTTTGAGGCATCCGCCCTTTTCTCATACAATTGTGGAAATGTCTCTCCTAAACAACCTGCTACAACATAAATGCCTTTGAGATAGCCCCTGTGTGTGAGTGCTGGAGCTGCCTGAAAGGTGGTTGAAAGCGGCAATGAGAACAGCACCGACTTACCTCTAGAGAGGCTTTGTGGAATGCTTCAGATACAAAAACATCCCTCCGGGCACCTGAAATTATCCCTGAAAAAGACAAGAATTACAGTAAAATTACAGTATAAATTGGGGGAGTGCAAGCTGCCTATTGGGGAGTTTATGATGTGGCTATTAAGCATTGAGTCTGTGGAGAAATGACCAGCAAATGGTGAGAGAGAGAGAGAGAGAGTGTGTGCGCGCACACACACAAACACCAGCCACATCATGTGATCAATTCTGTGGTGGGGGGCTTACCTGCCCCCCCTCAAATATTTTATTCAAGTTGGCACCCCTGTGATGGAATATATACACTTATGGCACTGCTTCTCATTGCATGAGAAGCTGTAGAGAGGATGCAAAAGGTGGGAGCCATGTGTTTGTGTGTGTGTGAGAGAGAGAGAGAAAGAGAGAGGGGAAGGAAGGAAGGAAGCTGCAGCAGCTGCATCACAAACCTGGCTAAAATTGATTGCAGAAGAGAAGGAATGCACTAGAAGGCCTAGAGCAGGCTGTAGCTAGAATGCCCTCCAGCATATGGTGATGGACTTCTATCCCCCAATTCAAAGTGGCACAAGATGGACTTCTGAACTGGACCTTAGAGATTGTATGCATGTTGACGGTCTGAACTGATGGATCATATAAACCAGGTGTGGGGAATCTCTGGCCTCCAGAAGTTGCTGACCTACAACTTGCCATCACATCTGACTATTGCTAATGCTGGCTGAGGCTGATGGGAGTTGTAGTTCAGCAAAATCTGGGGGGCCAAAGACACCCCCCAACACCTGATATAATCAGGAGTTTCAGGGCAAGACTTTCATTTTATCCACCAGATGCTCAAATACACCTGGGGACGGTGGGCTTTCAAAACCAGGGCAAAAAATATAATTGTAAAGAAGTTTGTTTAGTTTTATAATTAGGGTTGTTTTTACCATGTGCTTATTTTTTACTTTTTGGTATACATTCTTAGAAAATCTGGAGAGGCTACTTTTATTTTGTCTCTCATGGTAATGAGACCAAGGCTATTCCTAATAAATTGTGTGTGTGGCCTGGGGCAGGGAGGTAGCATATAAGCAAAGTTTTGCATATGATTGTTAAAACTGGATATATTATTTTGAAGTCAGTCTTTACTATTTGAAGGTTTTGGATCTTTCATGACAGCATCAGTGTGGCAACAAGAGAAGTGGTGCCGGTAAATAAAGGGGCAGAGAACATATAGTACGTGACTACAGATCTTAGAGTGACAAGCAGAACGTAGAAGCTCCATGAACTTCCTGAGACCAAACACAGGTATGCCAACATATAGAATCATAGAATTGTAGAGTTGGAAGGGACCCCAAGGGTCATCTAGTCCAACCCCCTGCAATGCAGGAATCTCAACTCAAGCATCCATGACAGATGCCCATCCAATCTCTGCTTAAAAACCTCCAAGGAAGGACGTTTTTACAATAAGGAGGTCTAGAAAGTTGTTATGCTTTGAAATAAAATATGAGAATCTTAGGAATCCAAGTTGTTAACCTCCAGGATCTTTGAAACGGAATGTGCCCCCCCCTTTATTTTTTAACAGCATAAACATTTTTTGCCAGGTGTGAGTTTCTATGCATAAAATGTTACGCTGAGGGTGGTTACTTGGAAGGGCAGAGGGGCATCCTATCCTCTTTCCAAGCACAGGAGCCCTTCAAGACTCACCTGGCAGATTGGCGTCTTCCAGTCTGAAAAGATCCTTCAGACCCATCTGCTTTAGCTTCTCCTTCAGGCTGAAGCTGTCCTCCACACGGAAGCGGGGCAGATGCACTGAGATGGAGACCTCTCTCAGGACATTCAGCCAGCCTTCCAGCTTCTCGGCTGTCAGCCCCTGTTCCACTTCTGCCAGGGGGGTCTGTGCAAAGGGCAGGATGAGCACCATGGTGATGTCATCTCCTTTGTAGGGCAGCTCCAGGACCTGCACTTTGGAGCTTGCAATAGAGGCGTGCTTGAATGTCGCTTCCTGATACATGGTAGGCACAGGGCAAGGCCCAGAACCATTTCTGTAAAAGGTCTCCACCTTTGTATTTTCGAGCTCGAACTTTGATTTCCAGTGGCCCTGGGTTAATGCATTAAAATAAAAGCGAACAATCAGTCAGAAGCCAGGGATCTGGACTACCCAGCAGGTTTACTCCCTACGAGGAAATTATTAATCTGGAATAATTACCACACATGGCTCTGTATCACTGAAATGGATTGGGATCTACACAAAAGCATCTGAAGATTTGGGGGGGAACCCCATCTTTGTTAAGACAGGTTCAGAAGTAACTATTTCATGTTCAGATGTCTTGAGCGAGTGCCCACTGAGAGGGATCATGACAGAAACAGGCTTCAGATACACAAACTGATGATCTCACTTCCATTCCCACTGATGTTTACAATTGGGCAGGCAATCAGACAATGCTCCCTCACAACTCCTCATCCACTCCTCATCCACTCTGCAGACTAGCTATATTCCTGCCATCGGCCTCTCAGTCAATTTTGTGAAGCCAGCATCATCATGGGGCATGGCTGCCACACGCACTGCCGTCAGGAACATAGCTAGGCTTGGTTTCAGAAAATAATTTTCTCCTTCCATCAACAGCCCCTCTTCCCTCTGTGAGTGGGTTTTAAACCATCAGTTCAAGCATGTCACTCTTGTGACTTTTCCATACCTTAAAGTAAATAGTGTTGACTAGTACCAAAACGGTGAGGGCATCAATGCCTCCTTCCGGGATCACATTCTTGATGAGCTTCTCTGTTTTATTTGCCACCCAATCATTAATGAGTGCCCTAGATAATTCTGGCTTCTCCTGAAACGTGGGACATAGAAAAGGCTCTATGAAATCTCACATTCTACCAGAAAACCTATTCAGATGTTTAATTATTTAATTTGGTTCAAAGCTAATAGAATTTCTCAACCACAGTCCCTCAGTACTATTGTTCAACACCTACAGTAAAGGACATAATACCTTTCAATAAAGAACTGGAGACAAGACCATCAGCCTATTTGGAAAAAACATGTGGTTGGTCATGTGTCCAAAGTCATGGTTACCAACCAGCCAAAACTATGCAGGTCAGTAAAAATTGTCCTCTTGGCCAGTTGACAGAATTGGAGGATTAAAAAACCAATAAAAATGCAGTATGGGCATAAGTAGCACTCACATGTGCACTAAGGGATGCGGCTGTGTTTATAAGTGAATGCCACTGTAAATGAATGCACCTTGCAGGGCAACTGTGCTCAAATCACAGCAGTTTCTGACTGCGAGAGAGAATTTCCTTGGTAGTAGTTTGCAGTTCTGGAACTTCAAGGGAAATTCAATGGACCCCATTTGTCTTGACCTTCTGTAAAAAGAATAGGACCTGTATATGAGTGGGGAGGTAATATGGCTAAGCCAACACCAATGAAATAACAGAGTAACACCATAGGGGAGGGGTGGAAGCATATTTTGTAGCATACGCTGTCTTAAATGCAGCTTATTGATGACTTGTGACAATGTCTGGTTGACATGGAAACTGCTTCAGGGGTGGGGTTACAGTCAAGTAGTATGTAAATTTTATGAAACGAATGCATTTTCTGAAATAAACAGAAAAAATCCAGAGAACGACTCTAAGCCAAAGCCCCAAAAGTAAAAACCATAGGTGTGAAAATCTTAATTCACACCGAACAGTTCTCCATAACGTTTTTATTCCATTTTTTCCATCATAACAATTCATTAAGAAAAAGGCAACCTTATAACTTGTCCATAACAGCAGCCAAATCCAGAAGTAAATTAGTACAGAATTAGAAAATATTACCACTGAACAAATCAAGTAAAGTTGCAAAGTGCTGGGAGGCGCAGGGCAGCCCAGTAGGAGGGGGCAAAGAGGAGGAGGAAATCAGGTCTGGATGGAGGCTGGGATGTGAGTCATTTGAGGAGCAAAAGTGAATGTGGAGCGTGGAGGGGGGACTAAGCTCCCAAACAGCAACAAAACAAAATAAAACCCTGTGTTAACTTCTAGTTTGCAAAAATCAGTATTTATCATTCAAGTTAAGAAATGTCTAAGAGAATAAGAAATATATTCACACCTCTTAATAGCATCATCACATTTATGACTCACTTTGAAGTTCAAAGGCCAGAGTTTAGCTCCATAAACCACCTCACTAACATTCTGATAGGTTTCATTGAAGCTGAAGACTTTTCCCCAAAGAGGCGGTTGGCTGACACCAACTCTGATGATTTGTTGGCTTTCTTGTAAAGTCGGCAGTTAAGTTTGGCAAAGAAGAAGTGGATCTGATCTGATGTCTTTTCTGAAATGGTGTCAAACTGAAAAACCTGGAAAAACAGGAAGTAAAGTTCTTAACCCAAGGTACTATTTCAGGGTTAGCGGAGTCTGTAACCTGAAACCTCTGTAACCAGAAGCATCTGTAACCCGAGGTACCACTGTATTTCCAAACGATGCGTCTGAAGCGGCAGACTTTTTTAGTCTACCATAGCTTATAATGCACTTGGCTACTACTCTGTTTGTTGGGATCCTGGAAGCCTAGACCCAAGTTTGAGGCAAGAACCCCAGCAGAGATTCAACATGGCAAAACATGCAGCAAAGAAAAGATGGAAATATAATAGAATGTGCCCTTCCAGTGAGTTCCTAAGTATCCCACTTCCCTACCTCACAGACAGACCACATGTTTGGGAACTTATAAAATGGTTACGTTACAAAACTATTCAAAGGCCAGATTCATGTACTTTTCCATACAGCAGTCAGAAAAAGTTGCACAGGCAGTAAAATATTGCTTGATTACAAAATGGTACAAGTTCTTAAACCACTGGTATAGAAAAAGGCTAGTTTCAGATTGCATTCTTGTTGATAAAGCCATGTGGTTGGAGGGAGCAGCTCAGAGCTCCTTACACAACCAATTTCACATGTAGACTGAGACAATGAAAGGCTTGGTTGCCCATTTCCTCCTAAGGTGAGGGGAAGTGACCTAGGCTAAGCTCTACTTTCTGGCTTTAACCCAGGCATCCCCAACCTTCAGCCCTCCAGATGTTTTGGACTACAATTCCCATCATCCCTGACCACTGGTCCTGTTAGCTTGGGATCATGGGAGTTGTAGGCCAAAACATCTGGAGGGCTGCAGGTTAGGGATGTCTGCTTTAACCCCTTCATGCATTAATTTGACTCAAATATGCTTATATGAGGCTGGTTACTCTACACTGTTTATTCTGCATTCATCCTGATTTCCTGACATTAAGTTTCCACAATGGTCAAACTATGTCTGGTATTTACTCAGCATTTGTACTGATTTGTTTGTGGGGTAGTTCTATGACAATGGACATTCCGCTTCTGGTGTGTTTACACATCTTTCCTCATCACTTTCCTGATCACAAAATGTCATTTTCTTTCTTAAACTGGATTTGTTGTGCTAGGGCAAGAGAGCCCTTTCATCCACTTTAACTGAACAGCCCTAAAGTTCTGGTATGTACTTGAATTTCTCCAGCAAAATACCAAGAGTCTGGAGGAAGCTTTAGTTTTCAAGATGAAACATGTTATTTGCGGGGGGAGAGCACAATTTCCCCTCTGTCCCTTGGGGGAGGGAATCTATGAGACTGCTCAGCATATGTTGATGGAAGAGACAAGGGAGAGCACCAGGGGCGTAGGAAGGGGGGTACGGGGGGTACGGTCCATCCACTGGGTGGGGCAGCACTGGGAATGACATGTGGGGCTTGTGTCCACCAGGCAGACTCTGTGGGCAGTTTGCCACAGCGCCCCCTTGAGCGGGTCGCCGCCGTGCCCCCATAAGGGGCTTGCCCCACCCCCACCGTTCTGGGTCCTAGAGTAGCTAGCTACGCCCCTGGAGAGCACTGTCCACCTGCAAGTCCTCCTGCACAAGCCCCACTGAGTAACAGCCCTGGAGAACTCATGGTTTAGAGATATATGGGCCTCCAGGTGGATATGCCCGTTTGCCTGATGTGGACCCGACATTCCAAACAAATCACAATCCATAGTTACAAGGATGAAAAGCTTGTCTTGTTTTTGGTAACTGAAAGCTTATGATTTTCAGAACTTAAATTTGTATGTACAGATCTAGGAGGTGTGCCTCGGGAGACGCTGGGAAGCCTGCGCTGGTCCACATGGTCTTGGGAGGCGCAGTGCCAGTCCACACAGCCTAGGGGAAGCTGCGGCCTCCTCCTCTTCAGCCGGTGCCAGAGACGTACTTTTGGACGTCAGCTTCTAGAAGTGCCACAACAGAAGTGTTGGGAAAAAGCACCAAGGCAAAAGCCAGCTCCAGATGGCTGGAATGCAAAACAGGATGTTATGTTTTGCAGATGTACTGTTGGAGAAAAGGTGGAGCCTATTCTCTGTACTGAGCACCGGATGTTAGCTCA
Organism: Podarcis pityusensis; assembly: GCF_964106645.2. Taxonomy (NCBI): domain Eukaryota; kingdom Metazoa; phylum Chordata; class Lepidosauria; order Squamata; family Lacertidae; genus Podarcis; species Podarcis pityusensis. The sequence goes on along the minus strand of NC_138030.1, from coordinate 95,513,441 downwards.
GAGTGTCATGTGACCTGTGCTGGAAGTGCAGGGGAGGAGTGTGTGACTCTTCTGATGGAGACTGAAGGGTGCAGTCGCATTTCTATGTACTGCTGAGTGACAGGAATAAAACATGTAAATAGGACTCCTGTCTGTCTCATTTCCCCTCCCTGGGGAGAATGCAGGGAGGGAGAGAAGCAGAGAAGCAGAGGGTGTGTTTTCCTCACATCTAATGAGGGAAATCGCCGGTTTATGACCTAGCCTGCCGGGAGACGCAGCGGAGAGGTCATCAAGTATCTCACTCAGTTGCCCGGGGGAGGCCAGTTTACCTCTGACTGTGAGCTGAGATACTAAGAGTGACGGGGACAAGGCACGGCCAGAGCATTGGAGCCAAAGCAGGACATTCTGGATTGGGATCAGTAGCCAGGGTGGCTTCTGTCAACCTGAGATATCCCACTTAAAGCTGTATGACCTTCCAGTGCAGATTTAGGGACACATGAGAGGGGGGGAAAGGGGCGGGAGTCTTGTTGTTTGATGGGCACTTGTTCTGTTTGCACAACTGCCCTATATGCAACATGCTGATCTGTGATATTCTTTATTCATGGTGGCCTATGGTTTTAGATGAGCTTTAAGGGACGCAGGTGGCGCTGTGGGTTAAACCACAGAGCCTAGGGCTTGCTGATCAGAAGGTCGGCGGTTCAAATCCCCGCAACGGGGTGAGCTCCCGTTGCTCGGTCCCTGCTCCTTCCAACCTAGCAGTTCCAAAGCACGTCAAAGTGCAAGTAGATAAATAGGTTCCGCTCCGGCGGGAAGGTAAACGGCATTTCCATGTGCTGCTCTGGTTCTCCAGAAGGGCTTAGTCATGCTGGCCACATGACCCGGAAGCTGTACACCGGCTCCCTCGGCCAATAAAGTGAGATGAGCTCCGCAACCCCAGAGTCGGTCACAACTGGACCTAATGGTCAGGGGTCCCTTTACCTTTACTTTACTGAACCAATACCTAAAAACCATGTGGAAAGATTAACAACCAAGCATAGAGTGGAAATCGTTGAGTCTTCCGAAAGGAAACACTCCAGTTCAGTCTTATGCAAGAAGGCTGCCCCCACATAACCCTGCCCCCACGTTACCTCCATTAGCTGCTGGAGGGTGTTGCCACAGGCTCCCAGCTTAGTCATGGCAAAGGCTGTGGAGATGCTGAGGGGTGACAAGAAGATGTTCTCATTGGCATTCCTGGAGCTGGTCAGATTCTTGTAGAAGAGGGCAGCAAAGCGAGAATTGGCCTTGGACAACTCCCAGACACGTGGGTTGGTGGAGCTGGGAAGGTTCTCTTGACTCGGCCCAGAGGCTGCAGCCTCTTGGGCCTTCTTATCTGGGTTGCGGTAGATACACATAGGGTTTACAGGGATATCCTTTGGCTTGGCAGTGCATACATCCTTCACTAAATGGTGGTGTGGAGTTACAGCAGACAACATACAGATGAGAAGAAGTAGTGGGAGCTGCATCTTCCTGTAAGCAAGAGGGGGTGGACTAAAGATGAAGAGATCCAGCTTTCTCAAACATAAATGAGCATGCATACAGATAAACCACCTACGGTACTTCCTGCTGAAACAGCCACCCAGGAAGTATCTTAGTGCAGGAAATCAGAGAGTAAGCAAAATGGTGCTTATTCCTCAATGAATGAGTTCAGGAGCAAGACAGATGCAGCAAACTGCATTTTACTCCTGTAATGATGGTGCTGTAATCTAAGAGAGTTTAAAATGCAGAACTGGACATATTCGTTTGCTCTTTTAATTGGGATTAGCAATTTTATTTTTTATTCTTTTGCTCTAATGCATTCAGGATGTAGAAACAATTGTAAAGCATGGAATGCCAGGGGGGAGTGGGGAGAGAAATGTTAATTGCATGCTTCACAACTGAAGTAATACATGTGACTGCCTTGCAGGGGGTTGGACTAGATGAACCTTGGGGTCCCTTCCAACTCTGTTTCTATGATTATCTGAGTGTCTAAAAGCCACCCCTCCCCCAAGTAAGGCCATTAAGTCCAGCGTCTAAAATTACCTGTTTGCCCCAATTGTGCCTTTGAGGCATAATGCAGCCATCAACAGTCTTATCTTCCTTGAATCCACCAAATCCCCTTTTTAAAGCCATCAAAATTGGCCAGACCCTTCACTGCTACATTTTGTGGTCACAAATTAAGAGTTTAACTTTGCATTGTATGGCAGAGCACCTTCTTTTGCTTCGCCTTAATCTTTCACAGTTTCACTGGGTGGCCCAAAGTTGTATTATGAGAAGGTGCATGTTGTGGATAAGAGTACCGGTAGTTTTTCTCCATCTTATATACCTGTATCATGTTCCACAATTAATCACCTTTTTTCTACAGCATGCCCAAACAGTTTAGTGCAAAAATTCAAATGGCTGCCCCACTGAGGTAAGGCTTTACTAATAATTGAGGGAACTACCCCTTTGCTGTCTTTTAATAGTACCCCAAACTCCACCACCTGAGGCAGGTGACCTCACCTGGCTGGGCTGGCTCCGATTTAAAGAAACCTTCAAGAACTGGGATCTCTTACCTCCTCCTTGCTGGGGCTTTCTCTCCTCTTAAGGCAGGGTGAGCAAATGGCTGGTTTGCTTGCTTTTGGCAAAGTTCATCCCAGTCAGTAAGAGTGTTCCTTCTACTCAGCCAGAGCCAAAACAAGGGAAAAGGGGGTGGGAAGGCCATGGAGGTCAAAGGAGAATGACCAGCTGAAGCAGGTTAAACAAAGAGGGAGGCCAAGCAATGTTTGATCTGAGAGGCGATTTAATGTTCAACTCAATGTGGGAATGTCTGGATATATACTGCACATACGAAACTGCAGAAAGACCCAGCAGCACTGGAGAAGCAGCAGCAGGAGAAAGCAGCTCTGTTTTATTTCTTAAAACTATTCTTCGTTCATTTTGTTGAAAACACGCAATATGAATAAAGCAATGTAATCCTACTCCTTTTTCCTGGGAGAAAGCAGTTTCGCAAGCCAGCCCTCCTCTTTGCAACACATGGCCTTTCCTGGTCTTAAAGGTGGCAGCTATGGGATGACAACATAGAGAGGAAGGGAACGCCCAGCCAGCCTGCTTTTAAGAGCACTCACATGAGAAGCATGCCTACCCCCAGAACGGTTTCATAAAAATAAGTATTGCTTGCACCAGCACCTGCAGATATAACAAAATGGCCATGCCGGGGGGGGGGGGGGCAGCAGGGGAGAGGACTGGAAGGTGTAGGTGGAATAGCCCAATGACTGGGATGGGAAGAAGAGTGGGGAGAGACACAGAGCCTGCCTACATCATGCATTTCACATGCTTTAATAGAAGCTCCATCTCCCTGGGAACTCAAAGAGCTCTATTTCTGTTAGGAGGGCTAGGAATCTCCATCAGGCAATGCTCAGGGCCTCAACAAAACTATAGTTCCCAAGACACTTTTTGAAGAACCTGCAAGTTATGCACTGTTCTTGGTTTGTGCCTCTGACAGAGTTGGGAGTCTGGATTGTCTTCGGTTGATTTTTGGCTGCATACACTGTTGTGGAGGGTGGGGTGATTAAAAAATCAATCCTCCCATCAGACTGAGAATATCTCCTCACTCACCCAGTTTAAGATATTCCACCATTCTTCAGCAGGGTTTCTTTTCTTTCAACAAAGTAAGAGGCTCACGTATCTGTCAAACAAAGCTTTCATAATAAAGAAAACTGTCACACAGCAACATGGTGTCTGAGAGAAACTAAAACACGATGAGGCAATAATGAGAATTTGTCTCTCTAACTGAACTGAACACCCCAAGAGAGGGGCCAATTCCAGAGCACAACACAAAAGTCCTGCCCACCAGATGCCAGACATTATACTATTCAAATTAGGCCCCAGTGTTTTCCTTACATACACACCATGCCCTGAATGCGCGCCCACCCACCCACCCAAATTCTGGGCACTGTAGTTTACCTCTCTCAGAGTTAAAATTCTCAGCAACCCTTAGCAAACTAGTGCACAGAAATCTGCTTCAAATGTGCTTTAAATGTATAACACGCATGCAGCCTGTAATGTATGTTTTGGGGAGGAGGGTTGCAAACATATGCAATTGTTCCATGGACCAGTGTTTGGTTTGTGCTGCTGGGCTCTGAATACTTAAGATTGTGCAATATTTGAGCATGTTGATGAAGCCCTATATTCTCCAGAAGCAAGTCTGCAGAAATAATGTGATTAGCAGACTCCTAGTTTCAATCACATTTCTGAAGATACTGTGTTCTGCAACTTTCAAATGTCATTTCCAACATCAAGCCTTACAAATGAAGCTTTTTTCGCTAGCCAGGTAAATGGTAGTACCAATCCTATTGTTAACATCACTGCCTTTAACATTTTTGAGCTAGGTTTGCAGCAGTATAATTGGCTAGAGACCCAGTTCTAGGCTTGTGGAGGGGGTTTCCTAAGAAAGCTACCCTCAGGACTTCTCCTTAGTAACCCCCACTCCCATGTGCTTGTTTGCAGACCAGCAGATGGCCTGCCCAACAGTTAATGGCAGTGACAGCATCCTCTTAGCACTCCCCCCCTGGTTCCTGCCATAGGATTAGTGGGCTCTGTGCTTGCCAGAGTTTGAAACTCTGTGCTTGCCAGAGTTTGCTGTGCATTTGAATCCTCTGATTTTGTTTCATTCATTTTTATATGCTTTTATGTGTTCTTCATATTGCCATTTTACTTCTTTTAGGGTGTGTATTTAACAACATATTTGTTTTCACACTGTAGAAGACACACTTGAGGGAAGAAATAACTCAAGCTAAAAACATATGTTGATAACAATAGCTGTCAAACCCGTAACCCCCAAGCAAATCACAAAGTCAATGAGCTCATTGCCTTGGAGTCTTCTTTATTATCACCAGCATCACTTTAGACAATTTTTTATTTTATTTTTTGTTAAATATACCTCTGCAGGGCACAATCACATACAATCAATACGATTGGTAAATTACATGAGCTCTATCCCAAGCATATATGCACCAAAATGTCAAAAAAGTTATTAAAAAATGAACTCCACCCAAAAAGGTGATAATGACTTAAGAATGTCTCGGGGAGACTGGTACAATCCTAAAAAGACCAAAGGAAACTTGGCTTAATACCCCCCACCCCCGCACACAACCATAAAGAATGCACACAGATATAGAGGAATCCCACAACTGGAAATGGCTTGGGAAATGTGAGAGAGGCAGGTTTGATGAACAAAAATAGGAAGTGAAATCTAGATCGAAGGCTGCAAGTCCATCAAAACTAATTTTAAAATGCCACCATGCTGCTGATAAGGTCGCCTTGAAGGAAAGGGTCCATGGCTAGCAAAGAGGCTGCTTACATAGCAAGCAGAGACTGTAAGGCAATTGTAAACTCACAATAGGCAGCAGAGACTGAATTTAGGGATCTGTACTGAGCCTGAAACTGTGATCTGTCAAGACAGCCGGCAAAAAAGGGGGGCACTGCCAGTCTTGCTCCCCACTCCTAGCTGCCTTTACCTAATGCTAAGCTAGGGGGATCCCCCTAACCAAATCCAGCTGTGGGATTCTGTTCCAGTTACACAATCTGGTTTTGGATGCCAAAGACTTGTGAGTATTGTCTGCCACAACAAACTAACATTAACGACAAGAGGGCACAGGGGGTGTCTTCTTGCAGGCACCCCATGAATTCAATGGGACTTGCATGTAGAAGACAATCCCGCCTACAAATGGTGCCCAAAGTCACTTTAACATACACAGAAGCAAACAAATTTTGTTTATAGCAAACACCAAATACTCCACAGGATTCTGTTATTTATATATATAAAAGATATGTATACATGTAACATCAGCATATCTAATACTTTTGAGAGAGAGAGAGAGAGAGAAAGAAAGAGTCTCTGCATTTAAGCATATGTTTTTCTTTTGGTAAAAAAACCCCAAACGTTTGCCTCCAAAATTAGATACTTTTTTGTATGTGGGGAGAAAAGCATCAGGCGGTCATAAATACATAAGTTATTTAGATATAGGCAACATCAGAACAGAAGCTACCCAGAAAATGGCAACTGCAGCTATTAAGGAACTTCTAAGATACTATCATAATCAAAGCTGAGAGTGTTTGCTGTCTTTCAGAACCAGAGCCTTATGCTTGTAGCTTAAGAAATCAAAAAGCAATTTTTTGCCATAATAAATAATTAAAACACTGTGAGTCCATTGGCAAATCCAGCACAATGTTTACCACAGGAATCCCATTGAAGCAGTGAAGGAAAGGAGCCATTTTCTTCTCCTTGTTACTTTGGATGTCATCAAGATGTCCTCTCAATGAGCTACCCTTTTAATAAGTACAGAACTGTCTCTGGGTTGATTTGGTGAAATAGGAAATAATTTGGTGTTTTTAAATGATGAATATTAGGCAACTGATCCCGAAAAGGGTGGAGTGCCCTTCCTCCAGAGCTGCGTATCAACCCAAGACCAGCAATTACACCAGAAACCATTTGGTGATGCAGGGACATAGCTAATCTCATGCAATTTAGTTTACTCAATCAAGGCCATTGCTTTTAGTGTGTCTGTTTAAAAGCACAACTGTGAATTTTGAAAAGATTCATCTGTTGTGTTTTCCACATAGGGGAGTGGGAGAAAAGAATTGGAGGTGGGAAATTCTGTACCAGAATCTTAGTAGCTTGGTTTACACGTTACATTAAATCATAATGTAAAAAACCCTGTTACTTCATGCTTACTTACCGTGTTCCTGCCACAGATAAAACAAGCCAGACTCTGGTTTGTTATACTGTCCAAACCTGGGCTTGTGGTTTGCTTCCTCCAAATAAACCATGAGTGGCAAGCCTGGAGCCAGTCTTGGTTACAGTTCATGATTTGGAGTAAACAAACCACAGGCTGGTTTCAGAGAACATGACCAGCCACGTTCTGGCTTGTTTTATCTGTGGTGTGGTGACAGAAGCAGGGAGAAATGCCACTAGAACTTTTGAGCAAGGTGCAATGCCCTGCTCCTCATTCACACAAAACCAGTTTGTTTTACACGGAGATACAGAGTCCTGTGTTAACTGGACCCTATCAAGCTAAACCTTAGCATTACAAGAATGAGCCTCCACAAATCCTGAGCTTATGTACTCATTTCCTCCTCCAGAATGGTGGCAAGAAGATGACTAGAAGTTTATTCTTCCCATTCAGATGAGCCAGTTTACCTGTTGTCTAAACCGTATACAGTAATTAAACTTAACTATGATTCAACGACAGAAGCCTGGCTACTAACTATGGTTTGAAGCTGGCTTGTCTCAAAAAAGGGGTAAGAAAAGAAAGTTAAGATTAAGCACTTTTTCTTGGTGCAGACAACATGGGTGATATTCTACTAATATTTACTTAAATTCATTAAATTTAATGCACCATTAGAAGAATTACACAAGGACAATTTTTTAAAAGATGATTTCACTGCAATTTGGGTTGACAATAGATTTTATGAGTATAGCCAAACATGGCAATCTTCTGGCACCCACTCCTCACACTGTATGTATGGTTTCCTAACCCCCTTCTCTTCGTGAACAAGGCTCATCTGTGGGAAAAATAATCCTTATACCACTAGGTGGTGCTATAGTTATATGAATATTTTGAATAAAGGTTTAATAATTTTTATTACTTCAATCCATCTCAAAGCATTATTTAAGAATTTGCACTATATTTTGGGGGTTTTCCCATTTTCTGTGTGTATTGTGATTTAGTATATATTATTTATAGTTTGATTTGTTTGTCATATGCTTTTCTGATTTTGTATGTTACATTGGCCTAATACCAAATCAGTTATTGTGTAAGCTGCTACTATGGAAATTCCAACTTAGGTGTTTTACAGGTCCTGTTTTGCAAATATGATGTTCATTAGTCTTACGGATAAAATAAAATAAAAACATTTAAAAATTAATAATAGGACAAAGTCAGGTCCATTAATTTCAGTGGGTCTACTCTGCACAGAACTTCATGGCACGATGCAGTTAATCTAAAACTGAAAGCTTTTGAATGCCTCTCTGCAGCTGTTCCCAGGAGAATGCAAACTCAAGGCTTACACAGGCTTTTTCTTGTAATGCTAAACATAGTTTAGCACTATGTCTGAATGAGGCCACTGATAGACCTTTTTAAGTTCTTTCTAGAGCAAGTCAGTACACAGATTTGCTTCATAAGATGGAGTCAACTGCTGGTATTAGTCATTCACTTTCCTATAGTGGGTGGAATTCAATGCAGCACTAAGGAGATTGTTCCATCAACGCAAGCATTTCTTTCTGCCTGCCTAAGGGCTTCTTTTCCTCCCCTGCAGACTCTTCTAGGGGTTCTCCCAACCCTCCAGAGCAGGTTGGAGGAAGGTGCAGGGGGGAGGAAACCTCATGACACTAACGTGCCCTGGCTTTGGTTAACAGAACCAGGTAGTTGAATCTGCCGTTCATAATCAATTTCGTACTTCACAAGACACACTGTGCCAAGCAAATATCTGGGGTTGTTGGACCACAGTTAGGTGATCCTGTCTGCCCCTTTAGATATTTTGAGGCAGGGAAGAGTATGCAGCTGCTAGCTTTCCTTCCACTGGTCTACTTGCCTACCATCCACTTCCATGTAAGGTAAAACTGTAGTCTGTTTATAACAACAGGCAGGGCATGGGGGCAGATGAGAGGCTCAGGATGGGAGATACATCTGTGGTATAATTTCTTCTGCTGCCTCCAGATCTTAAATGAACAGGTTGGATCTCAAGAATACAACTTGGCAAATCTAGCGCTGGAAAAAGTTCCCTTCCATAGACAGAAATATTTGCAAATGCGTAGAACATAATGTAAATTCCACTATGAACATACTGATGAGATATGGGGAAATGACTGAAGAGTGACCTCCTTGAGGCCATTTATTTTTAAAAAGCCCATGCCTGCTAAGTTAGTAGAACTATGAAACCAAGTGCTTTTTGATTACATATGCTTGTCTTTATGGATTCATGTATTAATTGGTCAGAATGAAAGAGGCTTCTATATAGCTTTGGACATGCAGAAAAATGGTATAATGTGTCTAAGATACAACTCAATACACTTTCTGCAGCCAAGTACCACAGAGCTACCTGTGCAGTCAGCATGAGCAGTGTGTTTGCATGCATTTGCTTCTGCATTTAACTACATCTGGTGCTACTTCTACTAAAATTCTTCAAGCTTCCTTATATTTATTTTTACTAGACCTCAATAGAAAATTTCAAGCAGGAATAATGACAGTAAACAATAACTTTTTCATAAGCCCTTTTTTGTTGCAAATTGTAACTTGATGTGTGATGGGAGAGTATTCAAGCATTAAAAAAAATAGAAAAGGGGATATATAAATGGCTGCAAATTTAATGAGGCTTAAACACACCACTTCCAAAATCTAATAATTTATCATCACTGAATGTATTTTTGTAAGGCTCAACAGTCATAAGCTTTTAGACATATTTACCAGTGTTAAGAGCTGAAAACACAGAAACCAAGTTCAATAAAAACTGGCTAAACCAGTAGGATGAATAAAATAAAAATACCCCACCCCCACCCCCAAAAAAGCCAACACCCAAGAGTAAAGCACAAGTCTTTGGCTCTCCTTGAACAAAAAGCAAACAAACCCAAAAAAACAAACAAAACCAAAAAAAGGTATTTCCCACATTTATACAGACCCCCCATTTGCCTACCAGTAGGGGCAATATCACATTTGTGCATCACTGAGTAATAACACCATTAGAAAAGGCAACTTCACAGAAGTTATTGGCTAAGCGAATTCATTTGAATGCTCTATTTTGAGGCAGCAAGCTTTTGACTGGTGCATGATCAGGGAGGGTGACAGGCACATCTACAGAAGGAAAAGGAACAGAAGCAGAAGAAGCTAGAGTAGTTAAATTAGAATGGGTACTGCAAAAAGCATTTAAGTTACGGAATTAAATTTTGCTCTAACCACCAAGGTTACCTAGGGCAACAAAGGACATCCAGATCAAAATGCTCTAATAAGGTTTAAAGTGAACAAGGTGTTGTAAACAACAAAGTGGAAAGAAAGGAGTAATCTACAGAATTGTTCATTAATAACAGCTATTAACATTGTATGCTAAATGTATCAGAGAAAAATAAGCCAAAACTTAAGCACAGTTATACAGGAACAGTGGAGGAGGATGCTGTAAAGGTTTGTTGACTATTGTGAAATACATCTATGTCTGTTTGCCTATTTCCTCATTGCTATAAGGCATCCAGAGTACAAAGGTTACAAAGCTAGTGTCAAGAGAAGTGGAGTCTGGATCCCATGGACAGTTTAAAAGTCTAGTGTGTTATGATGTTTCTCTTAAAATTGAGAGAAACCGTATGAAAGGGGGGCGGGAACTAGTCCACTGGTGAAACAGCAACACCAGCAGACGTCTCTCTATTTCTCAAGTTTATGAATCTCCAAGCTCAAAAGATTCAGAAAAGAGCTTTTTGAATGCCACTAGAATATAGATATTTCTCAGGTTTCAATATTTTCTATGTCTCCTTTACAAAGAAGGAAGGATTCACTGCCAACCAGCTCCTTACCTTAAATAGTGCTGAAAAGTCTTAGCAAACTAATTTAGGAAAACTAATTATAAAATAACAAACTAGATGAACTACAGAATTAGATTCTTCTACTTGAAAGCCAGTACACTTTACCAAAAAGTCACTGAAAAAGCCTTTTCCTAATTCCTTATGTGCTCACCTTTGTTGAGTAAATCTTTGCACCAAAAAATGAGGGAAACAGGAAACTCAGCCAAGATCAATGTGGTTTGAAAAGATTAAACAAAAACCTTTGCTTGTGCAAACAGGACATTAACCTGGATAGGACACTGTGCACAGAGTACAGCCTGGGTGGGGGATGACACAAATATTGAGAGATCTAATTTTTAAGCTCACATTCAGAGCGTGTAGAAGCTTCTCAGTATCAGCAATGGCATTTCCCTCATGTTCTGCCCATTCTTCCACGTGCTCAATGAATACACCCATGGCAGGGTGATTAAGCCTCTGTACAAACTGCTTTTTGCAATGTCCCTAAGCAAACAGACAAGCCTCGCCATATACACTTTGTACACCCGTGGGCAAATTTCACAGACTAGTGAATGCACGTAGATAAGGGTAGCTGGACTTGCCGCCATGATGCTGCTCCCCTATACCAAGGGTGAACCATCTTTTTGGCCCAGTGCGGCAGATCCTTCTCTCTCCCTCCCCATGGGCCAACACTGACAAGTGGGCGAGGCCACCCACCCTCCTGTCAAAGTTGGCCCACAGAGGTGCAAAAAGATAGTGAGCAACACATCAGCTGATGCAGCAGTAGTCCCATCTCCCCTTCCGCAGGCTTTACGCGTGCAGCTGTCCGCTGGGTGGGGGTTGTCCTGCTTTCTGCAAAGATCAACTGCCTGTGCCGGTTGCCTGCAGAGGGTGAAGCAGAAACCAGTCAACACAGCGGAACTAAGCAGGACGGAGGTCCACCTCCTATCAGGTGACACCACCTGCTCACCAGAGTGATGTCACTTGATTGTCAAGTGGGTGTGCTTTATGAAATATAGTCTCATGGGCCAAATTAGAATCTTGGACAAGCCCAAATTGACCCATGGGCCAGAGGTACTCCACTCCTGCCCGTTATGCATGTTCACAGTATGCACATTAAAATGACTGAGAAGTGCTGAAGTCTCTCTTCCCTGAAGTTAGAAAATTTTCTGTATATGAAATTATTCTAAAAGAAAGCCAATTTTTCTCTTTTTTCAAGTTAGGCTCTCTCTGGAGGGGAAGATCTTTAAAAGATTGCTACATAATTTATGTACAAGGTTAACTAAATTTTGTTTTCTTGCAAACAAAGATGAGATTTGGGGCCAGGCCCTTCATAGACCTGATTCATTCAAAGGAGTTCCTGTGTTGTGAGAAATAGGAATAATAGTACTTACAAGCAAAGTTAGCTTGTTTCAGTGCTCTCCTGATATTACTCTTGCTTTATCGCACCAGGAAAGGCAGAAAGGTGTGATGGGCTCCCTCAAGTGAACAATTTTCATCAAGAAAAGAAAGTATTTCTATCTAGACTGGAAAGCAGGGCAAGGGGAAAGGAAGGTAGTGCGAAAGGAGAAAAAAATTTCTCATGTTAAAATTCTGATAGAGTGGTGTGTGAAGTTAAGAGAAGCTGAAGATGATTGTTAAAATGCCTTTGAGATATATTTTCTCAGTGCCTCTACCTCCCAGATGTTTTATAACAGCTGCACTCATGTGAAAAAATTCTTAAAACATACCCAATATATATACAGATATAACTACATATATGTGTATATATACATACATATATAGATAATTTTTATTTAAATAAAAAAATGAATGCTCGAATCCCAAGCCAATACATGTATCAAATTTTTGGCCAGCCAGGTCTGTAGGGCATAATCAAATTCAATGTGAAATAGTATATAAATGCGGTGCCTTGACTGGGCAAATTAAATAATCACTACTCAACAGAGTCTTCTGCTTGGACTCTCCTACTGGTAGGCAACAGGGGGGCTGTATCCCCCCATTTTGTTCAATGTAACAGTAAGACAGATGCAAAATAGCTGAAGGTTGCTATGACGTCAACAAGGGTTTAAGGGAAGAAAAACAACCTAAAACAAGATTAATAAACTTCTGCTTTTACCCAACCAAAGCAATGCTTCAACTTATTACATAACCAGTGCTTTCTGAGTTTTAGTAGTCTAATCCATATGGGAGAAGTAGGCTTAAGAGATGTGTGGGAGCTTTTGCAAGGGTTTCCACTCGGAGCATCTCTACCTACATATAAACTTGGAGGGAAAGAGTAGGAAGTCAAATTATGCACAGCACAAGTAAGACCACTGCCTGCAACAGTGGCATTTTAAGGACAATCTTAAATGCAATGACGTATGCAGCAAGAAGAAAGGTTTTCATCCCATCTAGATCCTGAAGGGTGTTGCTGTTGAGACAGAGTTGCTGAAAGTAAATCTGAGGAGTTCTATTATCTTGTCAATCTCTCCCATTACTCAGAGAAAGCCTTCACTTTCAGAGACTGAATACAGCAGGGACAGGCAACTCCCCCACCCAAGACAGACCAGGGACAACCAAGAGCAGCTTTGGATGCAATAAAGATGCAGAGGGAACACAAAGTAAAGGGGCCTGCACTTCCTGTCTTCTTGCTTCTCTCCTTCCCACCCAAACTATAACTTCTACAGTTCTCATCTTGGGCAGATGCAGCAGCTTTCCCTGCCTTAGGATATCATGCAGTCCCCATCCTTCCCAGAAACAAAAGTTAACACAGAGGTTGTGCTTTAGACCTGACAAAGAAGCAGAGAGACCCAAATTTCTCAACCTAACCCATCTCTGACAACTGAAGCCATTCTTCACTGCAGTTTAGGCGTTGTTTTTAATCTGCAGAAGAAGTGCAATGGCTGCCTTTCAAGCGTGCTGGGATCTATCAGTATTAGCCAATTTATGCTGCCTCACCAGAAATGGAACAGCTATTTCATTCTTATTCACGTAAACAGATCTGCTTGTTGAGGTGATGAATACATGCTTTACAAACTGAAGTTAAAAACCTATCATGCTTAGAAAAATACAATGGATAACGGTGATGTCCTGGCATGCTTAAAGAGAGTTACTTTCAGAAACTCTGCAACACGTTTTCTGACAAGGCAATTGAGAGCTTCCTCCTCCATTGCAATACTTCCTATTTTCTTTTCAAACTCACACAAAGCAGTGGTGAGTGAGACTGTTTTGAAGGGAGAAGAAAAGAGGAAATTATACACTGGGTATGTAATAATACCAAAATAAAAGAGAAAACCTACCTCATTAAGATCATACAATTAATCAAACAGAGTGTGTGTATATATATTTATATATATAATATCTGTTTCTTTTAAAGCCCTGGCATTCAAGGCATCCAAAGTTATTAAAATAAAGTTCATTCACAGAACAAAAACAAATTTAATCTGAGTTGCTTGCAGATACTGCTAATTTTCATTTTTTTAATTAAAAAATGTGTTAATGTGAACTATGTGCAGGGTTTGTTCTAGTAGTGGTGTTGTGCACATTGTCTCAGGACCTGCCATTGTTGCAGCTCTTGCTCAGTGTCTCCCATTATATCCCAAGGAGGGGTAAAGGTGACCCCAGACAGAAATGGAGAGATGCTTTTGTTCCTTCAGGGAGCAGATGTAGGTGTTGCTCCTGTCCTCTGGGCATCCAAGTCGCCTCCTCCCGCTTCAGTATCTTCCGACAAGCTCAGAGCTGCAGTTTTGCTTGAGAGGAGGCCAATGCTTTCTTGCGCTGGAGCTGCTCCATTTGGAACATCACTGCTGAAGAATGAATGCCAACAAGGGAAATTAACAGTGAAGACAGTCAGGTAGAGAAAGAAAGAAACTGAATAAAGTTTTAGAAAAAGAACAATATTGAGAAGACATCCTGAATACAGTTGGCCATGGTCTTCCAAGTGGCCACTATCAATGACAATCAAAAGATCAGTACCGTCTGGTAAAATACAGAATACTCTAAATACATATTCAGTGAAGAGAGATTATGCATTCTGAAGGTAGTGGAACTGGTTTTAACTCACATTTGCTGCGTTCCACTGTATCAGTTTTCTAGGCAAGGCACATGGGTGGAAGCAAATTCCACATATAGTCGTACCTCGGAAGTTGAACAGAATCCATTCTGGAAGACTTTTTGACTTCCAAAACGATCGGAAACCAAGCTGCAGCTTCTGATTGGCTGCAGGAAGCTCCTGCAGCCAATTGGAAGCCGCGGAAGGTGTTCGGGTTCCAAAGAACACTCTTTGGAACACTCACTTCCAGGTTTGTGGCGTTCAGGAGCCAAAACATTCGAGTCACAAGGCCAACCAAGGTACAACTGTACTTTAGAATGCATTTCTATGTTTAGACATAAAACAATAAATAACTGAAACAAACGGAATACACAAGAAAAAGAGAATATATTGCCATGTTTATTTTGATATCTTTAATCTGCCTTGTTAAGTTGCATCTGTTTGGACCTTCCATCTCCATTTAGGGAGCAGTACCCCAATAGGGACGCGGGTGGCGCTGTGGGTAAAACCTCAGCGCCTAGGACTTGCCGATCACATGGTTGGCGGTTCGAATCCCCGCGGCGGGGTGAGCTCCTGTCTTTCGGTCCCAGCTCCTGCCCACCTAGCAGTTCGAAAGCACCCCTAAGTGCAAGTAGATAAATAGGTACCGCTTTATAGCGGGAAGGTAAACGGCGTTTCCGTGTGCTGCTCTGGTTCCGGCTCGCCAGAGCAGCTTCATCACGCTGGCTACGTGACCCGGAAGTGTCTCCGGACAGCGCTGGCCCCCGGCCTCTTAAGTGAGATGGGCGCACAACCCTAGAGTCGGACACGACTGGCCCGTACGGGCAGGGGTACCTTTACCTTTTTACCCCAATAGTGTAATATGTTACAACCACTAGAAGAAGAAGAAGAGTTTGGATTTGATATCCAGCTTTATCACTACCCTAAGGAGTCTCAAAGCGGCTAACAATCTCCTTTCCCTTCCTCCCCCACAACAAACACCCTGTGAGGTGAGTGAGGCTGAGAAACTTCAGAGAAGTGTGACTGGCCCAAGGTCACCCAGCAGCTGCATGTGGAGGAGCGGGGAAGTGAACCCATTTCACCAGATTACGAGTCTACCGCTCTTAACCACTACACCACAATGGCTCAAAGCGGAGCATAGACAGAGGTGGTAACTGGGCAAAATAAGTTTGACAGGCTACTGTGTGCTCTGTGACTGCATATATTTGCATGGTGATAGTGCTCCTGTTGTGACCCACCTTGGATCAGCCTGTGACCCACCAGCTGAAGACCAGTGCTATTACCTGAATGTAAGTGCAACATCCTCAGCTGGTACCTTGCTTTGCTGTCCATTTTCTGTCTGCTTACTGGCACTCACTTTGCTTTTCACTTCCAATGAAGACTGACTCTCCTAGGGAAAGAATAGGAATACCTACAGTTCACTAAATGTAGGTAAGATGTTTTCTATGCTTGTTTCACAGATGAGGAATAGGATAATTGTAAAACCACTGCGCAGACCAACTGACACAAAAGCCGCAGGACAAGGGAACATCCGAGACATATCTGCCCTATCTATTTGTTCAGGATACACAAAAGCACATGTATCAAGCAGCAAAGGCTAAAGCATTCTATCATCGCAGGCTTGAAAACCACTGCCCCATTTCCAAATGCCAGCTAACAGGTGTGGTGCCCAGGCTGCAACACAGGGCATGCAGTGGTACATTTTTGAACTGCAGAAGTTCATCATGAGATCTCCTAGCCATGCGCCCTAGGAGAGTCTAAATATGTAACCGTGTTGATCCATTTTATGATAAATTTTATAGGGATCAGCTGACAATTATATAATAGTGAGCTGGCAAAGGTGGTGTAGTTGTCAGCATATGGAATTTGGCTGGGGACACCAGGGTTCATATCCCTGATCTGTCAGGTGACATGGCCGCAATCTGATATATTGGTGCTTACTTCTGACTGCACGTGTTCAACTTGTATCACACACTAAGAATTAACAAAAATATATTTAGTCCACTGAAATGCAGCCTTTAGCTTCCAATTAGAAACACATGCAATCATGCAAAGTAATATTACCATTTAAACTGCTAGCGTGAGGTAGGAATACCCACCAAGGAAAGAGTACCTGCCCTCTGCTTGATTACTTTCCTCATTCTCCAATTTCCTCTATGCTAATCTGTCCCAAATAGTAGTACAACTTGAAAGCCTCGTTATCACCTCATTCACGTGCCAAGGGGGGCGGGGGTGAGTTTTTCAATTACCCTGGCACTCTAACACTATATGCTAAAGGAAAACAAAGCCTGAAAAGCTACAGAAGTCAGAATATTTAAAATCACTATAGTCTCAAAAATAAGAAGAGTTAACACTGGCAGCTGTTATCTAGAATACCACCTTTGTGTGACGAAGCGCAGCAACTCTTCCCTGTCATCACCCAGCAGCAGCAGTTTCTTTTTCAGTCTCCTCTGCTCACCCTACAAAACACTCACCATGCTCAGCTCCCGGGTTCTCTTCCCGATCTCCCTCTCCACCTGGTGCAGCTCCAAGCTCAGCTGTTCACTTGAGATCATTCCAGGCCACTTGGGAGGTGGCGGTGGGGGCTGTGGCTGGCCTGCCAAGGGGGTCGCCTCCCTCTGCAACAGCAGCCTGTTACTAACAGCCTAAATGCATAAAGCGAAGCACATACACAACTGAGCACAGAAAGAACACCATGCAGACATGAGGATGAGGCCAAATTTCAGGAGTATTGCTTGGTTCCCAAAACCCAACCTTCCTTCCTCTCATGTGAAATACACAAATTGGTCATTACTCCCAAGAATGTTTCACACACACATGAAGATCATCTTAAATCAGAAATACAGTTTGTGAAACATGCAGCCCTTTCCCCAAGCTTTGTGAACAATCTTTCATTTCAGCTTGTAGCATAGGTGGCGATGCCTGGATCCATGCTCTAAGGAAGATGTGAGACAGAAGCAAACAACACTAACGTAAGACGTTCATTGCTGAATCAGGCCAAGGGTTCATTTAGTTCAGCACTCTCTTTCTGGGAGGAGGCAGCCAGGAGCATCTGGAAAGCTCACAAGCGAGAAAAGATAGCGAGCAACATCCTGCTGTTTCCCCCCAAAATTCAGAGATATACTTGGAACACAGAGGTTCCATTTAACTGTCACAGTTATTAGCAAGTTCTTTGTGAAGCTATCCAAGCTAGATGCCATCACTCCTTCTTGAGGTAGTGAATCCTAAAAGCTAATCTGATGTTGTCTGAAGTACCATGTTCTTTTCTCTGTTCTGTCCCTACAGTCCACAGATTCACTGCATGACTGAAAGAGAAGCATGGTTGTGTCTCCTGTTTAAACTTTGTGAAAAAATCTGGCATGTGCAGGGATTGGCCACCTTGCTCAAGGCATCTCACTGATTGTCTGTAATCAAGTTTACTACATGCTGGTGCTGTGGTGGAGCTGAAACCAAGCATCTGACTATAGTCCTGCGACCCCACTCACCCACATCCTGGTTTTGAAGCAGTGTCTTTCTGTGATTTCTTGAAAGCTTACTAGAGGTTACTTAATGAGAAGGAGGTGATGGCAGTTAAGCCTCCTTAAAATATAGTTTCCCTATCACCAGTGATCTTCCCTTGCAACCTGTAGTTGCAGGAGTGGTGCTCATAATTTAAGAAGTGTTCATAAAGGGCAGCAGTGAGGCCAAATAGGCTTGGTAATCAGCTGACTGCATCCTAGAACATGCTCCATGTTACTGAGCAGTGCACAGGAGTCTGCAACAAATCAATGTTGAATGAATTGCTCCTAGCCTGAGAACCACTGTTCTAAAACAAATTATTTCTGCCTAATTTGCACTGATCTGGACCTAGCTGAATGAATAAAATATAAGCATGTTGGTATCTAAATGACATCTGAAATTAAGAATTGAATTATATACGTATATGAAAATGTGTTTGAATGATTTCATCTTAAAAGTCTTGGCACTGAAGCAATATTTCAGAAATGTCTGTCACAAAGCAGTTACAAGTATCTTTGGTCTTTGTTTTTAAGTTGCATATTATCTAGTGCAACATTAGGTAACTAAAACAACAACAACAGAGAGTAACAGTCATGTGGGTATTTTCAAACCATCCAATACTCCTCCATTGCACCATCAGCAAAGGCAGGCATGCCAAAAGTAAGCACCTATTTGTCTTTTGTTCTTGAATAAGAGCACAATATTGCCAACAAATGCATCTTGCACACGGTGAATAAAAATCAATGATTTTTTTAAAAAAAGGATTTTTAAAAATTTAAATCAGATTTTTTTTTTATTTAAACCAGATTTTTAAAATAAAATGCTTCTGGAGGAAAAATCTTTTTAAAGATAGTTTTCTATTTAAGTTACATTATAGTCCAAATTATTTCCATCAGGAAATAAGGATTTGTTTTAAGTTTTGCATGTGTGCTAAAACTCAGTCTAAAGTTTTTTTTTTAATTGTTTAACCACATCAGTTAACAAACATGTATACATATGCTATAATATTACTGTTTTAGTTAAATAATTTTTAAAAATTGTTATTAAGGAAATTATTATTTTTCTCCTCCCAATAAAATACAGCAGAAAAGTTGTTGAAATATAAACAATAATTTCATAATTACCTGTCTTTGTATTTTTAATAGTATAACCAAAATCCGTAATTTTTTACAGAACTGTAAAAACTACTCTGAAAATTTATTATTCCAAAAATGAAACCTTCATCTGGTTGTAAATATTAAGATTATACCAGCAAGAATGAGTCTTTCTGTTAAAAAATGATTAAAATCAAGTCTTACTGACTAGAAATTTAAATCAATTTGATTTATTTCAAATCGACCCTGATCTTGCATCTATCATTTCTGTTCAGGGAACCTACCAAGTTCATAAAAACCACCTGACTTTAGGAAGTCAGGCCTTCCTAAAATGAAGACTGCTTGTGATTGCCACTGCAGAAAACCTAAATTGAGGTAGCTGTAAACCCCCAAATAGGCAGCCACGATCTCTCACTGGTTTACTTTGCAAGAACACTTCTATTCTGGGATGACTATGAGCTACAGGTATCATTAGTGTTCATTGCTGTTGTCAGAAATATATATTTTCACCCTAAGAAATCAATTCAACTGTAAGATATACAAGATGACTTTTCAATAAATTGTGTATAACCATTGTTCAGCCTTAGACGGTTTGGGAAGATAAGGCCAACAAAAAATTAGATAGGAAGCTCATTACCCAATATATCACTACTTTGAAGACCAGAAAAATACAACAATAAAGTGTGTGTGTGTGAGAGAGAGAGAGGGGGGAATATAAAAGAATACAAAATCGGAAGTCTGTAGGCAACGGCAGTATTGGTGCCAGCATCTTTTGTAACTTTTAACCACACTTGAAATTCCTAAATGTTATGAAAACATATATAACAGAATCAGAGGAAAATAAATTATATTCCCACTGCGCTCTCTCTCTCTCTCTCTCTCTCTCTCACACACACACACACACCCAGTTTCTCAAGTCCCTTACTGCAAAAAGACTGGGGATACAAGCACCCACCTCCAATCCTCGTGTCTGCTGGCTAATCTGATGGTTTAGCTGCTGCAGTTCAAGTCGAAGCTGCTGTTCCCTCTCAGATGAGGGCAAAGGCTTCCCATGGCCAGCCACGTCTGTCATAGACAATCTCTCCCTTTGATGACAGAGAATTTATTTGAAAAAGAAGCAAATGTTTCAGTACTCTCTTTTCAAGGCGTTAGAAAAAACAAAACTTGTATAGTATGTTCACCTAAACACAGCAGGTTTGGATACTCTTACCTGTCACTAGGGCGTCCCTGAGAAGAAGGTATGTTTTGATGGGGTGAATATGGCGAACCTCCCCATGCACTGTGTGTTTCATAAGGGCTGTAATCTACAAAGCAATTGGAAAGGTCTATTAAAAAGTGCTGATTCAAATGACTTATATTAATGGCAGAGAAGATGAAGTTGCACAGTTGCTAAGGCAATGTATGTAATATTAGCTGATTTTTCTTTGCTTTTGTGAAAAAAATGTGTGTTGAAGAAAGTCTGCAAAAATACTGACAGACCTGGGTCATATTTTCCTCTCCTTTTAAAACAGCCACCATAAAATGTTTGGTGGCTGGGATGGGAATGGAGGAAAAGAACAAAGAGCAGTTGAACAACCCCACAGAGAATGTTGGAGACCTTTAAAATACCCATTCCAGCTTTCAAAAAAGAAAGACAGAACTGCAGAAGGAGCAAAAAAACTCATTACGTCTAGCCTGGGAAAGGACTGCTTATGTAGGCTAAAGGGGTATTGGAGAAATCTACCTACTAGGAAAGAATCATCTTCATGCTGACTTTTGCATAACATTTAGAATTTGCTTGTATGTCACTAAAAGGCTCGCTCACAGGTTTGCCACAGTGAGTATGCTGAATAAGTGGCAGTGCAGCAGGGCCATGTATCCACTTGGTACAATGTATGTACCAAATGCCTCCATTTGCTTCTCTGCCCAAACTGCCCCTGTGTAACCTGAAATCACTGCACAAGGCAGAGCTCCCACCTACTTCATGCTGCAGACAAGCACTGGGACTCAAGGAGGAACTTCAGGCACACTCAAGGGTTTATGCCAGCTCACTGAGAATTGTTAAAAAGCCTCTCCCTATGGCATTTCACAAACCCATTTTCGGATTTCTCAATTTTTGAGCTGTTTGCCACATGGCATACAGGCTTTAGTTGAAGAAGGACAGATACAAACACCAACTAGCTGTGGAATGTCTCCCAAGGTTGTCTCTGAAGGGAGGAAGCCCCTACTGGAAATTCTAAATTTGTGTGTCTATTAGCAACTCCTAATTCTACACTTCGGGACTGATGAAAGCCTACTGTAGAAGAAAGCAGGCCTCCAAAGGGGTACGCTGCATACCTGAAATGTTGCCTGGCTTTGTAGATGCCCCTTGAACTGCCATGGCTTGCATGGGGCCAGGGTTCTGATACATCGTCTTAGATGTACGTGAGATGGCACCGAACCTTGATACCGTAGGCCGATCTCCAAATGGAATAAGATCATCATCACCAGTCTCTGCTGCTCTCCTCTGCAAATCCAAACGCTGGTCTCGCATCCCCTTGCTATCCACGTTCTGGAGGGTGAACCAAAAGGGTAGGGAATTATAAGCAAGATTCTCCATTTTGACTGACTCTTCTCAGTAAGAATAAAATTATCATTTCACAGAGAACTGGGGGTGGGGCATATGTGCAGAAAGACACTGTTCCAACAAATTTCTTTCAAAATCTAGACACACTTAAAAAATATTAACACCTTCTAGGATTTCTCTTGGACCCTTTAATATTTTAATATTCTATAATATTTTATAATGTGGCTGCCCAAACCGCTACCAAAGAGAAATTAAAACATGTATATACTGCTGTTCTGTTGAAAGGTTATACCGTTGGAGCCACTATTCTCCTTCCTTCCAGAACGCAGCATCTCTCACACAGCTGAGAATCTCCAAGAGGAGCAGAACACAGTCAGGGCTACATCCAACCCCGTTCTCCACTCCTGGTTAACCCCACCACCACCACACACGCCATTAAAAAATGTTGAAATGCTGCCCTCATTTTACTTGAGTGCAAATGGAGTGGCAGAAAGACAGGAAGGGGGGCGTTTTGGCTCAGCGCTAAGCATGCGCACACAGGTTGATGAAGGAGGCAAGGCTAGAGCAGTGGATCAGATAGAAACACAGCAAACAGCCTTCTCTGAGTAGATACTTTTTTCTCACAGGAGTCTTTAATTGAAAACTAATTTTTCACAACACACGAACAGTTCTCTTGTGACACATGGTTCAGAACCATAACACTAACTTCTAGCTCCATTCAGACAACAACATAGTTTAGAAAAAGACAAACAATGATTTGAGTTTTCAAATGCTCAACCGACCAACCAACCATACTTTAGAGATGCTTGTCTGGTACTATTTTCACTTCTCTTCACACTCAGCTTCCTAAGTTGACTCTCATTTCCATGGTGCCTCTAGCTCAGAAACTACAAGCCATTCAAACAATGGTTGCAAATATTCTTCAGAGTACAGTCTCCAATTCTGTACTCTTGGTCAACTGCAAACCAATGCCTGTCAATTTAGATATCATGACAAGCCATATGCAAGCCTTCTTGCCCTTGGTTTTTAGAGTATGATATTTAATCTGAGCTCTGATAATTAGAAAAAGGGACCCAAAATTGCACTGCAACACCAGTAATGATCCAAAAGTGGTCCACACCTTTTAACAAATAGTCTAGAGCTAGGATTTACTGCATGCTAAAACCAACTTATTATAATCTGCCCTTCTGGTACAAGGTCCAATTTGAACAGCACCCTCTGGCACTGGTCTTCTCTGCATGCTTACCCCCATCTCAACAAGTCCCACTGCTGCTGTGTCTTTGGGTTTTGCATCTTTGGTTCCAATGTAGGAGCCAATGGTTTCACATGACCAGGGAGAGTACTGGCTGTAATCATTTCCTTTGTATTTGCCAGCTACCTTCAGATCTTCATCTATATACTGCAAAAAAACACAAAAAAAGAATAACATTCAGTTATTGCAATAGTACTAAAATTAAAATTTTAAAAATCCTATGTGCCTCCACTAAACATCTGAATTGACTCCAAAATCGAACTTGAGACAAAGTGGTTTGAAAGTGTTCAGACACTTCCAGTCTGGCTATTGCATATGGTATTTCTTGCATAAATGTGCATAAAATGTAAATAAACGTGCCCAACATAGCAAGCCTAGTTAACACCATTCTAATATTTAATGGGAACATGAAATATAGCTGTTAATACAAAAAACCTTCAAATATAATGAGTGCACTCAACGTGCCACTAAAATTGGGTGGCCATTCTAGTGGACTGGCTTATTTAGAAGTCAGCCCTAAAACGGGAAACTGATGGCACACTATTTCTCTGAAGCTCTCATTACTGTGTCTCTAGCCCAGTTCAGACATGCTGCATCTAAAGCATGGTGGGCAAGGGAGAGAACGCCTTCCTTCCCCACACAATCTGACAAGACCCTCCTGCTTCCCAAGCCACTGAATCTCCACATGTGGCATAACATTTAAATAGGGTGCACATCTTTAAAATCCAATGTGCATAGGTTCAGATCATGTGGACAATTCTTAGAATTCATCTGACATGCTGATCACGCTGTTCTGGCCAATCCATGTATGCACTCTCTCTCCTACATATGGTTGGATGCAGTGAGATTCTGGCAGGACATAGTTCAAATGCACCTTTCTCCCTGCATGTCAATTTACATACATTGTTCATTACCAGGCATGCACAAAGTCTGTTTCGGGGGCCTAATCTGGTTGGTAGTTTATTTGCTCAACAACTTCAATCCTAAAAAAAGCTCAACAACCTTGGGGTAAAATCCTAATCCAACAACTTTGGTTGGCCCTCACACATGTTCACTTCATCAAATCTGCCCCTCTTTGAAAAAAATTTGGGCACCCCTGTTCATTACTAAACCTATTTCCATGACTACTGCTAAAGCAACTCAACAGCTATATTTTAAAAACATGTTCACCTCATCAGTGTGTAAAGAGTGAGGCAGAGTTGGTGATGGTGCAAAAGGAGGTGGGGAGATGACCTTCCTTTCCTCTAGCTGGGCCATGATCTCCTTTCGTCGTCGGTGCAAATCATCTAGACTGGGATGAGGCTGAGGGGGAGGCCGGCTATAAGGCTCCTGAAGACAGAATATCATTTTGAAAAATAATACTTAAAACGTTTAAAGTTTAAGACACAATCAATTATCCATTCTACAAGTGAATCTAAAGCTGAAGCCTACAATCCACAATTGTTAGATTTACATCAATGACAAAGCACGGAGGGGGTGTACTTTTGTCCAAATTTGAAGACTAGAATCCTTTATATTTGAGCAACATGCTCCAAAGGAGAAAGTAACTCAGTAATACAAACTGGTGAAAACATCAAACCATTGTTTATGAAAGTGGCTTGTTTCAACAACTGGTAGTTAAGAAGAACCACAGTCTTAAGGTTGAGACAGCACACTAAATTGTGATCTATCTAAAACACAAGTGGAAGCTTCCAACTTTTTTGCAGCTGTGCTAAGAAGAGGGGTGAGGAAAGCAATCTATGGTTCATTCTCATACTGCTAAGTCGTAGCTTAGTGTGAACACAGCCATTAAAAGTTCAGAAGAAAACAACGAAGACACTGAAAACTGTTAAAATACTAATTTTAGCATGCACAAAGTGCTATGTAATAGATATATAGGTATTTCTTAAGTATATTTATATTAATAAAGTTATTTACAAGTTTCAAACCGCTTAGTGTATCCATTAATTAGACATGGGCAGTTTTCCACAGTGGAAATTATTGTGCAGAAAATGTTCTGGTCCACTGCTCCTAATAACTGCAGCTTTCATTTGAAAATATGCAACTTTTTAGCTCTTGTGGTTGCAAAGATACCCGTCTAAATAAAAGAGCAATGTTTCCTGAAATCTCAAAAGCCATGTGAGTTGTCAAATAATATTTCCATACATATCAAAATCCAACTCCTATAGAAGAACAGAATCATTCTGCTCCTCCAAAACTCTGGAGTTGACTATAATAGCCTCTGCAATTCACTCCAGAAGAGGACAGTATTCCCCCTTGATTCTCTGCAGAAATTCAGTTCCAAGACAGAGACTGTACTCTGCACCCTGTGTGGCAAAGTCTCCAACTATGTGTAAGTAAAGAAGTCCCAGCCCTCAAACTACAGATCTTTGGGTGAGGATGTGCTAGAACCCCACTTTGTATGCCTCAAGACCTCAGAGTCAGGCTGGAAGAAAATATCATCTTGTTCCTCCAACAAAAACACCTGTTTCTGGAGTCTAAGCTGCCAGGAAGGAGCGAGTCTTTGGTCACTGTAGAAGTATCTGCGCTTCCAATGGAAGCTATGGTTCTGGTCTAGAATTTTTTGAGTGGGAATACACTGCAAACTTGATCTCCCATTTTCAGCAACTGAGAGAAAGCCTTCCCTGTCAGTATGTCCCATATGGTTAGCAGAGGAAAAAGAAATGATAAAAAATAAATAAATGTATTTTTAATTATAAAGGTTGCAAATTTTACCTTTTGTTATTGTAGAATCTTAGTTTCTTTGATGTACATTTTTTTTCTTTAAATGAAACATATGGGACTGATCTAGATGAAAATCCCTACTTGGTCATGAACTTACTCAGTGGCCCTAATCAAGCCCAACTTTCTACTTCTCCCTTGTGTAAAATGGGATTTCATAGAGCTGCTGCAAGAATGAAGACTGTATAGCATTTCATAGACTAAAATGCCAAGCTCCCCCCCCCAGACAGACAAACAAACAAATTAACAAACAAGAAGTGACATATAGAACTCGTACCCTGTGATATGAAGGTCTGATCTGATTCAGATGTGGACCAACTGGATAGTAGCCTTCCATCTGTGGATATCTGTCTCTTGTTTCAGGTACATATGGTGACACAGCTGGTGGAGGAATTTCGATGGGCACAGGGCTTCCTCTGATGATTTCTTCCCTCTGGTACGGCTGGGGAGGGGGGTACATGCGCCGGCTGTCATAATGTGGAGGGTACATGGGTTGTCCCATAGGAGGATATTGTTGGGGCTGCGCACTGTACTGAGAATTCACCATGCGGTCCTGGAGGTACGGTGGGTAATGTTCTAAATAAGGAGGGCCTGGTTCAGGAACAGACGGTGGAGGTCGGACAAATCGAGACATACACTGTGAAGGCTGAGCTGCAGGATAATACACACCTAAATACACAAAATAAAATTTTGGAAAGGTGCTTTAAGGCAATTCACTCTTTCACCTGCTTCAGAGAACGGAAGTGGCAATACGTTGTCACTTTAAATCTCCTTTTCACTTTATGTTTGAAGATGTTAATCCATTTTTACCAAGTTACAGCTGTTTGGAAAGAGCTTGGAAACACTTTGCATTATAACAATAGATCATCACTTGTCTTAGCTTTTGGCCAATGATGTTTTATAAATTACCATGAGGAAAACATGTGGAAGCCTCTCAAGGAGCCACTATAACTATGGGCCAATTCAGAGAGGTGTCTCTGAAAGAGTCCTCTCAGCAGTGATGCTAACAGGACAATTGCTCATCTACTCACCCTGCTTGGGAGTGTGTGGCTCCCTTAGACACTAGCAGGAGCAGGAGTCACCAGGAAGACCCTGCCCTAAGAAGCCAGATGATGACAAGGGGGCTGCATAGGCAATAATGGCAACAATGCTGAGAGGGCTAGAATGGAATATATCCTTTTCTAAAAACATTGGCAATATTTTGTGTTGAGATCCCGCAGGAAAAAGGGATTGGTGAAGTTGTTGTTTGCCACATGCAGATAGGAAAACAGCTTCAAAAGGATTAGATTGTCATAAAAGCTAGTGGGATGAGATAAAAGAACCTGGAGAACATGAGCAACTTTGTATCACAGGATTGTCACCTTTCACTATGTTTTCAAGAAATGGGTTAATTCTTGGGAGTGGTACCTATTTCTAAATATATGGCTGACACACAAAGAAACTTGTGAACTACCATCTGCAAGTGTGAATGCTTCCAGTTGGTAGCAGCAGTTTTCAACTCTGAAAGTTGCTACATCTAGCCAGACAGCTCTCTTCTGGCTTGATGAAATAAAATAAGGCACCACATTTTTCGCTCTATAAGACGCACCCAACCATAAGATGCACATAGTTTTTAGAGAAGGAGAACAAGAAAAAAAAATTCTGAATCAAATGTTGAAGAGGCTTCATGCGGCTATCCCTGAAGCCAGAACAGCAAGAAGGATTGCTGCGCAGCAATCCCTCTTGCTGTTCTGGCTTCAGGGATAGCTGTGCAGCCTGCATTCACTCCATAAGACGCACGCACATTTCCCCTTACTTTTTAGGAGGGAAAAAGTGTGTCTTATAGAGCGAAAAATACAGTACTTTCATTTCCCTATCTGCAAAAATTGTGAAATTCACTTAAAATTTTCAGTAAAATTAGTAAAAACACAACTTACTTGATCATCTTAAACACAGAAGTGGTTGTGCTTATACACTAGATCTTAGCCAGAAGGCCAAGTAGTGATGGGTTGTTGGGATTATAAGGAGAGCTTGTCATCCCTTGCAATTCTGAATGTGTGAACCTCAACAACCTAGGATCGCTTACAAATGTGGATTCATGATAATTTCAGTTTTAGTTTAACAAAAAGAAGATATCTAGCTCTCCTAGTTACAAAGCATCCTCTGAAAAATGTGTAGGTCAGGGCTTACTCACAGGTAAGTGGGGCCAGGATTGTAGTCTAATATATCACAGTATCTAGCACCCCATCCTTCATCTAGGGCAAATAAATAAATAACATGCAAACCTTTGCCCCAGGCCCAAATTTTACCCAGGTGGCATTGTTACCTGATTGGTAAGGTGGAGATTCAAATGGTGGACCTGCTCCCCGAGGATCTGGGTAAAACACATCTGTTTGTGGAGCTGGATACAACTGGGAGCCTCGTGGCACCATTTGGAGTTGCTTCCCAACAGATATTGGAGGCAGGTCTGCAGGTCCTCGGGGGGCCACTGGGTGAGAGTTCACTGGTAAGGCAGATAGAGAACTCTTGGGAACGGATTCCAGCCTAAAAAAGATCCATCACAACATTAGAGCAGCTACAAACCTGGGATGAATCCCACTGAATATTGCTGCTTTGGCGCCTACATTGGTTTGTACATTGTCTTCTCAGCAACCAAGCATATGCAAGAGGTAGCAGAAGATGGAAGGTGGAAGCATCACCGCTGCCAGCTGACATTAAGGGAGTCCAGCTAAGGTTCCAGCAGCTGCGGCAATCCAGCTTAGAGAAACCTAAAAAGAGCCCTGCTGGATTAGACAAAAGACCCACTTAGTCAAGAAACCTGTTCTTATCAGGTGCCCATGGAAAGCAAGCACTCTCCCCCCTTGTGATTCCCAGCAGCTGGTATTCATTGGCAACACAGCCATCACGGCTAGTAGTCATGGTTAGCTTTGTCCTGCATGAATTTGTCTAAGTCCCTTTTGGAGCCAACCAAGTTTGTGGCCATCACTACATCTTGTGAGAGCAAATGCCATAGTTTAACTATGCACTTTGTGAGGTCCTTTTGAATGGAAGTAAAGGTAAAGCTAAAGGTACCCCTGCCCATACGGGCCAGTCGTGTCCGACTCTAGGGTTGTGCGCTCATCTCACTTAAGAGGCCAGGAGCCAGCGCTGTCTGGAGACACTTCCGGGTCACGTGGCCAGCGTGACGAAGCTGCTCTGGCGAGCCAGCACCAGCGCAGCACACAGAAACGCCGTTTACCTTCCCACTATAAAGCGGTACCTATTTATCTACTTGCACTTAGGGATGCTTTCGAACTGCTAGGTGGGCAGGAGCTGGGACCGAAAGATGGGAGCTGACCCCGCCACGGGGATTCGAACCGCTGACCATACGATCGGCAAGCCCTAAGCACTGAGGTTTTACCCACAGCGCCACCCGCGTCCCTTTGAATGGAAGTACTGCCACCTATATTTGAATGTGTGTATGATGGTAAAGATACAGATGTGACCTGAATGCAAAAGCCATGTCTGTGCATCCAATTTATGCACACGTGGACTGCATTCTCTAGATTGGGCAGTTTATATGAACACCATAAAAAGGTAAACGTACAAGTCAGGAGGTGACCCAGGGGCACTGCTGCTAAGATGGTCAATTTTCCCAGGCTTCAAGGCTGAATCATAACTGGAGTCGGTTCCACGAGAGATAAGTTGTGTAACTGCGCTGCCTGTTGAAACAATCCCATTTGGCAAGGCAGAGGGTTTTCTGTTGGGCAAGTCCATACTCCCTTCGTCTGAGAGGATAGCTGCTGCCGATAGGCCCACTTCATTCAGCTGGCCTAAGGAGGCACTCAGGGGTCTTCGAGGAACCAGACGTTTGTTCATCTTACGAAATCTTCAGGAGGAATTATAGAAAAAGGATGAGTTACAGCTCAAACTGAACAGTTGTTTTTCTTTTCCTACTCAAATGCTGGAGCGCAAACTTTAATTCAGGCACGACTACTGCAGCTGGAACGCCTGCTATGCCAAACCTTATTGGTGCAATGAGGTTAGCACACACTAGGCACCGTGCAGCAAACACGGCTGCCTGCTGCTTATAAAATGTCACAAGGTGTTTTACTCAGTTGCTGGGATAGTGAATACGTAACTCGTATTTTCACTCAGTTCTGTCCTCTTTTACAGCCTATAGCACACAAATCTTACTGTCTGTCTCCATCTCATCTCATTTCTCTCTCTAAATCAGGGCATAATTTCAGTTTGGCAGTAAAACCCACACACTAGTATGGCAACAGCAGACTATCTAGGGGCATATTGGGCAAGATACTAGAAAGTTAGGAAAACAGGGCTTACCCCTGCAGAAGCCTTGTTAGTTGGTATAAATATATTGACTAGCTCTAGAATTTAATTCTTTCACCACCATTTTATTTTATCATTGTAGATTGCCATGTCTTGCCCAACCCCCATGCAGATGATCTGAAACATTTATACCCTCAACCCTAATCAATTATCCATTCTAAACTGGATACTCTCCAGTTATGCAAATGCTCCGTTTGCACAATCTGATAAGTTCACAATCAGAAGTAGAATAAGTCATAGAATCTTACTTTTCTAGTTCTTCCTGCGAGTGTGCAAAGGTGCAGCTGGCCCCACGGGGGCAACCTCCTCTCTGCTTCATGTCTCGGCACATATATGTCTTATATTTGCTGTGTTGAGGAGGCTAGATCAAATGGAAGAATAAGGAAACTGAAACCAAAATTCTCAAAGTCTACAATTATTCTGAAAATAATGCTCCAAATAAAATAGAGGAGGGAGAAAGGTTGTTTTCTGCTGCTCCAGAGAAGCGGACACGGAGCAATGGATCCAAACTACAAGAAAGAAGATTCCACCTAAACATTAGGAAGAACTTCCTGACAGTAAGAGCTGTTCGACAGTGGAATTTGCTGCCAAGGAGTGTGGTGGAGTCTCCTTCTTTGGAGGTCTTTAAGCAGAGGCTTGACAGCCATATGTCAGGAGTGCTCTGATGGTGTTTCCTGCTTGGCAGGGGGTTGGACTCGATGGCCCTTGTGGTCTCTTCCAACTCTATGATTCTATGATTCTATGAAATCCAGAATTAAAATAAAAAAAACTGTGTAGATAGATCTCCAGAAAGAAAGCCAGTGAAATATGCCAGTGAACTGAGGACACTATACAACTTATTTCCAAGTAAGCATGCACTGGGTTGTGCTGCTTGTGCTGTGATAGCAGATTTAATAAATGGAATCCACCCACCTCTTTATTCAACACCCAGTGTTAGAAACTGAGATACAAAAGCTAGGAGCTAAATGGCACCTTAAACCTAGGTTATGGGCACAACAACGGAATGTCTAGGCATGCTTTTTTATAACAAGAATACAAAGCTGAAAATGAATGAACTGCAGCTAAAATATTATGTTCATTTTTCACATGGTCTAGTCCTTCCCCTGCCCACCCACCCCCCCTAATAGTCTCAAGAGGGTCTCTTCTCCAGTCTTCAGAGAGTATCTAGAAGTGGGGAAGCGGGAAAAAGTCCTCCTTTCCTTCCACTCTGCAGTTTCAGTCTGAAATCTTAGGTGCAGTATTGTGCCCAGGGCTCAGAAACTTGCTCACACTAACGAAATTCCCTGTCGCAAAATGCGCCTGGGACAATGGGAGTTTCAAACACTGTCAACACCTTGACAATATTAGGTATGGAACCATTAGTATATAATCCTTTTCTCAATGATGTAGCAATTCCAGGGTTGGAATTCCAATAAAGAGTTCCATTTTTAAGTTGCTTTTCTGTCATAAATTCTACTGTTTTAATGTGGATCTCATCTTTTTCTCTATTCATGGTGCAAAAGTTGCAAAGTACTACACAAACGCAAAAGCACTGCTAAATATTTCAGTGGTTTTTAAAAAATATTTCACATCTAACCTGCCTGGTATGTTCTTCTCCTTCTACATCCCCATCAGCTATATGATTCAGTCACCATATCACACCTCTCCAGAGGTGAAAAACACTTTATAGGTGGTTTTTTTATAAAAAAACCTATTATATTATTAATTATTAATATTTATATACTGCCCTATACACACAGGTCTTAGGGTGGTTCACAGAAGTAAAAACTATGGCTACTGCAATCCAGTGGAGCAGTGGGGCACTGTATGCATGAAGGGAGAAGTGCAGGAGTTCTCATTATGTTCTCAACACTCCAACTATGATTTGGAAGTTGTTCCTAAAAGCAGGCTTATGACACACATGCACACTCTCTCTCCCTCTTTGTTTTGACTTGCATTCTCTCAGCTTTATGTCTATGAAATATTACTCATACACAAATTATCATAGAAATTAAAGACAAGTAACACAAAAGAAGTATTACACAGTAGTGAGCTATACTGTACATAGCATAAGAGAAAACACAAGCTTCTTGTTCCAATAAATTATAAAAAGCCTAATTACCTATAACATTTATTTAATACTTGCTACCTCTCTCAAATTTTAATGTAATTAATAGCCATCATTTCTCTACTATTCTGAATTCTAGGTATGCTTAGAACTTTTTTTAAAAAAGAAAACACTTTCCAGTGAGCAGCTTTGATTTTCTTTCTACAATTAAAAAGCTTAATGAAAATCTTCAAACTGCAATTTCCAATGTTTCCCTTAAATCACGTTAAAAAATAGTTACTGGGCACTCATAATCTGTGAAACCCACAGAATATGTAGTTCTTCCTCCCACCTTAATAACTGGACAAAACGATCAATATGCACAAAATGTTATGACATCTTCTGGATTTTGGGATCCCAACTAGGATCAAACAAAACTAATTTGGATATGCCTGAGGATGTAGGCTATATGCCTAGCAGAATTTCTAGTCTTGGTACAGCTGACCTCCATGCTATTATCACAATCTGATTTTAAAATGCCTCTGTTTCAGAAGAGCTTTGTCATGCAGCAAGGGGAGGTAAGTCCAAAGTTGCCCAGGGTACACAGAACTAACTGCGTGGTTCTTTGGGTCTATGTCTGAATGAGCTGTGATTTATGAGAGTTCAAACACTTTGGAATGGCTATGAATATTTCAGATGTAACAGTTCCATGTTTCTTGCTGGATTCCACTATTTACACATTTCCACTGCTTTGCTAGATATGGGTTCCAGAACACCTTATAGCAAAGTACATTATACTTTCATTCAGTACCTTTTCAGTTAATGTGGCCACATGAAGAATTTTCAGACATGCAGGCAGCACAGATAATAGTTTGAAATGCTGTCCCAAACAGTAGTGCTAATATGTAATATTTGGATGCTTTAAATGGCAAAAAGAGCTAAGTTCATGGTGGCTGTCACCGATGGAAGCGAAAGCTCTGAAAAAGCTCAATATGGAGGTCAAATGGCCGAAATATTGGGCAATTTTGGAACAAGATGGAGATAGATTGAAACTGCAGAGTTTTGAAAAACTAAAAAACAAAGTGCGAGACTGGCTTCATTATTATCAGATAATGGAGGCATACAATTTGGACAAGAAAATCGGCTTCCAGGTGGAAAAATCAAAATTAGAAACAGAATTGTTAGAACCCTAAACTAAGATTTTGTCAAAGATGTATAACTTGCTGTTGAAATGGAATACTCAGGATGAAACGGTGAAATCTGCTATGATTAAATGGGCACAAGATGTTGGACATGACATAATGTTTGCTGACTGGGAACAGTTGTGGACCACAGGTATGAAATTCATGGCATGTAATGCCTTAAGAGAGAATATTATGAAAATGATATACAGGTGGTACATAACCCCAGTCAAGCTTGCAAAAATCTACCATTTGCCCGATAACAAATGTTGGAAATGTAAAGAAACTGAAGGTACATTTTTTCACCTTTGGTGGACGTGCCCAAGGTTTAAGGTTTTCTGGGAGATGATTTACAATGAATTAAAAAAGGTATTTAAATATACCTTCTTGAAGAAACCAGAGGCCTTCCTCCTGGGCATAGTCGGCCAATCGGTGTTAAAGAAGGACAGAACTTTCTTTATGTATGCTACAACAGCAGCAAGAATACTTATTGCAAAGCATTGGAAGACACAAGATCTACCCACACTGGAGGAATGGCAGATGAAAATGATGGACTACATGGAATTGGCGGAAATGACTGGCAGAATCCGAGACCAGGGAGAAGAGTCGGTGGAAGAAGATTGGAAGAAATTTAAAGACTACTTACAGAAATATTGTAAAATTAATGAATGTTAGAATGATGTCGGATTGAAGTTAAGTGGTTTCTAGCTGTAATGGTATAAAAGAATATGGAAAAATTGGTTTTTAATACGTAAAAATTTAATGTTATAATATATCAAGATTAAAGATCAGGATTAAAAAGGAGGGAAAGGAATTGCTGGACTAACAAATTGAACTGGAATACAAAAGAGGGTGATATGAGGAGGTCCGGGAAATAAGTAAATGTAAGAGAAGTGATGAAAAGATGGAATTGTTTTTAACTGGTTTTTCTTTTTTTGTATTTTGTATTTTTCCTTTTTATTGTTAATTTTCTTATTAATGTAATCTCTTTCTTTTCTTTGAAATTTTAATAAATATCATTTAAAAAAAAAAGTTCATTTGGCAAGGCAAGAAACCAAGTATTACATTTAAAATATTAACAGATACTAAAGAAAAAGGTAGATTCTCACTTCCAAATCTTTCTTTATTTTTTTTTCTTACAATGTTAGGTTAGGAAAAAAAGGGGGAAAGAGGGGCCTCACTTCCAAATTTAAAATTATATTATGATGCAGCATGTTTGACATGGATAAAGGAATGGATAATATTGAAAAAAAATACTAGATTGCTGGATCTGGAAGGATATGGTAGACGATATGGGTGATATGCATATCTGGGGTAGGAAAAAAAACAAAGGTACATAAAGACTTTCTAAATTACTCCATAAGGAGAAGTTTATTTGGAGGGCTATATGTCTTCAAGTACTGTATAAAAATCTACTTGAAAGAAAAGCACCACTGTGGTTATCCCCTATAGAAGCTTGTGCCCAAAAACAAATAAACATGAAGAAGAATTGGGGGACTTATAGAGAATATTAAGTTATACTGAAAGTGGGTATAAACTTGAAAAACTGGAAGAAATTCAAGACTTGGTATTGGCTTGGTTTTAGTACCAAATAAACAAGCTATTTAAGAAGAATGTGTTAAATGGTTTTAAGGAACAAAGATCTGATCTCAAACTGGGGTTGCTTGAGAGTAATGAAAAACTGATTTCTAAAATGTATAAAATGTTATTAGAATGGGATACTAAAGATGATACAATGGACTTAGGTCACAGTAGTGATACGGCTTCCTATGGGAAAAGGATATGAAATTCACTCCTTGTTATACACTAAGAGAAAACTATTATTATGTACAGGTAATATTTAACACCAAATAAACTGGCCAAGATGTATAAAAATGTGTCAAGTAAATGCTGGAAAAGCAAAGAGATATAAGGCTCATTCTTCCATATGTGGTGGACATGTAAAAAAAAAAAAAAGCTAAAGCCTTTTGGGAAATTATATAATGAAATGAAGAAAATGTTTAAATGGGCTATTCCAAAAAGACCAGAAGCTTTTCTTATAGGGATAATAGTGACAGATGTTCCAAAGAAGATGACCAAATTATTTATGTATGTGACAACAGCTGCTAGAATATTATATGCACAGAAATAGAAAGGAGAGAAGGTTTCAACAAAGGAGGATTGACTTTGGAAAGTAATGAACTATATAGAAATGTCAATAATGGACAGAAAAAATAAAGAGATCAAAATGATGAGCTTTTAATAGAAGAATGGAGGCCGTTCATAGACTATTTGAAAAAGCATCATAGTCAAATGGAATCACAGGCAGGATTCGAGATATAAAGCAGCGGAAGAAAAATTATAAAATAAATGAAATAGAGGAATATTTTATAATAGATGAAGATATCATGAAATAAAAAGCGTTTGAGCAAAAACACTGGAGGTGATGGTGAGAAGTCAAGTCATGGAACAATGTGCTTTGATATGGTCAATGTGAAAACGCTGCATGTTGTTGAACACATTTATTTTTTCTGTACTGCTATGATCTGTGGTCAAATTCTGCCAGTGCTTCAAAAACCTCCACCCAGAAACCAAAATGTGTGCCACAGACAATGACGGCTTAATCCTACATCCTGCAAGTCTCTGAAAGACTACTACTTGTCCTCAGCCTCCTGTGTGCAATGTATCCCCAATGTGACTCATATAATCTTTGCTGATTTTGCTGGAGGTGGCAGGGAAGGACTAGACCAACACCCCAATTTTTACAAAAGCTTTGTTTTCCTAGAGTACTTCTTTCTGAGAACTCCGGGCATGAAATTAAAACATTCTTCTATTTTGTTGCTCCAATAGAGACGAGTGGATATTGGCAACTGATTCACCTTTTTTATTTTACATATACTAGGGGAAGCATTTCCTTTCCTTCTTTTTTGATTTGGCAAGGTCTACTGTGACAAAGTGTGCCTTCTGACTACAAGAAGTGCCACACAATACAGTACCTGCTGCTGGTCTGCTCCTTTCTTGCTGTGATTTTGGATGTAATCAACCAGCCCGTGTACCACAGTCCGCACAGCGACAAGTCCATTCTCAAGCTGCTCCCAGGTGGGTGGTGGGGCATCTACAGTGTTTATAAGAACAAATGAATTTATCTCTGGAAAGTGAGAATCATAGCAAGCATCAAAAAATTTAAAACATGCAAAATTTTAGTTCTGAAGGAGGAATAAATCTGACAGGCAAGACTAAGGAAATGTCTATGGAAATTCAACACTGATTTGCCAGATTTGGGGAGCAGCAGCAGCAGCAGCAGCAGCAGCAGCAGCAAACATTTCCTGCCTGTCGGTAAGGAATAAAGTTATATTCAAATAGCAATGCTTGAGAGCATTTGAACCCTCAGAGAGACACCCCCCAGGAAAAATATTGTAATTGTGGGAAATATGGCAGGAGATTAGAAGTAATCAAGGAAAAGCAGCAAGGTCTGAGAGAGCCCAAGAGAGTCATTTCTAGTGAAAGGACTGTCTCATTAACATGTGTTTCCTTTTGCTAAAATATGGCAATATAATCCCACTACAACAATGATAAGCAGAGAAACATACACAGACATGTCCTCCTCAGAAAGGGCTGGGCAGGATTTAGCAAGACTCTGAGCCTAACCTCATGAATTCATAGAAAAATAATCCTATGATCCCGACCCATTTAGAATTTTTCAGGTCACAAGGCCTTTTCCTATGATCATTAAGGTCTGTGGGATCTTATGGAGTAGCCACTGTTGCCACAAAACCAACAAAGTCATAGGATACCTTAAAGGCAAACAACTTTATTGTGGCATATGTTTTTGTGGGCAAGCCAATCAGCATATGTATGTGACTTACTCCCAGCTAATGTCCATTGTTTATGAATAAACAGAGCAAGATCAGTAGTGTGAATGAACACCTGTAGCAGGAATAGTCTGGGGTCAAATGTGGCCCCTCCAGGTTTTTGGAACCCTCCCTATGCCGTTCCCCTCACCATCTTTATTCTGTGCACTCTTCAAGTGCTTTCCCCAGGCTGGAATGTGTCACTGAACTTTGGTGCCTCTTGCTTGCCAGGAAAGGGAGATGTGTTATGTATAGAAACCTATATACATGTAACACGCAGCCTTTGCACAGAAGGAATGTAGCCTGCTATACAAAAGGGTGATCTATTCATCCGTTGACTTTCACTCCTGACCCTGTCCATCACTGGGATATAGCCCCTGGAAGGTTTTCCACAAGGGAATATAGCCCTCAGGTTGAAAATGGTCTTCACTCCTGTTGTCTCAACTCACAGGGATGTTTTTATGCCTTAGAACTCCCAAATGCTGAGACTGCCACAACTCTGAGAAGTTTAGGCACATGGTGGGCAGAAGGTAGATTTGTACTTTATAACTAAAGGTGCTCCACCCCTGGATGAACAATTTTGCACCCTGCTTTGGTTGATGGGTCTTAGTGTTCTAGTAAAAAATAAACAAGCCTGAAGTCTGTCCGCCATTAGAATATAAAGGAGACTAGAGCATCTCAAGAGAAACAGCTTTTTTGTTAACAAGGAAACAAGAGAGTAGTCTGTTCACCTGTGCTTCACATTGACATGTATCAGTTTGATTGAAAGATATGTAAAGCCTCTTCTGCTGCAGTGAACATGAACACGAAACCACATTTTTAATAGTTACCTGGGCTGGGATCAATATTTGCAAGGAGTTCTAGATGGGGTCGAAGCCGGTTCAGATTGGCTGGGTCACCAGTCCGCTGGAGAGCGATTGTTAGTTCCTGAACACTCTGTGCAAAAGAGGCTGGGGTCTGCAACTTAAATATATATGTACATAATTAGAACTGCTTTCTGTACTCCTAGAGACCATCTTCAATGAATCAAACCTAAAAGATACATTTTTAAATTTCTTGTCTCACCAGCACTCAAGATGTGTGCCTTGATGTGAAACCATTTTTTCAACAGAGATGCACTTGCCATTCCTAGTGGTCAATCACAGCTTAGGCCCTCTCCAGTAATACAGACTGCATGTTCATTAATTGTATATACCAATATACAATGCATCAAGGCTCAGCGATATTAAATCCTGTTTAAGAGGACAGTTCTTACAGAAGTGAAAATGGAACTGGCAACCCCATCACAGCTCCACAAAGCACAGCACATTCCTGAGACAATCTCCCAGCCACTTTTCTGCTTCACGCTCACGAGGAAGGCTTGGGTTTGTCCTTGACATTAAGAGTACCTGAGAAGCACGGTATGCCATAGGAGACTCTTGATAGCAAGTGGGACATGGGAAGAAGAACCGAGGAGCCCCACTTACAACTAATATCAGCAATAAAAACATAGTAGAAAATTAAAGGATGTGGAATGATTTGAAGAGAATGTACCTTGTCAATAATTGACTGCATGTGGGATTTGTGGGACTGGTCTCCATATAGCAATGAAGACCACTGATCTGGGGCAATGCGCAAACCAGCCTCCATAGCAATTTGCACAATCTGGGAATCGTGTTCTCGTCTCAGAGCTTCATAGGTTCGGAACTCCTCCTTTAACTGCATCAGGGAGGAATCCTCATCTCGTTTAGTCACCTGGAAGAAAAAAAAATCCATCTGGATTAAGTAAGATGACAATACCCAACTTAACCAAATAAGGGAACAGTTTCTCAGTTCAGTTCCCTGGCCCAAAAGTACTATCGCTCAAGAATAATTCTTCCAGTTTGTATGGGGGAGGGGGTCCCCTCTCCGATGATCAGATGAAAAGCTGAGACAATTGGGTATTAAATAATACACACATTCTTAATAGATTTAGCAACAAAATAAAATATCTATGCAGAAAGATTAAATTATCATTACTAAAACGAGCCTAGATTCTCTATGAAGTGGGATTCCTCTCCCTCTCCAAAGGCACAGAACATTCTTCAGAGCAGTTGTGAAGCCTAGGATTCTATGAGTGATTCACTGTAACTAAAGGTGAGAAGTTGTTCAAGGAGTGTTAATTCTCTCTAAGGAGAACTCTTTTCTGTGTCTCTTTAAAGCAAAAACTTGACAAAGTGCAGCTGGAACAAAGAACTATTCAGTTTATGTCCTTCAGAGAAGGCAGCAGTGCTCAGTTGCCTCCAAAACTAAAGGGATATTGGATTTTCTCATGAAATGCAGTACATGAAATTACAGAATGAAAGCCAAGAAAGAGAAGAGTGGAAGGGGAAATACCGTATTTTTCGCCCTATAGGACGCACTTTTTCCCCTCCAAAAATGAAGGGGAAATGTGTGTGTGTCCTATGGGGAGAATGCAGGCTTCGCACACCTCTCCGCAAGCAGCGGGAGCCCAGCGCTGGGCTCCCGCTGCTTGCAGAGAGTTGCCTGCATGCTGAAGCCTGCGCGCGCTGAGCTCAGCGCGTCCAGGCTTTGCGGACCTCTCCGCAAGCAGTGGGAGCCAGCGCTGGGCTCCCACGGCTTGCAGAGAGCTGCCTGTTTGGGGGCTGGGGTCGGGGGAAGCTCGGGCTTCCCCCGCCCCAGCCCCGCGCCTGGGGGGGAAATAATTTTTTTCCCTTTATTTCCCCCCCAAAAAACTAGGTGTGCCTTATGGGACGGTGCGTCGTATAGGGCGAAAAATACTGTAGGTGTTCTTACTAAAAGCACCTTTACTATGCCTTTGACTTGACCAACACACTCTGGCTCATATTACCATATTTTTCCATGTATAAGACTAGGTTTTTTCCTTTAAAAATAATGTCAAAACTTTGGGGGCATCTTATACATGGATACATCTCCCCCCTCATTTTCTTAAATCGGAGTCCCCCCAAATAGGCCGCCTATGTCTTATACATGGGGGCATATTAGACGGAAAAATATGGTTAATTGTTATGCCAACTACTGCAGTCAACAATTTCCACACTGTCCTTGGGACGCAGATGATTGATGTAGGGTGGGTAGAGGAAGTTCAGAAGGGGGCAGGTTGAGAAGCTTTGAGAAACTCTGTGCTTAAGTGACTAGAAATATAAGATTAGAGTTGCTAAAGGAGACAATTCAAATGTTCCGATTTTGATGAAGAGTGCTGTACCATAAGAAACCAAGCTCTGTACTTTTAACTTTGCTTTTGATCAAATGAATCTGCTTGATACCATGGACTTCTCTAGTTCAACACCTTTTGGCAGCAGTGGAGTGGAGTGTATCATGAAGCCTAATGGCTGCTTTAAGAACAAGGCTTCAATAACCAGAGGGCAAATATTGTAAAGGGTGCCTGTAAAGCTAATGCTGCAAGGACTGAGAGGCCCTAAAAGTAACTGGCCAAAAAAAGATACCAGAGCTGAATTTGAAGCAGGCTATTCAGACCTATCATATGAGGCAGCAGAGACATGGTGTGGGGAGGTATCCAATGTCAAAAGAGCGCAAAATTGACTAATGTCATTGACGAAACTGCGGATTCCGATGTGTACCTGGATAAGATCAGATCGGAACTGGCATCCAACAAGTCAGTGGTGCTGCAGACCCTAGAAGCTAAACTTGATTATCTAGTCAAACAGCTGACATTTCTAAAAGAGCAAATCAAGTACTCAGTAGGGCTGCGCGATATCTGGTTTTAAACATTGTGATGTATCGGCAGCTAAATACCACAATTATACTGATATATCACAATGTCTGGAATGTATCTTGGCTGCTTCTCTCCCACCACCACCACCTTAGGGAGGAAGCAGCAGCTGAGATACATCGCCTAGCCCTCCTGAACAAGGCCTGATACCACTCTGCTTCATGTCAGGCAGAGGGGCATTGGGGCTTTGTTAAACTGCTCGGCTGGGGACTCAGGCTCACGCAAGTCAGAGGAGCTCCTCAAAGGGACAGGAATGAATGTAGATGGAGCTTGAGAAGGCAGGCACTCGCCCTGAACCTTCTCAGGCTCTGCCTGCCTGTGCCTTTGCTGTCTGCAGGCAAGCTGAGCTG
Organism: Podarcis pityusensis; assembly: GCF_964106645.2. Classification (NCBI taxonomy): domain Eukaryota; kingdom Metazoa; phylum Chordata; class Lepidosauria; order Squamata; family Lacertidae; genus Podarcis; species Podarcis pityusensis. Next base: position 95,472,354 of record NC_138030.1, on the reverse strand, counting down.
GTGCGATGTACTGCCAGCTCAAATTGTGATCCGAACCTCATACAGTACTGGTTTCAGAGCTCTAGTGCTCAGTTAAGTCTTGTTGCAGCTCATCAGTCTGAACTGCAACTCCAGCAAATGGCATTGGAAGTTTTAGAATTAAAGTGAGAAGACCAATCTAATGAAGTTCGGCAAAATTTCCTCATACTAGGGTTCTAGGAAAAGGTGGTGAGAACATGCCTGCTTTTCCTGTGACCTAGTTTAACAGCTTAATTTCAGACTCTTCTCTATGTCTGACATGGAAAGAGCCTCTTCAAGGCAGTGTCTGAAATTCCCAGGGCACCAGGCACATTTTGCTACTGGGGTGGGTCCAATTATAACCACATGGAGATTTCTGGGCACCAGGTAGCGACTGTCATCTCGATGGAGTCAGCTGACTCGTGTGTGGCAAAAGATGTGCGTGTTTTCCTTCTGCACTGCTGTGAGAATCATGGACATCTTAGTCCTCCATCATCCCATCAAGGAAAGTAAGTGCAGGGCTGAGTACAGATATACTTGACACTGCAGCAACCTTTCCACAGGCCTCCCAAATGAAGCTCACAGACCACAGTTCTTGCGTACTGGGACAAGTGAATCATTGTAAGAGCAAACTACAATCAAGCAATGTAGTTGAGATAACAGAATCATAGAACTGGAAGGGACCCCGTGGGTCATCATGTCCAACCCCCTGGCAAATACACATCCTGTTGTGGTGATGGTGACTCCGGTTTAAGGGGCCTTTGGGTGCCTAGCTTATATATCTGAGTTTCTAAAAGTGGATCTTGGGCCTGATGTCCCAGGCGAATGATCAGCCAAGAGATATTCTGGTGCATTTTGAGTACTACATGATTAAAGTTTCTGTTTCTAAAGCTCTTTGTAATATTCAAACTGGCTCCTTGATGTGAAGGTTTTTCTGAATACAGGTTATTCTATCTGCACTCTTTCTGCACTAATAATAACAACCCAGTATCTACTTCAAAATCCCTGAAACCACAACCAGAACAGCTTGCTCTGTACCTTGAAACAGGAGGCTCTGTATAGAAGCTGGACAACATGCCCAATGCTGGTTTTAGAAGCCTGAGGAAATCGTGGCTCCAACCTCTGTACCACAAAGAGAACCAAGACTTTCCGAGACAAAGCAGATCCATCTTCCAAAGCCAAAAGAACTAACTTGAGAGCTTCCTCTTGCATTGCTGAAAAATAAAGAGTAGCATGACAGAATGACAGGTATTAAGAGCAATATCAGATATATACTGCTTATTCTATTTTGTTTACGCCTTACATACCGTATTTTTCGTCCCATAGGACGCTCCGTCCCATAGGACGCACCTAGTTTTTTGGCGGGGGAAATAAAGGGGGAAAAAATTCCTTTATTTCCCCCCCAAAACCAGGTTGGGGAAACCGAACCAGGTCAAGGAACAGCGGGATGGCGGCGCTGCGCCTCCCTGCTGCCCCCCGAGCTTGTGGGGCTGGCCGATGTCTGCCCGGTGCGAGGGGCACTCTGCTTCAGGGCGTCCCTCGCGCCGGGCGGCAGGCTGCTATCCGCAGCGTGGGGAGCCCTGCGGGGAACTCCCGCAGGGCTGCCTAAGCTGCGGATGTGTTCCCGAAGCGCCGGGCGCTCTGCTTTCAGTGTGCCCGGCGCTCCGGGAAGCAAGCTGCTATCCACAGCCTAGACAGCCCTGCGGGAACTCCCGCAGGGCTGCCTAGGCTGTGGATGTCTTCCTGAAGCCTGGAGAGCGAGAGGGGTCGGTGCGCACCAACCCCTCTCGCTCTCCAAGCTTCAGCGAAAGCCTGCATTCGCCCCATAGGACGCACCCAGATTTCCCCTTCATTTTTGGAGGGGGAAAAGTGCGTCCTATAGGGCGAAAAATACGGTAACTTAAAGGTAAAGGTACCTCTGACCATTAGGTCCAGTCATGGACGACTCTGGGGTTGCGGCGCTCATCTCGCTCTATGGGCCAAGGGAGCCGGCGTTTGTCTGCAGACAGCTTCCGGGTCATGTGGCCAGCATGACTAAGCTGCTTCTGGTGAACCAGAGCAACGCACAGAAACACTGTTTACCTTCCCGCCAGAGTGGTACCTATTTATCTACTTGTACTTGACATGCTTTCAAACTGCTACGTGGGCAGGAGCTGGGACCAAACAATGGGAGCTCACCCCATGGCAGGGATTTGAATCGCCAACCTTCTGATCAGCAAGCCCTAGGCTCTGTGGTTTAGACCACAGCGCCACCCTTGTCCCTTACATAATTTACACCAGGCTTAATGACTGCATTAGAGGTTCTACAAACCTCAGTGTTATGGTCAAGCTGTGAAATGTGGCACCCACTATACAAACAAGCAGCTTGAGTAGAACCCCGACAACATACAGTTCACTTAAAAGAAAATCTTTAGTCTATATCACATGGTTTTAGAAATGTCAATAATCCAGTGTACAGGCAGGTCTACTGTTGAAAATACTGAGAATCCCAATTCATTTTTTGATGTACCCAAATCGAAAGATATTACAGTATTATAACTTACAGTCTGATATTATGACGGCTAATAGGAACTTTGTGCAGGTTGTATGGAAAACAATGTTGAAATATATCTAAATCAACAGTTTGTTTTCATACTCCGCATCTAAGCTCAAACTGAATCTGTCTTCTCATTATTTCGACAATTTAACAGTTCTGTACTCAGCTGTTGCGCTGTGCTGATTAAGCATGGTGAGACTGCTAGGCACCTAGACCACATGGTCCCAGAGTAGATTTGATTTAAATCAAATAGATTTAAATCACGATTTAAATCACTAGTCAGTAAGGCTTGATTTAAATCATTTTCTTACAGAAAGACTCATTCTTGCTGGTATAAGGCTTCATTTTTGGAATAATAAATTTTCAGAGTAGTTTTTACAGTTATATCAAAAATTACTGATTTGGTTATACTATTAGAAATACACAGAGAGATAATTATGAAATTATTGTGAGGTTTAATAAGTTAACTGTTTATATTTTGACAACTTTTCTGCTGTACTTTTTTTAGAGGGGAAGGAGGAAGAGAGATACAATTGGTAGGCCTAGGCTGGAAGAGGCTTGCAGAAAGAGCAGGCCGAGGAGAAACAGGCTGGTGGAAAGCTGGAAAAGGGGAATCAAGGACTAGAGCAGAGAACTTCAGGGATTCCTGCTGCAGGACTGAAGTTCCAGGTAGAGACTTTATTGTTTGGGGAATGTCAGGCAAGCCCTGGGAAGAAGGGCCTGGAACCAGTGAACTCTTATTAGTTGACTGGCAAGCACTTCAAGGTCTCACTGAGAACTTACAGATCCCAGTTACTATTTCCACCACCACCACCCCTTTGGATTTGCTTCTACATTCAGGTGCCTATTCTATACAGTTAAGTGTTAGTGCAGTTGCTGGAACCCAGTGGGATTGGGAAGAGGCTGCCAGCCCTGAAGTGCCTTCAGCACTTGCCTCCAGTCTGAGTTGCACAGACATGCAACTGACTTGCACAATAGTTACACAAAGATCCTAAGACTCTTGGAGTATTCTGCTCACAAGGTTGTGCTTTCATTTTTACTGCTTCACACTTAGCTACTTCTGGAGATCTATTCCACTCCAAACAATCTATTCATTGAACCTCTTGGAACTTAGCATTTAAGAGGTAAGGGGTTGATTCTGTGTATATAAATTTGCAAAGGAACAATGGGATTAAGGTTTTTTCCTCAACTCTGTATGTTTATTTTATAACATTTTTCCTGTAGACACAAATTCACACTTTCGAGAACTGCAAAAACAAGCATCTGTGATATCTTCTTGTTAGAAAAACTGCCCCAAATAATCTTACAGAAACCTCTGGAAGCGCATGACATTGTGAATGGATTAATGGAATTCATTTACCAAAAAATTTACACACTGCCTATAAAGCCTCATGCTACATAATCAAAAACAAATCCTTATTTCCTGATGAATAGCCTTTGGACTATAATGTAACTTAAATAGAAAACTATCTTTAGAAAGATTTTTCCTCCAAAAGCATTTTTTTAAAAAAAATCTGATTTAAATAGAAAAAAAATCATTGATTTTTATCCACCCTGCATGGTCCTAATCTAGTAACGAAGATTAACAGAACTGTAGAATTGCAAGGGGCCACAAGAGCCATCTGGTCCAGCCCCCTGCAATGCAGGAATATTTTGCCCAACGTAGGGCTTGATTCTATGACCCTAAGATAAAGGGTCTCATACTCTACCAACTGAGCTATCGCATGTCAGCAATATTCACTTAAAATATATATTTTTCATGCGAGTGGGTATTCTAGCAGTTAAGAAAAAGCACACAACTATGTGTGTATTCCAGTGCACATGACAAACAGCCATCCTACCGAAGCTGAACAGGTCTGGGTTTGGTCAATGCCTGAGAGAGTCTACCTGGCAACCCATGTGTGCTGTCTTGGCTCACAGGATGAAAAACAGGATATAAATATAACAAAAACAATAAATTCATATGTTGAGATTATCAGAAGTCCTCCTCTGCCCCCTCAGCAAGGAAGATTTTGTCATTTGCAGTAAAGAACAGGGTGTTTTCAGTAGTCTTCCCTGAGCTTTGGAATGACCTTCTATGAAAAGCGTGATGGTGCACTCACCTGGCCTTTAAGCAATAGTATAAAGCCCAGTCACATATTGAAGTCTACCAGTTATCTAAAAATTGGCAGGGTAGTTGTAGATGTTTTTATTATTGCTGCTCAGTGATGTTTTAATATTGAGACTATAAGATATCCTGAACCTGGCGAAAGTCAATATATAAATATTTTAAATAATACAGGGTTTAAATAATCCAGGGTTTCCATTTCATGCATCCCACTTCTCTGAATCCATTATCTGTGAAGTTCAAACTGTCAGCACTATAGGGAATAGATATTTAGGGTGATATCAAATATTAATCAGAATCATACTCACAGTAGACCCATAGAAATCAATGGACTTTTCCTTATTGATCAGTTCAACTAAGTAGTATTTTAGTCATTCAAAATTGTAAGTAACCAAATTCACCAATTTCCTTAATTTTTGTTACTGTACCAAATGCCATGGCTTGAGTGATATATACCTGGTCCAAGGAACTGGCAGCCTCTGGCCCTCACTGCAGCCCAGAGGTTGGAAGAAAGTTGCTGGGGGTTCTGGTGCTGAAGAATGAGCTCCGTGACAGTTCTTTCACCCAGAGATCGTGCTGCACGCATAGCCCTGATCCGCCCTTCTTCCTCCACTAACTGGCAGTGGACTAATGTCACAAGTTTCCTTTGCATGGGGCGACTGAGTACACTCTGAGTGGTGCTGTTCAGTCCCACACCTTTAAAAAAAAAACAGAAGAAGAGAAGTTATTTCTCAGTTTTTCAGGGGCAATGCAAGGCTTATAGTCCATTGGCAGATTAGTGAAATTGTACTTCAGTCTTAAGAGAGTTATAGCCTGTAAAATGTCTTCTGTAGATATCCCTTTTTTTCTAGTTAGTGATCAACTAAAAAATATTCAGTTGTAAACTAGCTTCCATGAAACTAAAACATCAAAAAGTCACTCTGGATAAGTGTGCACTACAAACGAACTGGAACTGTACAAAGTAGGCCTGCAAAGTAAGTTTTTAATAGATAACCAGGCAGCAGATTTGTTTCTAAAATCCTCCATTTTTAATATATTCTTACATGTTTCATGTTTTCTTTTTTCTTCCCAAAATTAACTCCTTGTCTTCGAAATGAACCAATTTAAGCCATCATGAAGAAGCCTCTCCTCTTTCTGTTTTTGCTTCTTTACCATTCATTTCCAAATAATGAATTTCCATATCAATTTATGTTCCCACTACAGTGGTACCTCGGGTTAAGAACTTAATTCGTGTATTCACACTCCAAATTATCTCATTGCCCTTCAAAGTAGCTGCACTGTTCCCATCATGAAGAACTCGCCCACATTTCTCTGTCTTACCCACCCCACCCCGGTTTTCCGCAGTGCAGCTAACAAAGACAAGACTGAGTGCAGGGAATATGCAAGAGGGTTGAGGAAACTCTGTGAACACAGTAGTTTATCACTTGGGAAAAGTGTGGGGTTTTCCTTATAAGAAATCACATGAACCCCCCCCCCCCCATAGCATTGAAACAGCAAGAAAGTCAAACCAAGTGGAAGAAACTACCGGGTGGGGCAGCAGAATTTATTTATTTTTTAAGTGTCAAACATTTATGCAGGTCACTGAAATGTCTTCCCCGTTTTACTGTTTTACAAATATGCAAATTCATAAAGACTTAGCTGGTCGTTGCTGGCACCTGTCTGTCTCGAGTACACCTACGGGGTGGGGTCAAACCACTGCATCAGCAGCACCAAAGGGACCTCCCTGGGGTGCAAGCCTGGGCAGTGTGGAGGTCCTGGGCTGCCCAGATGACTCTCAGCCTTGCTGATATGGTCCAAAGAAAAAGAAAGCAATACTTTTGGCACCAGCTTGGCTGCAGGAGTTTTCAGAAGGAGGCATACAAGACGCCATCCAACCGTTTTAGGGACTTCACTCTGGATTTGTGTAGCGCCTACTCCTTAGCCCTTTCTTCTCCCAATGATATCCCTCAAGGCAGTGGAGGCTTAAGATGAGTTTTCATTCTCTAGATGGGCTACTTTCGCAGGCTGACAAGCACCATCTAACCCTCTTAGCTGATGAATTAACTGATTAAAATTTGCATTTTAACTAAGGGTCCACAGTAACACCTTCTGCTATTTCTTCTTGCTATTTGAAAATGAGGAATGACAGTAATAATTCTTGAACAATCTGATTGCTGAATTTAGCACTAGCAAATAGCCACTCAGCTGGTCACCTGTGACAGGGCTCTTTTTGGGCAATCAGAGTTAACTTGCCTAAAATGAAAGCAAGTTGGTTTCTTTTGGGCTACTGACATGCCACAAAGGTATTGTGTAGGACAGGCTGACTATTAAAATATTGTGTGTGGTAATGTTTCAATTCTATTTGCAATTTTTCTTTTCTAACATTACTTCTTTGGCACTCAAAGTGATTGTGTTTTCAGCTGCAGGTTTTCATCTATTGTAGTCAATGTAATAGTGTTGGGGGTATTTTTTAAAAACCAATAGATGCTGCTTAACTGTTTTAGTTTTCTTATAATGTATGAAAGAGCACTTATTCACCTCTTGCACTGCTGAGCGGTTTAAGGTACAAGGCTAGTTCTTCCACACATTTCTTGGCTTCCTCATAATGCTTGGTATCTTCGGCGCCACTACGTAGAGTTATTGGCTGCTGTTCTGGCACCTGTGCATAGGTAACAATCAAAGTACAAAAGTGAAGAGACTAGCAGTTCCAGTCATCTACCCCAACAACTGAGGAAAATGCAGCGCATCTCTAAAACTCTTTTAACTTTAAATAACACATATGACTTTAATACAATAACGGATTGAAAGAAATTCAAAGCAAAAATTCCTGTCACATACTTTTACAGTGAGCCTATCAAATTAATCACATTTGTACCATTCAGTACAATAGTTGCCTTGCAACTATTCATCAAATTTTCTTCTATGACAAGACAATTTATTTTTCTTAGCATATCTGAAAATATTTTCCTTTTTTATTAATTTCCAACCTTTCTGTTTCACCTTCCTATAAAAATAGATTTAATGCAGCAGGCGTTGAAATCAGGAGGAGTTTTTAAAAATTATGTTAGTATCCCCTTCAGTATGAAAAACTAAGAAAAAATATTCAATCTCAAAAGTGGTAGTAACTGTGGCCTATTACTTTGCCTCCAGACGCCTGTGTTTTCAATAAACTGTAACTTAATGACAAGGGAAAGTGGGAACTTCCCATCTATCCTATCCATACTCAAATCTTCAGAACTCCAGCAATTATTACAGGATTTGATATCGGACAAAAGAAAAGTAATGATGTCTGAAGCAACCCTATTTACTATTTTTGACAAGCTACTACAAACATAAACATGGCTGTTACTAAGAGCTGGTTCACACATCACATTTACATAAGGTTCCAAGTTTGCAACCTGGAGAATGGTAAAAATAATAACAAATCCATCAATACAATAGAAGGGAAAGCGATCATGGCTTCTCTAATTGCCGCCGCCGCCCCCCAGCACATTTTGCTATCCAACACCAGCCGTCTCCTGCAGCAAGCAGGATTTAAGGTAGGCTGCATAACAGGTGCAGAAGGGGGTGTGTGTGGCAGAACTGGGGCATTAATGGCAGGAGAGGGGCCTCAAGCTACCTTCTCTCCTGAAACGCTGGGAATTTAAGCAGGTACATAACTTTACCTCAAGTTGCAATTAGGCAACTTACTTGCACCATAGACGCAAGTTTTTAGGCAAATAGTGCAGCCTACATCATTCGTATGTTGTAAACAAAGCAATAACTTTGCAAAGTTAAGATTTGCACGTTGCTCTATCTGCCTTCTTGAGAACAATATAACATTTAAAAGTCCCATGATCTGAAATACTTGTTGACTTCTATTGTCTATTATTTGCACATGGTTTTTTTTAATGGTGGGGGCTTCACTTATCAATCCTTCCTACCCCTGCCAGCCCCCCCAACACCTTACCAACCTTTTCACGTCGACCACAGCAAACCCTTCACAATTCACCAAACCTCCTAGCCCCAACCACTAACTCCTTAAGACCTTCCTCTTTCTACCTCATGCCACCATTGCAGCCAAGCAGGATGAAGAATTGGCTCAGTAGGAGGAACACCATGGAAAACCAGAAGTGCTGGACAGCACTTCATCTGGGCCAACTCTTCCTCCACAGCTCCTTCTGATGGGTAGGGTGGGCGATGTATTGATACATCGTCCAACACCAGTTCATAGACCACATCATAAGAACCATTTCAAAACAATTGAGTTGGCAATGTATTGCAAAACACAGCCTTCAAACTCCAGGGGGCAGTATAATTGCGAGCCTTCTGGCGGCTGGCTGGCTGGCTTCCCTCCCTTTCCCTTCCAATGGCAGAACAGTCCCACTCCCAGCCTGGGCACCCCCCCCCCATAATTGTGGTGTCTCTACCTGGTGCAGGAATCATGGTTGGGCTGCTTTGTCCTTCCCCCTCTCTCTGTCTAGGGAAAAGTGGAAGGAGTTCACCCTCCAGACTTGAGGGCTTGCCTGCCTCTGAGAAGGGGAATCCACAGTGCAGATAGCACATACCTATTAAGCTCCATGACTGCTCCTTTGCCTGATCTCCACTCCACCCGTGTGATCTTCATGACTGCTCCCCCTGCACCCTACATAGTTCCATGTTTCAGACACTGTGATATATCACTAAATCACAATGTTGAGCTGGTGATATACTGCAATGTTGAAAACCAGATATTGCCTAGCCCTACTACTGGGATGACTCTTCATCTTAATTGGTGGAGGTGGAAGAAGCAGATTGCCAAGCTGTCCAAGGAGGAGGAAGGTGGCCAGTAGCAGCACCAGCTGGCCTGGAGATTGCAGGCAAAGGTGAAGGACAGCTGTTGGGTTTCTGTGACAACTTGTTCTGGCTGTCCCTCTGCAACTCAACTGGGCATCCAACACCTATCTTCACACTGTAGTCAGCAGTGCCACTTGTCTGTGGCCAAGTGAATTGCAGAGCAACAACATTATGACACTTTCATTATATATACAGATACATTTGCTCCTTCCACAGTAAACAAATCTGATGGGGGGAAACAGGCTAAGATACCCTTACCTGAGCACCCACAAGCTGCAGCAAGGCTGAGTTCACAGGAAGGTGCTCGATGTCTGTATTGATAGTGGTCTGGTCGAAGGGGCATGCCTTCCGGTGGAGCTTGTTCAGGCACATCTTGCATACTGTGTGGCCACAGCCCAGGCTGATAGGCTTCCGGATTGTTTCGTCGAATGTTTGTGTGCAAATAGGGCAGGAAAGAAAATCCGTCCATTGTGGAGCTTGTACAGGCATTTCTTCAGGCGTTACTTCACAAGACAAAATCTAAAGCACAGATTCCACTGGAATCAACTTTTTTTTGAAAAAAAAATGTTTTTAAATATTTTCTGTAAGTACAGACAGTCAGCACATAGTGTGAAATATGACCTGAAATGTAAGCAAAAGAAAGAAAGAAAAAAGAAGTTAGTGTCTATAGATGTTGTACTATAAGTCAGGGGATTAATCTATTTAATTAAGGCATCCAATGGTTTTCACAGACTTCTTGGGAGTAGCATGTTCCATTTTATTCCCAGTACTGGTGAAACTTTCAGAAAAAAAATTTTCCCCAGCCTTTGGAATCAGTGGCCCAATTCACATGTCACATTTAAACTACAGTTTAAAAACAAGCTATGGTTTAATGTGCTAATAGATGCCGCTAAAACTTCCCAGAGTACTGCACCATTGACAAACAAGCTAGAGTCCGCCTTGTCATATTATCTGAACCTGAAGCTTGTGGTTTGTTTCCCGAGCAAACCATAAGTGCTAAGCTGAAAATGAACGTGGTTGAGGTGATATGACAAACCAGACTCCAGTATGTTTTGTCTGCAGCACAGCCAAAGGAGGTGTGGTGAAGTGCCATGGAACCTTTGAGCAGCATGCACACTGATGAAAGCATGCTAAACTTTTCACTTGGCCACAAAAAAACATTTTAATACAGCCTCAATCTAAGGATCCTTATTCTTCTGTTTTGTCCCCTTCTTATTTGTTATTTCTGTGCTGGAAAGGATCCTATTGCAAGAAGGAAAGCATGCCTTTTTCCAAAACTTGTTATTCCATGTCCATCTACCAGTTACCAGAGCACACTGCCCTGTGCCATCACTGCAGCATGTGACATGCATTAGGCACAGGCATACTGTGCCAAGTAGATGTGTTTATTCTTATTTCCATAGCCGTGACCTATTAAAGGATAAACTCTGTCCACCTGGATTAAATTGGGCAATATGGGCAGGACTGGCAGGATTACAACTAGACTGACACAGTGCAGCCAGGGTGAGCATTTCCCACCTTCCATGATTTTGCAATTTCATCTGGCTATGCAAAAGCATCTAGGATATTTTCTCACAGGACTACAGAACACATACCAACATGGTGGTGTATCAAGTGCCTGAGTAGAGCAGGAAACACCGGCCAACCCACAATGTTACTAGATCACAAATATTTTTCCTAAGCCTATCCCTTCAGGTACATCTGGCTTAAAATGCCATACATTTTACAAAGCTTTCCTGTCTGGTTGTCTGGAAAGAATTTTTACTCAACACAGGTAACCATGTGAATGCACAACTAATATAAATAATTCCCCCCCCCACACACACAAACAAGTAGGAACACCTTTCGATTATCTGCAAGACCAACCACAGAATCCTAGAGTTGGAAGGGGCCCAAGGGGCATCTAATCCAACTCCCTTTAATGCAGGAATCTCAGCTACAGCATCCATTACAGACGGTCATCCAACCTCTGTTTAAAAACTTCCAAGGAATGAGTCCACCACCAGTATCAATAAATTTGAAACTATGTGCTGAGGTAGCACTAGATTCTGTTAAGTTATACAACACTGCATATACCGTATAACACGCACCAGACCATAACACGCACGTAGTTTTTAGAGGAGGAAAACAAGAAAAAAAAAATTCTAAACAAAATAGTGGATATATGATTTTCGTGGTTCATGCTGTGGCCACAGACATGTGATCTGACAGTGAGTTTGGAGTAGCCCAATGCAAAAATCCTGAGGATCCATGTGGATCCGTGCTTTGTAACCACGGAGGAGGGAAGGAAGGGGAACCATGGATCCTCTGCTCACGACTGCAGCAGATCCCCCCGCAGGCATTCGCTCCATAACACGCACAGACATTTCCCCTTACTTTCTAGGAGGAAAAAAGTGAGTGTTATGGTGCAAAAAATACAGTATTTGTTTCGTTTCACACCATTTTATATATTTTGTTCCTTCTGGTCAGAGAGGGGCAAAGAAGCACCAACCTCCGACTGCTTCTAAGCCCATCCCAGGCTTTGTTCATTTCACCAAATGTTGCTCACACACCTTTAACAGCCAAGCTGCCGAGGAACTTGGTACCACCACCAAGTTCCTAGGCAGCTTGGCTGTGATGATGGTCAAGGTGGGAGGATGACGGCAATGGCTGTGATACTCAAAATATGGCATTTCTCAAGATATGGCATTTTTACTCAGTCCCCAATTCCAAGCTTTGTCTGTGCTTACAGAGCAACTTGAGTGTTCACGCAGTGCTAATTATTAGTTAATGTTACGCAGCAAATACATTTTGTACAACAGCATTTTTCATTTACTTACTATACAATTACTAAATGTTCAAAAATGTATATTCTCTTAGAGAGACCCCCCCCCCGAAGACTATGCACCTTTTAACATGGCTGCCCACAGAGGCATTCATATCTTCAGATGTGATTATCCTTGTTTTCAAAACCTAACAACAACTGGACCTTGATAAACTAGTTGGAATGAACAGTATTAAGGTCTCGCAATAAAGTAACTGTTTTCTCATGATGTATTTGTGCACCTCATAAAAGAAAAGAATCACATACTATTTTTCACACACTGCTTTCAGAGAAAGCAGACAGAATAGATAGATAGATAGATAGATAACTAAATATAGATATATAATCATTTGAGACACAGTAGCTACATTTGTACATCATGCTCAAGTTAAAACTTTGTTTAAACAAAACTGCTTTATTACCTATGGTTTAAAGTTGACTTATTTCGAAACTGACCATGGTTAACATTAAATCACAATCCCTAGTTCTGACAAAAATACCAGCTAAATTTAAGGGAAACAGAAATCAAGTTTCTGAACTCCTCCAGGCAACATGGGAGGGGGAAAGGGAGAAGAAGTGTCTGTGGCTCACTGCAGCTTGTGCTCACTGCACTGAACCATGATTTAGCACAGGGGTAGCCAACATGGTGCCCTCTAGTTGTTGTCTGGGGTTGGCAACACATGCAGGAAACCATATTGGCCACCCCTTGTTTAGCATAAAATGCAAATACAACTATAGATACAATCCCATAAACTTAGTCAGTTTTATTATACACACAACAGGAGGAAAATAGAGACTTGTATATGGTCAACCAAATGAGTATGTAGTCAATGTGAGTGATCCTGAAGTCAGGGACTACCCGACTTATAGTCCATACTCTTAGCTGCTATACTATACCAGTACCTTGAAATGCTTTGCCGAAATACCGTAGTGTGGAGACAGTAAGCTACATGTTCCATGCTCAGAAAGTTCATGGCCCAGAAGGCTGCTAGTTTCTTGTGCTTCACAGGAAGTAACCATAAAATCAAGAGGTAATGTGTGTGTTTCTCAAGACACTTTCATAAGCTTCCTGGCAAAGTTGAATTATGCAATGAATCATTTAGTGAGAGGAGCAGTTTTTGTTTTGTTTTTTAAAGACACCTATTTTTGCGCACAAAAATCATACAGTTCTTTTGATTTATGATGACAAGCTCTTATATTTCCACCAGCCAATATCTGCAAGTGCACAGCCTTAAGGACACCTCAAGTAAATAATCATCCAACTAGATCCTAGGGCTCAGTTTAAACTAGACAGATCAAAACAAATGCATCTGTCATGTGTGCATGTTCATTAATTATGTGTAAAATACAGGGAATGCATTGGTCATGGTTTTCAGCATCCTGATTCACCATCCACCTTCTATAAGAAGACACATTTACAGCCCTTGCTGCTGATAAGAGACAAAGTTTGGTAAATCTCTGAAACTTGCATGGAACTTCAGCAATCAGGATGCTGGTTGTCACTGCCTACATGATTAGCAGAGCAGGAATAAAAATAATAATCATTATTAATTACCCATCCTTCACCAGCAGGTCCCAGGGTGGGTTACAACAATTAAAACACAATGTTAAAAGCAGCTTTAAAAAAAATTATAATTTTAGGTGGGTCTTAAAAATATACAACTCAGGTGTCAAAAGCCAGAGTAAAGAGGTGCATTCACCAAAAGCTAAATAATGAATGTGCCCAATACACCTCGGTGGGGAGCGAGTTCCACAACTTAGGGGCTGTCAGCGAGAACACCCTCTCCCGACACACTACTACCCTGAGCTTCTGTGAGCAATGGAACAACCAAGAGGGCCCCACTGTTGATCTTAACCGATTCTGTAGGGAAGGAGGCGGTCTTTCAGATATTTGGGGCTTGAGTCATATAGGGCTTGAATTGGGCCACAAAAGAAACCAGCAACTTGCGCAGCTTTTTAAAACAGTGGTCATGTGATATCTATATGGAATATAGTCAATAATTTGGCCACTGCATGTTGGACCAGTTAAAGTTTCTAAGATGTCTTCAAGGGCAGCCCCAAGTCACCAGAGTACAGTGGCCAAGTCAGCTTCAGTTTATTGGCTCACACCCAGTGTTTGAAATTAAGCCAGGCGCCAGGTGCATTTGCAACAGACTATCGGCCACTTGCAACCAAGTGAAAATGCCAGGGCGCCAGGATGGAGCCTGACATCACCACCACCTAGAGCTGCATGCCTGGGAATCATTGAATCTTGACTGTTCTCACACACTAATACAACATCCTGAAGAATTCTATCCATTATATTTTATCTGCACAATCAGAATGAATTTTAGGAACCAAAATGCTTTTTCTGTGCAGCAGGAGCAGTGAATGGTGTTATACTTAATTGTTGTAGTTTGCCTTCACTTCCCTCACTCCACTGTCCTGCTCACAGTTTTGAAGGATATTCTTACATTATGAATGGTCCATGTCACCATTAAGAAAAAGAGGATGGAATAGGTGGATTGTCCCTGGATAAAATGACTTTTCTGCTTTAAGTTCTCAAAGTTCTTAAGCTTGTTCAAAGTTGCCACCTGAAGTAGCCAAGTGTTTAACTGAAAATCAATCGCAGTCAGTTCATCAATTGAAAAATAAAGACTTCAGAGCCATTTTGCCCCCAAATGGCAAATAGACATTCTGTTTTGGCAGCTATAACCTTGGTTTAAGGAACCATTTGGCCCCTAGCTTATACAATCATGGGGAAAAGTGCACCCTCTTTGTATTCTGCGGTTTTACATATGAGGACATAATAACAATTATCTGTTCATTAGCAAGTCTTAAAATTAGGTAAATACAACCTCAGATGAACATCGCATGACATATTACACTGTGTCATGATTTACAGCCAAAATGGAAAAGCCATGTGTGAAAAACTAAGTACACCCTTACTGTTTCCATAGAAATTAAGGGGCTAAGTAGCAAACAGGTGCTGCTAATCAAATGTCCTTACTTAATTGATCACCAGCAAGTGTAACCTCCTCTATAAAAGTTGACGTTTTGGCAGTTTGCTGGTCTAAAGCAGTGTTCCCCAACCTTGGGCCTCCAGCTGTTTTTGGACTACAACTCCCATCATCCCTCGCTAGCAAGACCAGTGGGTCAAGGATGATGGGAATTGTAATCCAAAAACAGCTGGAGGCCCAAGGTTGGGGATCACTGGTCTAAAGCATTCAGGTATGTTTTAACACAATGCCAAGGAGGAAAGACATTAGCAATGCTCTTAGAGAAGCAATTGTTGCTGCCCATGTAATTGGGAAGGGTTATAAGGCCATCTCCAACCAATTTTAAGTCAGTCATCTTACAGTGAGAAAGATTGTTCAAAAGTGGAAAACATCCAAGACAGGTGCCAATCTTCCCAGGAGTGGACGTCCCTTCACCCCAAGGTCAGACCGTGCAATGCTCACATAAAGTTACTGCTGCTAAAGGTGGTTCTACAAGCTGCTGAATCATAAGGTGTACATAGTTTTTCACATATACCTTCTCCATTTTGGCTTTACTTCTGTTAAATGAATCATGACACAGTGTAATATGTCATGCATTGTTCATCTGAGGTTGCATTTACCTAATTTTAAGACCTGCTAAGGGACAGGTGATTGTTATTACGTCCTCATACATAAAACCACAGAATTAAAAGAGGGTGCACTTTCTTTTTTCCATGACTGTATATCTGAATTTCTAACACTGCTCAAATTCAGTCCATCACCACCTCCAAGCACTGATCTAACACCTCAACCATCTCTTCTGATTCAGATGGAACAGAGAAACAGAGCTGGAGGTTGTCTGCATATTGCTAGCACTTCACTCCAAATTAGATGACAGCTCAGAGGCCGCACAGAGATATGAAACAGAATGGCAGAAGAAGATGGAACCATGCAGGACACCACAGGACAACTCCCATGGGCCTGAAAAGCAGCCTTCCCTAACTGCTTTCTGGAAATGGCCCTGGAATAGGAGCAAAACCACTAAAGCACAGTGCCCCAACCCCCACTGAGGTGCTCCAGAAGTTTAAAAATCATGCAAAAACAGCCATATAAATGCAGCAGATTATCAAAAATTATACAGGTTGCAGAATTATACTTTTTTCTGGTACACATAGGTTACCATAAAGGTTTTATTTTTTTAAATCACAAAATACACCACTGGCATTTCCCCATTAACAAATGTAGTTAACACTTTCACAAAAAGAACCACAAGCCAATTTACTGCAGGTCTGCAATTTTTTGTTCAACTGACATTTATTTCAAAATATATCAAAACCCGCTGTTTTGTAATAACAAATAAAAATTTGTCTCCTGCACTTCAAAATCCTCATTCTAACAGCCCTGCAAAGCATTCACAATTCAAACAGCTCTCAAAGTTAAAATCAGAACTACACCTTTACAAAAAGAATGACTCAGTTGCAACATACATGAAACGTTCCGAGTTTCTGTTACACAGAATTTCCACAGCTATACAGCGAAACAAAGACTCTCTTCTGATCAAGTAAAATATGCCACATGATAGTGGTAGAGAAGTTTGAGCATTGAAAAACTGGACCTTACTTTTGCTTCTGAAGCTCCTTGATAGGCACACACTTGAGCTAATATTCTTTACTTAACAAAATATTAAGAACAGAAGTTGTCAGAGCTAGTCTACTGTGTTAACTGCAAGTTTTAAGTTTATTACTTCCTCATTCTTTATATATACACACACATCCCACAATTATAGCAACGCCTGTCTCGGTGACACAGTGTTGTCAGAAATCCATGCCTTGAAAGACACAGCTGCATTAGCCTAAGAACAGCAATCTTAGAATCATAAAATCTTCTGCTTTAAAAAGAAAATTACAAGAATCGTGGAATCATAGAATTCTGGAGTTGGGAGAAAAAGATGGAGCCGGGTTAGGTGGAACCCATAATTCATAAGGGTTAGCACCTTGCCTTCCAGCAGCTTTGCCCCACATGTCTTCACATAACTCAGTGCATGACAGGCTTCAGCTAACAGATAAAGTGAACTAAAGTGAACTAAGGTGGAATAGATGACCCTTTTTCAGTAGAGCTTGCATCAGGGCTATCCCCAGTAAAGTGTGTCCCACGTTACTCCTCAAGAGTTTCAGAAATTATGTTCTTTTAGATACAAACTACCACTGCAACAGCGATAGCACAACAGGGCTAAATCATGCACCAGTTGTAATCTTATAATCCCTAATTTTTTCCTGGATGTCAGTTTATACTTGCTGTTTGATTCTTCTTTCTCAAGTACAGTGGTACCTCGGGTTACATACACTTCAGGTTACATACGCTTCAGGTTACAGACTCCGCTAACCCAGAAATAGTGCTTCAGGTTAAGAACTTTGCTTCAGGATGAGAACAGAAATTGTGCTCCGGCGGTGAGGCAGCAGCAGGAGGCCCCATTAGCTAAAGTGGTGCTTCAGGTTAAGAACAGTTTCAGGTTAAGTACGGACCTCCAGAATGAATTAAGTACTTAACGCGAGGTACCACTGTACAGCATTTGTCCTTGCTGCATTTGTTACGTTCTGTTCTTAGGAACTGCTAGTAATTTTCCTTCCTGGCCAGTACACCTCTTTCCACCCTTCTGCTCAAGCTTCACAGGCAAAATCAGAGGGCAAGGGCTGAGCACTCCACACTCCTAGATCACCCACAGGGTGAGAGATAGTTCTTGGTTCCCAAGCCCTATTTTCGAGTGCCCTGACAGACGCACAATGGTTTCAACTAATAAACATGAAACTACTAAACATTTCCACTAATAAACATGACGGAAAAGATATCCTGGTCAGCAAACATAAGCAGAATTGGGTCCCTCAAGTGGCAGATAAAAAAGCAAACAAAAAAAACCCACCAGTCCCTAAAGGGGGGTTCCGATATTCACAGGTACTCTATCTTTTTCAGGTTCAGCCACCTACTGCTTGCCTACCCATATTTTGAACCTTCTTCATAATTGTTCCTTCTTGTCCACAAAGCCAGATCTTTTCTACAGTGGTTACAGTCCTTCTCTATCAATTTAGTTACTTGAGTAAAGGAGCAAACTATGTTGGTGTGGTATGGGTTTCACAACACTGAATTACCTGAATGTTAGGTCCTAAAGCAATACAACATGGTAATCTGAGTCCTGAGATTAGAGAGGAGCTTTCTTAGGCAAGGAGAAAAAGCACTGACAAAGGGAGAAAAGGGTTTCCAATAATAAATTCCAGCCATCTAGTCAAAGTGTTTGGGGGTGCCTATCCCCAGGAGTCACCATAGGGCATATGCATATAATATCCCTGATGTAAGGATATAATCTCTCTCTTTTCTTCTGGTGCAATAAAATTTTTCTACGGATTTGCAGCTGGGGCAACGAGCAGTTATTACAATTTATATAATGCACCCTGAAAGGTTAACAATTCAAGTGCTTACTGTATTTCCCAAAATGCCTACTTGCAACATCTTTCCATCTAAGGAAGCAACACTAGGAATAGAACCAGTGCAATTCACTACCTAATCACCATTTTAAAATAACAGCTGCTACGATACTGAACATACATGGCAAAAAGTGAGTACACAAAAAAACCCTTTATCAGGTAATCTTTGGGTTGGGACCAATATGGACATATTCTCAGATAAAGCCCCTAACACAATGTCCTAACATAATTTATGTCCTAACATAAAATTCCTTTTCCACCGTTTTAAAGAAGGCAATGCAATTCAAGACATATTTACAGCAATATTCAGTGATAAAATGCCAGTGTGTTGCATGCTACATATTCCATTTCTATCTAATTCTGATATCACTTATTTTTATAAAAGTTCGTAGTCAAACATTATTACAAGTTCTGAAGAGTATGCAAAACACAGCCTCCATAAACTACATAAACTAGCCTTCCCCTAATAAATGTATAGTTCTGAAGAACCAGAATATTAAAGACACAGTGAAATGAGTTCTCCTGCACAGATCCTGTTTTATTGAAAAAGGGAATATGTCTCCCTTTAGGGAACACCTCACATGCTCCACAGTGGCTGATTAGAGTCCTTGATATTCCACAACTTGACAGTCATTTTCTTCCAACACCCAATAATCCATCTCCCTGATTCAGCATAAGGGCAATATGATAATCATCTTGTCATGATCTTCAGAATGCCAGATTCTGCCCTTCCTCAAGTTCATTATTAGTGGTGATGTTGATCCAGTAATAAAAAGGTAGGTTACAGGATTGCTTGGAAATTTGAAGGTGGTGTTTTTTCAGGCAGGCAAAGTACTGGATTTTCTCTCAGGCTAGTGCTTCCCCCCTTTCCCTTCTTTCTTCATTTCTAAGCCTGTCACAGGAAAGGGGAGAGATGTCTCTAACGGCATTTGCAGGAAATGGAGGATACAGACTTTCTGTCATACTTCCTTGGCATGATCTTTTTCAGGGCATTTCTTACATCCGAGACAGTAATAGAGACATGGCGCTTCTTTTTCCTCAAGCGCTCAGCAGCCAAGGACACCTTCTTGTAGAGGTCATGCACACAGAAATGAAGGATGTTCTGGGCCTCATTGGTCATTCGAACACTGTCAAGCCGCAGTTTCTGTGCTTTCTTGGAGGGCCTTCTGTCAGGGAGCTTCTTTCCATGGCCATGCTTTGCACGCCTCCCAGGTATCTTTCCCCCTCTGGGCCTTCTCTGCCTATACTGTGTCCTGTACCGTGGCCTTCGATGCACCTGGCTTTTTTTCCTGGTTCTCCGGGTGGTAGCAGCCATTGTTTGACTTTAAGTTCACACAGCCAAACTCCCTGCCTGCCTGAAAATGCTCATACCCTGTCCCCTGAAATAATCTTATATAGGTCTGGCTATTCAAATAAGCAACCAAGTGCAAGCCCAGTGATTGGCTGACAAGAACAAAGCCCAACTTAAGCGCCTCATAATGACTTAACTGTGATCCATTCATCCTATACTGAAATGGGAGCTAGTAACAGCTCTACTAACCATGTTGTGGCAGGATACTAGCACAACTTGTTGTGATTTGAACTTTCTTAGAATGAAGAAGCCTGTTTATATATACCACTAAGATGTCTTCTTACTATAACCTCTTTGGATATATTATATTAAAGATGACTAATATTCTCTCAGCCATTCCCTTACCCCATTCCAAAAGCTAATATGACTTTGTAAGTCCTATGGCTGTTCTGTAGACAATGCAGGGCATTTTTGAAAAAGACAGATAAGAAATTCTGGACAGAGAACATATCACATTTCTACTTCTGCCCTGGAAAAGCGAGCAAACACTTACAATGAGGTTCACAGAAGAATCTCACTAGAATGGTCACTGTGCATGGGCCAGAATTTCATGAGAAGTGAACAGTGGTAAATCTGGACCTGGAAAACTTGGGTTTGAATCTCCAGCTTGGCCATGAACCTCACTTAAACCCAGTCACAGTATCCATGTAATGTATCTCAAAACATTGTTGCAAGGATAAATCATGTAAGCCACCCATAGCTCTGTAGAAGGGTAGAATGAAGGCAATACAGTAGAACCTCAGGTTGCGAATGTGATTCATGCAGGAGGCACATTCGCAACCCGTAGCACCGCGTCTGCGTACACGCGTGATGTGATTTGGTGCTTCTGCGCATGCGCCAAAACCCGGAAATAACCCATTTCGGTACTTATGGGTTTTGGCGCGTCCATAACCTGAAAAGGCGTAACCCGAAGCGTCTGTAACCCGAGGTACCACTGTATAATAATAAACCAACTATTTTACCTGAGGAACTAGCTCATGTCTATGAAGAGCCCTTATTACAACACCATGAATGTGGGCTATCCTTTTTGTAGTGTCTTATCAAAGTTACAAGTCTATATTCAGAGTGGGTACATAGTCATTGCCACTCTCCTGCTCCCCACAAAGTCTGGTGAATCTAGATCTGACCTCAGTCTATATTCTGGATTTCAGGCACAGGGGTTCCACTAGTGATTACTTCCTTATATCACTCCTTGCGATGTGCCATTTTTGGTTCTTTTCTCTACAAGCAAAATAGAAAAAAAACTGAAGTAGAAAACCATTGCCCCAATGTTGAAGAAAAGGGCTATTGGAAAAAAAGGTACAGTGGTACCCCGCAAGACGAACGCCTCGCAAGACGGAAAACCCGCTAGACGAAAGGGTTTTCCGTTTTGGAGGCGCTTCGCAAAACAAATTTCCCTATGGGCTTGCTTCGCAAGACGACAGCCCATAGGGAAATCTCAGGGACAGCGGGGAAGCGCAGCGCGTCTTCCCCACTGTCCTCGGACCTCCTCCGAAGCCTGGCGGCGGGGCGGGGACACCTCCTCCCGCCGCCGCCGGGCTTCGGAAGGCTCCTCCGAAGCCGGGCGGCGGGGCGGGAACACCTCCCACTGCCGCCGGGCTTCGGAAGGCTCCTCCGAAGCCGGGCGGGGGGGAGGGAACACCTCCCCCCGCCGCCTGGCTTCGGAACGGTGCTCCGAAGCCGGGCGGGGGGGAGGGAAGACCTCCCACCGCCACCCGGCTTCGGAACGGTGCTCCGAAGCCGGGCGGGGGGGAGGGAACACCTGCCGCCGCCGCCCGGCTTCGGAACGGTGCTCCGAAGCCGGGCGGGGGGGAGGGAACACCTGCCGCCGCCGCCCGGCTTCGGAATGGTGCTCCGAAGCCGGGCGGTGGGGAGGGAACAGCTCCCCCTGCCGCCCGGCTTCGGAACGGTGCTCCGAAGCCGGGCGGGGGGGAGGGAACACCTGCCGCCGCCGCCCGGCTTCGGAACGGTGCTCCGAAGCCGGGCGGGGGGGAGGGAAGACCTTCTGAAGGCGGGCAGGGGGCGAAAGTCTTTGCTCCCCCCTGCCTGCCTGTCCCGGAGGGCTTTTGAAGGCAGGGGGGGAGCAAAGACTTTCGCCCCCCGCCCGCCTTCAGAAGAGGTCCAGGACCTCTTCTGAAGGCTGGCGGGGGGCAAAAGTCTTTGTCCCCCCTGCCTGCCTTCCCAGGGGCTTTTAAATCGCCCCGGACAGCGGAGAAGTCCTCCGCTGTCCCGGGGCGATTTTAAAATGCCGCCCGCCAGCATTTTAAGATCGCCCGGACAGCGGAGAAGTCCTCCGCTGTCCCGGGGTTTTTTAAAATGCTGGGGGTGGGAAGAAAAGCCCTTGCCCCCCCCCAGCCTTCAGAAGAGGTCCGGGGACAGACTGTCCCCGGACCTGGTCTGAAGGCGGTTTCCCTAGGAACGCATTAATTGATTTTCAAAGCATTCCTATGGGAAACCGTGCATCGCAAGATGAAAAACTTGCAAGACGAAGAGACTTGCGGAACGAATTAATTTCGTCTTGCGAGGCACCACTGTATGGATTCGTATGGGAAATATATTGTTACCTTCAACCAGAACAGCTTGTGACAGGGCTTTTCATTCAACTACTTTCAAATCAGGCCAATTCCAGCTGCTTATGTCATGCTATCTATTAGAGTGTAGGACACACAAGGTGAATATATAAAAAAATCAGTTTTTTCAGTAGAAAAAAGAATCTCGCAACTCTTAAAAAGAGGTTGTCACAAATACTGTACTGCAAAGTACTTAATCCTGATGACATTATCAAAACCCATTGATTTGTGTTGATAAATTATACTGAATTCTAAAATTGCAATTCCCTCAGTGTGAACACTGCTGGTCCAATGGGGGTTCTCCTGACTCTCTGGAGAAGATCTGATAAGGGTGTGAGGCAGGTAAGAAAGGGTGGAAGGTCCTGTTGCACTAGTGGGAATCATTATGCTTGTTTCCATCTCAATGATTTAGCTGAATATGTCCTTTACCAAGTTTACAATTGCAAGTATTTTTTATGCTTAGTACTTTTTAAAGTATGCTGTCACTTGCACTGAACTCCTGGGATAAAGAAGGATATATATTTAATATAACAAAGGAGGGAAGCATGTTTGAGTGATAAAAACAGGCATCATCCCTAGCTAACAGGACCAGTGGTCAGGGATGATGGGAACTGTAGTCCCAAACACCTGGAGGGCTGGAGTTTGCCTATGCCTGGGTAAGAACCTTGCAAGGGTAAAGAAAACATCATGGCTAATAAGATACTAAGAGAATAATGAATGTCTCAGCAAATGTGGAATCTGTTACGGCTAAAATCTGGGTGCGGGGTTACTCTGCCACCCAGCTCATCGGACTAAGTCCGTGGGTCCCTGCGGAAGAAAGTGAGCTCAGCCGGACGCAGGAGCAAACTACAGAAGATCCAAGTTTATTGCGCAACAGGTTCAAGGCGAGATTGAACAGCGAGAAAGGGGTGACATGAACTTTTGAAATTTCCCTCCATATCCCAGAATACAGTGCAAAATACATCCCAGTTACATCATGAATACATTAAGAAGAGGTTGGGTTACACAGATTACATCATGAATACATTAGGAAGAGGTTGGGTTACACTGGATTAACATATGGAGGAGGGAGGGGGGAATATGCAGAGAGCTGGAGATATGCGCAGATAAGCACATCCTGAGAAGACAATGGTCCATGTACGCATAGTCTGTCACCTGGCATTGCCCGGAGGAAGGGCTTGGCAGAGCGATTTGACCAGATTAGGGTCTTGACACCTTACTTGAGAGATTATGGAGGACAGGGGAGGGGTGATGGAGTCCTAGAGAAATTGAGCAAATATATTGTAGTGAAGAAGACATGCCCCCCCCCTTCCGTAACAATAACATTATTTGACTGTTTTGGAAAAAAATTCAGAATGTATCAGAGAGACTAGGGTACACAACAGTCCAATTATGATTTCCCTGGTTAGACTATGGACAGCCATTATCAACACAGGTGGGCTCACCTATGTAAGAAATTCAATTAACATAAAAGATGGAAAATATGTGGTCCCAAAGTTGTTTGCAGAGTGACTCATTTCCCCCTTTGTTCCTGTCTAACTTTCCAGATGAATACAAGAGCACCCTGGCCTATAGCACCAATTAGGTAATTAAGAACTTTATCCAAAAATGTTAGATGTTAGGACATTGTAGGAAACTTAGAAATTCTTTCTTAAACTATGTAACTTGGATGAATTTGGGAAAAGGCCATATATTTAGTAAGCAAGTAGGAAGATTTGGCCTTGGATTTTCAATCAAATCACTTAGTTTGCTTTGCTATTCTTAATCCACATTGCTTTCTTAATGAGTATATCTAACAGAGTAGCCAATGGAACCCAATGAAATCAATAAATTTATATTAGTCACCTTTTAAACTACAACTCCTATCAGCCTCAGCCAACGTCACCCGTGGTTAGAGATTATGGACATTTTAGTCCAAAATGTTTGGAGGACACCAGGTTGGAGAATACTGGTCTAAAATCTTAAGGCTACCCAAAATTCACAATGACAATACCACCATGGTAGTCTAGAGACAACAGGCTGCCATGCAGATGACAGTAAAAGTAAAGAATAAACTCTCAGGGGCCAGTTCTTATGATAAAACCATCACATATAATCCATTAAAATGAAAGGAAGCCATCTGTCAGACAACATCTTTATAACAGTCAAAGTGTGACAAAACATCTAGCAAGCTTTTGAGTTCTTCAGGATAGATGCTAAGCAAACAAAGAGTGGAGAGAAAAACAAGCTGCCTTGATGTTGAAGCCACAAAGGCTGCGCCTTTAAGTGAGCTTGTTTGGTGAATAATGAAGAAATCAAAAACTAATTCATTATTTTGTGATATTTGGGTTGGCTCTAATAAAGACATAGCTCAACTGTGGATTTTGGAATGTAATCTACTTGAAACACATCCGCATGACAGCTACTTCGTCAGTTTTCCAGAAACATTAATCTCACAGAACAGCCCCCAAAGAACTGTGGCACTAATGCCACACAATCAGTAATAATCCTCACATCTGAGTTTTCTGCATTGCAGACTAGATGACCCTTGAGGGTCCCTTCCAACTCTACATTTCTGTGAACTATGATTCATATGCTGCCCTTGATTCATTTATTAATTTATATCCCAACTCTGGCCTTCTTACACATTTTTCAGGGCAGTAAAATTCTGAGTAAGACAATGTTTAAGAGCCAGCATAAACAACAAGCTGACAACAAAAACCTTAACAATTTTAAGCTTCCATTTCAGATTAATCACAGTTTACAATTACTTCTGAATGCTAAAACTGAATACAGTGGTACCTCGGGTTAAGAACTTAATTCGTTCTGGAGGTCCGTTCTTAACCTGAAACTATTCTTAACCTGAAGCACCACTTTAGCTAATGGGGCCTCCTGCTGCTGCCGCGCCTCCGGAACACGATTTCTGTTCTCATCCTGAAGCAAAGTTCTTAACCCGAGGTAATATTTCTGGGTTAGTGGCGTCTGTAACCTGAAGCGTATGTAACCCGAGGTACCACTGTACTAGAATTACAGCTGAATACTAAAACTTAACTATGGTTTGCTTAAACAAACTTGATTTTGGAATTATGTTGTGAATTTGAATTGTTCCATAAAGCAGTTAAGGTTAACCAGCAGTTTGCCTGCCCAGGTTTGGGCAACACAACAAGCTGCGGTTAATCAAAAACAGAAGGAAAAGTTTCCAAACTCTTCCTCGTGGTCACACTGCAGGAGGAAGGAGGAGCACGTTAGCCCAAGTCTAACCTAGGCATGCTCTTGTAATGCTAAAGGAGGGGTGAGGAATCACTTCCAGTCAGAAGGGCTGATCAACACAGGCCACTTTCAGCAACAGGATGGGACTGGAATGAATCAATCAATCAATCACCTGTAATCATACCACATCAAACATGAGGAAGATCAGAATGATCTTCCCAAAATGGCCTGGTGGGTCAATTTCAGAGGCGTCATAGGAATAATGAGGTCTTTTCTCAGGCTGCTGCCAACAACTCCCGGCTGGTTGCCCAGGAACATGGAAAGCCAAGGGAATGTTTCTTACCATCCTATTTTAATTCAGTATTTACAGAGCGAGGCTATAGAACCCAGCCTTTTGGATGATGGCGTTGTCCTGAGTGAATCTCTACCTCCATCTCTCCCACTTCCTCATTCGTCTCCTCCACGGGTGCTGCTACGTCCCCTGTCTTTGAGCTCTTTGCTCTCCTACTTTCAGGCTTGCCGGGTTCTGGGAGAGGGGGGTCTGGAATGCTTTCTAAAGACACTGTGTCCGTCAGCTGCTTTCTCCTCCTCCTCTCCCATTATTTCTCAACTTTCCCCCTCATCTGCCTCTGAGCTGCGACCTCCCTCAAACCCGTTGTAAATCAAAACTGACTTCCTCTTCCTCCTTCCTGGAAGGGTCAGGATGGGGAGGCAGCCTCCACCTTTCCTCCTCTGCCCAGGCCCTGACATCTGTGGCCTGGAAGTTCCCCACTATGATTTAGCATTGCATCTGAATTAGCCTGGGGAAATTTTTCAATTAAAAGTTACACTAAAAAAAAACCCAAACCAGTTCAAATCACATTGCAGTGGATTATAGAATGTCCAGATTTAGTTACACATTCCAATAGTGACTGCAGAACACAGTGGGTTTACAGAATAAACTTTTTCTAGTTGGCAAAAAAGTAAATCTCTGGTAGAAATGCTAATGTAGTTTATCACTTAACATCTGCATGTCAGATTACATTTCAGCTTGATTTTTTCCTTGTGTCAAATATTAAAAACTGATTCTCTTAAGAAATTAAAAAATAAAACCCAGACTATTGTGCAGTCATCTTAATTTTCTGAAGCCAGTACTTCTACACCCTTAGAAGTCAACTGGAGGTTCAACATTTTCATTTTTATCACAGCATTTTGCAGGCTTTTCTTTCAGCAGTCTGCCTCATTTCACAAGGAATACTAGTACCTGATACAGAACAAACGTAAGAGATAACTCAATTGTATCAGATCAGGAATCCACAAAAGAAGTTGCCAATGGTAATGACAAATTTTCTTTCTGGCCACCATTTGCTCCTAGAAGCCCACAGCAAAGTAATATATAATTCCCACAAATTCTCCACACAGCAGAAAAGGAGGGGTCTCTTACATCATGCTAGGTGCAAGAGAGACACTGTATCTCCCACCCAAAGTTTTAATGTCGTATACAAATAACTTGTGATGTGAGATTGACACCGCTCACAAGTTTGCATTTGTCTTTAAAAATAGAGAGAAGCAGGAATAACCTCTTTCACTTTTACTGGATGCCTCTAATCCCGGGCATGATAGGGAAGATTGATCCAGTTACTCCTCAGAAGACGAAGGCTGATGAAGGATTAATGTATATGTGGCTCACCACTTTCCTCTTTAAAATACTTGAAAAATGCTACATATTTTATTCTATACATTTTTAAACATCAACAAGGCTAATACAACAAAGATTCTCAGTTTAGAAGCCCAGTACAGATTTTCTCAGTAAGTGTGTCTGGCACCTTCCTCATACAGCTTTTGGGGAATGCTGAAGACACACCTAACTCTTGCTTTTGACACCTGAAATATATTTTTAGGACACATCTTATTTTTATGGCTGCAGATTGCTTTTAATATTGTATTTTAATGCTGGAGTGTTAGAGTAAAGGGTGGGTAATAAATAAATAAATTTGTGAAGTTACCACCTTAACTAAGACATTGAAAAACCAAGTAGTATATTAAAATGTGGTTATAATAAATGAAAGGGACGCGGGTGGCACTGTGGTCTAAACCACAGAGCCTAGGGCTTGCCAATCAGAAGGTTGGCGGTTCGAATCCCTGTGACGAGGTGAGCTCCCATTGCCCGGTCCCTGCTCCTGCCAACCTAGCAGTTCGAAAGCATGTCAAGTGCAAGTAGATAAATAGGAAGGTAAACGGCGTTTCCGTGCGCTGCTCTGGTTTGCCAGAAGCAGCTTAGTCATGCTGGCCACATGACCCAGAAGCTGTCTGTGGACAAACGCTGGCTCCCTTGGCCTACAGAGCAAGATGAGCACGCAACCCCAGAGTCATCCACGACTGGACCTAACCTTTACCTTTACAATAAATGAGGGCCAATTTAAGATGAATTCAGCCTGCACTTTGTCTCTTGTACACTTGTAAAGGTAAAAGGCCCCTAGACGGTTAAGTCCAGTCAAAGGCAACTATGGGGTTGCGGCACTCATCTCGCTTTCAGGCCAAGGGAGCTGGCGTTTGTCCACAGACAGCTTTCCAGGTCATGCAGCCAGCATGACTAAACCACTTCTGGTTCAACGGGACACCATGACGGAAACCAGAGCGCACAGAAATGCCATTTACCTTCCCGCCACAGTGGTACCTCTTTATCTACTTGCACTGGTGTGCTTTCGAACTGCTACGTTGGCAGGAGCTGGGACAGGGCAATGGGAGTTCATTCCATTACGCAGATCCAATCTGCCAACCTTTCAAACAGCAAGTCCAAGAGGCTCAGTGGTGGTCTACACACTTATATCATTTGTTAATTTGGCTCTAAATGCAAACTCCTGGTGGAAAGGTGATTGCAAATTAGAAGGCTGCTCAGGCTGCTCAAGAGCACAGTCCTAAACATTTCTACTAAGAAGTCCCACTTCTTGTGGCTTCAAGTTACAACAAAGGAGATTCCAACTAAACATTCAGAAAAAAGATTCTGACCATAAGAGATGTTCGGCAGTGGAACAGACTCCCACAAGAGGTTGTGGACTCTCTTTCCTTGGAGCTTTTTAAGCAGAGGCTGGATGGCCATCTGACATGGATGCTTTAGCTGCATTGCAGGGGGTTGGACTAGATGAGCCTTGAGTCCCTTCCAACTCTAAGATTCTATGATTCTATCAATCAATACAGAATTACCACTTCCCCAGTGGCACAAAACATTTGCTAAAAGAAAGGAGGCAGAGCAGTCTATCGTCACATCTCTAAGTCTCCAGGGAGATCAGACGTCTGCAGTGTATTTCGACGACAAAAAACCAATTAGACATATTTAGCCAATAACTTGGTGAGCTCCTGATCATTCCCCAGTAATAGAAAATATATGAGTGAGGCTCAATTCTGAGTAGATATACACAAGATTGACCCATTTAACTCTACTTCAATTCAGCACTGATAAAGGATGCCAGTCTGAGAGCTAATCAGATGGTATGGAAGTTTCTGAATGCATTTTATCTTTTTTCCTGGAGTATTTTTTTTACAGTTGTAACGCCTTATTGTTGTAAACTGCTTTGAACAGGCTTTGCCTGGAAAAGTGGAATATAAATATTTAAAAGAAAATAGTCAACCTGATATACTGACAAGATAAAAAAAATCCAATAAAAAAATTAATGCAGGCATCGCTCCCACTTCTGTGTGACTGCACAGTGCTGGGAAAGAAAAAAATAAATTCAAATCAGGAAATGGTGGGAGAGAGTTAGTCCTCATGGCTTGTGAAGAGACCCTCTCTGGAGCCCAAAGAGGATGTCAAGTAGGGCAGAGGAAGCCCCAAAGAGACTGGAGGTGCTGCAGGGCTTTGTTTAGACTGCTCAGCCTCCAGCCTAACAGCTGATGTGCAAGGAAGCACAGCAGCAGCCACTTTTCTCAGTGTCCTCCAGTCTTCAGCCAGCCCCAGAGCTTAAACTCTAGTTGAACAAAGAGATGTGTGTAGAGAGAGGGCGAGAGAGAGCTGGAGAGCAGGAACCGCCCTGGGACCTGTGGGTATAGGGCAGCTGTACACACAATGCAATCCAAACTTAATTTGCTACGTAAAAGAACATAAAATGCATCAAATGCTCTTGTCGTTCAATCTTTATTGGTTACCCATTTAACCACAGTTTTAATTTAATGTGCTGGTTCTTACTTTGAAACTGTTGGGACCTGAACATCTTAAGAACCACCATGACAACATTATCTAGCTTCAGTTCCCCCATCTAACTGAGGTGTGAGTGGTAAGTACAAGAGGCAGAGTTTTCCCAGTCTGTTCTCCAGTGACATGGGTGGCGCTGTGGTCTAAACCACTGAGCCTCTTGGGCTTGCTGATCAGAAGGCCGGCAGTTCAAATCTGCAAAACGAGTTGAGCTCCCATTGCTCTGTTCCAGCTTCTGCCAGCTTGAAAGTAGATAAATAGGTACCACTGTGGCAGAAAGGCAAATGGCATTTCCATGCATCTGGCACTTGGCACAGTGTTCCTCGCACCAGAAGCAGTTTGGTAATGCTGGCCATGTGACCCTGAAAGCTGTCTGTAGCTTTCAGATCCCAAGATGAAAGTTTCAAGTAGCTCTTAGAAATATGAAATAATAAATACATTTTTCAGATTTTTTAAAAAATCATATTTTAATCATTTTTAAATTTTAAATTTTGTAACTTAACTTTAACATTTAAAGTAAGTCCATCATGTGACATATCATATTAAAGCCTATGAAGTTGCGAAGAGATTGGTATTTTTAGTTTTGAAATGTCTGAATTCTGGGCTCGGCATTTAAGGATTTTGGCAAGGCAAAAATTGTCATTTTTTAAAAAGTTCAAATGAAAACAGGATGAAAGAAAAATTTTAAAATTTAGATTTAAACTTAGTTTTGATCCTTCAACAAATATACAAAATTTTAAGAAAACTGGATATGAGGTATGTACGCAGCTGTTGAGGATGGGCTGTTCCCCCCCCCTTCTGTTTTGTAGGTTTATAATCCCCGTTTTACATTTTCTATCCCACCTATTTTTCTGAGGAGACTGTAATGAATACAGAATAAAAGCAAACTGTCTCTAAAAATAAATAAATACAGTAGACATTAAAAATAGTATACAAACTTTTAAAAATTGCAGCAGCACAAAACGGAGTCAGCAAAATTATACAATTAACCACTCTACAGCTGCCTGGTGCAGCAAGGTACTCCATAGCATACAAGTCACAATAGAAAATGTCCTATCTCCAGTTGACACCAATGTACCCTCTGAGGTTTAAAGATCTAAGAATGTGAGGAGGAACATATGCAAAGAGAAAGTTCCTAAAACTACCCCAATATATTAAGGGCTTTCAGGGCAAGATCAGTAAAAATCACAGAGAACCAATGTGATAGAATCAAAGCTCCCATCAACATTCTGCTCTAACAGAAGTTTCCAAATGCTTTTTAATGGCAGACTCAACGTACAGCTTGTTATAGTGATCTAATCTAGAAGTCAATACAGAATAAATGACTGCAGCAAGGTCCACCTTTTATCAGGAAGGGTTGTAGTAGGTGTACCAGCTGAAGCAGGAAAAAGGCATCCTTTGCCACACATACATCAAACAGGAGCACTGCTTCAAGGAGCATCCCCAAGCTACCCACCTGCTCTTTCAGGAGAGTGCAGCCTCATTCAAAATTTGATGTAAACCCAACAGTCCCATCTACCAACAGTACTTCTGTTGTATCAGGCCAATGCCCATCTAGTCCAGCATTCTGTTCTCACAGTGGCCAACAAGATACCTGTGGGAACCCCAAAGGCAGGACCTGAGCACAAAAGTACTCTCCTCACCTGTCATTCCCAGCAACTGGTACTCAGAAGCCCTGTTGGCTTGTCAGTCATGACAAAAGATGGGGGTGAAAAGTTTCTTTCTTTTCTGCTGTAGTAGCTCCAGACAGAGGCTCCTTAGGGATCTGTGGGGCTTTGGATCCAGTGAATTCAAAGTCTCTGGTGCCCTGCCCCAAAACAATCCATTTCACTGGCTACTGTGAAATATGGCAGTCTTATCACATCACCCACCAGTGGCATTCTTCTCCATCAGCAAAGAGACAATTACACATCATTCTAACTCCCAACACCAGTCACCAGCATCCAGGAGACTAGGACTGTAACCTAATGAGATTTTAATTTCTCCAGTTTGAAAAAAGTGGGGAGTTGAAAACTGAAGATGATCACCATTGTGATAAGCAAAGGACATTTATACCATGAATTTAGAAACCACCATGTAGAGGAGACGTGACCATTATCATACAAAACAACAAAATATCATTTTTAGATTGTAAGCGTGTTTAGTAAATGAACATTACTACTTCATAATGAAGACATGGCAACAAATTTGGATAATTTAACATTGTAAAATATAGCAAGAATGGGCAACTAGATTTGTGGGTTATGTTTTAATTTTTTTTGGAAACCAAAGGTGCACCAACCAAAGCCAGGCACATATGCAAGATGATGGCTTGGGAAAGGAGTAAATTACCTTTTGGTATAATCTAACTAGAGGGACGCGGGTGGCGCTGTGGGTAAGACCTCAGCGCCTAGGACTTGCCGATCGCATGGTCGGCGGTTCGAATCCCTGCGGCGGGGTGAGCTCCCGTCATTCGGTCCCAGCTCCTGCCCACCTAGCAGTTCGAAAGCACCCTTAAGTGCAAGTAGATAAATAGGTACCGCTTTATAGCGGGAAGGTAAACGGCGCTTCCGAGTGCTGCTCTGGTGCCGGTTCGCCAGAGCAGCTTCGTCACGCTGGCCACGTGACCCGGAAGTGTCTGCGGACAGCGCTGGCTCCCGGCCTCTAGAGTGAGATGAGCGCACAACCCTAGAGTCTGTCAAGACTGGCCCGTACGGGCAGGGGTACCTTTACCTTTATAATCTAACTATATATCTAGTTATCACACATCAGGGTCTCTTAACAGCTAAATTCAGGGGAACTGTCTTTGTTCCAACAAACGGAAGTCACAAAACTGTTCCAATCTACCAAATTTCCAATCTACCTCTTGCCCACCCCTGCTAATACTGCAATTTATGCACACTCAATTGACAACAGGTCCTACTGAATTCAGTGGGACTTGATTCTGAGTAAACATGTATAAGAGCATGTTGCAAGCATCACAGTAATTTGTCCATGAGCCAGGACAAAATTATTGCCAAATATGACAGTAGTGAATGTTATTTCTGGCATGATCAATGAACAGTAATGAGTAGAGCTGCAGCAATCATACTGTTTTGCATGTAATCACAATTTATATAAATATTACCTTTACCTAAGCTCTGCCATACAGCAGAATGAAAGAACCTACTTAAGGCAACACCAGCACTAACAAAAGACCCAGAGAGTATTCTGTATGGTGACCAACACTTCTAGTACAGTATCTCCTACAATAAAGGATTTCATCACATCCAATCAAAAGCTTCCTTTGGGTACAAGACACACACAGCCTTAAGGGTTGACATTAAAAAAAGGTAAAGGACCCCTGACAGTTAAGTCCAATCATGAACGACTCCGGGGTTGCGGCGCTCATCTTGCTTTACTGGCCGAGGGAGCCGACGTTTGTCCACAGACAGTTTTTCCGGGTCATGTGGCCAGCATGACTAAGCAGCTTCTGGCAAAACCAGAGCAGTGCACAGAAACGCTGTTTACCTTCCCGCCAGAACGGTACCTATTTATCTACTTGCGCTTTGACGTGCTTTCAAACCACTATGTTGGCAGGAGCTGGTACCGAACAACGGGAGCTCACCTGAACCACCGACCTTCCGATCGGCAAGCCCAAGGCTCAGTGGTTTAGACCACAGTGCCACCCACATCCCTACAAGGGACATTATCTGCTAGTAAAAAGAACAAAAAAAAACCCGTGGACCAGAAATGCAGCAGGCACCAGAAGAGGAATGGAGCACTTATCTGCCTCTTCTATTAGCCCAATTGATTTATATGCTATATGTGCAAAAGTGGGCTTTGTGTGTTGTGCCTTTAGCATAGAAATGTGGTGGGCTGGTAGCAAAGCCAATGATCGCCTTGTCCTTTTGCCACCAGCACCCCCTTTCTATACAGTGGTGCCCCGCAAGACGAATGCCTTGCAAGACGAAAAACCCGCTAGACGAAAGGGTTTTCCGTTTTTCGATGCGCTTCGCAAGACGAATTTCCCTATGGGCTTGCTTCGCAAGACGAAAACGTCTTGCAAGTCTTGCGATTTTTTTCACTCCCCCCCTTTTTCTAAGCCGCTAATAGCCTTTTAGCCGCTAAGCCTTTAATAGCCGCTAAACCGCTAAACCACTAATAGCGCTAATCCGCTAATAGGGTTGCTTTGCAAGACGAAAAAACCGCTAGACGAAGAGACTCGCGGAACGGATTATTTTCGTCTTGCGAGGCACCACTGTACTTTCTATACCTGCAGGGAGGAGCTTTGCTTTCTGCAGATCCTGCAGGAAAATGCAGAAGTCTGGCAGAGGAGGACTGATCACAGCATCCTCCTCTGCCAGCTTGTTTGGTTTCTGGGCTGGTCAAGCGTGGAAGGGATTTCACTCCCTACAGCCAGCACAGAACCTGAGCAGGTGGAGGAAGTAGAGAGCAACTTATCTGTCCTTATTCCACCAGGACATAATGTTTTCATACTTGCTAAATATGATGGGGGTTCAATACCAAGTAATGATGGAAGCTGAGCTAGCAGAGAAAAGGCAGATTGACCTGTCCCTCAGGCCCTGTCATTCTGTGTTTACTCACTTGAATGCATTTTTACATATCATTTTAGAATATAATCCTGGGTACAGGGACTATATTGATCCTGATCTTTGTAAGCCATTCTAGAAGGCTTTTCAGCTAAAGAATGGAGTAAAAAATTCCTTAAATAATGAATTCTATGTGATCTTCATCACATGTGGCGAACAGGTAAGTAAATACAAATTCCTGTTAATTTTCATGAACACAATTCACAGTGTTCTCTCATAACCAAAACACTATCTGATAGAAGTCAAAATAAATAACTAAATCACAATTTATTCTACCAAAATAATACAGTGTGACAGTTGTGTTTATGAAGAGATGGGTGAGGAATAAAGTAAACAGCCTTCATTTTGTGCAATGAAATTTTACATCGCTTCTTGGTGAACTGTTTGCAGATGTCACTTCCTGCTCAATATCAACTCTCTCCCTGAACACAAAGGTTTGCTTGCTTGCTTCAGGTAGCCAAACCAGATCCTTCATTTCCTGGGAAGCAGACTTTTGTCCAATCCTCTGAAACCATGACGCTGAAAGTTACATACATGATAAATATACAGAAGGTAGGGGTACTTGTACGCCTCGAGAATTTTTATAATTACACTTTGTTCTGTGTTTTTAACGTTTCTTTCCTCTCTGGAGTACAGTGACTACTGCCAGGGATAATGTTCAAAAGATCATGGGGAGGTCAATGTCAGAACCCAATAAGCTTCAGAGACTGAACACAGAAGCTACATTTAGGGAACAGAAGCACAGAATAAAAGCATGTGTGATCTTTTCACAGGTGGGACAGCGCTCTCTCCTTAGAAGTATGGACGTGTGCAATGTGATGCGATCTATGTGTGTGTTTACTTTAGAGTGCGACCCCCACACGCTTACTCGGGAGTAAGTCCCACTGAACTCAATGGGAGCGCTTCTGAGTAGACATGCATAAGGCTGAGCTGTCAGAGATAATTCCCACGGAGGGTCAGTGAGGATCACACCTGGCAAGGGCTTCCAGCCACCCCCGCGCACCATTCCCTAGCCAAGAATACTATACCGTGTACCCCCCCCCCAGACCCCCGGCATGAGTTGGGACCGCGTGTAACCCCCGGCCCCCAGAATATTTCCCGGCCTCTTCCGAAGCCGCGGGGGCGGGGATGGCAGAAAGCGAGCCCGGCAGAAGCCTGAGGCCTACCGAGGCTTCGGCGAAGTGGAGGGGAAATGGTGGAAGAGGCCGCTGGGGCGCCTCGCACGGAGACCCCGGCCGCAATGTCGGGCCCGCCGGCCGGCCGGCCAGGCAGAGGCGCCGCCCGCCCGAAGGAAAAGAGAGGAGCAGGCCGCAGCCTCTGCCCTATTGTTCCCCGCCGCCCGCCCACCGGGGAGACTCCGCTTACCTCACGGCGGTGGCGGCGGCGGCGGCGGCGGCGGCAGCTCCTCTCAGCTGCGGGCCACGGACGGGGCCGTCGCGCCCTCCTCCTCCGTGTCCACCACCAGCAGCAGGAGCCGGCCGGCCGCGGCCTTCCCTTCCGCCCTCCGGCCCTCTGCTGCTGCCACGGCCGCCTCTGCAGCAGGGGCCATCTTGGGCGCCTCTCCGCTCGCCTCAGCAGCAAAGCCCTGCCTCGCCTCCAGGGCCGCCGCTAATGCATCGCTCGCCCGGCAGCAGCCGCCCGCCCCTTCCTGCTCGGCGGCAGAGGAGGGGCGGAGCGGGCCCGCCAGGCGCCGCCGCCTCGCCCTCCATTTATAGGTGGAGGGGGTGGAGATGTAGGGGGAGGGTGGATATATATGCACACACACATATATAATCTGTGAGGGGGGAAGCAGAGGAAACCTTGGTTTACCAGGTGTGGGAGAAGTATTGTTCCGAAATCCCAAGAGATCCCAAGAAATCCCAATCCCACAACGGCATGCAGCTGAAGAGTTGCCCTGAAATGCTCTTTATTTTAGAAAATCCCCTTCTACGTAGAGATTAACTTTCAGTGCTTTACTTTCAGGCTGCAGTACAGCGCATACTTTCCTGCCTTGTGAAACCCGGTCAAACATGCATGAGCTTGGACAGCAATTCACGTCGGAGTGTGTAGCTACGCTTTTTTATTGTACTCGTGGCTACTGCTGGTAAGTCACCCCGAGTGCAGGATCCAGTAGAAAGGCAGCTTTAAAATAACAGTAGTTACTGTAGGAAAGACTCAAGGCTCCCGTGGCAAAGATTGATTACATGTGGTGATTCAGGTGCAGAGCCGTACTGAACTTACTATCATGAACAACAAAGAGCCTTGTAGCACTTTAATAACTAGGATGAACATTGCCAGCTAGCCCATGTGTCGCTCTATACCGGGCATAGCCAAAGGGATAAAGCAACTGCTCTTTATTGAAATGGCTTCTAGCATCCCCAGTCTTGAACCATGGCACAAGGATCCATGCATTTCTTCTGTCTGAAAGATGGCTTCCCAGCCTGAAATGATATTAAAATGTCAACTAACAGCAACTCTGATTCGTTGCATTTCCTTCTTGAGTACCTTGTGTAAAAGAGACATACATGCTTTGTTTGACAGCTAGCTGCAGTTTCCAAAAGGAGAATAATAGAAACTTGAAAATCACTTCCCTGCTCTGTTTGCTTGCTTTGGAAGTACAGTATACATGAAGCATTAAAAGACAAGTCACAGAAGGTAAAATCATCTTAAAGCTATGAGACATCAACAGGCCTAAGAGAATAAAAAGGGCACCACTCTGGAGTCAGCATTCCACAGCTGGGTAGCCACCACTGAAAATGCCCTTCTACCTACCTGGCAGGGCCATTTGAGATGAGCTTTTGAAGGAGATCCCAGCAATTAGACAGGTACATGTGGAGAGAGGTAATCCATGAAGCACCCTGGTCACAACTGCAAAGGGCCTTTTCCATTTGAAGGTGTTTGATATTCCCTCATTGGCTGTGAGCCAGGGGAGCTGCTTGATCACCAAGAGTGGTGTGATTCATACAATCCAGTCTCAGCAGTCTGTTGGCTACTTTCTGAACCAACACAAATTTCCAGAACATTTTTAAAAGCAACAGTGCACATAATACTTTGCAGTTGTCCACAGAGGAGGTTACCAAGGCATGAATTGCTGAAGCAAGGCTACTTTGACCAGGTAGTGCCATAGCTGGCAAAACTTCCTAAGTTGGGGAAAGGTACTCTGGGTTACAGAGGCGATATCTGCCCATTACAAAAATGGATGAATGAGCACACTCACCCTCACGTGATGAACTTGGTTCTTTTAGGGGAAATTACAGCCCTTTAGAACGGGATTAATACCTTTTACCTGGGTAGGCAAACTTCCCACTAGCAGTGCCTCTGTTCTGTCTGGGTTGAGGGCATGATCTGCCATTGCTGCGGGACCAAATTAATGCCTGAGAAAGCCAAGAGGACATACATGGGGACAGAGGGAGGAAAGAGAAAACTAAGAAGGCTATGAAGAAGGGCAGAAGAGGAAAGGAAAGCAAGAAAGGGAACTCAGAAAAAAAATACATTGAGGAGTGTAGAGGCAGGGGTTGGAAGGTAGCTTTATTGTGCCAATGCTACAATGCTTTTTCCTAATTGCTTTGCAACTATCACCTAGTAAAGGATAGTGCTATGAGTTTGGGGTGTGTGCATCTTAAACTGGGTGTTAGACCCCTCTCATCCCTGGATCTAGCAAGTGTTAAAATAATAGCCAGGCTAGTCTTGGGGTGAGGTGTAAGGAGAACAAAGGAAGGGGCTCTGTGATAAATGGCAAATGGGTGGGGCCCCTGGAATCTTGCACCATTTGGAGATTGGGGTGGCATGCAACAGTATCAGTAATTAACACTCCTTCCCTTTTGTGGCAATGGTGACACCCAGGCTAAGGGTGGCAACCTAGGAAACAAAATATCAAAGGTTAAACACAAAAGCCTAGGTAAGAAACGGCAGAGAAGGTGCAACCTGTAATTGCCTGAGGAATCACCCTCCCTGGAAGCAAGTACCGTACTTAACTCTGAACCTACATACATAGAGTCTAGTTACATTACGTGCCATAAAGGAAAAGTTGGACTCATGAGAGAGGGTAACCCAGTGACTCGCTGGTAAGCCAGTAAGGGATATAACTTTAGAATGTTTCTATTGGGCAAGATTGCAGGATGTCCCAACCCACTTGTAAAAGCAGTGAGCAATACAGTGGAACCTCGGTTATCAAACGTAATCCATTCCGGAAGACTGTTCGACTTCTGAAACATTCGACAACAAAGGCGCAATGGGCAGTCGGCAAATTCTATTGAGAAAATTGAGAAATGCACCTTGGAAGCTGTTCAGCTTTGGAGGCGCATTCACTTCCGGGTTTTTGGCGTTCAGGTTCTGAATCGTTCGGCTTCCGAGACGCTCAAAAACTGAGGTTCCCCTGTACTGTGAAGAAAACTTAATATTTGCCACTGTCACCATCACTGCCACAGACCCACTAACAGTTTATTCACCTCATCACATACACACATGCCAAAAAAACTCCCAAGCATACAGCAGAACAAGCAATTACACACCTCTGCAC
Source organism: Podarcis pityusensis (assembly GCF_964106645.2). Classification (NCBI taxonomy): domain Eukaryota; kingdom Metazoa; phylum Chordata; class Lepidosauria; order Squamata; family Lacertidae; genus Podarcis; species Podarcis pityusensis. The sequence continues at coordinate 95,433,337 of NC_138030.1, read as the reverse complement.
AATATGTCCTGTAGTCAATGGTGAGTCAATGGTGAGTCATGGCCATAGGTGAGTCAGTGGCCTCTGTTCGGAATTAAGGAAGTCCACACACCCAGACCCAGAGCACATCCTGGATGTGCCTACAATGGAATTTACAATCAGTATGGGGGAATGGTAGTTCTGGGTGCTTTAGAAAAAATTTCACTGGGATTAGGATACAAGTTCTACTCGCAAACAGAAATGTGGAAGACTGGTTTAAAGCCCACTCCCCACTTTGTTTCCTAAGATGTGGCTATCAAAAGTCTAGCACAGGCATAGGCAAACTCGGCCCTCCAGATGTTTTCGGACTACAACTCCCATCATCCCTGACCACTGGTCCTGTTAGCAAGGGATGATGGAGGGCCGAGTTTGTCTATGCCTGGTCTAGCAGTTGTGCTGCCACAATGTGGGGAGGGAATAGGCTGGTAAATACAATAGTCAATTAATGATATTTCAAGTCGTATCAATCCACTGATTGCAACCCTCTCTAACCAGCAATCTCCTTAGCATAGCTGGGGTAGTGGTTAATTATGACAATAGAGGAGGGGGACTTTGTGCATTGTACAGTGGCACCATTGAGGAAACCCATCCTTAGGAACCACACATCAGAACAAATCACCACCTCTGTTGCGAGGTCTTGACTGTGCTTTAATCACCATTGCCTTGGCCAACAGTGTTGTCTGGCTTGTTCCTTGTATTCACCTGCAATGCTTCTGGCTGCAACCTAGAAAGTAGAATCCCAAAGAGGATCCACATTGCATGTAATTGTACACGTTTTTCCTCTGTGTCCTGACTGTGCTGCAAGCATTGTCACAATTGTTTCTGCACTGCCAGACGGGGATAAGCATGTGTGTAATGTTCAGCACACCAGAATAATTGCTAGAGAAGCCAAATCTATATGGTCACATTCTATTAATTCTGTCCTGGATTTGCTAAGGTGCTGATTTAACATTAATAAATCCTCAGGCACATTTCAATATCATATTTTTTACTCTCATTTTACAGCCCAAATTTAGCCCTCAAATTTCAACAGCAAATTCCATATCTGAAATAGTAGTGTGCTATGTAATCTTCCACAACAAATTAAAACATACAATTTAATAATGTTACATCTTCGGATTTAATTTTTTTCCTGCAAAGATACCTGTCATTCCCCACATTACAATCTTAAAAACCCATCCCTACAACTGTAAGTTGTAACAAGGGCATGATTTCTACATTGGGTTGCATCCAGTGCTGCACAAATGGAAGTTTCACTTGCCCTGTGGTACTTCCACCTCCGGAGCAGATTTTGTAAGTGTGCATGGAGTTGTAGGCAGTGCTTTGTTCTAGGAAAAAAGGTGCCAGAACACCACCTCAGTCTCCAACCCAGATGCTGATGCCACCATCTTGAAACTGAAATCACATGACAAGATGCTCCACCCACCCACTAAGGCCGCTTCAGTCACCATTGTGCGCACCTTGCTGCTCTCCTGCTCTGCTCAGGCCACTTCAGCTGCCCTCGTGCATGTGCACCTTTCTGCTCACCACTCGCCCCTCTCATAGAATCATAGAATCATAGAATAGAATCATAGAATCATAGAGCTGGAAGAGACCACAAGGGCCATCGAGTCCAACCCCCTGCCAAGCAGGAAACACCATCAGAGTACTCCTGACATATGATTGTCAAGCCTCTGCTTAAAGACCTCCAAAGAAGGAGACTCCACCACACTCCTTGGCAGCAAATTCCACTGTCAAAATTTGCTGCTCCCCCTGCTCAGGCTGCTTCAGCTGCCATCCTGCACACCTCGCTGATCAGGGGACTTCCTTTGCTGGGTGAGCAGAATTCTTAGACAAAGCAAGGCAAAAAAACGGTGCTGGAACTGTGCTCCAGCACGTTCTGGCAGAAAAAAAGCTCCGGTCGTAGGGAAGAGGTGGAGGGAAGTTCCATTGCATGAGTGACAGACTGCCGCATTAGTAGAATTGCAGCAATGGATACAACCATTGTGCTTAAAAATAAGAAAAACACAGCATGTGCAGAATTCATAAGTAAAACCCTTGTTCGTCTTTAAAAGCCTTATAACTCATTCCCTTATTTTAATTTAAGCTTTAAAGTAATGAGTAAGTCTACCCCCTTAGCTAAGATTTATGTTATATTTTATATGCAGTTTTAGACCGGGTTAATGGTCTGGAAAAGGAATACAGTGGTACCTCTGGTTATGTACTTAATTAATTCCGGAGGTCTGTTCTTAACCTGAAACTGTTCTTAACCTGAAGCACCACTTTAGCTAATGGGGCCTCTTGCTGCTGCTGCGCCGCCGCTGCACGATTTCTGTTCTCATCCTGAAGCAAAGTTCTCACCCGAGATAATATTTCTGGGTTAGCGGAGTCTGCAACCTGAAGCGTCTGTAACCCGAGGTACCACTGTACAGACAGGAGCGTCCTGGGAGGGCTGAGTCTGAGCCGGGAGAGGGAGATCCTGGGGGCATGACAGCCTCCCTGGGTGTCCGTCTAGCCAGGAGGGGAGAGTTCTTCTAGGTCCAGAAGACTCCCAGCCCAGTCCCAGGGGGTGAGGGGACCCTCATTTAGAAGACCTCAGGGGTGGGATGGCTAAGAGAGTGGGCAACGGAGGAGAAGCTGTGAAGGAAGCGGCATTGAATACTTTCAACGGTAATATCTCAGTGACAGAAACTGAGTTGAGCATTTTTCTCTCTGTTCTAGAAACCTGAACATCTACCACCTGAAGCGTAACAACTGATTTTTAGTAACTATAGTTCAAGAAGAGCTGCGCCTATAGGGTTGTGTTTAAGCCTGGGTTAGTTAAAGTGAGCAAGTTAACGTCTACCTGAAAAAATGAATTTCCTGACCCACTTTGTTTCATAAACAATTTTTGTTTAATAAAACTTTTCTTGTTTGTTTATTTTCTGCTTGAGACTCCAATCATTAAGTTTTCCCTCACACAAGTCCCCCCACTAGATGATCTGTGGTAAATTGTGGGTGCACTATATTTAATGGGGGGCAGTTAGCAGGAGTGGATCCGCCGCCTTATTAATGAGTGGTATTAAGTGGTAGGGATGGCACTGTGGGTTAAACCACAGAGCCTAGGACTTGCCGATCAGAAGGTTGGCGGTTCGAATCCCTGCGACGGGGTGAGCTCCCGTTGTTCGGTCCCTGCTCCTGCCTACCTAGCACTTCGAAAGCACATCAAAGTGCAAGTAGATAAATAGGTACCGCTCCGGCGGGAAGGTAAACGGCGTTTCCGTGCACTGCTCTGGTTCGCCAGAAGCGGCTTAGTCATGCTGGCCACATGACCAGGAAGCTGTACACCGGCTCCCTCGGCCAACAAAGCGAGATGAGCGCCGCAACCCCAGAGTCGGTCATGACTGGACCTAATGGTCAGCGGTCCCTTTACCTTTTATTAAGTGGTAGGTCTGCTACAACATCTAATAAATTTAATAAGTAATAGTAATAATATCATAGAGCAGATTTTGGTCTTTATCAGCTCCATGCCAGGATGTTTAATTAAGCAATTTAATATTCTTTGTCATATTGCCCTGAAAAGTCCACCACTTCATAGCAAATTGTGGATGCTCAGCTGACAATCTGATGCCCTCTACTGTTGTAATTACAGAGCTATCCATCTGTAATTTCTGAAAGTTCACGGAAGTTTCAGAGCACTGCACAAATTCCTGTTGTCATCCTATTCTAAAATTCTGTAATATGCATTCTGGTCCTGTGCATATGTATGTCTAAGTAAGTTCACAGAGAATTTCAATCTTATTTATTTAGGAAGGATGGAAGGAAGGAAGGATGATATTGTCACATATTTGCAGTATTTATAGTTAGTAATGGATAAGAGTCAGGGACTGGTGGGATGCAGAGAAATGGTGGGAGGAACCAGCTGGGGAACCAGCAAGGAAATAAGGCTCAGAGCTTGGGGATTGGAGAGATGTCCAGAATCAGAAGCTGAAGCAGGAGAGTGGGATGCTGGAGGCCAAGAGGCAGAGATGAGTCCAGCTGGTGAAGTCACAGTTGTCTCCCTCTCCTGCTGCAACAAGCTTCCCTCCCCACTAGTGTCCCAGAACCAGAAAAGGTATGAAGAGGGCAGAGGAGAAATTAGCATCACAGGCACAATGTCAGATTGCTTGGGGGGAAACCCTGGAGAGGAGGGGACTTAGGCAGCTGTGAGAAGGTAGGGACCTTCAGTCGCCACAACTGCTTCATAGGGGCAAGACTTACCAAAGAAGAGTTGCTGTGCTCATTAGGTCTGACACTCCTGTGTAGATCCTGTTCTTTCTAATAAAGCGCTAAGTCCACTTACTTCATGTGATCTACTGCTGGCTTATTCCTGTCAATAAGCTTGAGCTCTTCTTGGATAATTTCAGAATCAACTTGGTATTAGCAAGCTTTATTGGTGAGTGTTCAGAAAAAGCTCATCTGTTTTCTCATAACTCTTACCAACATGTTGGTGGATATGTGCTGATGGTGTTGTGTGCATATGACCTGAACTCACTGTACATAAACAGCCATGGCAGAGAAGCACAGCTTTCCACCTTAAACCTTTGTGCATCACTGTTTCTTATAAAACTTCTGGTGAAACCCTACAGCTGCCCACCACTAGCATTAGAGCATTAAATGTTACTGCCATTTTGAACATCTTGTGTTGGTGTGCCAGACCAGACCTGTAGGTTCAGCTCCATGCCTCTCACCTGACCCATATCCATGCGCCCTGCAATCAGGGTTAGGTGTGGTGATAGCAATTTGGAAGTGACCTAGATTGTTGTCAGTAAAGCAGAGCTGTATTGAGCTCTCTTGTTTAATGAGGAATTGTTCATTCTGCTACCGTTCTCCATCTCCAGCAGAAGCCAGAGCAAGCATGTTAAGGACTGGCTTCTAGAATAAATGTTCTGTTGTTACTGTTTTAAAATCAATGAGAAAATAAAAATTTAATAGTAACAAAAAAGTCACAAAATACTACAGATATGGATACAAAGGGGTAGTAAACTGACTGACACTGTTGCTTCCACATGGTTCAGTTTTATTTCACATGCATTCCAAAAAGAACAAGGATACAGACTACCTGCGTCCCATTGAAATCTATGGAAAGACACTTTTATTTAAACAGTGTGACTGCCAAATTTAACCTTTTCTAGTATAGTCAACGCTATAATTGTCTCCAACTCAGTGTACTATTGAGAATGGAAGGAGTTCTGTTTTTCATTGTTATAGCTGAAAAATTTAAATAAACAGATTTTGTTAAAGGAAGAAAATCCTCAAATCTCATCAGGAATCTCCTCAGGCAGGAATTTCCGCAAAGCTCCATGACTTTAACAAGTCCCTTGACTCCAGCTTTTCATAGCCTAGCTCAGAGTAAGTCAGTAATCTTGTGTAATAATTCAGAGGTAAACCCCACTTAACTCAGTTAGAATTCTTTCAAACATGATGCTACACATCTCCCTCCTTTCCCCATAATTTACTAGAATCCTCTTTATCATTGTTCTCAGTTACAGTGATTTGGGGGTAGAATATAAGTACTTTAACTGCATAGATAACACTAGGAGTGAACTCCTAATGATCAAAAGCTGTTTGACAATGGCGTAGGCTGCCTTGGGACTTGGTGAGGTATTTTGAGCTGAGGCCAGGAAGCCGTGTGTCAGGGATGCTGTAACTGCATACAGCATTGAGCAAGGGGCTAGACCAGATGACCTCCAAGATCCCTTCCCCCTGTATGATTCTACCTACTTGAACTGTGTGAACTCCAACAGGTAGAGTATGTCTCAATGCCAGAATTATGTGGGCAGGCTCAATTGCATGGCTTTTCCCCACCTGACTTTTGCCTGTTATGAGGACACACACCATGTGAATCTGGTGCTTATACAGTGGTACCTCTGGTTAGTAAGTTAATTCGTTCCGGAGGTCTGTTCTTAACCTGAAACTGTTCTTAACCTGAGGTACCACTTTAGCTAATGGAGCCTCCTGCTGCCGCGTGATTTCTGTTCTTATTCTGGGGCAAAGTTCTTAACCTGAGGTACTACTTCCTGGTTAGCGGAGTCTGTAACCTGAAGTGTTTGTAACCTGAGGTACCACTGTACTTATAACTGCAGCAGCAGCATAGGATTGCACCACAGAGAAATAGCTCTCACACCACCTAAAGAGCCAATATATATTTAACACAAGCTGACTAATAATATTCACACCCCAACAGAGGAAGGAAATCAGTGAGTTACGTTTCTCTTAATATCCCTTGAGACAGGAGCTTGAACACAGCACACAGTGCATAGCTAAACTGTCAAGTCCATGCCCACAAGATGTAGTGATGGCCATCAATCTGGATGGCTTTAAAAGAGGATTGGACAAATCCATGAAGAAAAAAATCTGTAACTGAGTACTAGCCATGAGAGCTATTTTGTATCCTGCTGTCAGAGGCAGGATGACCCTGGATACCAACTGCTGAAAATCACTCAAGTCCTGTTTGCGAGCCTCCCATGGGCATTTGGTTGGCCACAGTGAGAACAGGATGCTGGACTAGACAGGCCTTTGGTCTGATCCAGCAGGACTCCTCTTATGCTCCAAATTTTGTCTCTGTGAGACTGGTGGGTCAAAATTTCACACATATAAACTATTTATAAAGCAACACCACCGCTTATATGTAATGCCACTACGGTTTGAGTGTGTGTGGGATCAAACACTAGGTACTTACAAATAGTAAAATTTTAGTTTGACAGTGGAACAGGCTCCAACGAGAGGTGGTGGACTTTCCTTCCTTGCAGGTTTTCAAGCATAGGTGTTGTGTATGATCTTGTTGAAATTATTGCATTGCAGGGGGTTTAACTAGATGACCCTCATGATCCCTTCCAACTCTGCCATTCTATGATTCTATTCTTTCCTCTGCATGGGAAGCAAAATTGAAATGTTTATTTTGAGCAATATATTTTGTTTGAATATCCACAGAATGGTTTAAAAAATAACAAAAATGTAACCATGTTAATATATTGTAAAGAATGCACATTTTAGGTAGGTTTGTCTTATGACAAAGTTTAAAGCTTGCAAATAGTCCAAGAGTTCATGCAGAGCTGCTACATTTAAAAAAATTGCAATTTAAAATCATACAAGTAAGTGTAGGAGCACTTCCGAGGTGGCCTCTAGTAAATAAGTCTGAAATTGTTTTTAGTTTGTAGCAATTGCCTTCCTGTGCATAATATTTAGCCCAATTATTTTACACAGGTCTAACCTCAAATCAGGTTTCATCAAATTGGGATTAGTGTGCACCCCACCTCTAATTTACATAAGAATGCTTACTTTGCATTGATGGGACAAATACAAATTTAAAATCAATTTTAATTTTGGGATTATGTTGATTACTTGTCCAAAATAATTACAGTTGGGGAAATGGTAAGTCTGTGGTATTTTTAGGTTATGGGATACTAAAATTAAATTGTCAGGATCACAATTTAAGGTCCAATTTAAAAAAACCAAAACAAAACTACCCATAAATTTCATTTCAGATCCATCAGGTTATATTATAAATACAGTACAGTACTCTGATACTTAAAGGGCAGGCAACCCAACCCCTTTTCAGCTTGTGTAATACTGCAGGGTGCAAAGTAAATTTATATCTACAGTAAAATAAAATGCAATATTGCTGGATCTGGGGGGTTCTAAGTGAAGGGCTGAAAGCAGTGCAACCATGTAGACAGCTTTGCTTATTAGACAGAGCAGCCACATTCCTGGGCTGGGTATTTTTCTGGAGTGGGGGAGGCACATGGTGCCAACCAGTTCCCACCCTCCACTCCCTAGGGCCAGGCCAGGCCAGAAGAAGGGAAGGACAGTAACCTTTACTCACACTCTCCCATGCAAAGAGTGTGTTAACTTAACCTAGCCCATGATGTACGTTGAACAGAATATTATTTTTTTAGCCCGTTTGAGGCTTTTAATTTTGTTAGTTCTTTTAGATTTGTTCCTGACCTTTAGGATTTTCCTTCTGGTTGGACAGTCAATGGAAAATCAGTTAACTAGTTGCTATATAAAGGACTAACTAAGTTACTGGAAATTAATTGTGGAAAACAGTTGGATTTCCCCCCCCCCTGGTTGCTGGGGCTGGATTTTCTGTCCAGAAACCATGAAATCCATGAAAAAGGGCCTGCTACTGAGCCTGCACACTTTGGGAACCTCAGAAATTAGCTCTGAGTTGTAGCCTGGGGGGGCCGGCCAGGCAGGTAACTGTAAGTGGGCACTGCATTGTTTCTGTTCTTCTAGGGCTGTGTCATCCTTTGCCATAAAGTACTAAAAAAAGAGGGGAAATAGTCACTATGAGAGTAAAGGATATATATGTTTTTTCATATTACTTTAAATTATCCCTTCAAATCACCCTTTGGCAATAAACATCCAATCCTGCTATACTCATCATAATAACTGCAAAATAAGCAAACCCTTACTTCCTACTGCAGGCAAACAAACATGTTTCCTTATCACTGGCTTGGAAGAAAGCACAACTGAAAATGGTGAGCAAATGAAAGTCCAAAGGGTGGTGTCTAACTCTAGTCCATAATACAAAGTTGTAATATTTAACCCTTTAAGGGTCACATGCACAGGCTGTTTTTTCATGATAACTTTGCTCATTTAATTCAGTTTTTCCCAATCCATGGCTAATGTGGTCAGGGGAAAAATATATATAATTGCATGTCACCCAATTACAGGTGTACGGAACTGCATTGTATCAAAGTGTGCATGTGTTTGTGTGGTGATATTTTGCTGGGAGCAATTCCAGCACACTCCCTGTGTGAGGCACTTCTTAGTGGGCTGCTGGTGGGGCTGGCATGACGCACACATGAAAATTAGCCGCATACATGTCAAGACATACCAAAGTATGTGCCCACAGTGGAGCTCAGGTTTATGGAACTCAGAGAGGGTGGCTACTGATGAGGCAGGCATCTCACCCCCCATCTATTTTTTGCCCACTGTTTTGTGCAAATCTGGTCTGTGGGAATACTTGTATCGCAAAAATAAAAAATTGGCCACAGGCACAACTAAACAAATACCTGTGTGCATGCTCACAATGGATCTCAAGTTTCTGAATTTTTTTGGGGGGTGGAAAGGTAGTAACTGAGGGGAGGGGACAACACACAACATGAATACATCCCATCAAGCAGTGCCTGCTAGTGTGAACAGAAAACATTGATACAGAGTTCATCTAAAAGTGCTCATGTGTGGATTAATGTGCACAAAAACACAGAAAAATCAGATATGTGCACCCACTAGCTCATGAACATGCTGGTGTGTTCTTTGTTGTTGCTGTCATGCATCTCTCTCTTGGGATAAAGTCAAACCACTATGAAGTGATCTGCCCGGGGTGCAAGCCTGGGCAATGTGTATGGGGGTCCTGGGCTGCCCAAACAAGACCCCCGCTCTTGGCCTCGCTGATGTGGTCCAAAGGAAAGCAGAGCAATACTTGGGCACCAGCTTAACTGCAGGAGTTGCCAAAAGGAGGCATATAAGGCACCATCCAACCATCTTAAGGACTCCACTCCGGATTTCTGCAGGGTTTACTCCTGAGCCCTTTCCTCTCCCAAAGATGTCCTGCAAGGCAGTGGAGATTTTGGATTAGTGTTCTCATTCTCTTAGATGGGCTACTTTCCCAGGTTGGTGAGCCCTATGTACCCCTCACTTCCCTCTGCAGCTTATGCAGAAACCACATTCTTGACTGTTGGACCACTTGGTCTTGTCTGCTCAATCCACTGGAGCCAGTCTTTGCATACTGTCCCTAACTCACCAAGGGTTTGAGACTTATCAGCCCCCCTCGCCTAGTTTAGCCAGCCAGTCAAAGCCATTCCCAGGGTGTGGCTGCTGTCGTATGCTGACAGCTTCTAGGAGCCACAGGTGAGAGCTGAGTGCAGGGTGGGGACCAAAGGTGGACAAACTACCCCAGAAGCATGACCCCCAGCAGAGGTACTAGCCTCTCCCCTAACACCCCATTCAAAGCCTTTATCTTCTATCTGCTCCTAGCAGCCATGGCAAATCAGCTTACTCTGATAAATAGCAGTTTCTGAGGTTGCCTGTCACTCATAAGTGATTCTGATTTGGGCGATGGCATCTTGTTGTCTTAAGCTGCATGGTGGGAGTAGAAAGAAACCATGTCCTCTCAACAGCTTGTTTTACAGGAACAAATTCTGTTTAATCTGGATGAAGCAATATAAGAAAAACCTGTTTAAAGTGAGCAGTGAGTAGTGAGGCAAACTATTTCCCCCCATCCCCATGTGTTTAAAATATTGGTCTCTTTGGGTCAGAGATTGTGATGAAGGTTGTCAGTCTGTTAAGAACCTGCTTAAATTCACAGAATTTTCATGTAATTTAAGAGGCAGCTTTTACAGGATCAATGTTTTATAGTCAAAGAGCCCATCCCAATATATTTCCTTCTTGAGGAACTGAAGTCTTGGCTATTTAAACATTTTACAAAAAAGTTGTGGCATCTCCAACTGCCAGTCTAAGGAATGACTGGTGGGTCTTTTAAAGGGCACCAGTGAAGTGGTACTGGGCACTGTGTGGAGAAAAGTAATGTTAATCTATAATTGATATACAATTAAAATATGTATATGAAATAATTACAAATGATATAATTGAATTGTAATTTCTTACGCTAATATTTTGAATCCGGTGTAGTGGAGACTGGAGCTTAAGTAAAAAAAATAACATTTAATTTATTCTATTTAGTGGGGAAAAAATCCTAAACTCTGATTCTGTTCCAATAATTCATAGCTTATGACTACCAATTCATTTTTTTTATTGATTTGCCATAACACAGCAAAACAAACAAAATTACTGTCATGTCAGATTATACTCACAGTTCCGAGAATAAATGCAGCCAAACAAGGGAACTACTTACAAGCATACCAGGAGGGAGAAAGAGAGAGAGAGAGAAATCTTAAACTCACAAGATTTGCTGGCTGAGGAGCATTTGCATAGCGGAAGCGTAACCCTGCTAAGGGGGCTGGGTGCTTTTACACCAGCAGAAGCCCCCTGGATTGCCAGCAGAAGGTCCTACTGGCAGGAATGCTTCACCAGCCAAGTTATGTGCTATCTTGGTTGTTTATTGTTTGCTTTTTTGTTGTTAAATATTAATATGATTGTTTTAACAATCTGCCTTGAGTGCTGTATATGGCTGGATATAATTATTGTTAAATATATATATGTGAAACAGGCTATAGGTTATTAGGAAATGTTTAGTGAGAACATTGTGTTTGCTGAAGGCAAAGGGGTTGTGTCATGCACTAAGTTTTTCCTACGCAAAACAAATCTCTGTGGAAAGTGATTTGCAATAGGATTTAGAAAGAAGCTAGTACACTTGGCTGTTGCTTCATCCAAGATGATTTCCTTAGGCTGTTGTCCACACTGGTGTAGGAAAATCAAACCATGTTAATTAATCAGGCTGTTCAGTTTTCTTTGAAGACCAAGCAGGGCTCTATTTTGCTGGATGTTGTAGCTATTGGGAAGTCTTTGCCTTTTGCCTTGTCTCATCTTCACCTCTCAAGGTACACAGTGGTTTGCATGTCCCCCAACCACCAGGAAAATGTCATGTTTGAAAAGCAGCCTTGGGATTGTGGCAGGGCAGGGCCACCCACGACTTGCAGACTGGATCTGCTGCCCCCTTGGCATTCCCCGTAAATGCTGCCTCTTGGTGACAAGGAGGTGCCCTCGTTCACCTGGCAGATCTTCGCTCCCCTTTTCTTCCTGGCAGGTGGGGTTGTGGTGCCATTTTGTGGTTCTCAGGCACCAAAATGTATAGGGCAGGCCCAGGATTGTGGTCTGTCACCAGGAAAACATCCTCTGCTCTTTTCAATGTGCTTTTGGGGTGCAGGGCGTTAATTGTTCTGTTATTGTTCATGTTACCGTATTTTTTGCTCTATAAGACTCACTTTTCCCCTCCTAAAAAGTAAGGGGAAATGTGTGTGTGTCTTATGGAGTGAATGCAGGCTGTGCAGCTATCCCAGAAGCCAGAACAGCAAGAGGGATTGCTGCTTTCACTGCACTGTTCTGGCTTCTGAGATTCAGAATATTTTTTTCCCTTGTTTTCCTCCTCCAAAAACTAGGTGCGTCTTGTGGTCTGGCGCGTCTTATAGAGCGAAAAATACGGTATATAGCATGTATTTTGTTTTAATCTTCTGTTTTTATGCTGTGAACCGCCCTGAGATCTATGGATGAAGGGTGGTTATACAAATGAAATAATAGTAAAGCTGGTTTGGTTTAAATAAAAAGGGGGCGGCACAAACACCTGCACTTCACACATTACAAACCCAACCGGGGCTTTTTCTTTTTAAAAATAAATTAAAAATTCGGGGAGGGGGGGGGACTGGCCACTCTGAGGCGGCCTGTCAGGTGAGATCCAGAGGCCACATTCTGGTGGCTCAGCTTAATTGGCCGCGCTGACGGGACGCTGGGCTCCGGCCCGCGAAAGGCTCCGAGGGCCGGAGCCCCTCATTCGCAGCGCGGGCGGGGCCTGGGGAGGGAGAGCCCATCGAGGGAGAAGAGGGGGGCGGAGAAGTCGTCCCTGCCTGTCCCAGCGCCGCCCCCCCCCCCCGTTCGGGGCCCGTCGGTCGCGCCCTTTTTGCGGGCGGGGCGGGGCTGGTGCCTGGGCGCGCGCCTGCGCACTTGCCCCGCCTCGCCGCCGCTCCATCTCGCCCCCCTCCCGCCTGGCAAAAACAGAACCGCCAACGTCATCGGCGCCGCCGCCGCCGCCCCTTCGGCGGAGAGGGAAGCGGCCCGAGGGGGGAGGCGGGGGCTCCGCTGCTGCTGCTGCTGCCGCTGCTGCCACCATCGCCAACCGCCACCCTGAGGGAGCCGGAGGCCGCCGGTAAGAAGCGGGCTCCTCCTCCTCCGCCGCCGCCGCCGGGGGCGCTGTCCCTCAGGGCCGCCGCGTGTCGCCCCAGAGTTGACTTGGGAGTTGTTTGGGCTCTTTCGGGAGGGGTCCCGCTTGCTTCCCTCAGAGGCTCGCCCACCCCCGCCGGGAAACCGGCTCGGCGGAGGGGAGGGCCGCTGCCCTTTCTGGGACGGGGGGAGGGGCAACAACAAGAGCAAACTTCCGACTGGGGGGAATTTCGGGGCTCTCCTTCCCTCCCGCCAAAGAATCCTCTCGGGGTTCCGGCGGCCGCCGCCAGGTTCGCGTCGGTGCCAGGGATGCCCCGGAAAAGAGCCCCGCCGACTTGGGGGCTCCCCGCGCTGCCTCCATCCCGACTTGGGCGCGAAGGGCGGGCTAGAAATTCAGTAAATAGACGCGGCGAGGAGACCCGGCCTCGGGTGCCTTCTTGGCAGCAGGGCTGCTTTGGACGGGAGCCGGCGATGCCGCCGCCCGCTGCGGTGCCTCTTCTGCTTTGCAGCAGCCCTTGGACGCGTCCGCTTCCCGAAAGCGGCGAGACTTGGCGGCGAGGGGCGATGCTGCTGAGATAAAGTTGCTGGCTGCTCCGGATGAGCTCGGAGGGGCTGCTGCTCTGCGCGGTGGGGGGAGGAGGAGGAGGAGGAGGAGGTTGTCGTTGTCGATCAGCATTTTCCTTTCCTTTTAGAAAGCTGCGGGTGTTTGCTATAGAAGGTTCTTGTTAGACAAGGATCGATGGTAGATGAATTTTCACCCTGGCAGAGGCGAAGCGTAATGGCTTGCGGTTTCATGGAAAGCTCTCCTAACAAACATCTGGATAGATCTCACCGAGTTAGCGCTGTGCAAAACTTCAGGTCCAAAGATGAATTGGGAGAGCAAATACGCAGGAGGGCTTGTCAAGTTTTCTGTTCGTTTCTCTCTGGCACCGAAACTGATGAAGACTGCAAAGTGTTTGTCACACTTCAGCTTTCGGAGGGGCTTTACTGGCCAGTGTTTCATAAACTGGCTGCTTTCAGCGGAAGCTAGAAGTACTTGTGAATTACAGTACAACTAAATTGGGTAGAGAATCAGAAGAAAATCGTTAGAATTTAGTTTTTGTTTATTCGCATCCAAAAGGAATTTTGTGCAGAGAATTTAAGTTATTGACAAGCTGTGGAATTCTTTTGTGAAGTGAAGCTAAATTCTGTTTTTTTTTTAAAGATGCATTTCCAGCCCTCTTGACAAAGTTTCTTACTGTCACATACCTTATGAAAAGTATGCGTATGAGAGCCTGAAAAAAGTATTTGATTTTGCGGGAACATTTTGTTTATTCTTAGTAGCTTCAGTAGGCTCCTGAAATTATTAAGCCTGGAATTCTATTAGGGAGAAGTTATGTTGAAATTGGAAGAGGCAAACATGATTAAAATATTGTACTGCAAGCCTGAGTATATTATAATGAGGATGACCTATAGGTCCACTTTGTCCACTACCTATAGCTCTTATGGGAATACGTGGGAAATGCTTCAAGATAACATTTGGAAGTGTGACAAACAAGTCTTGTAACAAAGCTGACACATGTGGTGGCTCCTTGCTTCAACAACCTCTCACGGGCAATTAATTTTTATTGCTTTTCAAAAAAATTAACACATTAACATCAAATTAATTCATATTAAATACAAATTTAAAAGTTGACTTCCCACCCTGCATTCATGATGTTTTTCTCCCCTCCCTTACTCTCTGCTCAGTGTAACATGCATTTCCTAATTCCATTTCAGTACTTGAAATATTTTAACATTTATCATTAATTTGTTCCCCTTCTTCATTTCCCATCGATTGTACATATTTTAATTACTGCATAGACTCATATTTAACTATAACATATTTCCAAAATATCAAGTAGAGTTACTCTTCATTGTGAGCCCACAAAATCAACAACCTCTCCTGGGGTGCACTGAGTCCTCATATTGTTGACTTTTCATTGGCAGCAGAAGACACACCTCTTTTCTCAGGCTTTTGGAAAGGGTTGGCGTTTTAAACCACTCAGACATGTTTTATAATGTAGCATTAATAAAGTTATTTGGATTGGGCATGAATAAATAAGCTGAATCTAACTTGGCATACAAAATTAATTGCATGTGCAAATTATATAAAAATTAAAATCTGCAGCAAGCTTTATAATTCATAATACTCAGGAATTGGTTTTATGGAATCATTGAGCTGGAAGGGACCCCAAGGATCATCTAGTCCAACCCCCTGCAATGTAGGAATATGCAGCTGTCCTGTAGGGGGATCAAATGGTTATTAGTGAAGAATGTGATACTGTAACTAATATAAGGTAAAGAATGACCCCTGGACAGTTAATTCCAGCCAAAGGCAACTGTGGGGTTGCAGCACTCATCTCGCTTTCAGGCCAAGGGAGCTGGCGTTTGTCCACAGACAGCTTTCCGGGTCATGTGGTCAGTAGGACTAAACCGCTTCTGGTGCAGTGGAACACTGTCGGAAACCAGAGCGCACAGAAATGCTGTTTAGCTTCCTGCTGCAAAAGTACCTGTTTATCTACTTGCACTAGTGTGCTTTCGAACTGCTAGGGCAGCAGTTCTAATATAGTGTGACATCAGTATGCACTGTGATAGTGCCATGTTATTGGTGTGTTGTTATCTTTCTCATCTTTAGCAGCAGTTTCTCTGATTAACCCCTTTTTTAAAAAATAAGAAGTTGTATTGATTTTCAGTGTATAAACACAATTACAAAGGGTCCTCACATTCCAACTTACCATCCCTTCCCCCACTCCAGCCTGAAGAACCTTTTTGATGTAATAGTGATTCCTTCACTCTCTCTATTTTCCTCATGCTTCTTGGGTGCTGTTAAAAGATTTGCATGAATCCTCTTGTCTGAATGTTCCACTTCTTAACTAGTATCTAACTCTTTAGTGTGCTTCCTGATAGTTGCCCGTCCCCTTCTCAAAGTAGAACTCACAGGTGCAGATTAGTTTCAGTGGGTAGAATGAAAGAAGTACTAATTTGATTTTTTTGGGGTGGGGAGGAGGAGAATGTTCTTTGTCAGGAGACATGCTATGCACCTGATCTTCGTATTGGGGACAAGCATTTCCTAGTTGATGAGATTATTAGCATGGCAGAAGTTTAAAAAGCTTTATAAAAAAAGAACCCTAAGAAGTATCCCATGTAAAATTTGACATTGACACAAAATTTGATTTTACCATTATAATTGTCTCTAAATGTTCACATTTACATGCATTTGAAAAGGTAAATTAAATAGATATGACTATCTTTCCAATGTTCATTTCCATTGTTTCTTCTTGTAGGAGTATGATATCATTTCTGCACCATATATTAAAATTCAGTACCCCAAAACATACCTGCCTAAACTGAGTACATATAGCATAATGCTCCAGGGATTTATATGATCTATGATGATTACTTAAACTTAATTTTTGTCGGCCTCAACAATACAAATTCTGTGTCAAGTAGAATCCAAGTTATATTTTGCAGAAGAAATATGCAATCTGGCACACTCATTCAACGCCAAGCTTTTCTGAGGAAGAAGCTGACAGGGGCTTGCTGGTTGAAGTGGGTAGGATGCTGGCATCAACCAAAAATTGTATGCTGGCGCCCCTGCCATGAGCAAGAAAGAAAAATCACAAGAGTTTACACTGGTGCACTAATGGCTTGTAGAGTTTTTTTCAGCTTGTGCAAGAGTTCTCCATCTCATCCTTCAAGATGGGTATCTGAACCAGCCTTGTGTGACTTATTTGCAAAACATCTGCATGCTCTGATTGGATTCCATATTGTGTATATAGTACTACTGTCTGTAATCACATCTGTTTGGCTGAGTGTTGATTGTTTCAGCCTGATGATGATGATAAGTTGTGTGGCTGCCTGCCTGTTTGTCTGACCTTTTGTCTATCTTCTTTTGTTTGGCCCCAAAGGTGATTAACAGGTCCTGCCTGCCTTGAAAGAGATGACTGAAAGACCACGCTTTATGAAAGCTTCTTTGAACGGTTAATATCAAACCTTATGTTGTTAAGTTCTGGCAACAGTAAATGGGTAAGTGCTGCAATACAAAAAGAATTATATAGTGAAGCTTATATGCCCCTGGGGGCTGAATGTGGCTGCCTAGCCTTTAGGACCCTCAGACCACACGCCTCACTAACTCTGCTGCAGGCATGCCTTAAGTCCTTTTGTTGACTGGAATATATCCTTGAACTGTGATAATTCCTCTTGTTTGCTAAGATGGAGAAATGTGTGCAGAAAACTCTAACTTTTGTATGGCTGGAATGTAGGCTTCTGTAAGAGTCACATCCATTCACATTTTTTTAGGTCCTCCTCACATGCAGCTGCAGGAAGCTTCCTGATGAGGGAATGAATCCCTTGGGCTGAAAAAGGTTCCCTGTCCTTGTTGTACCCAATTACTTGGGAGCAAGTCCCATTGCATTCAGTTGGACATACTTCTGAGTAGGCATGTATAAGATTGCACCGTACAGTAGGTGTTCATAAAACGATAGTTTCCCTCAATAGCACAACCACACATACACAAACACACATAGAAGGCAGTCTTCTTAAAGTGGATATAGGATTTCAGTCTAAGAAGCAATTGTTTCAGGGCTACAGTAAAATGATAACATGTAATTAGTCATTTCAGAGATGAGCTTTGTTCAAAATTTGTTTCAGCATAGGGCATTTCCAACTACAGATGTAACAAAGTCCTTCTCTTCCATTGCTGATTCTATATCTGCCCCCTAATGTTTCATATAGCTAGTTTTCAAGTTGTAAAATGATCTGATAATACTTGAAACTAGTTTCTTAGCTTTCAGTGTTGCATTGTAAATGAGGTTTTTGAAAGACAGAAGTGATCATGAGACTACTGTAGTTTTGCAGTTGTGGAACCCCCCCTCCCAAACAATTCAGGAAGCGTTAGCACATTAGCATTTAGGTGCCAGTTAAAACTTTTGGGTTTTTTTCCTCCAGGTATTTAGTGGTGTTGGAGTTAATAAATTGTCTGATAGATTATGAGCAATATTTTATTCCTATTCCTTTTACTCAGGGGTGGCTAACTTCTGGCTCTCTAGATGGTCTAGACAGGCCAAAAGCCAAGGATGATGGTAATTGTAATCCAGTAACATCTGGAGAACCAAAGATTAGCCATTTCTGCTTTTAACACTTGGTTTTATAAGTTCTCTTAGTGAGCTTATGATTGAAATATAGGATAAAACATTTTAAATTACATGAATTAATAAATATATAATATTTCATGTCAAATTGCTGCCACCACAGTGAAAAGATATACGGCTAAATGAAATAACCAAGTAACTAACAATTTTGCTGCCCGTTAATGATACTCAAAATTTTCTGTCTGATAATATAGCCTTCCCTTTCCTCTTGGCTGATTTTGTTACCCTTGAACTACTTGTTCCATTTCTTTCCCTCTATGTGCTTCTAAATTTAGGTTTGTGAGGTCCTGGGGAAGTCACCTGTCTTTTCCTTATTTTGTTCTGTATACAATTGTACCTTGGAAGTCAAACAGAATCCATTCCGGAAGTCCGTTCGACTTCCAAAACGTTTGAAAACCAAAGCACGGCTTCTGATTGGCTGAAGGAAGCTCCTGCAGCCAATCGGAAGCCCCATTGAATGTTCAGCTTCCAAAAATAGTTCACAAACTGGAATAGTCACTTCCAGGTTTGTGGCGTTTGGGAGCCAAAACGTTTGAGAACTAAGCTGTTTGAAAACCAAGGTACTACTGGTATATCTATATAAGTCCCATTGAGTTGAATGGGGCTTTCCTCTAGGTAAATTGGTGTAGGACTGAAGTCTGAATTCCATTTTGCCATTAACCGGCAAGGCGAAGGAAGATCTAAAAAGAGGCTTGATGAAAGTTTGGAAGTTGTGGGATTGTTTATAGAAATAATGAAAGAGCATATAATTTTTATTCCTTTTCTTTCTGAAGTGTGTTTTTAAAAAACCCCTTGCACTGAAATAACTAGTTCAGTCTTCCAGAGAGAAATCCAAAATATGCATTTTATTGAAAAGCCAATTCTCCGTTCTCTCCTGTGAATGAAGGTTGCAGTGAAGTGGTTTGGCTAGCTAAATAAATACTGTAAAGTGCAGCCAAAGCTGCTTTTGTGGCATGAAGTCATTACATGGGGTGGATGTCACCTTGGCAACAGATAAATATACATGGATTATAATTCCAGTAGGATAGAGACTGTCATATCTTTGAACATCATATAATTTAGAATGACTGAGGGTGACAGTGGGGGCAGGAAACCAAACATTGGTAAAATACTGTTAAATTGCTGCAAGTTTCTTATTTCTGTTATCAGTAAGAGGTGTTTTACAATTTTACAACATAAAATCACAATCCCATCAGAATAAGAAAGATTAAAATCATGTCATAGTTAAAATCTCTGTGGCGTTTGACGGTCTATTGATCCCTGCGCCACCACTGTGATTACTTCCCCACTGCCACCAACCTGTTTCTCTCGCGTACACATGGAGTCCAGGCGGTTGTTAACATTAAATCAAATAAGCAAGTTTATTTTATAAGCGTTAACAAGGTTAGGGTTTCAGATAATTTTTCTGGTCAGTTTCTTAATCTTAGTTCCTTTACTGACCTCTACCTTCCTAATAACTTCTGATTATCCCAACTGTCTATCTGACTCCTCCTAACAGTTTCTCTCACTCTCTCACATCAAAAGTAGACCAACCCACAGACTTATCCTCCCTCTTCCTTCTCCAACTCCCAACTAACTTCCCAACAACTCCAACTCTAACTCTAACTCCTCCCCTTGGGTTCCCACTGGCCAATCACTTCACACTCATTTAACCCTTTCCTTATGACCCACCTAGGAGGGCAAACGCCACAATCTCAAATATAATCCTAACAATACAGCAACTGTACTCTCAGTTTCATATACTGGGCTGCATTCATTTCCGTCAGTTCACTAGTGGAGCTACTTCCATTTGTACGATGCAACACGATCTTCCTCTCCTCCCTTTGTGTGCCCTCAAAATCTACTCTGGGGGATTGGGGGACCCCCTGGACCTGTTTGGTGGGGCATGCAAAGGGGTGCAAGGGGGAGGAGAGGCAGGTGAAGTCCTGTTGCACGAGTGGAACTTCGCCTGTTGTATATGATACATCTCTTCCTAATTTAAGAGACGGTGTTCTGTCCATCAGAAATCCAAATAGATCAGAAAATGCATTTAATTATATAATTAATTATATAATTAAAAATTATATAATGAAGTGACAACATTATAATTATAGTATGTGGTAAATGAACAAACTATATATTTTTTCTTATCACGTTAACTTGGGTTGCTTACTATTTGGTTTTCATGCACTATATTAAGCCCTACATATGTAATATATTGGGGGAGAGGATTTGTTTGATACCTATCTGGAACTATGCATGGTATTTGTGGATTTTTGGAAACTGTTCAGTGGTTTGCGAGTTTACAATAAGGATTTTTTTATTTTGTAGTACTGATAACTTGATTTAATATAGTAGATGATAGTGTTATTTTATATTTTATTCTGGTGGCAGAAAGGGTCATCATTCTGAAATGGACATTGGATCCTCATTTGACAAAGTCAGTCTTTCTTCTGAAACTGTTTTGGTAGTAAATCAGGAAGAATATGTCTTCGTTAAAAAGCATCCTGAAGATTTGTGTGCAAAAGATGAGAAATTTCAGCTGACGGTAACATTTCCTTGATTTTTATTTAAAAACAACTTTTAGCAGTTTTAACTTTTCAGTGATGACCCATAAGTAGCATTCTAGAATAGAATAGAATATGGACCTAAATTAATTGTGAAATGATGCCTATTGTACAGTTAAGTGTGAAGAAGGAATTGTGCTGCTTTTTGTAGCTCATTCTGCATTGTCAGTTTGTGTGGCATGTATGCATCAAGGTCATTGTCTTCTTAAGAAATAAGCTGTTAGAAGGCTATTTAACTTTATATTTGCAGCTTGATATGATTCTGTATTGTCTAATTATGTGGGTAAAGATTAGACATGAAGTGAGAATATGAATACATGGTTAAACCATCTTAAATGAAATTTCTTTTTCCAGATATTGACAATTCAGAAATATCCTATCTCTGTGAATGGAACTGTGAAGAATTTAATTTAATTTTGTGAAATCTTACAGATTCAAAAATCTCTCTGTGTGTTCTTCCTTCTACAGATGCTTCCAAACAAAGATGAACAAATGGAGAAAGCCGCGGAAGAGATTCTAAAGGATTCTGATAAAGGCCAGAAGCTTGATACTACTGACTGTGTAGACTTGAGTGGTGATTGCAGGCAGTCACTTGGATATGTCAGCCAGTCTCCTATGCATTTTCTACTTGATTCTCCCACCACAAGTACTGGTTTTAATATTTAGCATATATTTAAGGGGAAATGTGGGGGAGGTGAAACAAAAACTGGTTGGTGGTTAGGAAGGCTATTTTCTCTTGCAGAAGAATGAAACTCTCATCATTATTTGTTTTGTTAAGCAAACTTGGTTTGTTTTTCCTTGCCATTATTTTTGAACATGCCCTGGATTGCTCCAGTGTAAGTTTTATGTGGGCTGACTTGGAAAAACTGTACAGCAATGCCCTTTTAAAACAGATAATAACCAAGAATCCTTTAGCAAAATGCAAAAATGTGGTGAGCAAATATTTGTTTTAACTGTAGCCATTGAAAACAAATCCGAATTGAAAGATAATTTTTGGGAAATATTCCAATTTGGTCTTTGAGCTTCTAAAGAAAAGTTAGGTACTTGCGGAATAGCCAGCAGCTACTCTTTGTCATTTTTTAAATGGTGTGTGGGGTCACACTTGGTGGATCTTAGAGTTGCAAGTGACAAATTAGGAATACCTAAAAAAATAAACTCAAAATGGTGGTGTCAACTCAACACTGTTAAAGTCTGCTTTAGGGTAAAAACCAGCACTTTTGTACTTGAGCAGCTTTGGAAGTCAATGTAAGCCATGACCATGACCAGCTGCAACCTTTAAATAGACTACAAGGACAGCTTGAGTACACTGCTGCAGTTAGATGTTGAATGACTGTTGCGAAGAAAGGAGAACATTGTTGGTAATGATTGAATTCTATTCACTTTCAGAAGCTTCGTCAGATACAGCATATTCCCCTACTGTACCCTCAGAAGAGGAGAGTGTATTGTTCAACAAACTGACATATCTTGGATGTATGAAGGTTTCTGCTCCTCGCAGTGAATCGGAGGCACTGTGTGCCATGGGAACTCTGAAAAGCTCAAGTAATTCAGCTTTCCCTGTAACTCTATATGTTCCAAATATCCCAGATGGTTCTGTTAGGTGAGTTACACTTGCTTTTTAAATTCATACTTCTCTGCATACAGACAAAATATGTATATGCTTAGTTTACTTCTTCCTCCATTAGTTATATGGGTATTTCTTGTGTGGGGACACTAAATGCCAAAATGGGCCTAGGAAGAGAACAGGAGTGGATTTCTGCATACAAGGTGCACAGGACACCTTTTTGTGACTTTTTTGAATGCCGCCATGGCATTCCCATCCTGAAAGCTCCCCACATACTGTTGGGGGCTAAATAAATGTTGTCACAGAGAGGGAGTGTGGATGCTAGTGCTTTGTGTGTGTGTGGGAGGGTATTGTTTTTGTTATTATGCTATGTTTTATATTGTAAACCTGTGAACTTCAGATGAGGGGCGGTATAGAAATTTTAAAAATAAATAAAATAAACCAAATAAGTGGTTTTCTAGCCTGGGAATTGCAGAGGAAAGTCATTCAGCTTGGAGCAGCGTATCTCTTTTGAGCGCAAATGGTTTCTTCTGTGCAGAGGGGCTGCACTAGTTGTTCTCAAAGCTAGTTTGAGGTGCTACAATCCAAGCAAGGTGCTGTGTAGCAGTGGCACGCATAATGCAGTGTAACCCCCCTCCTGACACCAGAATTGCTGCTGCTTAGCCTACCTGAGATGGTGGCAATGTTGGGGGCCATGTGGGTGAACCAGTGGGACTACCACCACCAATCCAGTGCTTGTTCTGGTGCACTTGCACAGCTCCAACAAGTAGCAACACAAGTGGCAGGAGAGTTACTCTGCCCCATGACTCGCACCGCTGTTGCTTCTCTGCATGCAGAACCAGACGTCCACACACATTACTTGGTGGATCAAGAGCAGCAGTTGTAAAGTTGCATGCAGACATGGAAAATGTTGTGGAGAACACCCACACTTGTTTGTGCATTTAAGGTATACCCCAAGCTCCTTTATTCAGCAAATGATGCGTGAAGAAGACTGGTTTTGAATGTGGCTCTCCTTAGTTTGATTGGGGAAGCGTGGTGTGGGAGAGGCAGTATAAAGCGAGAAAGTGTTTCTCCCTTAGTGCTTCCTCCCTGCCACCCCGTGTCAGGTTCTTTTATTCCTTTGTGGAACTCCACAAGACAGGATACAAACGGTGAAACTTTTTAATGAGTTCACATTTGTACATATTACAAACACTAACGTTTTGCCTGTTGATGCACGCAGGATTTCCAGTGAAATAAATGAGAATAGTAATACTGTAGATTGTTTTAATCTATTAAATTTTTTGCTTAAGGTGTTAATATTGATGATTTTAGTTGGAATAGAATGACCTAGGTTTCTTAATGTGTTGTGAACTTTTTCAGTGTTAATCAGGATATTTTAGATTAATAAGGTTTTTATTTAGATTTCAAAAGTGGCAAGTAAAGTTCTCTCTTTGGGACTTGCTGAGTGACAAAAGCCTTTCAATTTCCTCTTTCTTATTTAGAATAATAGATCAGTCCACTGGTACAGAAATTGCTTCTTTCCCAATCTACAAAGTCTTATTTTGCGTCCGTGGGAAAAGTGGAACTTCAGAAAGTGATTGTTTTGCATTTACTGAGAGCTTCTGTGGCAGTGATGAGTTCCAGATTCATGTCTTCTCTTGTGAAATTAAAGAGGCAGTGAGTAGAAAGTATTGTTTCTAATGAGCCCATTACAAACTTTTTGAAGAGTGTACCTACCCTTTCCAGTTAACATTATTGTATGCTGTTTCCACTTCAAATACAAAATTTCATATTATACTAGAACAGCATTGTTAGTCTGACGTGAAGAACCCATTATAAACTCTGTAGACTACAGTTCATATGGAAATGGCATGGTTTGAGGTGCATGGGGTTTACTTTTTATTTGCATTTTTTATATAAAATCATGTTTTAATAGATTGATGACTTAAGTGTATATGGCCTAAGGTTTGATCCCAACTTTTTGTTTCACAGTTGTCCTGTTCAGTAGTGTGAGATAACTACTTTGGCTAATGTGTTCCAGTTTCATGCTTAGCTTTTTGTATCATGAATTATTGGCTTAATCACGGTCTCCCCCACTTCTCTTCTGTCCTCCTCCTCCCTCCTCTTTTGATGCAATTTTAGGTCAGCCGAATTTTGTATAGTTTTTCAACAGCATTCAAACGTTCCTCCAAACAAGCATCAGATCACATAAAGGACGCTATCGTTCCGACTCCCGACAGTGATACATTCACTTTTAGTGTTTCTTTAGAGGTCAAAGAAGATGATGGTAAAGGAAACTTCAGGTAAATGGAAGAAGTTTTTAAAAACCCAGAAAAAGATCCGCTGTTTCATCTGTATAGTTAAATTTCTTTTGCAAAGTTTGCTAAATTTGCTGGGTGCCCATCTCTAAGGAGCTCAGAACAGCATACATAATGCTGCTTGTTAGGGGGCCAGCATGAAGGGACAGGGGGAGGAATAGATTGTCTTTCCTGGTATCTGATAGTCCAGCGGGTCTGATCTAGGCTAAAAGCCTGGAACAATGTGGAAACAACATTGGCCCCAGCAAATTGCACATCAGAAGCTGTGCAAGAACAAAAGAAGCAATATTCTGAACAGTGAACTTCATCTTGTGTAAAATATAATATAATGGAGTATATTTTTGGGGTTTTCTTAGAAGTTACTCAGATTTTCCTGAAGCAAATGGTCTTGAATTTACAGCAGACATTTTGTCAGAGTTTGCTATTTTATAGTCTATGATTGTTAAATGGATGCTAATAAAATGTTATTCTTATGAAATTTTCTGTAGCCCAGTACCAAAGGACAGAGAGAAATTTTATTTCAAACTGAAACAGGGAGTTGAGAAGAAAGTTGTGATCACTGTACAACAGATTTCCAACAAAGAACTAGCAATTGAAAGGTAATGCTAGAAACTATCAGTGTTGAAATGCTCTTTAATTATATTTTCAATGACCTTGCAAGGTAGTATTAGCCTAGCCAAACCAAAAAACGATAGTGAATATGTTCTGCTTCAATCCATCATAATCTAAATATGCTTATCAATTTGTTTCTAGTCCCAATTTAAAGTACTGGTCTTCAGTAGTTTAAATTGGGACTGGAAACAAATTGCTTTGGGAACAGATTATTTGAAGGACCTCCTAGACCTGTATAAACCTGCCTGCTGATTGACCGCATCTTGTCTGCCACCCGGGAAGGTGAGAATGGGGGGTACCTGGGACAGGGCCTTTTTAGTGTGTCCCTTTCACCAACATCTGCATCACACATCCTCTCTCGTTGTTTTCAAATGGATCCTGAAGGCTCATTGTTTGTTAGCTTTTCCCTGAATTTATTTAATTTATTTAATCTCTTTATTAAACCACTTACTGTCCACAGTTCTTGAGGCAGTTTACAAAAAAGAAAATTCAAATGCACAATCAAGCAACATAAATATACAATACTGATATCCATAGTAACCACATTTGTGTAGCTAATTGCCAGGCAGCATGATCAGCAATCAACTTAAAAAACCTTATTCACACAACCACTCATACAGTGCCAATCCTACCATTCAGAAGGGTTTTCTAACCATTGTGGGGCTATAGAAACAGAGAAGTTGGCTTCCACCACTAGAGCGGGGGGATATATTGGTAAATTGTCTGAAACCGGTATGGCGTTCAGGCAGCGGCATAGCATGTGCTCCTGCTGCTTGGGGTGCGTGTGCAGCGGGAGGCAGAGGGAGCCCAGCCCAGCAGCCCAGCAGCCCAGCAGCCCAGCAGCCCAGCAGCCCAGCAGCCCAGCAGCCCAGCAGCCCAGCAGCCCAGCAGCCCAGCCCTTGCCACTGCTTCAGGGCTCACTCATGCTGCCCTTGCAGCCCCTGTGTAACCCAAGAGCAGCACTGGTGTGCTCCGGGAAGCTCATTTGGAAATGTGGCTTCTTCCAGCACTACAAGGGCTTGGCGGGGTGTGCAGTGGCGGCATTGCCCCCTGACAGTCTGGCATGAGTGCGCCTTCGGCCTGGGCATTGTGAAAGTTCCCTGAAGCAGCGGCGCGGGCAGTGTGAGTGCGCCTTTCACGCTGCCCCTGGCAGCTCTGTGTGGCTTTGTGAAGCTGGGATAGGACTGTCAGATCCCAACCCAGCTTTGCAGTGCAGTGCAGGGTTGACAGGGCAGCGTGAGGAGCAAAATGTGTCCCCCAAACTGTGCCTGGGATGACTATCCCTCCCTGCCCTGATTTCAGACATTTTGAGCTGGCAATACTTTGTAGTGGTCAGGGAGCTGCAAAGTATTCCCAGCTCAAATTGCCTGCAGACGGCAAAAGCGCAGGTAGGCAGACAATTTAGCAATTTACCAGTTTCAGACAATTTACCAATATATTGCCCAGCTCAAGGGGGAAGGGTTTAGTCTTTCTCCCTGCTATGCACAGAACCAACCTAAATGCACCCCTGGGAGCAAAGAGAAAGATTTCTGGAGATCCCTTCATGGCTCTCACATTGTGTCTATTAGTTTCCTCCCTTAATCAGTAGCATAGTGTGTGTGTGGAGGCTGAGGGGGGCACAATCAGGTGCCCCCATGACAAGCCTGGCTGGAGCCTGGCTCTAGCATGCGAGGGAGCTCCTACCCAGCTGTAGCTCCACTCCTAGGTCAGACCTGACCAGGGGGTGGAAAGTCGGCAGCAGCTTCCCCACCCCTCTCCTCCACTGGGCTGTGCTTGAAGGAGCGGCCAGCTCCCTCGTGCCCAGCCAAAGTTCTGCTCCTGGGTCAGGTCTGATCTGGGGGCGGAGTGGAGAGTCGGCTGCAGTGTTACTGTGGTGGCGCCTCTCTCTTTCACTGGGCTGCGTGTGCAAGGATGCTGCCAAGGCAGCATTCTCTCACTTGGGCACAGCGAGCTCCCTCCACGCCACGCCCCTTCAGTGGTGCACCCCATGCACTTGCTCCAGGTGGTGGGAGCATATGCTCTGCCGCTTCCCTTAATAATAAAACAAGACTTCTGAACACATTTTCTTAAGTTGCACTGAAAAAGAAACTACCCTAGGTGGCAACCTTCTCATAAGATTTTAAACAGATTGTTTCATATAGGAAACTTTTGCCCTGCAGTATGGTTTAAAAAACCACAAAAAAACACACCCATAGAGCTGCAACTGGTGTGTATTACTTTTTATATGCTTTTTTGCTTTTTCCAGATTTTTAAAAACCAGAGCTGAGGATAATAAGTTTTGGACAACTAAATATTAAGGGGAACATTGCATACTAATGACTGTAATAATGTGCACCATTGAGTCACTAATCTATGAAACTGCCTCAACCCTGGTGTTTTAGATTTTCTTCAGAGAGGTCTCATTGAAGGCCTGTAACCCCAAAGAGGGAAGTCATGGCTCTTGACAGTTTCATGGATAATGGTCAAACAGTCTCATGGTCAAACACCTTCTGTTTCTTGATCCCTCTCATGTCAAGCAGTTTCTCAGGGACATATTACTAATTCTTGCCCCTCTGGTTTACTTTCAGTCCCAAAGGAGTTCCTGGGAGATAGATAGCCATATTAAATGCCGGCTGCTGTGGCCATGTGCAGCAGTGTAGTTCCTGTTGCACCCTACTGTTCAGCCAATTACATAGCAGCGATGGAGGAAAGTGCGGGTGGGGAGCAGGCAGATGCGCCTGATCCCTGCTCCAGCTTGAGGCTGGTACAGCGAAACGGCTCTTCTTTCCTGGAATTGGCATGAAGATTTTCTTTGGTCAGAGGTTGGGAGTAACCCTTTGCTGCTGCCTGCTTTCTTGCCTGCCAAGCAGAATGCAGCCTCTTCAGTTTGACTCCCTGATTTTATTCAAGGCATCATTCTAACGCTACAATTCTATTACTCTATTACGATCTAGTTGAGATTCCTGTATTGCAGGGGGTTGGGCTAGATGACCCTCTGGGACCCTTCCAACTCTACAATTCTACGATTATCCCCCAGTTCTTAAAGAGTATTAATTACCTCCTGGACAAAGCTGGTCATTTTCTTCTCCTGTTCCACCACCCCTGACATGATGTTACAATCCATGAAGGACAAGGGATGAGCAAACACATGTTAAAGTTCACCTCTCAGAAAAACATATACAGTTGTACCTCTGCTTACGTATCCCTCTGGATATGTAAACTTCGGGTTGTGAACGCGGCAAACCCGGAAGTGTATACTTTTGGGTTTTGCTGCGCATACGCAGAAGCGTTCAATTGTGCCGCGTGCGCAGAAGGGCTCCTCCAGTTACGAAGTTTATGGATGTGGCCGGGCCTCCAGAATGAATCCTGTTTGTAACCAGAGGTACCACTGTACACACTTAGGCTGCAAGAACAGATACATATGTTGTTGATAGTATCAGCATGAGACTTGGAAAGTAGCAGTTGATAAAAATCATATATTGATAAAAGTCAGCTTTTTTGAATTTAAAAAGTGACTCTTCTGTTGCTTTCTGTATATCATTTGTAGGTGCTTTGGGATGCTTCTAAGTCCAGGTCGAAATGTCAAAAACAGTGAAATGCACTTACTGGATATGGCAAGTATTATTACTATATGTAACTAGTAGAGACACTGGGAATGCAGTACTTAATTTATTTTCTTTTTAAATAATTGCTGTGTTACAGTATCCAATATTAGTTATTGCAAAATCCACCTGAATGAACATATTTTAGACATAAGGACTAAAAACAGGGTGGAAATTGAAATCCCCATGCTTCTTAAAGGTAAGTGTTTCCTAGAATATGTCTCAGTAACGGTTGTGGTTCATCACAAATCCTCTGGAGTCTATTATTAGTTCATTTTATTGCATGAAGCTGAGCCCCTCACAAAAGAGGCTCACTATCTTATGATTTTTCATGTGATGTCCCAGAAGATATCACCATGGGCTTCCTTTTTTCGAAGCAGCTCTGCTGCTGAGCAAGGTCTCTTGCTTGATTCATATGCCAGGCTAGAATCATTCTCCCTCACCCCCTTAACAAAGTTGTTTATGGCTGGCTAGGATTGCTTACAAGTAATTATTGTGCTGTTCTTTGGAGTGAATGGCATTTGCAGTGAAGAGTATATGATTATTGCAGGAGAAGGGGAATGAGAGGGTCCTTTCCCTAGAAAGGAACTGGGGGTGTGAAGACTCATAAGGGCAAAGATGAATGTTTCAAAAGAGGATCCTTAGATGAGATATTCAGCTGTGGTGTGAACCTGGTATTCTGGTGGCTTCACATTTTTAATAATTGCCATACATGCCAGTGAACTGAGCTCTGGTTCAACCATCATTCTTGCCGCTCTCCTCATTCTTCATATGTGCTGCTTGCATGTGTGTGAATATTTGAAATGCTGCATGAATGTGTGTTCCTATTCATCCATTATCACATTAAAAAATATTAAAACCCTTGCAAAAGTTTCTAAAAACTGCTCAGGTGTATGTATATTTGGGTGCGAAAATATCAAAAGCAAAGCCAGTTATCAACACTAAGTTATCAACAATCTGCTTCTGCTGCAGGTTTGCAGAATTGTTTCCTTTGGGGGGGGGGAAATGACCCTAGAGAGGTGTAGGTGTAGTTTGACACCTCTTTCAACTTGGCTCCACTACTCAACAAAAGTTACATTTGTCTTCCAAAATTACTTATTTTCTGACTCAGTTTTGCAGCGAGTTAAATACATTATGTCATATATATAATTATTAATAAGTCTTTGTACCAAGTTGAATAGGGAGTGATTCCTTGACACTATCAACATTTTCTGTACCTCTTCATACTATTAATTGTATGATGTGCCTTGGGCTGATTTGTATGATATAATTGTGAACTGATTGTAAATTACACAACCAGACTGCTTAAATATTAGGATTGAAGCTGTTGTCGCTATCCATTAGCATTATCTTCTAAAATATATATCATTTGTTGTACCTAATGCTCTGCTCCTACTTAGTGCAGAAACAATAGTGAATTTCTGGCCACTAGCTCCATATTCCACATGGAAGTACTTTTATGGAAATTGGAAATCATCTGGGAGTTGCTCTTCTACAACCCAGCTGGAGCTGGCAAGGCTAGCTTAAGTCATTTAAACTGTTTATGAGTAAATTTATACAGTTGCATCTTTATGGTAAGAACCATCAACTTTTCTGACGTTATTCTGCTGCACTAGCTGGGCAGATCTTATCACTGATACCATTATTTTCACAAGCATCACGTGATGCCTGGGGCCTGCAAACTCTATACGATTTGTACCTGAAATGTGCAGCTGGCAGCCAGAAGGGCAACATTTTGGCTTTATTTGTACGTACTAAGCTCCTACACTAAGTGGGAAAATTGCAGTTAAAGTTGCCTTACCAGAGGGTTGTTGAGATAAGCAACTGAAAATTTAGAGTTGATCTTTCTGAATATGATGTTTGTGTTCTTAGGAGTCCATGGGGAAAAGCTTTGATGGAAAAGCATATATTATTACTGGGATTTGGAATCCTAATACACCTATCTTTGTTGTACTGAATGAGGAAACTCCTAAGGGTAATTATGCATTTAAATGCTATTTGTCAACTTTTTGCTTTATATAATTGCCGGAGTGCAAGTGAGTTCAGTAACTAGTGTAACCTCCGGCTCTATGGCACATGCTTCATGCACTAGATTGGACAATAGCACAACAGTGCTTTGACACTAGGTGTGCTGTGATTCAGTTTGAAAGTATGAAATCTATGTCAAGGGTTCAAATAAGAAAAGCAAGACAATTAGAGAATAATAATAATAATAATAATAATAATAATAATATTTATACCCTGCCCATCTGGCTGGGTTTCCCCAGCCACTCTGGGCGGCTCCCAGTCAGATGTTAAAAACAATACAGCATTAAATATTAAAAACTTCCCTGAACAGGGCTGCCTTCAGATGTCTTTTAAAAATAGGATAGCTGCTTATTTCCTTCATATCTGATGGGAGGGCGTTCCACAGGGCGGGCCACTACCGAGAAGGCCCTCTGACTGGTTCCCTGTAGCTTTGCTTCTCACAGTGAGGGAACCGCCAGAAGGCCCTCGGCGCTGGATCTCAGTGAACAATGGGGGTGGAGACGCTCCTTCAGGTATACAGGGCTTGTTTAGGGCTTTAAAGGGAGGAAACACAAGAGGAAGAGAAATATCAGACATCAAAAGCTTGGGAGCAGTTTAAATGCTATTTAAACCTTTGCAAAAAAAAGAGACGTGAAGAGTTCCAGAAAAAGGGGGTGGCGACTTAGAGGGTGGGGGGGAGGCATGAAACAGTAGCAACTCATAGTTTAGATAAGAAAAAACTGTCAGAGTATTTTTAATCTTCTTTCCAATGTTACTAAATACCTTTATGCTATAACAATTAATCATCAATTATTTTATGTGAAATCAAGCTCACTTTTTTGTACTACAGATAAGTGTGTGTACATGACTGTGGCAGTAGATATGGTGGTCACAGAAGTGGTGGAGCCAGTTCGTTTTCTGCTGGAGACACTTGTACGTGTGTATCCTGCCAATGAGCGCTTCTGGTATTTCAGCAGAAAAACTTTCACAGAAACATTCCACATGAAACTGAAACAGGTAATCCTTTTTTTCTTTTTCAGTGAACAAAGGTAAAAAACATATTTAAAAGACAATTCGAAATGATTCTTCTGCCCAACTGGAGCCCCCAGGTAAAATTTGGCCTCTAGAGGAATGGTGTTTGGCCTGCAGTTGCCAACCCAGTAGCAAAAATGGGGCATAAAGGAGTGAATGTCTGTGTCTTT
Organism: Podarcis pityusensis; assembly: GCF_964106645.2. Lineage (NCBI taxonomy): Eukaryota > Metazoa > Chordata > Lepidosauria > Squamata > Lacertidae > Podarcis > Podarcis pityusensis. Next base: position 95,401,502 of record NC_138030.1, on the reverse strand, counting down.
ACAGCTAGTTGGCAGACTTTTGGGGGACTGCGAACTTGGCCTGCCACCTTCACCCCCTCCTTGGAGTGGCTTTTCAGGAAAATGTAGTGGCTGACCAAGACGTAAATTGTTGAAGTGGTTCAATTGCTGCAGTCCAGCAGAGGAATACCAAATGAGCATACAGTTTAAGATTCACTTGCAGATATTTAGCTTCACCTTCCATTATCAGAGGTAAATGGCACATTCCAGCCAGGCAAAGAAAGTCAAGGAGGTTGCAAAGCATGGTCATTTTAGGGCATCATCCTGTCCTAAGGGCAGTGGCAGACTTTGGGCTCTTCAGATTTCAGTGGTGCACTGCAACACTAAAATTTGGCGTTCCCCTGCCTCTTGTGCTTTATTCTACATCATTGTTGTGGCACCCCCTGAAATGCTGCCGCCCAGTGTGGATGAACCAGTCACGCTACCCTAAAACAACCTTTCTAGGGGCCAAACCGAGGTTTGGAGAGCCATAATTGCATGGGGGAATAGGGTTATTTTGTTCTGTTCTGTTTGGGTTCCAAGCCATAGAGGGTCAAAATCTGCACACAATCTGCAAAGGTGGTTGGACTAATGGATGTACATTTTTCCTCTGCATGCTGTTTTCTACGCACTCATACACCCTCTGCTATCCAGGCAGGCAAAAGAGCATTACCTGCAGGGAAAAGGTGCTGTTTGGGGAGAGTCCTGAGATAGAGAGGCTTCGATGGCTTCATTTGGCCCCAGGGCCTGAAGTGCCACACCTCTGGCATAATGGGTGGGAACTTGGGAGAAAATGAAACGGATTCTAAGAGTTCTGATTTAGATTATCCATGTGACATTCTACAGGACTCAATTTTATCCCCCATGTTGTTTAAAATCTAAATGGAACTGCTGAGTGGCATCATCCAGAATTTTGGACTACATTGTCAGTATGCTGATGACACACAGCTATAGTTCTCCTTTATATCTGCAGGTGTGGCAGTGGCTTTGCTGGGCAGATGTCTGCCTTAGTAATGGACTGGATGAGAGTCAATAAGATGAAGCTCAATCCAGATAAGACTGAGTCAGTGTTAGTGGGTGATTCCTGGACTGGTTGGATGGGCGGTTGCCTGTTCTTGACAGGGTTACATTCTCTGAAGGAGCAAGTATGTAGTTTTGGGGTACGTCTGGGTCCATCACTGTCGCTTGAGGCTCAAGTGGCCTGGGTGGTACAGGGTGTCTTCCATCAGGTTTGGCTGGTGGCCCATCTATGCTTGTATCTGGACAGGGATAGCCTTATTTTCTGTTGCCTATATTCTGGTAACCCTTAGGTTAGATTACTGCAATTTGTTATACACTTTTGAAAACTGTTCAGAAACTGCAGCTAATGCAGAATTCAGCAGCTAGGTTACTCACTGGGGCAAGATGACCTGAGCACATAACACCAATCCTGACCCAACTGCACTGGCTACCAGATAGTTTCTCGGCCTAATTCAGAGTTCTAATTTTGACCTATAAAGTATTTTATGGCTCAGGACCCCAATACCCCAAAGGCCACCTCTCCCCATATGAACTGACCTGGACCCTGTGATTGTAATCTAATGCCCTTGTTTGTGTGCCCCCTTTACAGGAGGGCTGGAGGTGGCAACACGAGAAAGGGCCTTATCAGTGTAGGCTCCCTGCTTGTGGAATAGTTTCCTCAGGAGGCTTGCCTGGTGCCATTGCTGCATATCTTTAGGCACCAGGCAAAAACATTCCTTTTTCAGACTTTTAATTACCTATGGTCTTTTTGTGTGGGTGGGATGTTTTAATCTGGTTGGCACCTGCCTGCCCTGGGAGACAATGGAGGAGTGCACCTGTGGGGTGAAGGCAAACTGTTGGAAGGGTATAGCACCTGCTGTGGTTGTAGAGACCGATACGGGAGTGACATGTTTTGTTGCAGCTGGGGCATCTGGTTGTGCTGCTGCGGATACAGCATGGTGTTTCTTCTGCCTGTCCTCCTCCCAGAGGTCATCCCTCCTCTGGTCACTGGTCATTGCTATGAATGTTGCCAGGCAGTTTTAAACAGTTTTTTAAAAAGTACTTTGGATTTTTGAAAATGCTGGCTTTTAATGTATATATGTGTTTGTGTGTTTTTTCTTAAAACATTCAAAATAAAAAAAAATCCTTCCAGTAGCACCTTTAAGACCAACTAAGTTAGTTCTTGGTATGAGCTTTCGTGTGCAAGCACACTTCTTCAGATACACTGAAACAGAAGTTGCCAGATCCTTCTATATAGTGAGAAGGTGGGGAGGGGTATTACTCAGAAGGGTGGTGGGAATGGGAGATTGGCAGATAGCTGAGATGAGCCTGCTGACGACTCTTAACGACTGTAATAGGTCTTACAGGAAAAGGCAAGGGGTGAGAAGGTGAGAAATGGCTTAGTCATCCCACCACCCTTCTGAGTAATACCCCTCCCCACCTTCTCACTATATAGAAGTATCTGGCAACTTCTGTTTCAGTGTATCTGAAGAAGTGTGCTTGCACACGAAAGCTCATACCAAGAACTAACTTAGTTGGTCTTAAAGGTGCTACTGGAAGGATTTTTTTTATTTTGACTATGGCAGACCAACACGGCTACCTATCTGTATCTTAAAACATTGTAACTGATTTTGAGCTGCTGTGGCAAAGAAATGAACAATAAATTTAATTAATAACAGCAACAATAGGCTGAAATGTCTTTGTCATATTTAGAGTGAAGAGAAAGGTCACCCAAATGCTGGAGATGCGATTTATGAAGTCTTGAGTCTGCACAGAGATTCTGAGAGAGAGGAAGAACCAGGCAGCCCATCACATGAGGATGACGCTAAAGAGGGTAGAGTTTACTTCAGTAATACCTGTACAGGCCGTAATGTATTCCATTAAATATAGCTCTTCCTAATTATGCTTGCCAGGGATGTACCTCAAATAGGAGAGATGCATAATTTCTGGGGGTAACTGGTTATCCATAAATGCTGTTCGTTATCTCTGTCTTTTAATTCTCCTGGTGATGAATTGCTGTGTTAGCCCCCTGCATCCATCTTCCACTACAACTGCTACCTATCTCTGTAGGTAGTGGGCTGCAAACTGCTCCAGAGTAGATCCTGCTGATAGCAGAGATCAAGGTTTATATATGACAGAGCAGGTGTGATGAGAACTTGGATTGGTGGGACCTTTCATTTGCTTGAATACAAAGAGAACTGAGGCAGGCAGTGTAATGTGGTGCTTGCCTTGAATCTGCTTTCTTGCACTCCTGTCCTTTGCCATCCACTTCCCCATCTCCAAGGAAGAAAAAATAATCTTACAGGGCTAGGATGGGTGTAGTTGGAATGGAATAAATAGATGGAATAGAGCTGCTGGGAGTTCTTAGAGATGTCTTCAGAAGAGACAGTTGCCCTGCCACCACCCTGGCACACACTTTCTGCCAGGGATCCTGTGAACCAAACTACAATCCCTTAACTACATTAGTCTTATAAACTAATTTGTGTTCTGTCTTGTAGTAGTTTTCTTTACAGAGTTATAAGAAGTGTGCAATGGAATTAGAATCTCTTGTGACCATGTTACTGATAAATATGTTCATGTCTTGGGTTTTTCCGATGTAGAGAGCGATAATGAACTCTCCAGTGGTACTGGTGATGTATCAAAGGATTGCCCAGAGAAGATCTTGTATTCATGGGGAGAATTGCTTGGAAGATGGTAAGAATTAATTAGAAATAATTTGCAAGAGAACTGAACAGTGACATATTTGAAGAGTAACTTTTTAAAAGACTTGAGCATAATTTACATAGGAGTTTATCTCACTCCATTTTTTTGGCGTAAAACTGAAAGCAAGAAAAAAACAGTACTTGGGGATGGGGAGAGAAGGTGGTGCATGATGTGGTATCACATTTTTCATGCTTTGGGAAGCCTGTGGGAGATGCATAGTTCTGTCAATTTTCCTTTCGGCTTGCTGTGATTAGATGCCTGAATTACCCTGTCAGTACCTCTCTTTTCTATTAAAAAGGGGACTTGGTGCATGGGCATTTATTTGTAAATAATTGGCTACTGAGAGACTTACAAGTTGGTTATTCAAATTAGTTTAATCTCATGATTTGACGTCATTGACACGCAATTGTAATATGATCTAGCACCCTTCCTCAGTATAGTTTTTTAAGAACAGAAACAGAAAAGAAGAGCCTTCTGCGCCAGGCCAGGGGCCCATCTAGCTCAACCGGCAAGCACAAGAGCAACCACCCACCCCATGGCGTCCAACAACTGGTATTCAATCAATCAATCAATCAATCAATCTTTATTACGGTTCAGAGACCCAACAAATCGTTACAAAGCAATGCACAATTTGGACAGCCTACCTCGAAGTTAAATAAGCATTTTCTTCAGACTTAAAGATAGGGATCATTGGTTCTTGCAACCACCGATAGAAACTTTGCCACTGCTGATGTTCTAGCATTTGTCCGGTCTTCCAATAGGAACCTGACATAGTGAGCCTCTGATTTTCCTGGAAAATGTACCAGCAAGGGTAATATCAGTTCAGCCCTGGCTTGCTCATATTTCACACAGTGCAGCAAAATATGTTTTATAGAATCCATGTCTTGAGCACACAAGCAAAATCTGTCCTGGTAGGAAACTCCTCTCAACGTGCCATCCAACACTGCAGAAGGAAAAACGTTTAGTCTGGCTTTGGTGAATAACCTTCGATAATTTGGTACTGTCAGGTTTTTAATGTAAGGTGTTAACTCAGCTGGTATTCAGAAGCGTTACTGCCTCCTGCCATGAAGGCAGAACATAGCCATTGTGCTTAGTAGCCGTTGATAGCCCGTATCCTCCATGAATTTGTCCAGTTGTTTTTTAAAAGCATCTAAGTTGGCGGCCATCACTGGTTTTTGTGGGAGCAAGTTCCATAGTTTAACAATGTGCTGTGTGAAGAAGTACTTTTTAAATCTGTCCTGAATCTTCCAACATTCGGCTTCATTGCATGTTCATGAGTCCTAGTGTTATGGGAGAGGAAGAAAAAACTTCTTATTTTATGATTTTATGAACTTCTATCTTGTTGCCTCTTACTGGCCTTTCCTCTAAACTAAAAAGTCCCAGACGCTGCAAGAGTTGGGAATTGGATATATATTCTGATGTCAGAATATTAAGCTCTCCCTTTTGACATATACCATATTTTTCCGTGTATTGGACAAGGTTTTTAGACTCAAAAATCACGTCAAAAAACTGGGATCATCCAATACACGGATAGTGGCATGGGCTGGGGGAGAAGCAGGGTATCGCCAGCCATTCGGTTGGCAGGAGCGTGGCTTCCCCCGACGCTGCAGCAAGCGGGGAGCGATCTGGGGGCATTTCCTGCCCGCAGTCGCGTGTGGGAGGGGGGAGAAGCTGCTTGTTGGGGCAACTTCCCCCAATGCCGCTGCGTGTGGCGGGTGCTGCCTGGATCCTTTCCCCTGTATGGCAACATTGGGGGAAGTTGTGCTCCCACCCACCGGATGGCAGGCGGGAGCTCAAATTCCCCCGATGCCGCTATGTGCGGGAAACAGTCTAGGGAGTGTCTCCTTCCCACAGCTGCCTGGGGGGAGAGGCTCAACAACTTTGGGCCATCTCCCCATGTTTTATTGAAATTGAGTCCCCAAAAATGGGGGAGTCCTTATACATGGGCGTATCCTATGGACGAAAAAATACGATAAGTGCAGGAGTTTGCCATTCCTACTGTCTTCTCATCACTAGGATAGTTGAGAATTTGTTATGGCAAATCTATTTTTCCTATTTTATATTAGAATATTTCAAAGTGACTTTCTGTAGAAGGTGTGTGTATAATTTAGGCTTGCACTGTTCAAATAAGCAACAACTTTCCTACCTTTTTGTTAGGCATAGTAACCTTAGTGTGAGACCAAAAGGACTGTCTTCACTGGTGAAGCGTGGTGTTCCAGAGGCATTGAGAGCTGAGGTATGGCAGTTACTAGCGGGATGCCATGATAACCAGGCAATGTTGGAAAAATACAGAATTCTCATCACAAAGGTGAGTCTTTCGAAAATGTTCATTGATATGATGTATTTATATATTCAATCAGATCTCTCTGCATGTGCAACAATAGAGCTATATCGTAAAAAATAAGTGTAAAGAAATTTTCACTAGAATACTTTACTGCTTGCGTGGGTACCCACAGATTTGATTCAATTAGGAATGAAACATGTGGCCTTGGTTATTGATACTGCATGGCATCTAATGTTCTGTGTAGATGCTAAAAACTGTGACATAGGATAAGTTTTTTTAAACAAACTTGTTCCTCCTTCTCTGAGACCCTTATTCTCCATGCTAGCAAGGCTGTCACTTGGCTGCTTTTATAATTTTAAAAAGTTTAGCCTGGGTGTCTTACTGTATCAGGCTCATACCTGCAGCCCTGAGGTCTAGTTATATGCTGCTGAGTGTATTGCTGCTGTGCTCTTAAGAATGGAAAAAGTTGACCTAAATGTTTATGAGAACCACTGTGCTGTGACCCTGATAAGACTCTCCATGTACGTGTATACGTACCCCAGGATTTTAATTCTTTTGGTATCTACCAGTTTTCAGCCTTTAAAGTATTTATTGAAAGAGGGAGGGGTCGAGATGTGATAGAAGCAGTTGATAGGTAGAGCTTTTCTTCTCTTTCACGTTCTGTAATTTTTCAGTTACAGATAGGTAGCCGTGTTGGTCTGCCATAGTCAAAATAAAAAAATCCTTCCAGTAGCACCTTTAAGACCAACTAAGTTAGTTCTTGGTATGAGCTTTCGTGTGCAAGCACACTTCTTCAGATACACTGAAACAGAAGTTGCCAGATCCTTCTATATAGTGAGAAGGTGGGGAGGGGTATTACTCAGAAGGGTGGTGGGAATGGGAGATTGGCAGATAGCTGAGATTGGCAGATAGCTGAGATGAGATAGCTGAGATGTAATTTTTCAGTTTACTTGATACCATTAACTATGGAATATTTCATTAGTACTATCAGGATAAATATATTTTGATCCCAGTGGTACAGTAGGCTTGTGTTGACAGAAGTTCTGGGATTAATTTATCAGCAGTGGACTCTAATTTTAATAAGTGGCTCATACTCTCACTGACTAGTATAAAAGAAAAGGATGTTTGCAAGAAGTATATTTATATTGTGTATAAGCCAAATAATTCTTTTGCCTTTGTTTTCTATATGGGGATACCTTTTTAATATTAAATCTAAGACTGTTTAGAATATCCCGCTTTCACAGTTATTGTTTTTTGCATATATACAGTTGGAAAGCTTTAACACACACTTACACAATCCAGTGAGCTTTGACTGTCTATCTCTCTCTTAATACATTTTTTTAATCTGAATATGCATTTATTGAGTAAGGATAAATTGGTTTTAGTATATTTTAAAACTTTTTATAATTGATTTTATAATATAGAGTTGAAATTCTGTTTTGAAAGTTATTACCTATCCAGAATTTAGGTGAACAAGGTTATTAATCTAATAAATTCAGCAGAGAAAGATATAACTAAGTGTGTCATTCATTTAGCACCAACAATGTTTCTGGCACTGTACAAAGTATGTTACTAGCTATACCTAAGACTGAAGTAACATGGATTAAGCACAAGTAAAAGAAGGATAAAATTCCCAGTGGATTGTGGGGAAAGATAGTTAGGAAGTAATAGTTGGCAAGTACAGGTTACACAAAAGCTTAGTTTAGATGGGGGATTGGAAACAAATTGCAGGGTGTACACACTCCCTCTACCCACTCCATTCTTGCATAGCTTCCTTTTCCATTTTTTGTTTAGTGCTAGGTGAAGTTAGCTGTGTAGTTGGGACTGGAAGCCAGTGTATATGACAACCACTGCTGTAATGTAATGATACCTGCCAGTTCCCACCAATAATCTTGCTTACCTATTTTGGGGTAGCTGGTGTTCCATACATAACACATTGCAGTAGTACAACTCACAGCTCCCCAGCACATGGATAACTGTCACAAAGCTCTCTCTAATCCATTAGTATTGTAGTTTATATATAAGCAAAACATGATAAAAAGTGCTCTGTGCCGCTAAGGCTCAAGTGAACAAAGCTGGATCTAAGATTACCTCTAACTATGGACCTGCTTGTTTAAGGGGAGTGTAAGAACCCTGGCCAAAATAGGCTGTATTTTGCCTAATCACCGTGTTGGTCCGAATATAAGACGCACCCACAAATGAACTGCACCTTTAAAATTCAAGGCTTATTTGTGGGTGTGGCCCACCTCCTGGTACTACCTCCCCAAGCCGGCGCCGGGGGAGGCTTGGGAGCGGTGGGCAGGCTGTGCACCATTGCCCCATGCTCCTGGGCTGCTTCCGGGGGGGGGGCACACGGTAAGGTTGCGAATATAAGCCGTACTTTCACTTTTCACTGCCCGAATTCAGAAAAAAAAGTGCGGCTTATATTCGGGCCAATACAGTAGATGGACAAACAACTCATAAACAGTCCTTGTCTGCCTTAAGTCTCTTTGTTGGCCTTCCAGCTCATTACTGTGTTCAAGCACTAGTTCAGAACCTCCACTGCCTTACCTGCTTTAGATGAAAAGGAGACATAAAATTCTAAGTGGATTTGAGGTAGCTGAAAGGTGTTCCAAACTGAAGCTGTAATACTGGCAAAGCAGAAATTAAACTTCGCTAAAAAATATACTGCCCACACAATGCTGCTTGCTTGCTCAGGTCAGCTGGAGAGAGACTGAAGTTAGTACCATCACTTTCTGAGGTGCAGTTGATGAGGATACAATAAAATATTTTTCCTGCTATGTGCCCAGCTATGGAACTCCCTATCCTAGGACATTCTACTTTGGTTGCATTTCTGTGCCAGCTGAAACTTGTTTTTTTCTGGTAGGCTTTTCACTTGACCAACATCAAAGTCAAGTCTTATTTGCCTGTCTGCTTTGCTTTCTGAATTTTTCATCTCCTTTTTTATCTTCTTTTTGTTATAAATTATTGTTATTGGCCCAATTATACTGTTCCCAACCTTAGCTAGCAAAGCTTGCTATGATCCCAAATGTCCTTTTTTTGGTACCTATCGTTTGTATATCCTCCTTCTGTAGATATTGGTGGTACGACTAGGGTTCATTGAGCCTTTGTGCAAGTTAGGAAGAGAACTAAGTAGGAACGTGTTTGCTGCTCTTGTACAGTCTTCTAGAAAAGTCTTTATCAAAGGGAAGGTGAGCAGAGCACACACGCCATTCCTTCTTGAGGCTCTGGAAGCTTCTGCACTATAGATTGGTCATGTGGGATCCCAAATGTTTGAGGACAAGAAGGCCAGCTAATGAACAATGGTTGCAGGATTTTTGTTGTTGGTTGCCTTTTGCCAGCACTGTATTTCCTCATCCCCTCCAATGAGAACCTGGCAATGGGGAGTTGGGCAGTGCAGAATATCATTCTGTGTCACCGGTGTTTTGTTGCACGTCATTATTATTATTATTATTCATTTCATTTCTATACCGTTTTATATTTTTAAGAAACAACTAATAATCTCAAAGGGGTTTACAACCTGTCTTAAAACATCAAAAAAGAAAAAGAAAAAAATCCAGAAGAATACATTACAGAAGAAATTCAAATATAAAGTATACATTCAAATCAACATAACCGGAAACTAAAATATTATCTGAAAGATTTCAGTATAAAACATTACAAAGGTGGACAACTGCAGAAAGCACATTTAACGCAGCAAAGTTAACAACTACTACAATTTTATCTTAAACATTTCAAAAGAGAACATCGCTAAAGGAAGTGAAATATAAAATGCACATTTAAAACAGCATAATCAGCAAGAGAATAAAATTAAAATACAATCATAAACATACGGCATATCTGCTGCTGTAGGTAAGATGGACTCTGAGCTCTTCAGCAGCCTCAGCTTTTGTAGCTGGAGTCAATCAGAGCCCTGCCGTCCCATGATTCATGATTCATGCTTCCTGTTTTTGGTAGCAGCCCTTTTGTATGATGCAGATCTGCCCTTAGCAGCAGACTGTGGGGTTGGACTGGAGAGACATGGATTGAGTCCCATCACACCCAAGACGCTTTCTGTTTTTGTTTTTTTTTATTAGAAGATATTTATTAGGATTTTCAGAATATTACAAGACAAAAGAAAAAAGAAAAAAGAAAAAATACAAAGTAAAAATGGTTAAAAACAATTCCTTCCTTCCATTACTTATCCTTCATTTGCTTATTTTCAGGACCTCCTCACACCTCCCTTTTTTGTATTCCAGTTCAGTTATTAGTTCAACAAATCCCTCCCCTCTTTATATATCCTAATCATTAATCATAAAATACTGTAATTTTAGATTTTTACCTATTAATAAACCATTTTTTCATATTCCCTTATAACATTTCAGCTAAAGACCACTTAGTTTCTATCCAACATCATTCTAACATTCATTAATTTTGCAATATTTCTGTAGATAATCTTTAAACTTTTTCCAATCTTCTTCCATCGACTCTTCTCCCTGGTCTCGGATTCTGCCAGTCATTTCCGCCAATTCCATATAGTCCATCACCTTCATCTGCCATTCTTCCAAGGTGGGTAGATCTTGTGTCTTCCAATACTTTGCAATGAGAATTCTTGCTGCTGTTGTGGCATACATAAAAAAAGTTCTGTCCTTCTTTGGCACCAATTGGCCGACTATGCCTAGGAGAAAGGCCTCTGGTTTCTTCAAGAAGGTATATTTAAATACCCTTTTCAATTCATTATATATCATCGCCCAGAAAGCCTTAATCCTTGGGCATGTCCACCAAAGGTGAAAGAATGTACCTTCGTTTTCTTTACATTTCCAACATTTATTATCGGGCAAATGGTAGATTTTTGCAAGCTTGACTGGTGTCATGTACCACCTGTATATCATTTTCATAATATTCTCTCTTAGGGCATTACATGCCGTAAATTTCATACCTGTGGTCCACAACTGTTCCCAGTCAGCAAACATAATATTATGTCCAAGATCTTGTGCCCATTTAATCATAGCAGATTTCACCGTTGCATCCTGAGTATTCCATTTCAACAGCAAGTTATACATTTTTGACAAACCAAGACGCTTTCTGAAAGACCATGGGTCAATCTTCAACCATCAGTCTGGCAAAGCACATAGCGTTGTAGGAATGAAATTAGGCTTTATGTTGCCCTGAACTTTTTGATTGAAGGGTGAGATTTCTTGATCCCTCCTTCCCTCCCTCTCTCTCTCTCTGCTGTTGTTGATTCTTGCCAATCAAACCTTTTTCCTATTTTCATTGCTGTCCTAGGAAAACAGATTTTTTTAATAACTTCCTGTATTTTTCTTTGTTATCGGATGCTTCTAGCTTTCCCTACTTTTTGAAAACAGCAATGTTGTTATCACAAGTAATGGCCACACTTTTGAAATCTCATGAGAAGCTGGAGGATTTTGAATTGGAGATCTGATGCAGACTGAGTCACATTTTAGCTAATCGGAGTGTAGAATACATATTAAATCCTAGAATGAATCCTAGTATATAATAAAAACTGTGTGTTAGAATCTGAAGATACTTAAACAAAACAAAAATTTGTTTTCTTATTCAGCGTTTTGATACGTGTTTGCTTTGTTCAACACCTATTTTTCTGTAGCACTGAAGACGTGTATTAATTCTGCTCTCTATAGGAGATTTTATAAAACAATATGTGTAGGTCTTTTGAAAGTTGAGTCATAGAAGTTGGCTGAGATTGATTTGATTTTTCTACTTTTGACTGCTTTTAAGATCCCAGTTGCCATAACAACTTTATTACCTATTTTTTTTCTTTAGCAAATCAGTTGCCATAACAATAAAATACAGCTTTATGAATGTGACCGCATTTCTTTTTGACAATACCTCGTGGTTGGGGGTTGTGTATGTTTCTTAAAATATTAAGCCTTCAATCTAGCATTCTGCATATTCATGGAAGAATCTCACTGAAGCCAATGTCTATCCTACTGTTTCTTTCCAAGCCAGCATTTGGACATTATGAAATGAATCTATTTGTATAATCTATAGGCCAGGAAAGGGGCATATGGCATAGGCAGTTGTCCTGTTAGCCAGCCCTCGAGTCTGCAGTTGTTGTTGCTGAATCCCAGGTTGGCTCTGAGAAAGATTCCCTCCATCCATGATCTGATTATGGATGAGAAGGCTGATTGTGGTCTGTACCACTGAGACCTGGGTGAGTAAGCAGGGTGGAGTGGGTCTCCCCCAGCTGTTCCCACCTGGATACTTAGTGCACAATCAGGACAGACTTGAGGGTCCAGGAGCGGAAGTTGCTGTGTCTATAGAGATTCCATCTCCCTTTCAGGCTCTCTGTCCAGTTGTGAGGGGGATCTAGAGTGTGTGTTCCTGGCATTGGGCTATTAGGACAGATCAGAGATTCTGCTGGTTTACTAGATGGATGGCAGGTTGCCTGCTCTTGATGGAGTTATGCTCCCTCTAAAGGAGTGAGTACATAGCTTGTGGGTACTTCAGGATTCTTTGCTGTCGCTTGAGGCTCAGGTGGCCTGTATTCAGCAGTCAGGATTATGATTGGCTTAACTGAACTAATATTGGGGGTGACTCCAGGGGTTCAGCCTGGCTCTGTCTGGATATCACACCTTGCACAAGCCATGCTCAAGCTCACCTAGTTGCTGCTAGCTCACGTAGCTCACTTTTATGTGAAAAGTGGACATTTTGTGTCTTGCATGTCCTCCTCTCCTTTTGCTCAAAGTCATCCTTGTCTGTTCTCTTTTGCCTTCCCCCTGTCTGACTCAACTTATTTCGTCATATAGACCAATTTCCACAAGTTATCTGGATTGTTAATATTCCCATAATTATTGACAATGTTGTTCCAAACACAGATTTCCAACAGGTCAATAAAGTATGATATAATATATTTTTGTTACCTGTTTTCTATCGTTTCTGGGGTAGAAAAATACTCTGCAAGTACTCTTAGATAAGTTTTACATTGTGGTGTTTGATTTGCAACATTTTGTGTTCCAATATGTTGTGACCTGCCTTGGAAGAGGTAACCCTGAAAGGCAGCCTATACATAATAAAATGAAAAAAGCAATACCAGATTCATTGTGACTAATAATGTATCTCTGTGTATGGACTCAGCAAAATTAACTTCATACAGTATTCTTGATTCTAAATCCATGAAAGCACACAATACAAATTCATACACTGCTAGCTGTAACTTGGCCACTTTCCTCCTGAGTAGTTGAAACAGACATACACCGTCTGGGGCTTTAAATCCAGTGTGGCCCCATTTTGATTGGTTCTCTTGCTACCGGTCAGCAGTTTCATGCTGGTTACCAGCAGCTTGGATAACACATTTACTTGGATTTATTCTTTTAATATTCCCAGCTTTGCTACCGACTTCAGAGGAGTGGCAGCTCTCTTCTGTGCCCTTTGGTCTCTTGCTCAGTCCTCCAAGGCACTTTGATATTACTGTTACTAGATTAATAGCAGTATGTCAGCTTCTGACAGTTTCCAATATTTATTTCTACTAATTTATCACTGAGCCTTAAAACTTGCTGTGTATCACATCAAAAATGCGGCAACAGAAACATACAATAAACTTCAAAGAAACTGTTTTTCAACCACATGTCTGTGTCTAGCCAGTGCTTCCCTACAGGGCCGTCTTACCCATAGGTTCTAGGGGTGCGGGGCACCCAGGCGCTGGGCTCTCAGGGGCGCCAGGCCGAGAGTCCGGGGCCCGAGAGTTGAGTCCGGTGAAGAGCCCGCCCTTCGGTTGGAGTGCCGTGGCAGGCTCTTCTACTGCAGGCAGCTCTGCACCGCGAGTTCGGGGGCGACTGAGCCAGCAAGATGCTGAGGTGGCCGGCCGGCCGGCTCTACCCTTCTGCGCGCCTGGGACTGGGCAACCTGGGGGGCGGGCGCCGGGTGGATCTTTGCACCCCGGTGCCGCATATGCTTGAGACAGCCCTGCTTCCCTATAAAGGGCTTTGGAAATGCTCCACTTATTCGTACCAACAAGGTGTCATGTGAAAGCCCATGGCAAGTATTGGCTGGGATTGTGTAGTCCTAAAGCACTTTTGTGCTATGTGGGTTTCAGCAATTTAAAATTCTGACTACTACTGTAATGGGTTTAGGGGTTGCTCGTGCGTAAGTTGCCGCCACTCCTGGCTAGGTTACCTGGTTGAACCCTTTCTGACTGGACAGCCTCTAGCTTCGTGGCTGTCTCAGTCGCTGGCAGAATCCGTCAGTGGACGTTTCTTGAACTTCTTCCAGCATAGAAGTTATTTGATGCCAAGTCTCCTCCTACTCTCCCTGCGTGGAAGCCTTCTGCGCAGGGAGGGTGTGGGCAGCGGAGTACCCGTACTCTCTCCGCTGGTCTCCGGCGAGGAGTCTTGGAGCCTTCTCTCTGATTCCCCCATCTGCCCCCCTTCTCTACTGGTGTTACGCTGATTTCCTTCCCCAGCAGATGGGCTGCCTCTCTCCCTACTGGGACCCTCTCCGGCATCCCTCTGGAGACTTCTCTCCGCCTCTAGCTCCGATGGCAGTTCCCTGACAACTACTCACTATTATGCTATGTTAGATTTGGTTCTAAAGAAGAGAGTCATTTCAGTTGAGGCTTTTGGAGGGTGCAAGGAGTTTCAGTGTGTGTTTGTGTGGGACTTGAAGAATCCTAGTGCATAGATTCATATATAGCTTTTTGGATCCCAGGTATGAAGTTTAATTAAACAGATGTAGCTAAATAACTTTTAATTCCAGTTCTGAGGTGTTCTGTGTTCCATTTAGCATATAGCAGGCATGTCCAAAGTCCGTTTCAGGGGCCTAATCCAGTTCGCTGGTCGGTTTAATCTGGCCCCTGTGGCAGTTTATATTTTCTGGGGTAAAATCCTTAAAAAACTTCAATCCTAAAAAAGGTCAACAACTTTGGTTGGCTCTTTGGATGGCCCTCACGGCCCTTCAGTTCATCAAATCAGACCCACTAAAAAAAGTTTGGACACCACTGGCATACGGGGACCTTTCACAGAGCTGTACTGACTTGTATCATAGCAAACAAGGCAGTTAAAACTGGAGAGCCTGTGACACCTCTTTCTACCAATGATATTACAAGACATCAAACACATGCTGCCAGGTGGTGTTTGCAGCCTGTGGGCTCTAAACATGCTAATATTATTACAGTATGCTAGCTCAAGAGAAGCTTAGTATGAAAACTGGCTTCATACTTAACGAGTGCCTTTGGCAGTTGAACTGGTGCAAAATAAAGTTACAAATTTTATTGGTAAAAACTATTTAAAAATACAAAGTAAAACCACCAAATCAGAATGGCAGAAAGAATACCACCCAGTCTCTCCCATCCCCTGGCTGAAGGGCTGGGGTGTGTCTTAGTATGATGTGCAGGATTCACCCACTGGCAGAGGAAGGTGGGGGGTGCGTGCACAGGTCCGGGTGTCATCCCTAAGCGGGGGTGACATTCGGTGCTCCGCCCGCCCGCAACTCGGACTCCCACGCCTACCACGAGCCGTCGGGGGAAGGGGCGGGGGTAACTGCTGCGCCACTTTGCCAGTTCCTTCCTTTCCCCTTCCTGCTCGCCTGCCTCCTTCCTGTCCTCTCCCCTGCCTGCCTCCTCCAGCCGGGAGCACGTGCAGCAGCTCGCCCCGTTCTCTTGGCTGGAGGAGACAGGCAGGCAGGGGAGAGGACGGGAAGGAGGCAGGTGAGTGGGAAGGGGAGAGGAAGGAAGCGGGATCAGTGGGTGCGTGTGCAGCTATCCCGCGCCTGGGAGGGCACCCTCCGTGCCCCTGGGGAGCATGTGCCTGCGCCCCTCAGGAATGCGCCTGCCCTGGACAGCACGGGCATATGTTCTGCCACTGGATTCACTCCCACCCAACCAGCGGAAAGGAGTGGAGGCCCTAGCTTTGCCCTAGCACATGGAGACCCACTGCTGGTAGTAGCCAATAAGGCAAAGGGAAAGGGAGCCCTGACCATTAAGTCTGGTCGTGGACGACTCTGAGGTTGTGACGCTGGCGTTTGTCCGCAGACAGCTTCCGGGTCATGTGGACAGCATGACTAAGCCGCTTCCGGTGAACCAGAGCAGTGCACGGAAACGCTGTTTACCTTCCCGCTGGAGCGGTACCTATTTATCTACTTGCACTTTGATGTGCTTTCGAACTGCTAGGTTGGCAGGAGCTGGGACTGAAAAATGGGAGCTCACCCCGTTTCAGGGATTCGAACCGCCGACCTTCTGATCGGCAAGTCCTAGGCTCTGTGGTTTAGACCACAGCACCACCCACATCCCTGGTAGTAGCCAATAGAAAGCCCCAAAGCTGAAGGTGTTGTGGGGTGCTGGCAGCTTTAGTTCTACTTTAGCCCAAGCCCTGCAGAACCCAATCATTAGCTTGTGCTGACCTGGAGCTTGGGGGGATAGACAGAGAGAGAGACAGAGAATATAAAAAACCTTGCTCTCTCTCTCTTTCTGAGCATTGACTCATTCTGACTTTTTGGCGATAGCAGTTCTTTTGGATTGGGATTGACTTAGTGGTCCAGAGAACTAACTGGCAGAAAATGGGAGACTGGCAGAGATATCTCCAGGAGTTTTTCTGAGTTCCAATGGAAGGATATGGGTGGGGGCACGGACAGGGAAGAGGCTTCCAGATTTTGGGGAAACTTAAAATAATTATTCTTGAAATGTCACTTGACCAACCTCCACTCAGATGCAGCTATGCTTGGTATGCAAGAAGCGTTCTGGAACAAGACAACTCAAAATATTGTAATTGTTTATATCTAAGTATATATACCTCGTGTTTACATAATTGCTTAGTAGAGAAGTTTGCAGTTGACCGTCTCTTTTAGTGTACAGTGGTACCTCGGTTTAAGAACAGCCCTGTTTACAAACTATTTGGTATACGAACTCCGCAAAACTGGAAGTAGTGTTCCGGTTAGCGAACTTTACCTCGGTTTAAGAACGGAATCCGAATGGTGGAAGGGCACTTGCGGTGAGAGACCTCATTAGGGAAAGCACACCTTGGTTTAAGAACGGACTTCTGGAACGGAATAAATTCGTAAACCGAGGTACCACTGTATATGGTCATAGTTCCATGCTGAATTTAGTTACATAAAAATATCAAATTGAAGAATTGTGTGTATCTTTTATTTTTGTACGTACCTGCAGTCCATCGGTGGAAAAGAATAATAAAAACAGCATGCTAATTAAGTATATTTTGAAAATCTGAAATTTTCCATTGTGGCCCTGTTCTGTCTGCGGATCACTCTCTGATCTATTAGCTGCCTTGGAGCAGCTCCACACCGGATAGTGGCAGCTGTGATTATCTCTTTCTACTATTTGTCCTGCACCCCTCCTCACTCCCACCCCCCTGACAAAAACATCTACTCTAATTTTATGATTTCAGGGAATCTAATGATACAGTTAGTGAACTGTTGCCTTAATTATAATGTTTGAATTTGAATTCGGAAGTGCTATTAGAAATAAAAGTAAAATTCCATAGACTTGATTTTGTTTGTAATTAGCCCAACTGTTTTAATATGGAATTGTAGTGGTAATGCATTTTTAATCTGAGTTGCTGTATAACATGACTTAATTAAGAGTTTTAGCATTAGTTGTTTTCCTGTGTGTGGTTATGTAAACAAATGTAGATGAATCATTTTTACAGTGAACCTTTATTTATATGCCTCTGTATTATGATTGTGATAGTAATTTGAATTATAAAGGGATTAAAGGAAGAGCTTCCAAGTTTTACTAATTGCAATAAAACACATTTTAGTTTCAAATGATAAACAATCATTTGACTTATAGAGGGCTGGTTTTTTTAAAAAAAACCACACACACACCCAACCCTTATTTATGTGTTTAATAATTAATAGCTCTCTCTTCCCAGTGGGGATTAGATTACTGCTGACTTGGGTTAGCTACTGCTCATTTTTAGTGCACTAAAGGTATCTTTGGAGTTGGAGCATGTAAGTTATTCCTATGGATATTTTTGTTGCTTGTTTGATGGAAGAATGTAGCTCTGCAGAAGCATGCTTTCCCTAAAATCCTCAATATATTAATTGAGATTGGTCACTTTCAATTGTCTTCGTTTGTCATTCTTATTCATGGCTTGCTGTAGAAGGCTATAAGCCAGCATTGTCCCTGGCAACTGTTACCTAGTGACAGTTTCAGCTGCAGTAGCCATTGGTTGTTCTTTTGATTGGGGCTGAAGGACCGAGTCACCTTTCTGATGGCGAGTTTTTCTGCATCAGCTAAGGATGCGGAGGAGGGGCAGGCTTAGGTGCAAGCTGTAAAATCACAAGAGAGCATGAAAGAAATAGCAATAGCATTCTCAAAACTGATCACAGTAAAAAGGATTTCTGTGTCTACACCACAGCTCCTGACAAAGCAAATATATATGCAAGGCACCGCTTCACTGCTTTGACAAGAGATTTTAATTTTAACAGTATTTTAATTTTGAGATAGATTGAACAGCTTACAGATGAGCAATGGGCAACGTTCTGTGGATGCTATAAAAGCATAAGGACCTTCAGCACAGCATGGTGGTGATGGACATGAGACATGAAACTTAGAAAATGATGCTTTCTATTCATCCCACTGCTGCAGCAGGACGAGAGAAAAATCTTTTCTTTCTCATGTAAGGAATTCTTTTTTCAGAAGGCACAGCAAGGATCATTAAGCAGTGCCAATGCGATTCCAGCACTTCAAAAAGAGAAAAGAGAGTCTGCTGTTAACATAAAATTGAAATGACCTTGGATTTTCTTTTTAATTAAAATATGTGAGCTGAATAATTTCTCCTGTATCTTTAAATGATTAACAATGCATTTGATCTGGGTGTGGATGGTGGGTGGGTTAAAAAGCAAGACTGCTGCATGCGCTGAATGAAAGATCCATACAGTAGTCAAATACCTGCTTATTAGTGAGCATCGAAGGAGCCTTCTTACCCCATTGGATGTGTCATAGTGGCAGATGTAATGGATGTGGTAATATTTGCTTCTGAGATAAAGAATTTTTGAAGCAGATGGTTATCATTTTAATTGTCTAATGAAATGCGTATGTAGCAACTGAGGAAATGAAGCCTGAAGACTAATGGAGTAATAGAATGCAACGACAGCTTTTCTTGTTAAATCATCGTTTCATTAGCTTCTTAGAAGAATTTAGATGAGAGTTAATTATCTCATTGTGTTGGGACATACGAAAGAATGTGGACATCACTATAGAGGTGAGAAATGACATGGATAGAGCTATGAACTTCACTGTAGCAGCTGTGGCTTTATTTCTAAAGAATTTTTTTATCTTTTGTTGTTCTTGAAATTAAATGCAAGACAAGTTTGTATTCCGTGAGAACCTTGGATTACCCTATTGACATCTAACATTGTAACGGACACCATATCTTTCTAACTGGCTTGACTGAAGATCCAACATCATGTCTATTTGTTTCTTTCCTTTATTATACATGGTCTTGTTAACTAAATGGAGAGGATATTGTTCATCGAAGGGACGAACCTGTTCTTCATGTAGTGATTGCTGCCCCAACATATTTCTTTACTCGTTACCAAAGACTAATGATATTTGTTTGCATTAAGATGCCCCAAACCTTAGTAATGCAGAATGAAGATGATACAAATGACATTATGCCTTGAAGAAAGCCGAAGGATACAATATATTAGAATGAGCATCTTATTAGACTTCTTACCTACTTTGCTTCTAGTTTTTAGCTCCTAACAATTTTTGTTTTAGAAAACATTACATTGAGAATTTCTACCCAGTACTCCCTCCTTCACGTTTCCCCCCAGGAAAATGCACTTGCAGAGATTTTTATCATGACATTATATTTTACTCTCCTTTTTGGTGTTTCTCTCCTCCAAAAGTACAGCTTAAACAAAGTGCTTTGTTTAGAAGTGCCTTGTCTTTTGCTAAGGAAGGAATGAGCACAGGAAGAAGCTGAGCAGTGGCCTTTTTGCCTCTTTTCTGTATTGTAATATGAACAATTTTAGAAGCAATTCTAAAATCTACCCAGAGAAATGGATATGTAAACAAAATTAGTTGGTGACTCACAAATCACCTAGTTCTGAGATTTGAACACATTGTTACGTAATGCAGGTCATGAACCAGTCCACTTGGATTGAGTGGAAGACTCTGAATATGAGCGGTAGCATTGTGAATGTATCTGAGCATTACTCCTGTCCAATTGGTTTTGGACACTACAGTGTTGTTGATATCTGCATCCTTGAGACTCTAATTATTGTATTACTAACATTTTTAATTATAACTGGTAACTTAACAGTAATTTTTGTCTTTCACTGTGCTCCACTGTTACATCATTATACCACCAGCTATTTTATTCAGACTATGGCATATGCTGATCTTTTTGTTGGGGTTAGCTGCTTGATTCCTACCTTGTCATTGCTGCACTACTCTACAGGTGTCCACGAGTCGCTGACTTGCCAGGTTTTTGGATATATCATCTCTGTACTGAAAAGTGTTTCTATGGCCTGTCTTGCTTTTATTAGTGTGGATCGCTATCTTGCTATCACAAAACCACTTACCTACAACCAATTGGTTACACCTTGCCGGTTGAGAATCTGCATCATTTTGATTTGGTTGTATTCCTGCCTTATTTTTTTGCCTTCTTTTTTTGGCTGGGGAAAGCCAGGTTATCATGGAGACATTTTTGAATGGTGTGCAACCTCTTGGTTTACCAATGCCTATTTTACTGGCTTTATTGTGTGCTTGCTATATGCTCCAGCAGCCTTCATCATCTGTTTTACATACTTCCACATATTCAAAATCTGCCGGCAGCACACCAAAGAGATAAATGACAGGAGAGCTCGTTTTCCTAGTCATGAAGTGGACACTGCTGCAGAAAGTGGGCACGGCCCTGACCGGCGCTATGCTATGGTTTTATTTCGTATAACCAGTGTGTTTTATGTGCTCTGGCTCCCCTACATCATCTACTTTATGCTGGAGAGTTCTAGGGTGCTGGAAAACCCAGCACTGTCTTTCTTAACAACATGGCTCGCTATAAGCAATAGTTTTTGTAACTGTGTTATATATAGCCTCTCAAACAGTGTTTTCAGATTGGGACTTTGGAGATTGTCAGAGACTGTGTGTTCATCTTGTATACATAAAAAAGACAGCATTGTTCAAGACCCAGTTCCTAGAAAACGGGCAAATTCCTGCTCCATCTAAAGAGAACTAAAACAGACAAATACAATGTGATATTTGGGCTAGGTAGTATTCTATCCTTTGGAATATTGCTGCAATAAACAGTTAATAAATATTTATTCACTGCAAAATGAATTATGTATTGAATGGTGATTTGTAAGAAAAACATGTAGCTGGAATAGTCAAAGATGGATTCTTGGTGAAATTGCGGTACGAGAGGGAATCGCTGGTAAATGTTGGGCAAAGCTTCCAGTAGTGTGAACTAATCTGTTCAGAACTAAAGAATAATTCATCAACAGTAATAGTGAAATTGTCACATATTATATATGTGGATGAATTTGTAGTAC
This sequence comes from Podarcis pityusensis, assembly GCF_964106645.2. Classification (NCBI taxonomy): domain Eukaryota; kingdom Metazoa; phylum Chordata; class Lepidosauria; order Squamata; family Lacertidae; genus Podarcis; species Podarcis pityusensis. Next base: position 95,380,051 of record NC_138030.1, on the reverse strand, counting down.
TATGTTGTATTAAGATAAATCTTGTTTGATGCAGTAAGTGATGGATTATCAATTACGTCCTTAGGAAATATATGTTTTAATATGAGGCAGCTTCAATCTTGTAGTTTTGTCTCTTGTACAAAAACATTTTTAAACTACTGTAATTTTAAAATTTAATAGATTTCTTTGCAGGGAAATAATGTAAAGTATATTTTAATGTTCTAGTGTAACACATATAAATGACTTAATACTTTTCTGTTCTTTTGGAGCCTTTTGTTCCCATTGCTCAGGCATATTATTTATTCTGGGGTCAGAAGTCCATATAGTTGCCTCCTTGCCCCCTTATATCTACTGTTCTCAAGCTGTTTGAGGGGACTGGAGTAATTTTAGGCACAATGTACGTGAGGAGCAAGCTTTGAGAGAATATACCATTGAGTGAAACAACAGTCAAATTATTGAAATTAACTTGTATTTTCTAGTGCCTACTAAATTAGCACAAATTTATGGAGTCTTTTTGTGCTAATGCTTTTGCTTTGTAATTTATTGCATGTGCAATAACATCAAATAGCAGTGTGACTTAGCTGCTCAATAACACTTTTTAAATGTAAATTTTAAAAAGCAGATTCCACTTTAGTTATATAGTTGTGGATGTATCGCAGTTTGCATGAGCTCAGCATGTATATAACACTGTATATTTTTTTAAATGATCATTTTGTATTCTGTGCCTAATGGTTTTCCTAGCATATTGTTAAGTCATTGTTTTAAATTTGGGATAAATAAAAAATTGAGTTGACTTTACAGAAGTACGTCTTGCAGTGTTAAATGCGTATTAGGCAAATCTTGTTAGAGGTTCACAAATTAAGGGGTTTTGTAGGGGACTTGCATTGGTGCTTCCATAATCAATTTGTGAGGACTCATTAAGTATGTAGGGCATGATCCAGTTCACATTACAATCAGTGGGACTTAACTTGTGCTGGATTGTACTCACAGTTATCAGTAATTTATATAATACTGATTTTGGCTCAATCTGCCACATTCTGACTGTTGCTTTTAACATGTGTACCAGATATTAAAATAACATTTTAAATGTCTGCCCTATAATTTCTTATTTTACCAGAACACTAATAATGAAATTCTCTCTAGAACCTATTGCACCAAAGGTTAAGTACTTTTGTGTTGAGTATACCTGGTGTATCCAATGGGGAAGACGAAACACTTGACTTATTATCAAGGACAGTTTCTTAGGGCAAGATCCAGTTTTGTGCCAGTGGATGCAATGAGGTTTCCCCTTCCTCTCCTCCCCCAGCACCTCCCCAGTCTGCTCCCGAGGGTTCCCAAAAACTCCAGAGCAGATCTTAGGTATGTGCAGAGGGCTGCCAGGTTGTGGGAGGAGAGGAAGGGTAAGTCCACTTTCCTTTAACAGAAGTCCCTTGCATGTGGGTTGTTGATACCATTGGGTGCCACCCTCTGTAATTTTCAAATTCCAGAGTATTTGAGACAAGTTCCAGTACTGTTTCTGAAATAAAACTCTGGGACAAAATATAGTGCAAAGATTACCAAAAGATAGCGTTCACATTGTGTATCTGAGAGAAGGAGAAAATGGGTATAAAAGCCCATACAAATGAGATCATTATGATAAGGTTTTCCCCCCTGATACGCAGGAGCTAGAAATAGAGTATTTTCTACTCTTTCTGTTTGGTTTTGTTTAAAGAGGTTGGGTGTTTTAAATATGTAGCCCTAAAATGTGTAGTTCATGCTTTAGTTATGGTTTACTGTTGTGAATTTACAGGTATTGCATGGGAATTGTTTCAGAGCAGATTGATTTTTAAGCTTGGTGGCAGGACCTGTCTGGTTGGTTGTTTTTTTTAATGTACACTGTCTAATAATCGTAGGACATGGGCAGCAAGATAAGTGTGGTGGCTGTGGAGTTTCCTTGTTGTCTGACCCCTTCTTATATTAGTGAACTCTCTGTGGATTCTTAGTTTGAAAACAGTTCTAAACTACTTAAAATTTAAAAATCTCTTAAAAGTATACAAAAATACAATGTAAAAATAATAAAATAGTATCACAAAACAGAAACAATATAAAAGTCTCTGGAAGAGTATAATAAAATCAGGAATTCAGTAAAACAGGGTTCATTCTTATGGGTCAGGGGAACAAAATATTTGTTTTTACAAGTTGTCTGAAGCAACTGATGGATGGTGGTTCACCTATTGCAGAGGAAAGGGCATTCCACAATGCACGGGCAATTGCAAAAGATGCCCATTTTCAACTCACTGCCTTGCGATATTCTGTAGAGTGTAGTATCATTAGTAAAATTTCTCCAGATTATCTAAATGATCTTACAGGTTTGTACAAGTGCAGGTGATGTTTCAGGTAACCTGGTCCAGAATTGTTCAGTGCTTTATACGTTAGTAACAAGACTGAATACTACTCAATAGTTGGCAGAAGCCCGTGCAATTCATTCAGCACAGGTTTATATGTGCATGTCCAGGTGCTCCACTCAAGAACATGGTCATTGTGTTCTGCAGCAGGTACAGCATCCAAACTAGTCTCAAGGAAGGCCATATGTAGGGTGTATTAAAAAAAGGTAAAGGTAAAGGACCCCTGACAGTTAAGTCCAGTCGTGAACGACTCCCGGGTTGCGGCACTCACCTTGCTTTACTGGCCAAGGGAGCCGGTGTTTGTCTGCAGACAGTTTTTCCGGGTTATGTGACCAGCATGACTAAGCCGCTTCTGGTGAAACCAGAGCAGCTCACGGAAACGCCGTTTACCTTCCCGCCGGAGCGGTACCTATTTATCTACTTGCACTTTGACGTGCTTTCGTTTACCTTCCCGCCGGAGCGGTACCTATTTATCTACTTGCACTTTGACGTGCTTTCGAACTGCTAGGTGGGCAGGAGCTGGGACTGAGCAACGGGAGCTCACCCCTTCGCAAGCCCAAGGCTCAGGGTTTAGACCAGTGTTCCCCAACCTTGGGCCTCCAGCTGTTTTTGGACTACAATTCCCATCATCCTTGACCACTGGTCTTGCTAGCGAGGGATGATGGGAGTTGTAGTCCAAAAACAGCTGGAGGCCCAAGGTTGGGGAACACTGGTTTAGACCACAGCACTAGCTGCATCCCATAGGGTGCATTGCAGTGGTCCAAATGTGAGATTATCAATGCATGAATTGCAGTCGCCAAGTTAGCTCTGTCCAGGAAAGGGTGCAGTTGGTGTACCAGTCTAAGTTGTTGGTTCTGGCCATGGAGGTCACCTGGGCCTCTGGTGATACAGAGGGACCTGGGAGCACTCACAGACTATGTACCAGTTCCTTCAGAGGGAATGCAACCACGTCCAGATCTGATAAACTCCCCAAGTCCCAGGCATGGGAACTGCCTACCAGGATTCAGTCTCCGTTTCTGATTCAAAACAGTCACAGCTTCTCCTGGTTCAGATGTAACAGAGAAGCACACAAAGAAAAAAAACACAAATGCAATAGCTTTTGCTTCAGCCCTCTCTGTGTGTGGCTGTCTTTAAAGGCTGTATTTGCTGCTTCTACGAATTTAAGGGAGGGGTAAGCAGTTATAATGTCGGAACTTTATGGATCATGTAAGAAGTTTTGTTTTAAAAAATAAGCATGCACTGTGTAGGTGGAAAATAAAATGTCACGGGTGGGTGTGTATGTTGAAATCTAGCCCCCAGGCAGAGGAAGATGGCTGCTTTAAATTGCATGCAGTCTAGAAAAACAATTTGAAGTGGTTTTGTAATTCAGGGTTTAATTTGGAAAGTAAAAACTTTTTATGTTGACTCACACAACGACTTTGTAGTGTTCTCTGAACAAAGAGTTACTGGGACTTTACAGCTAGAAAGGGGATGGTAACGTTTGTCAGTTACATCGTCAGACCCTTAATAGTGTGTCATGTATTCTGGATTTTTTACTCCATTAATCTTTCATGCTAATATATCTATAGTGCACTGTGCTTGTGATGGTGAAGGCCCTTACTTACTGGTACATCAATGATCTGAACTGGATGGTATGAAATGTTCACAAATATTCTAAGTCTCAGAACAAGGCTATGGAAATGTGTGCAGAACAGTCTGGGAGTAAAACTGCATACAGGCCCATTGGGTAAATAAGCCAGCAAGATATTTAATTTTTTATTTATATTTCAGAAAATATAAAATAATTTTTATATGAACAGTTATGACCTGCTGTTTGTATGGATTTTGTGACACCATTAGAACATTAGATGAATGTAACATTTCAGTAGAAAATCAGTATAGAACATTATCTTGTTTCCTAAGATAAATTTTCTTCTTCAGTCTAATCAGATAACAATTTTGAATGATCAGTTGGTATTAAAATTTAGTTAAAGAAAGAAGGAAATGAGAAGTAGATTAGCTGTTCACAGCATAAAAGTGTATTCTGCAAATTGTATTAACTGGGTAGACTGAGGCTGATATCGAATGCTAGTTATCTTCAGAGTAGACTCGTTGAAAAATATGGGCCCATTGATCTTTTTGAGCCTACCTTGAGTGGATATCGCCCTGGATAAAATCCCCTAAAGGGGCTGGTAGCAAAATTCTGAGGAACATCTTTAGAAAATATACATGCAGTTATTAGAGGATTTTGCATGTTTGATTATAGTGTGATTATAAGTCCATTAATAGTAAAAGAGAACTTTTAGACCTGGAGCAAATTCAGAGAATGATGCCATTAAAGTTATGGTACTCTCTCTGGAAGATGACTGGAAAAAACCAAAATGAAACTGCCTAGAGGTGCTACTAGACATTTAAAAAAAAATATTATTTCTGTTTTGACTGCTTCAGACCAACACAGCTACCTACCTGAATCCAAAAGCAGATGAAGGTTTCATTTTTGGAATAATAACTTTCCAGAGTAGTTTTTACAGTTATATCAAAAGTTACTGATTTGGTTATACTATTCGAAATACATAGACCAATAATTATGAAATTATTGTGAGGTTTAACAAGTTAACTGTTTATATTTGGACAACTTTTTAGCTGTACTTTATTGGAAGCAGAAAAATAATAATTTTTTTAATGACAGTTTAAACAATTTATTTAACTAAAACAATAACATTATATCACATGTATCCATGTTTGTTAACTGATGTGGTTAAACAAAATTTTAAAAATAAAACTTAGACTCAGTTTTAGCTCATGAAAAACTTAAACAAATCCTTATTTCCTGATTAATAGCCTTTGGACTATAATGTAACTTAAATAGAAAGCTATATTTAGAAAGATTTTTCCTCCAAAAGCATTTTATTTTAAAAACCCGATTTAAATATAAAAAATTGATTTTTAATTTATTTATGTATTAAAAATCATTGATTTTTATCCACCCTGATATATAAGAAGAAAAGAAATTATGGAATTTTGGCCCAATATGTGATCACAATGGAGAGACTTCAGTACGGAATAATAGTGATGGGAATTAATGGAGGTAAAGTTAAAAGCAAAATATGGTTGACATTTATCAATAATAATAACAATTAGGGAAAAAGAAATGATTGATTCTGAGACACCTTGACTTAAAAGAAATATTGTTTAACAGAAGGTGGAGAAGATGGAATGTTAGAAAGAGAGAGAGAGAGTAACAGGCTGATGGAAAATTGGAAGTTTTGTTTTTGTATCTTTTTCTAATGTTTCTTTTTCTCCTATGTTTTTTCACTTTCTTTTTTTTTTCCTTTTATTGTCCCTTTTATTTTTGTTTCCCTTTTTTGTTTTTTTGTATGTTCTTCTTTCTTGGAAGACCTATGTTTGGGGCCTTTATTAAGGTCCAGAGATTGTATACTCATGTGGGTGGGTGATTGATGGAGGACCCAGGGTGAGGGGCTGGGAGATCAAGGGTAAGATCCCAGGTAAGAGCTGGTAGTCTCTCCCTCTATGGCAGCCCCTTGGTGAGAAGGAGGGCAGCTGAGGATAGGGAAGAACTTTATGGAGATAGGGAAACAGGAGCACAGATCCTAGAGATCAGGTCAAGAATGCAAAGTACTGAGGTAGTACAAAAGTTCCTGTTTTAATGTGTCCTGAAACATTGTCTTTATCTCTTTGTAGGAAATGTATATATGACCACCATGCAAAACTGTAAAACTATTTTTAGCTCATTCCTAAAATAGATTTTCTCGAAACCAAAAAGATGCTGTGCATCTTTTCAACAAATGTGTCATTGCTCAGCAAACTGTACACTTCATAGAAGTCAACTCCTAGAGGCCAAGGTCCCTTCGCCGCCCCCCAAATAAAATATTTGAGGAGGCCGCCCCCCCCCCAAAGTTGATGGATATTGCCATTCAAATGCTGTGCATGTGCTGTGTCTTGTGATCGATTAAGTGGGGCAGGGCTCACCTGCCTCCCCCCAATATTTTACTCAAGTTGGCTTTCCTGGCACACTTTAACTTGCCACTTTTTCCTGTTGAATTGGAGATAATCTTAATTAAAGAGAAAAGCAGGTGAAGTCTCTAAAAGGAAGAAAAAGATGAAAGACAGGTAATTAGAGGATTAGTTTAATTAAACCTGTTGGTTGGAGGTTAAATCTGTCCATTTTGAAATTAATTAAGCCTATTATATGTGATAGGTTGTATAGTTTTAGCTTGCAGAAGACACCTAGGAAGTGGTAACAGAATGTCCTATAGGTAGCAATATTATTTCTATAGGACTTTTTACCATCTGCCCTTTCCATTGAGATTCAGTTGCCTGAAACTCAGTCTCTTTCGTATTTCTTTCACAGTCCTTCTTACGATATTGCCCACAATAACTTAAGCAGTGGGGCTTAATCACGGCGATGCAGCTTCAGATTTCAGGATGCAAAGGACCAGGTGTGCAGCTTGGGGTGCTGGTGGAGTCATTGTTGTCTGGGCAGGCAAAGATAGTGGCAGTGGCCAGGAGTGCATTCTACCAACCCAGGCTTGTATGCCAGCTGTATCCCTATCTGGAGCAGCAGGGCCTGGCCTTAGCCAGGATGCTAATAATGGAGGCTTGTATTCTGATCATGTGGTACCACTTTTGTGCCAGTTGCACTGGCTGCCAGTAAATTTAGAGGCCTAAGGACCCCCTACTTTGTTGTGACCCCATCTAAAATATAAGTTCCTGTTTGCGTGCACAACAGTGAAAATGCTTAGGTAGGCAAGCATAAGAAATGGGACCTTCTTGGTGGCTGCCGCGTAGGTGTGGAATGTGTGTTCACATTCACTTGGCTCCTTACGTTCTGGCATTCAAGGAGGATTTATCTTTTGACTGACCTTTCCCTAAGAGAATTGTGGTGATCTAACGCAGTATCTCTCAAGCCTCTCTTTGTATCTACTCAGTGCTTCATACTCTGCCTGATATTCTATTTTTAAATCTGTTCCATCTGAATCAGGAGAGGCGGATAAGGTGCTAGATTGATGCTTGAAGGCGGTGATGAACTGGATTTGGATCAGTAAATTGAAGCTGAGTCCTCGAAAAACAGATGTGTTACGGGTTCTTCATTCTGGGAGGTAGGAATATGGCCTGTTCTGGATGGGATTGCGCTCCCCCAGAAGCAGCAGGTTAGGGGGTACTACTGGATCCAACATTGTCACTGGAGGCTCTGGTTGCCAGGGTGGCTAAGAGTGCTTATTTCCAGCTATGACTGGTTCATCAGCTATGGTCCTTTTTGGACAAAGATGACTTGGCTGCTGTACTCCATGGTCTGGTAACCTCCAGATTGGACTTTTGCAATGTGCTTTACATGGGGCTGCCCTTGAAGAAACTTCAGCTGGTGTAAATCGTGGCAGCCAGGTTACTGACTGGCTGTCCATTTAGAATTCATATAACCCCTGAGTTAAAACAGCTGCACCGGTTGGGCTTCTTTCTAGGCCCGATTTAAAGATGCTCACATTAGTGTTTAAAGCACTCGGCAATTTAGGCCCCAAGCATCTTAATGAGCATATCCAACCCTACCAACCTTCTTGGGCATTAGGGGCTGCAGAGGGGGCTCTCCTGGGAGCTCCCCCACCCACAGGACTGCAGGGGGTGGTGCCCTGGGCCATAAATTGGGGCACTCCCATCCTATAAATGTTTGTGTTTGGCTTTCTCATCCTCTTGCCCCTTTGTTGAGCCACATGTAGAGAAAGTACCTTTAGGGAACTGCCTTTAAAATAATAGGTTTTGCATGAAGATTCTGGTGTTGAGGCAAACATCGTGGTTGACACCCAGTTGTTACTTGTTGTTATGTATTTGTTTGTTTCTCCTAGCAGAAAAAGTTGTAAATTTACTATTAAGGGTTTTTTTTGTGGGGGGGATTTGGTGTGGTGGTTTTATGTATTTTGGTTTTCTTTAATTTTAAGGGAATGTGTTTATTTTCTTTCAAAAGAAAAAAGAAAAAGAAAAGAAAAGCAGAAGATGTGAGGCTTTTAGAGCAGAAATAAGATCTCATATAAGTAGCCGTTAACTGGAAATGACATTGATCTGCCATTAAGAAGGATTATTCAATTCTTAAAATTATGCTTTTAAGTAACATGAATAAATTTAGCTAATGTGTCATTTCAATTAAAGGTGATTATAGCACTGGCAAAGTAATTCTATTTTTTAAATAAGTGAAATGTTGAAGTTAATCCTATTACTGTTGTGTTATCTTTTCCAATACATGTCATGTTTAAGTGACATAGTAAATCACTGATCTTTAAAAAATCTCTCTCAACTTTTGTAAACTGAGTGAATGTGCACAAAGGGCTGGTCAGGCAGATAAGAAAAGGTAATGTTTTTAATACACTTAACTTTTGTGGAAAGTGTATACATTTTCTCCATACGAAAAAAGAGCAAGCGATACTCATTTCTTCTGCTGCCAGCTTCTTGCCAGGATATCACTGACAGGTTTTCACTACCTCTCAAATTAGGTTGGCGCACACTTATCGTAATGTCTCTGCCACCTGCATTTGTGGCTTCTCATAACCTGTGTTTGGAACAATTCTACTATATGTGCCTTTAATATTTTATTTATTTAATAAAGTATTCATATATTAAAGGTAAAGGGACCCCTGACCGTTAGGTCCAATTGCGGATGACTCTGGGGTTGCGGCACTCATCTTGCTTTACTGGCCAAGGAGCCGGCGTTTGTCTGCAGACAGCTTCCGGGTCATGTGGCCAGCATCACTAAGCCGCTTCTGGTGAACTAGAGCAGCGCACGGAAACACCGTTTACCTTCCCGCCGGAGCGGTACCTATTTATCTACTTGCACTTTGACATGCTTTTTAACTGTTAGGTGGGCAGGCGCTGGGACCGAGCAACGGGAGCTCACCCCGTTGCAGGGATTCGAACCGCTGACCTTCTGATCGGCAAGCCCTAGGCTCAGTGGTTGTAGACCACAGCGCCACCTGCGTCATATATTACTCTCTCACAATACATTAGGACTCTGTACATAAAATATTTAAAAATAATACGAAGCAATCATAGGCCTGTCAGCATAGAAAAGTCTTCAAAAGTCAAAAGTGGGGGTATCTGCCAGATCTCTGTTGCAAGAGTGTTCCACAGCATGGGACTGGTACACTAAATGCCCAACTTCTAGTTGAGGCCAGTGAGCCTCTGTAACATGGTGGACAACTAACAGCACTTCTCTGGATAGTCTTGAATGATCTGGGAGATGTTCAAGTTTCAAGGAAAAAATGTTTTCCCTAAAGGTCAGTGGGTTTCAGACTGCACTACACAAAACCCGAGTGTTCTTTGGATGCCTTTCGGGGGTCCCTCAGTTAAAGAATAATCAAAGATGGTCAGGTGTCCCTGAAAGTCAGCTTGCTCCCTGTTACCATTTTAAGGTATGGTATTTATTTATTAAATTTATATACCGCCCTATACCCATAGGTTTCAGGGTGCTTCACAGAATAAAATCAAAATATAAAACCACAAAATACACAATCAAAATAAAAACAACAACCTCTATGTTAAGCCATGTTCTCTGTTTACATGAAAAAGCCAGTCAGTTTTGGTCAGTGCCCTGCATGAACTGTATATCCTAGTACATGTGCCAGACGTTTCAGCAACAAACTAGGGATCCATGGTAGACAATTCCATATATGTATAAGTATAATGAAATTAATTTGATGGGAATCGGATAGGAGTGAATAGAATAGCTTTGTTGGATCTAGCCCATCATCACATTTCTGTCAGTGTCCAATAGTTACAGGGCAAGAAGGTTACATCCATTTCATGCTGCTGTTCCCCAGCGCCTGTTACTCAGAGGGATTCTGCTTTGAACTTGAAGGTTGCATATAGACTTCATGAGTATTGATTAATTCAACTACCATGCTTTTGAGATAGTGGCTCTCGCCACAGTTTGTGGCAAAAAATATATTTATTACAGTGGTACCCTGTTTTGAGTCCGGGATCTGTTCCGGAGCCCCAGATACTCCACAAAAGGGATGTTGACACAAAAATGCTGTTCTGCGTGCAGCACGATTTAGCGCTTCTGCGCGAGTGGCAAACCCAGAAGTAACCTGTTCCGGTACTTCTGGGTTTGCTGCGGATGTTCACCGAAATGGACGGTCGACGGGGTGGATGCTCGCGGAGGTATTACTGTATTTATTTATTAAATTTGCATACCACCCTTCATCCACAGATTACAGATCAGCTCACATAGGGATTCTGTAGGAGAGGCAGCTTATTGCATCTCTAAAGTTGGTAAGCTCTCTGCCACTTCCTCAGCTGTCAGAACTACTCACCAGTTTGCTGCTGCCATACGATAAGGCTCATTGGCCCAGCAGTCTCACCCACCCACTAAATGGAGTTATTGCTTATTGGGAAATGATATACAATGAGATGAAAAAGGTGTTTAAAACAACTTTCCTAAAAAAACCCTAGAGGCATCTCTGTTAGGAATTGTTCATACACAAGTTCCCAGGAGTCAGAAGAACTTATTCATGTACGCAACAACAGTGGCTCGGATCTTGTTAGCCCAAAAATGGAAAGCGAGAGAGGTCCCTAGTAAGGAGGATTGGCGGTTTAAGATGATAGAATATGCAGAATTAGCAGGTCTAACAAGTAGAATAAGAGAGCAAGAAGAACAGGTATTCAAAGAGGAGTGGAAAATTTTTGTTGAGTATATTGAAAATAATTATGCACAGTTAAAAACGCTGGCTGTATTAAAGTGATTCAACAGTACAGTCATACCTCGGGTGACAGACACTTCAGGTTGCACGTTTTTGGGTTGCGCACCACTCCGAACCAAGAAGTACTGGAATGGGTTACTTTTGGGTTTTGGCGCTCGCGCATGCGCAGAAACACCAAATGACGACCCACGTGTGCGCAGATGTAGTGCTGCGGGTTGCGAACGCTGCAGGTTGCGAACATGCCTCCCGTACGGATCACGTTCACAACCCGAGTGTCCACTGTATTTTGAACTGATAGGAGAATTAAATTAGATAGATATATTAAAATATGCAAGAATGGTGGATAAGTTAAATGAACCTTGGAAGGGGAGGGATGGAGGTCAATGAATGTATGGTATCATAAACACTGTTTAGTTTGAAATGTAAAATTTGAAAATTTAATAAAAATTACTAATAAAAAAACCCTAAATGGAGTCATTGCTGATGATCATATGCTTTAAGACAATGCTTCTGAATGGTGATTCTGGGAGCTGCGCTGCCCTAGATCAGTGTGTAACAGCCATCATACCGACATTCCCAGATAGTCTCTGTTGACACTTGCTGGGACAGTTGGAAGGGTATAGAGCAGCCTTTCTCAACCTGTGAGTCCCCAGATGTTGTTGAACTACAACTCCCATCACCCCTAGCTAGCAAGGCCAGAGCTCAGGGATGATGGGAGTTGTAGTCCAACAACATCTGGTGACCCACTGGTATAGAGAAACCCAGATTCTTATGCAGTAAATTTTAAAAGTAAGAATGTTACGATATGACACAGTTTGGTTTGAAAATAGTTACCTGGGTGAAGAAGAAAAAACCTTAGCCTTTTATGCTCCCAATTTAGAGCCTGAGAGTTTTATTGTGAGTTCTGCTGGCAGCCTGCTCAAGTGCCATTTAAACTGTCAGTTGCTAAGGAGGATTATGTAAGTTGAGGTTTCAGTTAAACAGTTGAACCTTAGCATTCAAGGCAAGAACATCCAAAATGGCCGGTTTAAGATTGGTCCATTAGGAGACATTCCTCTGAACAAGCCTGTGAATTAACTGTGGTGAAGCTAGGAAGGGGAATTGGTTTATGGATTTTTATAGGGATTAGAACTAAAACAAGTTCATAGAAATTTTCTTAAAGCAACAAAGTCTCCATTTATGTTATGTAGCATCATTTTAAAAGTACGTGGTAGTAACAGCTGGTAGCAATTGCCAACCCAACTATTATTATACCACTTATATGTAATTAAATTTGTTATATAGGGTCTGTGTGCCTGTTTCCACCGTTCACCAACCCCTTGCCATTCCCCTCACTTTAACATCCCATGCAACTACAGTCATACCTTGGGTTGAAGTAGCTTTGGGTTGAGTGTTTTTGGGTTGCGCTCCGCAGCGACCCGGAAGTAACGGAACGCATTACTTCCAGGTTTTGCTGCTCATGCATGCGCAGACGCTCAAAATGACGTCACACGCATGTGTGGAAGCGGCGAATTGCGACCCGCACACACGCAGACGCGGGTTGCGTTCGCCTCAGGATGCGAACGGGGCTCTGGAACAGATCCCGTTCGCATCCAGAGGTACCACTGTACTAAGCTTGTTTTTCACCTTCCCCAACCCCATTTCTGAAGATACCGTATTTTTCGCACCATAGGACGCACCGGCCCATAGGACGCACCTAGTTTTTTGGGGGGGAAATAAAGGAAAAAATTTTTTATTTCCCCCCCAGGTGCGCTGTGCTAAGCCCGAAGCTTGGGGCGTGTGGAGCTCAGTGCGCCCCAAGCTTCTGGGTGCCGGCAAGGTCTCCGCTAGCCCTGGGAGAGCCCCGCGGCTCTCCCATGGCTAGCGGAGCGCTGCGCTAATCCTGAAGCTTGGGGCATGCAGAGCTCCGCGCGCCCCAAGCTTCTGGGTGCCGGCAAGGTCTCCGCTAGCCGTGGGAGAGCCCCGCGACTTCGCGCGGCTCTCCCAGGGCTAGCAGAGCGCTGCGCTAATCCCGAAGCTTGAGGCGTGCAGAGCTCCGCGCGCCCCAAGCTTCTGGGTGCCGGCAAGCAGTCCGCTAGCCGTGGGAGAGCCGCGCGGCTCTCCCAGGGCTAGCGGAGCGCTGCGCTAATCCTGAAGCTTGGGGCATGCAGAGCTCCGCGCGCCCCAAGCTTCTGGGTGCCGGCAAGGTCTCCGCTAGCCGTGGGAGAGCCCCGCGGCTCTCCCAGGGCTAGCGGAGCGCTGCGCTAATCCCGAAGCTTGGGGCGTGCGGAGCTCAGCGCGCCCCAAGCTTCTGGGTGCCGGCAAGCAGTCCGCTAGCCGTGGGAGAGCCCCGCGGCTCTCCCAGGGCTAGCGGAGCGCTGCGCTAATCCCGAAGCTTGGGGCGTGCGGAGCTCAGCGCGCCCCAAGCTTCTGGGTGCTGGCAAGGTCTCCGCTAGCCGTGGGAGAGCTGGGTTTCCCATGGCTAGCGGATAGCTTCCTGAAGCCTGGAGAGCGAGAGGGGTCGGTGCGCACCGACCCCCCTCGCTCTCCAGGCTTCAGCGAAAGCCTGCATTCGCTCCATAGGACGCACACACATTTCCCCTTCATTTTTGGAGGGGAAAAAGTGCGTCTTATAGAGCGAAAAATACGGTACTTCTTTTCTGCTCTGCAGCCCCGCTTTGCACACCTGTTTTCACCTCTCTCCCCCCCCATGTTCATGCCTCCTTCCCCTCCTTTTGTGCAACCACCCCATGGAGTCTCCCGCATCTTCCTCCTCCTTGCAACTACTAAGCCGCCATCCCTTCCTGTTCTTCAAACCTTTTCATGCCTCTGCTTTCTTCAACCCCATTGCACTTACTTCTTCCTTTTTTTGCAACTCCCTTTGCACCCACATTTTCACCTTCCTTTTTTCCTCCACCCTCCTCCTTTTCCCAACTCTCACACAGATCACCCCCATTTGTATGCCTTCTTTTCTCTTCTGCACACATCAGACATTATCACTTTCACCCCCTTTTCTCCACCTCCTCCTTTTTTTCAACTCTTCCTTGCCTACAGTCCACCACTCCCGCTTCCATCCCTCCTCCTTTCTCCTTATCTGCAGCCAGCCCCTTTGTGCGCAAACTCTATGCTGTTTATGTTACTGTGAAGATGAATAGAATCTTAAGAGCAAGCCTGTCATAGACAGTTAAGTTCACTTGCTGTGTGTTGGGCATATACAGTATGGGTGTTTGCTTGTTGTTAGAATATCTCTTCTAAATTACTATCTTGAATCTGGAACTTCATGCTGAAGACAACATAGGGTACCAGGAATGCAGTGCATTGTGGGTGCCTTTGTTTAGAACTGCCATTTTCCTCTCAGTGTCCCTTCTCATTCCCATGCCATGTTATACAACTTTTGTTCCTCTCCCCCGACCTGACTTCATGCAAATCCTGGATTGTGGTGAAGCACTACAAATCCTCCAATGAGGGTTGTGCTCTGACTTCATGCAGATTGAGGATTCTGATGTGGCAGTACTTACGCATGTTTATGCATAAAGGAAAGTGTGTGAGAGAGAGTTTACAGTGCATTTGGACACCACTTAAGGTATCAAAACAAAATTTTGTATAATGGTTCCTGAGAGCAAAGAGCAGGTTTTTGTCTGTTTGGATACAATTGGACTCCATTCTGAATCAAGATGGCAGACTGAAGCTTCCAGGAGTGCAATATTTTAACTAATTTCCAATTTCCAATTAAACTTTTTATTGCACTAGCCATAGGCCATGGCATCATTCAGAAAGAGAACAAAAAACAAACAAACAACAATAACCATAAAAATCATTGGGCACAGACATACAATAAAACCACGGTCATGGCTATTAAGATTATTTGTTGCATTAAATAGAATAGAATAGCAGAAGATTCTCAGGTAAGATGTGCCAAATAAAATATCCAAATCTCCTTTGCAGTTGAGCGCTATTTTGTCTAGTTCCTTCCTCCTGATCTTAGCTGCCAGTGCATAGAGTGCTACTTTATAAGTAACAAAGTCGTCAGTGTCGCTCAGCAGCCATTTCACTCTTTCCACCCTATTCAGATGTGTTCCATTTGTAAACAGGGCTTTTATAAATCGGTCTCTTGGGTCTATATATAATGGGCACTGCAATAAATAACGGCACAGGTCCTTGACGCAGGGTTGTCCACACAGACAGTGTCTCTCTTCGTAATGTACTTTGCCGTACCGTCCATCCAACACCGCCGAGGGCATTGATTGGAATTGTAGTTCTGTAAAAGCGATTCTTAATAAAGCAAGTGGGAGCTTTGTCAGGTATCTGGCTCAGGCATGCTCCGTTTGGTAAGTAGGAACCATGGTGAGCTCTTGGTAGAAGCAATCATGGTTAGATCCCTTTCTGCATCGGACCTAAAGAGACAGTCTCTTAAGTGCCTCTTATCCATCTTCATTGTCACCTGAAGATCTTGTAATTGATATTGGGACAAGAGATGTTGGATGCCAGCCTTCCAGCATTTGGTCTTTTCCCGTTCTGTGTAAGATATAGCGGGGAATCTCTCCTCCAAAAAAGATTGAAGTCTTTTCACATAATCTAGGCACAGGTAATCAATTCTAGCCTGTATTGTTGTCACGTCAGCTTCGGCACGAAGAAGAGCAGCTGGGGTCCCATTGGGGAGCGAGAGCACTTTCCTGAGGAATTTGTTCTGCACTATTTCTAAGGCTCTGTTAGCATTTGGGTCCGTGCCCCATATCGCTGCTCCATGGAGCATCTGGGAAACCACTTTGCTGGCAAAGATTTTCAGCACAGGTTCTAGTAATATTTTAACCACTGATTTCAAAACTGCAGTGACTTTTTAGAATTCCTGAGTAATGCTAGATAACAGGCCACCAGTTATAAATAAACAGCAATAAATTATTTTGGTTTGATTTCTAAGCGCTAGCCTTTTGGAACAGTGTATCCTATGGCTACAGCCAGCTACTGGATACAAGGAATAAAAAGGTGAATAAAGGTATTGAATGGAAATAAATGGTGGCAGTTGAACTGTAAAGGGATAAAGAAATATAATATAATATAAAGTGTTTGTGTGGGAGAGCCTACAGTGGATCTTGTGGATATTTTAAGTAATTTAAAAACAGAAAAAGGATAAACACCATCCTGTGAACACCACTTGGTAGGATCACCGAGTAATCTTCCTTGGAAGGTCTTGACATAGGGGAATTGAAAGCCACACCTTGTATCAAATATTTTCTGTGTGTTTTCCAGCCCGGAAATGGACTCACACAGAGCATTACTATATGCAAGCTTCATCTGTGGGGTTGCTCTACTATTTGTTCATTCCATATATGGCAAATCATTTTACTGACTTTCAAAAACATTTTATTATGTAAATTGATGATCCTGATTACTTAGTCCTTCCAGCATCATACACTCTAAAATTATGTATATGTGTGTGTTTATTTGAGCTCACTTATGTGAGATAAATATAATAATGAGGTCTCCATAGAGATATATTGGTAATTTAAAAATGTGCAGAGTTGTGTGAGCCGGGATGAGGACAATCTATTTTGGGGGAAGATAATTACAGCATTACTGTAGAGAGTAGTTCTTTAAAAATAGCGGGCCTCAGATGGCGTGGGAGAAAGGTAATTAAGGCGTGAATAATAATGATAAATACTTTCCCCCTGTGCTGCTCTTTAACTACTCTACACATAGGCACATCCATTACAGGAACTATGTGCTTATAAACCTTATGGAAATTGTGCTGCTGCACATATGTAAGTTACCCTGTGCTAGAAACAAGATCTGGTTCTTGGCTCCTTTGGGAGAAAGTGTAGGAAAAGAAGAGATGTACAGTAAGCCCAGAACTTACACAGGGTTTTTTTCTGGGGATCATGCTTAAAGCCAAAATTGTGTATAATCAAAACCAATTGGGTTCGATGGTCGATGGGATTGCCAAAGTCATTTATCCCAGAAGCCTTCCCACCCCCATTTTAATTTTTTGTCATGTGCATGAAGCTGAATGCACACAAATTAAATGTGCTCAAGTTGTGGTCTTGCTATAATTACTTACATGCTCTGCCACCAAGGAAGCTTAGGTACATCACGCCAGCTAGCTTGTGGTAGGGAAGTGCCAAGGGTTCTGAAATGTACCACTTACATTTCTAGCAGCACAGCCACCGGTTTTGCCACTTTACCTGCCCTTTCCCCTGCAGTAGTGAAGGCTGCAGGAAAGCACTGTCTGATATGGCCAATAAAAGAGCAGCAACAGCCACCCTTACAGTGTGATCACATTCTTTGACCCTTTGCCCTGTTGGTGGAGATCTCCAGAACCCCTGCTCACAAAAGGACCAGGCTCTTCATTAACACAGGGAGATGAAGAATGCAAGCTTCCTGTTCCTAATAACATGTAAACAACTGGAGGCTCACATCCCCTTATAATGAGTGCAAGTTGGAGAAGGTAGCTTGCAGCATTGTTCTGGGGTGGGGAGGAGAGGAAGTGATTACTACAGGCATAGGCAAACACGGCCCTCCAGATGTTTTGAGACTGCAACGCCCATCATCCCTGACCACTGGTCCTGTTAGCTAGGGATGATGGGAGTTGTAGTCCCAAAACATCTGTGGGGCCGGGTTTGCCTATGCCTGGATTACTATTTCCAAAGGATAATTTGGCTTGCTTCAGTCTTTTTGTTTCTCTAATGGAGTTTTCTCCTGCTCCGGAGGCTAGAACCTGAACCGAATGGCTTCAAGTTATAAAAAAGGACATTCTGAATAAACACCAGGAAGAGTGTTCTGACAGTAAGAGCTGTTTGACAGTGGAACTATTTCTCTTGGGAGGTGGCGGACTCTCCTTCCTTGGAGGTTTTTAAGCAGAGGTTGGATGGCCACCTGTCAAGGATGTTTTAATTGAAATTCCTGCATTGCAGGTAGTTGAACCAGATGATCCTTGGGGTCTCTTCCAACTCTACTATTCTGTGTGATTCTAATTAATGAGTGTAGCTCAGATGCCTTGAAGTATATGGAACCTCAGTTGGAAAATTTTAGATGGATTGCTACTACATTGACTTTACCACTTGGGCAGTTTGGCTTTTATAATCCTAAAAATACTGGATTTTTGGAGAAGGAACTGGGGTGGGGTGGAGGAAGGGGAGAGGGAACCATCAACAGTTACCTTCCATCCTTTTCCACAGATGGATGTATTCTGTCAGTGGAGGGACAGTACTTAATGTAACCTTTAATTTTGTTCATTTTTACTTCTGTAAAATGAATTGTTATGAGTCTGTCTTAAAATGTACAGACCAGCAGTGGCAAACAGTATAAAGATGGTTTAGTTCATGGGTAGGCAAACTAAGGCCCAGGGGCCTGATCCGGTGCAATTGCCTTCTAAATCCGGCCCACGGATGGTCCAGGAATCAGCGTGTTTTGGAATTCCGGGTTGGTGCCTCCAGCAATGGCGGAATTCCTCTGATCGGGAGGAATTTGCCCCGTGGGAATTTGGGTCTGTACTGCCATGGC
Organism: Podarcis pityusensis; assembly: GCF_964106645.2. Classification (NCBI taxonomy): domain Eukaryota; kingdom Metazoa; phylum Chordata; class Lepidosauria; order Squamata; family Lacertidae; genus Podarcis; species Podarcis pityusensis. Next base: position 95,361,528 of record NC_138030.1, on the reverse strand, counting down.
AAAGGCGGAGACCCGTAAAAATCACAGGCGGGAGAAGCCTGTGAACGTGGGATTCGGCGGGCACCTTTTGCACCTCCCCTACTCGCGAGGAAACCCGGTTTCGGGGATCCGGAGCGATGTGGGGTGAGTGGCACGGTGCTTCGAATCGTCTGCTTCTTCCACGGAGCTAGCCGCATAGCTGTTGCCGGAGAGCGCTGACTTTTTCCTGTGGACAATTTGACTCTAAAGTAATTACCCATGAGTAGAGCTGAATTGGGAAGAATTGGATTTTTAAACGTTTAATCTGGCATCGAAATGGGGAGGTTCAATACAGGAAGTCTGCCTCCCTCTTTTGTAGATTAACTGAAGCAAGGAGACTGCAAGCTAAAGTCTTGGAAAGCCTTTTGTAAAGGACTAAATTTCCATCGGTAAAGAACTAAATCCCCCCTTTTTGGAGGCAGGAGAAGAGGGGGGGAAGTGGTGGACTGAATATGCCTGCAGGAGAGAGTGAAGAGAGTTAAAATACCGCCGCTCCGACCCTGGAAATGGGCTGCTAGCAGGATTGATGTTTTCTGGAACGTCCATTGACAACATTTAGAACGTTCACTGACAGGTAGCTAATCAAGAGAATACATTGTTTCTACTGACTCCGGTTGTTTTTTTAAAAAAGGAGGAAAGTAACTGAAAATTGAAACAAACTTTGGATTATTGAAACTGTGTTTAAAAGAGGACATAATGACCGATACAAATACAACCTGTTTTCCCCTAGTGGAAGCTTTTGAAATTGGTTACTTTATAGGAGCTGGGCTAGGGGAATTTCCAGCTGCAAGATAAAAAGTGTGAGACTTTGGAATTGACCTTGAATCTCTTAAGTGTTATGGCAAACGGAAAGGAAAAAACAGACGGGATGTCGACAGAGGAGGCCTTAGTGGCTGCATTATTGAAAATAAATGATTCGCTGGAACAACTCCACAAGAAAACAGATGCGATAAATGTGAAATTGGATGTTGCAAATATTGAAACTGATATAATTGTAGAAAGTTTAAATAACTTGGGACAAAAGGTGAATACTAATTCAGAAACCATCCAGAAATTGACACAGGAATCTACTCTGATACGGCAAACTGCAGATGAAGTCAGGGAAAAAACCCTTGCTGCTGAATCTAAAGTAATACAACTGGAGAGGAGAGTCCAATCCATACAAAGACAACTTGATGAACATAAGCTGACATTCGTTATGATTGAACTTAAAGAAGAACGGATGAATTTGAGGACCAGAGCCCTATCTGAATTGGAAAAGGAAAGCCTGGCAGAGTTTCAGGAGGCGACAGGACTAACATTGGTTGAGAAAGAGAGGTATTTGGGGGTTAGTATGACCGCCAAAAATGTGAATCTGCTTAAGGATAACTGTGAAGGATGTTGGATTGAAGAGAAGGGGGATTTGGAAATACGGACAAATCAGAAGTTGTTACTGTTGGGCCGAGTCATTGAGGTGGGGATGAGGGCTGCTGTGTTGCTGGGGATGTTGCTTTTGTTTCAAACATTGCAAGCTCTGGATGGGATGGAGGGTCTCAGGAGGTGGCAGAGGGATGCTCCTAGAGTTGTTTGGCAGGGCAGGAAGCCTCGAGTCAAACTTAAGATATTGATGGATGCTAAAAAAGGAGGTGGACCTGCCCTGCCAGACCTTTAAACTTCGTTGTAAACCATCTGCCTTTTGCTGGTTGAGAGAATGATTGCTTCTTGAAAACACTGAAGTGTTGGACAATGGCAGACGAAGTTGATGGACTATAGGGAATTGGTGGAAATGACTGGCAAGATCCGAGACCAGGGTGAAGAGTCGGTGGAAGAAGATTGGAAAAAGTTTAAAGACTATTTATAGAAATATTGTAAAATTAAGGAATGTTAGAAAAATGTTGGAATGAAATTACATGGCTTTAGTAGAAATGTCATAAGGAATTAAGTATAAATAGATTAATAGAAAGTTAAAGGAAAAGTATGGCAAGAATGTGTTAAGATAATTATAGAACAGAAAACAGAGTAAGATGGAAAGGAATTGCTGAAACAAATAATAGAAGTGGAATACAAAAAGGGAGGTGTGAGGAGGTCGCTGGAAATAAGTGAATGAAATATAAGATATTGAAAATGTTTCAGGTGTTTTTAAAGTGTTTTTGTTTGTTTTTGTTTGATTTGTTAGTCTATGTAGCGTTTTTGTATTGTATTCGTATTTTTTTTTCTTTCCCCAAAGGCACATCCTTTATTATGGCACAATTTTCACAGAGAACATAAGAACACAAGAGCCCTGCTGGATCAGAACAAAGTTCTAGAGCAGGGTAAGAAACAAAGGTAGCAACCCAAGTTGTCAGATCTTGAAGTTTATCAGATGAAGACTAGCCAGGAGGAAAACAGCTTGCCAGTGGAGAGGCTCTTAGAGGCTTCTCTGATTCCCCAGGAACATGCACAAGTCAATGTAAACAATTAGGGGCACATGATAGGAAAGGCTAGTTGCCAGCGCAACATAAACAGCAGGTAACAATTTTTATTGAAAGAGATCTTTAGCATTTTTTGCAGTTCTGCATGTATACTCTCCCAGAATACCTGTATTTTCCTACATATCCACCACATATGGTAGAATGTTCCTGAATCTCCGCATCTCCAACAATTACTTGACACATTTTTATACATTTTTGAAAGTTTCCATGGTGTTAGATACCATCGATGTTGCATTTTTTGAAAGTTCTCTCTAATTGTGTAACAGTTTGTGAATTTCCAATTGATCTTCCATAAATTTTCCCATTGGGCCATGGTTATTGGATGGCCAAAATCCTGGGACCACCTTACCATTGCCACTGTTACCTCCTCCTCCTTGACTTTTTCTTTTTGTTTGAAGTGTTGTGCTGGAAATTTTGAAAAAGTAATAAATATCATTTAAAAAAAAAAAAAGGAATCAGCGTGCTTTTACATGCGTAGAATGTGCCCTTTTATTTAAAATGCATCTCTGGTTTATTTGTGGGGCATAGGAATTTGTTCACCCCCCCCCCATATAGTCTCTGCCCTAAGGTTTGAGGGACAGTGGACTGGCCCCCTGCTGAAAAAGTTTGCTGACCCCTGGTTTAGTTCAAGTGATATTTTCTTCCTGCATTTTTGATGCTGTGTTTAGGGAACATACATAGCATTTATATGTAAGCTATGTTGCTGTTCTAACTATGTAGTCAGAGCATTCCAGTGAAGAGTATGCACCCTAAACAGTTGGAAATGATCTAGAGACAAGAAATAGGTCAGCTTGAAAATAACTAATAAAAAACTGTAGAATGGCAAGTGTACTGTGGCATGTTAATTACATTAACGCTGCTGTGTAGGAAATACAAGAAGTCTAATTCAGTGAGTAAAAATAGTGAGTCAGAGGATGGTAGGCAACAGGGTTTTCTTTTTTGAAAATGAAATAAAATCTATTTCAGCTACCTCTATCCAGGGAAACTAGATAAACATTTTGCAAATCAAACGGGGAAGAATATTTTTTTTTAAATAATAATAATGTAGTTTGGTGAATTGTGAAAGATCTCTCATCATAAAGAGGGGGTATAATTCTATAAAAGTGGCCTGGCATAAATAATATTTTCTCTTAAATTGGGAGAAAAACAGAGAAAGGAGGATATCATATTGGCTGGGTGTGTTCAAGAGGTTGGTATTCGAAACATGCAGAAGATTTTAGTAGTAACCTGAGCTGAATTGGCTGCCTTCCTCTTTCCACAGCTTGAGGCTCTCTCTCTCTCTCTCTCTCTCTCTCTCTCTCTCTCTCCCCCCCCCCCAACTCCTCCTCCTCCACCTCCTTTAAAAAATGCATTTCTGTGCATATACATAATATATTCCAGGGTTTTCAGTGCCTTTCACTTATTGGCCACCCTTCTTCATTCCCACAGGTTGTTTTTTTTTGAAAATATTGTCTACTAATATTGTCATCCAACTTGCTTCTTGAGGCTGGTTATTAAATCTGATTTCTAAGGTTCATATTCTATCAATGTAGGGGTTTGTTAACTGATGAAAATCAGTTGTTAATTATTGTTGTAAGAATTCTCCCCCCCCCCCCCTTACACTTGGTGTATTGCACTATTGGCTGCTGGATGTTGATGAGGCTTAGTACCGGTGAAGTGTGAACACTGCTAGCCCTGGAATACAAAAGCAGATGGCGGAATGTGCTATTTCTAGCTCATACCAATCATCCTGAGGCAAGTGCTGCTGAAATGGGTATTGGAGATGTTTTCAGTTGCTAAGGAGATGAGAAGGATGGAGCTGCCCAAATAACTTTTCCAGTTTTCTTATCTCAGCTTTTCTGAGGATTGAAAAGTATATGTGAGCTTCTTCTTTTTTCTGGCAGAGGGAGAGGCCACCATCTCATCTTCTGGCTCCTCCGCTCTGCTTCTGTGAGCCATTCAAGTTTAGCATGGTGGCACTACTGTATTCAGGATTGAGCTTGAGGAATGTATTCTGTGGAGGTTCTTCTACCAGAGCAACTTAGGTACACTGACTTTTAATTGCAGTCCAGCATGCAGATTTCAGGATGATTTCAAAATGCAGAATGAGGGATTTCTGTCTTTCCATTCATGGATGTAATTTGGGTGGGATGCAAGAAGCAAAGCTGCTCTCCAAGTTCTGACACATTGTATAATCAGTTTTTAGTGCTGTACCAGGTTTCTTTCTTACCCTCAAAAGTTTTGAAGCAAAAAATGGGCTTCCAAGGCAGGTGAAAAATCCTCTACCATGTTGTTATTTTGTTTCTGTTCACACCAGCTGCCTAGCAGCTGGTGTGTGCCATAGCACTGCTGCCGCCATTGCTTTTCCGCCAGTGCTCCAGTCTCCAGCCACCCTCAGAGCTTCAACTCTAGTTGAAGAGAGAGTGGGAGCATGTGCATAGCCAGGACTTTTGTTGGGGGGGCAGAACTGACGTAATTGGTCAGTTAAGTATTTCTATTGTTTTACTTGATGGGGGGGGAGCTGTCCCCATGAGTTGGGGAGAGTGCTGGAGAGCAGGAAAAAATGGGCATTTAGAGGCTTTTTAGAGGGTGCTCCTCCCCTTGCATAATTTTTGCTTATGTTCATGGGGGCCTGGAATGTAACCCCCAAGTAAGTGGGGGCTGGGATGCCTGTATGTTTATGCCCCACCTCTCTTCCACGTAGCCTGAGATAGCATGTGAGGTTCTCTTCCTGATTTTATCCTCAAAGCAACCTGCAAAGTAGGTTAGGCTGAGAGGCAGTAACTGACCCACAGCAGAATGGTGATTCAAATCTGTGTCTTCCTGGTCTTCAACACTCTAACCATTACATCACGCTGTGCTACTGTTCTGGTGCCATTCGCACAGCTCCTAATGTGATCCAAACTAGAGAGGGGCCTTATAGCAGATGTGATGACATCAGATTTGGGTACCAGATGATATCAGAGGGGAAACACATGGCTGAGGGGTGGTTGCAAGCAAGCAAGCAAACAAATCTGGCTCTTCCTATTCATCTTGCTGGGCCAAGGCCTGCACAGGTGCACTGCTTATGTCCTGCTAGCTAAAGTTGGCAGTTAAGAGGGGCCCTCCTGAGTTAGACCAAATCTAGTCCAGCTTTCTGTTCTCCCATTGGCCAGCCGGGTGCCTGCAGGCAGGACTTGTGTGCAACAGCCCTTTCCCTACCTGTGATTTCCCAGTAACTGGCATTCAGAGGCATACTGCTTCCAGCAGTGGAGGTAGATCTCAGCCATCATGGCCACAAGCGCTGTGTATCATATTATAATATCTCTTTTTGCTAATTGAGTAATGTCTTCGTGGTTTGTGACACTTTTCAAACTGAAGGGAAAACAGAATGTATTCTGTTAATTAGCATGGTACAAAAGTTCAACTTCATTAGTTTTGGCTAAGGGATTTATACCATCTGTTGCCTATTGCACTTATTTCATAGAGCAGGGATGTCCAACTCTCAAGAGACTGCGATCTGCTCCTGGGGGGGAAAAACTGGCAGTGATCTACCCATTTTTTTGGGACACACACAAACAAACACAAAGTTGTTGAGCTTTTTTTAGCGGGGTGCCATAGCTCGTCTGCTCTTTTGGGGGGGGGGCATGCCATAAGTTGATAGCAAAATAAAGACTCCACCGCTCTCGCATCACCTACGACATGGTGTTTAGGTGGACCTTCGTCCCCAGCAATGCTCCCATTATGTGCTACCCTCTGGTCAGGCCACTGCAGGGAAGCAGAGGATGGGCACCAGGAACGGTCTGCTGCCACACGATTGCATGGGTAGACTAGCATGGTGGGGGATCCGCGAAGCCTCCTGCCGGAGTGAACTTGCTGCAGCCTGCTGGCAGGGGCTTCCAAAACACAGAAGTAGCAGGGCACCAGTGCTGGCGGCCGAACGACGACTGACTCTCTCCAGGTCAGGAAAGCACGCGCGTGGATGCTCTTTTTCCACTGTGGAGGAGAATGAGCCCGTGATCGACTGCTATCACCCAGGGATCAACCTGTCTATCGTGGTCGACCGGTTGGACATCCCTGTCGTAGAGTATTTAAGATCTGCAATCAGCACAGCTTTCTGCGGACTTGTTGGTATTCATTTTATGTGGTATAACTATGATTGGATGAAAATATGTAGATGACAGGAGAGGGCCAGCAGTAAATCACAGAGAGCAAATTGGTGTTAACTCTTTATTAGCAAAAACAGGATCTGCACAGGAGTATTATACCGAATGAGCACAGCAACTCATCTCTGGCAGGTCTTGCCCCCTTGAAGCAGTTGCTGAGACTCAGGGTCCCTTTCCAGAGTTTCCCCCAAGTAATCTGAGACTTTACCTGCGTGAAGCTAATTTCTCTTCCTCTGTCTTCATGCCTCTCCTGGTTCTGGAAGACCCGGGGGCAAGGTAGACTCCCATGCCTCTTCACATGCCAGAATCAGTCTCTGCCTCGTGGCCTCCCTTCTCTTCTGCTTCTGGGCTTGTCTCTGCCACAGACTCCACCTGCTCTGTTACCTCTTCAGATTCCGACACCTCCTTTTCATAGTCTTCTCCCTCTGACCACTCGTCATTGTCCCACCACCAATCCCTGGGCTCTTAGGCTTCTTCCCTTGCTGGTTCCCCAGCCTGGGAATAGCCAGGATTTTTGTTTGGGGGGGGCAGGCTTTTGTTGGGGTGGGGCAGAACCTCAAATTTGTATTCATTTGTATTGATTTTGATTTGGCTGCATCCATGTTCCCCAGCTGGCTTCTCCCACAATTTCTTTGCATCCAACAAGTCCACGATAGTAAATTTATATTTATTTTAATGTTTTGCTTTGTTTTTTATTAACATGTAATCAATCTATTGTAAAATATTCCTTTTTAATATGTTTTGGTGCAGGTTTTTAGTAATGATGGGTAAAGTCATGGTGTGCAGAGATCACTGCTCCTTATCCTTTCTCTCTCTCACATAGTTTAGTCCCAGGTTCAATCCCTGAGATCTAAAGGTAGGACAGGGAGAGAGTCCGATCTGAAACCCCGGGTATCCAATGCCAGTTTGTGCAGACAGTACTGATCTGGATTCAGTTTAAGGCAGGTTCCTATGCTCCTAAGAGTGGACAGGCAGCAGCAACACAGAGAAGGAGCATCAGTGGGTCCAGGGATTCGTAGTGGGCCCTCTACTGGGGGGTCTCAACAGGTGCTCAACAGCTTCGACTGATGGGTGGGGACAGCCGAACATCTGTTGCCCTTGCTCTGATGACCTCTAGACTGGACTACTACCAGAGCAGGGTGGTCTGAACGTACTGATTGCACTGGCTACCAATACATTTCTGGGCTTGATGCATTGTTCTCAGTTTTTTGTTTATTAATTTATATTAAGAATTTTATTTTATAAATTGCAGTACTATAAAGATTAACAATAGCAAATCAAACAGTTACAGATCTCTCATGTTTCATTGTTACAATTGCATATGATTGGAGAAAAGTAATAAGCATTGAAATCAGATAAACAATAAGTAAAGCAACTATACGATAATGCCCCTCTAAAACTCAGCTTGGGTAGTTAGAGGTTGTGAGCTCCCAAGAGAAATATTTATGAAAATAATGAGCAGAAACCATACGGTGTCAGCATGATTAGATGTAGTTCAGCCCCTTGCTTTCCGCATATCATGTGTTAATCTTTCCATGAGAGCAAGGCGCTGAGGACACTTATACCAAATTGCAATTAAAAAAATCAGAGGACAGTCAGTACATATAACTCCAAATCTGGCATGTCTGCAGTGCTTACCAATTTGTTTCCAGAATCTTTTCAAAGTGCTGATTTGATCTATAAATCTTTATGTGGATATGGACACTAGTACCTCAAGGACCGCCTCTCCCCATGTGAACTAACCTGGACCCTGCAACCATCATCTGAGGCCCTTTTCTGTGCCCCCTTCATGGGAAGTTTGGAGAGTGGGTTTCATAGACCCTGAAATATAAAAATGAAAGACACACAAATACCCAAACTGGTGTGTTTATGCAAATTGAACTGAGGGATCTGTTTTCCAATAGGAAAATGGTGGGACATGTTTGCTTATATCAAGAGATGGCATTATAGTCAGTAATCCCCCCCCCCCCGGCCAAGTGCCACCATGGCTTCCTCCAAAGTGTATCATCAAAGCAGCAAAACTAATCGTTTTGATTTGCGGCTGCATGAAGCAGTTACTACTGATGCCCTATTAAATGGCTAATAATTTCCTGCAAATATTAAGATGGGACACGTGTTCTGGATTCCATCCTGCAATTGAGGTAAGCCTTCTGGCCAGCTGGTAGTGTTATAATCTGTCAAGTACTGTATATGTTTTCATTCTGTGTTGAAGTATCTTGGTTTCCTCATTTTAAGTGTAGTTTGCATATGCTATTTTCTCCCTTTCTTCACAGGACTCATCCCAGGAGAGTGTCATTACACGAGACGTTCATCGTACATTCCCAGCTCATGAATATTTTAAAGATACAGGAGGAGAGGGGCAGGAATCTCTATATAAGATCTGTAAGGTACGGCCAGATTTGTATGTAATTTGCATTCAAAAGTCTAGCTCCCACTCCCAATGATCAGTACATTTTACACACGTCTTAATAGCTTCCATATATTAACACAGTTTCCATATATTATTCTAAATGCCATTTCTGAATGTTTTCTCATCGTCATCAAACCTTTTATTGGCATCACATACAAACATCCATAGTAACTGAATGTTTTAATATTTTGTAATTCTGTGACACATTGGTGGTTTTCTGTGATTTGTGATTCTGTGATGGTACTGTGAGAATAGTCATCTGCAGTATAATATTTTTGTGCTGCAAGGAAAAACAGGTGATCTATATCATTCAAAGGGCCAATTTTAGGTAATCAGTGATTCATTATTTAATTTGTTCAATGGTATTTAACAACACCTATATCAGTAGACTAGGATATTTTTATTTAAATAATTCAGGCATTATCCACCACCCAGTTATAACACAAGAGGCTTCACAAAAAGGGAGCAAGGTCCATTTGTTGGCTGTAGGTTCTCTTCAACCATCTTCTTGGCAGTATGCTTTGCCTCCTTTTATTTTATTTATATCTGCCTAAATATTCAGAGATATTAATAGTTACCTTCTTTGGATTGTTGTAAGAGTATTATGGGCTGAAGACCAAACAAACAAACAAATAAAACAAAAGATTGGATTAGAACAAACTTGTTTTGCCACAAATTTGATGTTTAGGAGAGGATTATTATTCAAATTGGGGAAGTTGAAGGATTAACAGTCCTGCTATAATACATTGTTCACTACATTGTATCTAAATCATTAGGTCCATATTCTATAATTCTATTATGGTCTATCCAAACTGGATTTAATCAGCTCTGGGACTATTAATTGTTGTACTCCACGTTGGAATCTAATACATCATCACTGGAATGCGGTACAGGCATATACACACACCCCTTATGCGCTGTGCTAGGAAATAATTGCAGTTCAAACCTGGAAATGGCAGAAGAGAGCTGGAGAGTCCTTGTGACCCTCCCCGGAGCCCGGAAGAATTTTTCTGTGGATTATGAAGGAGCAGGGCTCTGGTGCTGGCTTGAAAAAGGTGTGTGGGGCCCCCTGCTGCTGCTGCTGCTGCTGCTGCACTACGGTGCTCATCAGCTGAGAGGCAGGAAAGCTGCTTTGCAGCAGGTCTCATCTGTGCAATTTTCCCAGCTTCTCTCTCTCTTTTTTTAAATGATATTTATTAAAATTTCAGAGGCTAAAAGAATTACACAAAAACAAAAAGTAAAAATACAAGAAAAATACAAAATACAAAATACAGAAAAAAGAATAAAAGACACTTAATAAGAAAAAAAGAAAAGAAAAATGGATCAATCTTTCCATACCTTACATTCATATCCTTGTTTCCCTGACCTCCTCATACCTCCCTTTTTTGTATTCCAGTTCAATTAGTTAAGTCAGCAATTTCTTTCCCTCTTTGTTTTCTCATGATCCTTTAACTTAATATACTATAACTTTAAATTTTCATCTGTTATCAATCCTTTTTTACATACACCTTTATAGCATTACTGCTTAAACCACCTAGCTTCATTCCAACATCTTTCTAACATTCATTAATTTTGCAATATTTCTGTAAATAGTCTTTAAATTTCTTCCAACCTTCTTCCACCGACTCTTCTCCCTGGTCTCGGATTCTGCCAGTCATTTCCGCCAATTCCATGTAGTCCATCACCTTCATCTGCCATTCTTCCAGAGTGGGTAGGTCTTGTGTCTTCCAATACTTTGCAATAAGTATTCTTGCTGCTGTTGTGGCATACATAAAGAAAGTTCTGTCCTTCTTTGGCACCATTTGGCCGACCATGCCCAGGAGAAAGGCCTCTGGTTTCTTCAGAAAGGTATATTTAAATACCCTTTTCATTTCATTATAAATCATCTCCCAGAAAGCCTTAATCCTTGGGCACGTCCACCAAAGGTGAAAGAATGTACCTTCAGTTTCTTTACATTTCCAACATTTATTATCGGGCAAGTGATAGATTTTTGCAAGCTTGACTGGTGTCATGTACCACCTGTATATCATTTTCATAATATTCTCTCTTAGGGCATTACATGCCGTAAACTTCATACCTGTGGTCCATAACTGTTCCCAGTCAGCCATCATTATGTTATGTCCAACATCTTGTGCCCATTTAATCATAGCAGATTTCACCGTTGCATCCTGAGTATTCCATTTCAACAGCAAGGTATACATTCTTGACAAATTCTTAGTTTTGGGTTCTAACAGTTCTGTTTCCAATTTTGATTTTTCCACCTGGAAGCCAATTTTCTTGTCCAAATTATATGCCTCCATTATCTGATAATAATGAAGCCAGTCTCGCACTTTGTTTTTTAATTTCTCAAAACTCTGTAATTTCAGTCTATCTCCATCTTGTTCCAAAATTTCCCAATATTTCGGCCATTTGACCTCCATATTGACCTTTTTCAAGGCTTTCGCTTCCATCGGTGACAGCCACCTTGGGGTTTTGTTTTCCAATAAGTCCTTGTATCTTATCCAAACATTAAACAATGCTTTCCTGACAATATGGTTTTTAAATGCTTTATGTGCTTTGACCTTATCATACCACAGATATGCATGCCATCCAAATACATTGTTAAAACCTTCTAGATCCAAAATGTCAGTGTTTTCAAGAAGCAGCCATTCTTTCAACCAGCAAAAGGCTGCTGATTCATAGTAAAGTTTAAAGTCTGGCAGGGCAAATCCACCTCTTTCCTTTGCATCTGTTAATATTTTAAATTTTATTCTAGGCTTCTTGCCCTGCCAGACAAATCTAGAAATATCTCTCTGCCACCTCTTGAAACAGTCCATTTTGTCCACAATTTGCAATGTTTGAAACAAAAACAACATTCTAGGCAATACATTCATTTTTACCGCAGCAATACGACCCAACAGTGAAAGCTTCAAATTTGACCAAATTTCTAAATCTTTTTTCACTTCAACCCAGCATTTTTCATAGTTGTCTTTAAATAAATTCCCATTTTTTGCTGTCATGTTAATCCCCAGGTATTTAACTTTCTTGACCACTGTTAAACCTGTCTCATTCTGAAACCTCTCTCTCTCCATTGGTGTTAAATTTTTCTCTAAAACCTTGGTTTTTAACTTATTCAGTTTAAATCCTGCAACTTGACCAAATTCTTGAATCAGTTCTAAAACCCTTTTGGTACTAGATTCTGGCTCCTGTAACGTCAATACTAAGTCATCTGCAAATGCTCTCAATTTGTACTGTTTGGCTCCGACATGTATACCTTTAACCAACTGGTCCCTTCTAATCATATTCAGCAAAACCTCCAGGACCGATATAAAAAGCATTTTCCCAGCTTCTCTGGGGTCACATAACTTCTGAATTCTCTTCTGGGGAGAAAACTCATTATACTTCTAAAGCCGATAGTGAAAAAGGTTTCCGACGTTGACCCCCAAATGGTGTGCAGGAGCTCTCTCTGCTGCTATGCTACCCCGCTCAACAGCTGATGGGCGGGAAGCTGTTCCTTGCAGTGGACTCAACACCGTGGCTTAGACTGAGGGCGAGGGGCAGTAGGAAGGGGGGTCTCTGCTGCCCTTTAGATGGCCCTTGTTCCACTCCTATCCTTCCAAATGAAAGTGGAGGAAGGGGGTGGAAATGGAAAATAAAGCCACTTAAAAAATGAATTTTCCCACTTACACATTTCACTTATGCACACAAAGGCCAGAACGTAAACTCCTCGTAAGTGGGGAATCACCTGTATTTTTTGTCTCAAATGCTGGACTTTGAGGACTTGTGTGTATGAGAAACCATTTTATTATCATGACAAATTTTTGGTATAGCCTCAACTTCTGTGGATGATCTTTTTCATTTATAAGGATGGGATGTCCTCTTACATGTGCCTAGAAATAGAACATGAAAGATTTAAGGTAGTTACTGAGAAAATAACAATTGCAAAGGGCTTCCTAGAAGGGAACTGGCGTCAGATTTTTGGTAATAACTATTTTTTCAAGCATTTCCTTTCCCCATCATATAAACAGATTAATTTTCTAGGATTTGATACATTGTGGAATAATACTGGTGACCTACTTTTTGCTTGCATGTATATTCAAAGGTGTTTTACTACAGGGAATCAAAATAATTGGTAAAAGTCTCTTGGATTGCTGTGACAGCAATGCACAATTTAATTTGAGGGATGTTGTTGTTTCACATTTTCAAGTTAAAGCAAGTTGTGTTTATCAGAGAAACAACTGCTGTGATTTTAATGAGTAGAATTTAATATGTTTTGGTAGACACCATATACCAGCTTGTCCAGGTTAATACTCTGTCAAAAGAACAAAAACAAAACAGATCATCTCTTCTCTATTTTGCAACAAAGTGTTTTAAATACATTTTGAAAGCAGGGTGTAAGATTGAAAAGCCATTGAATGAGGCACTTACTCTACCCTTAGTTGCTATGTATACATCTTCCCTCTTTTTTGCACTCCAGTTCTTTGCTGGGCTGCTCCTCTGCTATGAGTTGAGCAAATGTATTGGGCCTTGTACCTGTACACTTAATGTAGCTGTTAAACATTTGTCTTTGAAAACACATGCTCAAGCTACTACTGATGCAGTATTTGGCTTTTGGTTTATGTAGGTATTGTCATCTATATCTGCACAGCTTTAGAAATCTAGTGACCTACAAAATTCACTCCGGTGCATTGATTGCACTTTTCACATATATTGATAAGGGTTAGGATCCCAGTTAGGATTGCCAAGTGTACGCCTGTCCTCTGTCCTGCTCTGCATTGATATTCTTCTAAATGCAGAATGTTTCATGTCAGCCTTAAGCAGCCCTGTTTCAAGAGGCTGGGTGGCTTTGAAAGGAAAGTGTGCATTTTAAATTGAAGTTATAATTGGAAATTATTTCATTGTTACATGTCTGCTAGAAAGCTGCCGCTCATTCATATAGGGGGCTAAGTTACATAATGAGCTGCTGCAGGGCCTACCATGTGGTTATTTCCTGTGCCAATATGTGACTGCAAAGCAGTCTCCCTTGGAAAATGGGACCTAACCTCAACCTGCTGCAGTTGTGCCTGCCGGGCAGTATCTGTTGGAATTCTTTTTAGCTTTGTCAGTCTCAACTTGGTTAATTGGCTGCCTTCAGCAGCACTTCCACAATGTCTCCTAAATGTCTGGATTAGGCAGATGCAAAGTTCTGTGGGACCCTCAACACTAAAGCAGGTGGGGGAGGATCATAGCTCAATGGCAGAGCACTTGCTTTGCGTGCAGAAGGTCCCAGATTTGATCCCCAGCATCTCCAGTTAGAGTTGAGAGGGTCCCTGCGGTAGGGCGTTCGACCAGGCTGGGGCCAGAGCTGAAAAGGCCCTGGCCCTGGTTGAGGCCAATCTAACCTCCTTGGGGCTCGGGACCTTAAGGTCCTCCGCAGGGCATATCAGGAGAGGCGGATCCGTAGGTATGAGGGTCCTAGGCCGTATAGGGCTTTAAAGGTTAAAACCAGCACCTTAAACCTGATCCTGTACTCCACCGGGAGCCAGTGCAGCTGGTAAAGCACTGGATGAATGTGATCCCGCGGCGAGGACCCTGTAAGGAGTCTCGCAGCAGCATTCTGCACCCACTGGAGTTTCTGGGTCAGCCTCAAGGGCAGCCCTGCGTAGAGCGAATTACAGTCATCAAGCCTGGAGGTGACCATCTCATGGATCACTGTGGCCAGATCAGGGCGAGAAAGGTAAGGAACCAACTGCTTAATACGGCAGAGATGGAAAAATGCCACCTTTGCTGTAGCTGCAACCTGCGCCTCCATAGAGAGGGAGGCGTCGAAGGTTACACCCAGAGTGCACTGGCACTAATTGAGCCCCCACAAGAGATGGAAGTTGGCCCCCCAACCCCATGTTGTCCCGACCCAGCCAGAGGACCTCTGTCTTTGAAGGATTTAACTTCAACCGGCTCCCACGCAGCCATCCAGCCACAGCTTCCAAGCATCTGGTCAGTGTGTCCGGGGCCGAGTCAGGATGGCCGTCCATCAACAGATAAAGCTAGGTGTCATCTGCATATTGATGACAGCCCAGCCCAAAGTTTCAGACAATCTGGGCAAGGGGGCGCATAAAGATATTAAAAGATATCCAAGGACACATGTTATGTTGTCATTTTTGTCCTGGATATTTTGGTGCCGGTGTTGTTGAGCACTGGAGGGTGGGTCCACAGACAGCTCCAAGGGTGGCCCTTCGGGGGGGGGGGTCCTCATAATTGGTTCCTGTACTCCTCAAGCTCCTCAGCCTGTGGGGTGTCTGAGTCATCCTCTGAGTACTCTGTGTCTTGTACTAGGTCAGGGTTAGGCATAACAGTGTCAAACAAAAATCTCCAATTAGATTACATTTGAATAAATGCTTCCCTGTGCATCTGGCTGGCCACTGTGAGAACAGGATGCTGGGCCATTGGCCTGTGTCAAGGAGGGGGTCGCTTTCCCGAGTCCTCCCTCCAAGCTACTAATCCATCACACGCAGGCACCAAACTGGTTACCAAGCTTCATTGGCTCCTTCCCTGGCACCAGCTACAGAACATCAAGCAGCAAGTCTAATACACAGCATGTTCTCTCTCCCTCCTGGCAGGTTAACTCAAAGATTTATAGGGGCTGGGGGATGCTGGCAATCAGCCAGCCCCATCACATTCTCCCACTTTGGGGACTAGTTGTTACTACCTGCCTGAGGGGCCCCACCCCAGCAATACTTGCTCACAGGATCCAACCTAGGTCTCCCCCAACAAACGTTTGAGACTAGCTCCCCTAAATCTAAAAGATGGCTCAAACTGCACAGGGAGAGCAGCTAATCAGCCACAAAGAAACACACACACAAGAAAACCCTTTTTGCACCTTCTTCAGCTGCTGCCCTGCAAGCTCTGAAGGAAGGACAGGCAGAGGGGAGGGGAGGACCGTGGCAAATTGACAGGACTCCTGCATGAGGAACAGCGAGAGGGATGGCAAACACAGCCACTGCCCCGGGCAGCAAAAGCCTTAGCTACGCTACCGACAGGATCACTACTTCATGACAGCCTGATCCTGTGGGCTCATCTTATGTTCCTACCTTGCACCTTAGTTATGAAGTTAGAAGGAGGATGGTTGACTGCAAAAATCTCAGTTACGTCTGCTCAGGGTGTGTTGTTGGACATGATGGATGATAACTACATTTTACTCAGGGTAGACCCACTGAAATGAGTTCATTAATTTCAGAATAGATCTGCTAAAATTAATGGACCTATCTTAGTCATAAGGTGAGTCCATTAATTGTAATAGGTATTTCTGAGTAAAAAGTAGTTAAATACCGCCCACTATACTGTAGATAATTATTGTGGATTTCCACAATCTGCTCTTAGATTTTTGAACAATAGACATGTGTTCATATGATTTGAATTGATACTGAATTAATAATTATAGTCTTAACTAACCAGTGCGATACTGATTCAGAATTCATGTCATCTTTTCTCTGATAAACAATGGGTAGAACCTTCTTGATTTTAACTATATATATATATATATATTGTAATAAATGTAGGGGTTGCTCGTGCGTAAGTTGGTGCCACTCCTGGCTAGGTTGCCTTGTTAAACCTTTTCTGTCTGGACAGCCCCTGCACTTTGTGGCTGCTCAGTCGCTAGCAGAATCCGTCAGTGGGCGTTTCTTAAACCTTTTCCAGCATAAAAGTTGTTTGACTCCAAGTCTCCTCCTACTCTCCCTGCGCGGAAGTCTTCTGCGCAGGGAGGGCGTGGGTAGCGGAGGACCCGTGCTCTCCTCGCTGATCTCCGGCGAGGAGTCCTGGAGCCCCCTCGCCGATTCCCCCATCTGCCCCCCTTTATCCCTGGTGTCACGCTGATTTCTTTCCCCAGCTGGTGAACCGCCTCTCCCCCTGCTGGGCCCCTCTCCAGCATCGCTCGAGAGCCTAGCCTCCGCCTCTGGCTCCGATGTCAGTTCCCTGACACACACACACACACACACACATATATATATATATATGCTTTTGTAGTCTCTAGTCAGGTCCCATGCTCATAACTATTATACAATTTAAACATTTTGTGTTCTAGTCTGCAAAGATGTCAAATTCTGGTGTTCACTTAAAGTTTAGGTTCTGTATAGAAGGGTCCAAACAAAACAAGGTTGCTCCTACTTGGAATTTGGAACACTGACAAGAACACTCCCATGGCTTCCTGGCATTAAAAATCTTGCTTGCTGACAGATGACACATCTGCCATGTATTATCAGGCAAGGCGCAAACCATTATATAGTCTTCTCTTCTTACCACCTAGGTGTCTTTGCAAAATTATATGGTTTAGCCTTGCCTGTGTTGCCTTGAAACCAAGTTCATTCTGATGCCACATGGAAAACAGTAGCGCAGAAGGTGGCATCCTTTATTTAGCAAAGGAAATTTCTGCATCCATTGTCTGTCTTTCCATTTGAAGAAACACTGCTGTCTTTGTATGGAGAAGATGAAGGGGAAAGAATTTTCACCTTTATATATTTAAATACTAGTACCTATTGTTGTGCTTGTACAAAGCATTCATTCAAAGACCACGTGTATTCGCTCTTTTTTTTAAAAAAAAACTTTCTTGTCAATTCTGCCAGTTAGAATCATTTTAGGGCTTGTCAGAAGAAATGTGGTAATGAATGTAGTATTTTTGATCAGAGAAGAATTCTGTCATTTCAAGGAAAAATATAAGCTTTTCTTATCAGAGATTGTTTCAGAGATCCAAATGGTTTTGATCACAAATATCACTTGAACTTTAAAAGTAATTATTTCCTGTCTTACCTGGATGCTTGGTAGGAGTGAAGAGTAAAATTATTTGTTCTTATTACCTTATTGGGAAATTTGTCCATGTGGGGTTGTAACAATGGATGAAGCTACCATCAATGCAAAATTATGAACAGTAGTAATAGCCTATTCAGACGCAAGAGGATAATGTGATGTGGTGGGGAAAAAGGAGCAAATGTTTAAGGACACTCCTATCTTGGGCTCCCTGTTCTCATCATGTTTTAGTAAAAGGATATTATTTATTTCAAACATAGATGAAGTCCTTGGGCAATGCAATGCAAGCAGAAGAAATATCACAGCACTATAGTGTTCAGATTGCTTTAATTCATTAGTCCCAGATTCCTTAAAGAAATAAAGCAGTTTTTTTAATGTCTCTTTCTCTATGTTTGGCAATGAATTTTGCACCTGGAAAAATACAACCATCTTTACTTCGATCTAATGCTCACCTTTTTTGACCAAATTATGTTGCAAAAATTAATTGCACATTAGATCTGATGGCACCTTTACATTCGCCAGCAAATAATATTTTTTGTTTCACGGTTCTGAAAATTGATGTGCACTTTAGATTCGATGGTGCATTAGACTTGAGTAAAAATGGTACTTCGGCTTATCAAAACTTTAAAAAGGTCGCAGGACTCTGGGTTTGTGGCGCTCATCTCGCTTTACAGGCTGAGGGAGCCGGCGTTTGTCTGCTCTGCAGACAATTTTTCCGGTTCATGGGGGTAGCATGACTAAGCAGCTTCTGGCACAACAGAACACCGACACCAGAGCAGCACGCGGAAATGCCATTTACCTTCCCACCAGAGCGGTACCTATTTATCTACTTGCACTTTGACGTGCTTTCGAACTGCTAGGTGGGCAGGAGCAGGGACCGAGCAACGGGAGCTCACCCCGTCGTGGGGATTTGAACTGCCAACCTTCTGACTGGCAAGCCCAAGAGGCTCAGTGGTTGTAGACCACAACGCCAACCGCGTCCCCTAACTTTAAACTTTATCCAAGCAAAATCATGAATAGTAGTGCCATAATTTTGTTTTAAAAAGGATTTGAGAGGAAGGAATTACATGTTTGCGGTATCTCCCAAAGTGTAGGCTGCCTTTACCACTTTACCTGTTGCAGACTTTGCATCCAAAATCTTCCCTGTTAACCAACTCATTAGACATCCTTCCTGAGTTCCTCCTCTGCGTGCATGTAGTCTGTTTTTATTCACTGAATCGTACTTTCAGATTTATCTGCATGCACACACATATACTTAATTGCTGCTTCCTTTTCATTTGTTCAGTGAACTTTTTCTGCCTTGGTGTCAGTCCATGACATTTTGTGATCCCCGCTCCCTGCTTCTAATGGAAATAGTATTTATTAGGGATAATAGTAATTCACCTGGTGCATAAGGTATCTTCATTAGCCAAGAGTCTTTAAGATACCATAAGATTTATAGTTTATTTATAGCTGCATAATATTTTGGGGCAGGAATCTTAATTTATCCGATGCAAGTGATTAAGTATGCCCTGACCGATAAAAACCAGTGCCAAAAGACTGCAGAGTTTTGCTGCGGCAGATTCACAGCTGCCTGCGTAGTTCAAAATGGTGAAATTGGTAGTCAAGATAACTCCTGGGCTAATTGTTAGTTGCTGCAAGAATGAGCTCATACATGTTTATCTGCTTTGAAACTTTGAAGCCTTCATTTTGGTTCAGTTAGCTGGGGAAGGAGAGGCTTCTGATTCTGTCTGCCTGTCAGCTACTCCCTTATCTGAGGGATGGACAAGGGCTGGGAAGGGGCCTCTGATCCATTGATGCCGGCTTATGTAATGTAATGTTTAACATATTAACACTTTGTGGACAGGTCATGACAACTGTCTGCAACTTCAGTGTCCAACCCTAGACTGTCATAGCAGTGGAGCGTTGCAGGCTAAGTTTTAAGTTTACACCTTTTTAAATAAAGCACTAGAACAGGCCATTCTGGAAAGACCTCATTGCTCTCTGTACCATCTGGAAAGACCTCATTGCTCTCTGTGAACATGCACTGACATTATTCACTATTGTAATAAAACTTGTCTTTTTATTACAGGCATATTCAGTGTATGATGAAGAAATTGGTTATTGTCAGGGTCATTCCTTTCTAGCTGCTGTTCTGCTGCTGCACGTGAGTACACCATGGAAATGATGTTCTTGCTTAATGAGCCAAAGCAGTTAAAAGATTTTTGCTTTCCATATCTCAAATACTTGTAAGATTCCCTTTCCTGTTTAATCCTCTTTTCTTCTTGCTGCTTCCTTTTGTCCAGAATGAAACTAGAACAGGACTACTTTGTTCTTTGTTTAGCTGCCTCAAGCTTCCTCCATTTCCCACTCCCATATTTGCCTACTCGACTGCTTTAATCTGCAGAACTGGTACTGTTACAGGTGCTACGTAATACTCATTCCACATTTGTAAATGCCCCTCCATTGTGAGAATTGCCCATTTATTATTACACTCTGCTTCCTACTCTTTAACCTTTTTCTGATCCGCAAGAGGGCCTGTCATCCCATGGTTGCAAAACTTACTTGGGAGTCTTTGGCAAGTTGTATCTAACTCTGAAAGCCATGGGGCACATTATGTATTGGCTCATCCGTCTCTTTTTGCCCTCTAAAACTCTAAAAGATTTTTGTGAAAGGTTGTGCAAAGGTAAATCCTATGTTAGTTCCTCAACAAAACATATTTTTTTATGCTTGATAATTCTATATCCAGTAATTATTTCCACCAGTTTTCACAGAGCAGATACTAAGCTAGCTCTCCCCCCTGGATCCCCGTTTAAAAATTGGTGATAAATTTACCACTTTCCAGTCCTTGGGTATGGAAACTGATCTGAGAGACAAGTTATATATTTTTGTAAGGTTTTCAGCAATTTCATATTTGAGTTCTTCAAGAATTCTCAGGTACATATTGTTAGGACCCAATGATTGCTTAGATTTTAATTTGCCTATAAAGCCTATAACTTCATCTCTTGTCACCACTATTTGCTTCAGTTCTTCATGCTCCTTTCCTGAGAAAGTTAGTTTTGAGTACATGGATCTGTAACCCTAGACAGCGCTCACACTTCTGGATTTCTGCCTTTATATCTGTCATTGTTATTTATTGAGTTTGTTTACTTAGGAACCTGGAATTTGTAAGATCAGAAGGTGGAGAGTTGACTGCCTTGGCCGTATTGCTCTATTTGCTAAACTTGTACAAATGCTTAACTTGCTTGTTAGCTTTATTCTCTGTCACTAGGACAAAAACACTTTATCAGGTAGGGCTCCCGTTGTGCTTATAGAACAGGTTTAGAAGACTGTTTTCAGGTTTGAGGGAGTTCACCTTGAAATAAATTTGTATTTTGTCAGCTAGGAAAACTTGCAGTTCAGCAGCATCACTAGTACTATAACTAAAATGGCAGGTGCATGTATTGTAAGGCCCATAATTTATAGAATAATGGAACTTGCTGTTCACAAAATCAAATGTAATTTCTAAATGCAATATTTAGAGAAATGCTTTTGTTTGCTTGCTTTGCACTCTTTGCATATAATCCTCTATGTACAATACATTCTAGGGCTAAAGCATTACAGAGCTCACATGAGGGCCACTTTGTTCATTTAAATGGTTTCCATGCAGATGCCTGAAGAGCAAGCATTCTGTGTGCTGGTGAGGATAATGTATGACTATGGCCTGCGGGACCTCTATAAAAACAACTTAGAAGATCTTCGCAGCAAATTTTACCAGTTGGAGAAACTTATACAGGTAAGCTCTGGCTCAGGAATTCATCTTTACATTATAAAAAGGTTAAACCAAGGGAAGGGACCATTGAAACCTTTAGTGTTGTCCTGAGAACTGATGTGTGTAGAAACAAGTGTGCATTTCTTGTGCGTACATTATTTTGTGAAGTTACTTCCAGTAAAACGACTGCCATTGGTCTCATTGCATTTGTTTAACTGGCAAATTATAATCTATTTCATATGAAAGGTTATCTCCATACAGAAATATCATATTGTCTTTATTATATCCTAGCTTCCTGCTCTCTAAAGAAGAAATGAGACATCTTTAAATTTACTTTCACATTTTATTGGTATAATTGAAGTGTTCTCCTGGGCCTCCCCAGAGGTATTTGACAACACTGGGATGGTGCCTCCACTGGAACAGAATAGCAGGATACATCTTCTTGCTTCTCCAGAGGCTGAGGCCACCCTGACCTATCAGGCCAGCCTTGGATTCAGAACCTTTTGTCTTTAGTTTATACTTCTGCTTCTCCGTTCCTCCCCTGATAGAGAAGGGTAACAAGGACACTTAAGGGAAACTACAGGTAGTCGCTGTTGCATCCTTATCCCACTCCCAGCACTGGGTTGAGTGGGAGAGTCCAGGGTTAGGTGCAGTTATATCATGGAAGTCCCCATCAGTTCTATAACTCAGTCAAAGAAAGCAGTATAAAATGAAGGCAGTCCAGCCATCTCTCCTCTCCTATAGGGTAGGTAAGAGGACACTCAACACACAGAATATATTTTTGGTGCCAAGAATTGGTGTGGGTGAGTATTGCCAATGCCTCCCTTCCAGATTGATCCAGAGTTGGGGCCAGTGAAGGAATTGGTGGCTCAAGACATTCAAGGGGTGCTCCCCACCCCTATCTTGCTATGAGTTTCAGAGATTCACAAATATAGAAAAGCACAAATACAAAAAGAATGGACGCAGATCCAGACAGAAATGTAAGAGGGGTCATAGGTCTTAACCCACCAGCTCCTCCACAAGCTCCAGGAGATCCTCCTCTTAGCAATCTTGAGTTCATCAAGGCAAGCCAAAGCCTCAAGGCCACCTCAAAGCCATCCACTCAGATGGAGGGGAATGAGAAATGGAATTAAAACCAAGTAAACTCTCTCGCCCCACTACACTCAAAGGTTGGGAAATAACTTAACCCTGGCATTTCCCCCCAGTCCTTAAGGATGGGAGTAGAGTGAGCTCTTAGAGGAAGATACTGAGACAGTCTCTAGCTATGAACATATTTTTCCTACCTCAGTCGTTCCCTACCTTATTGCCAAAGGTATGCTTCGTTCTCCAGCTTTCAGAGGTTTCCGTATCCCAAAGGAACACATGCAGCCTTCCTGCAAGGTCCACCAAAATGTCTCTTGGTTTGCTTTCCAGAATCATTCAGAAATATCTGAAAGACAGAGTGGGCTAATCTTTTTAAACTCAAACCTGAAGGCATTACTTTCTCCCTGGCAAGGTTACGTCACAATTCAAGGTGCTGCTGGTGGATACACCTATAGCTGACCTCACCTCTATAGCAGTGATTCCCACAGATCATAATCCCATCTTCATAAAGGTGGACCTAGAGATCCCTGTAATAAGAGTGTGGAGGCCTCACCTTATTCAGGGGGATTGAGGTGCCAGTTGGAGTCTTTCAGACCTTGGTCACAAATTCATTTTTTGTCAGGGCTGTCTGTTTGGGCAGAGGTGCTAGCTGACTCCGACAACCTGTAAACCCATCAAAGATTTCTTGAAGAGGGTCTCTGGTCATGTCACGAGTCAATGGTGGCTGCTCCTCACTGCACTCTGGAGGCAGTGAAGGGAAGGAGATTCAGGCAGGGGAAAGCCAGGATTTATGAGGCAATTTATGAGATTTATGAGATTTATCCTGGCAGTGTTCCCCAGTGGGTTCTGAGGAGCTCACTGCATCCCGCTGTGCCGCGCAAGCCTGTGTTTGCCAACTTGAAATGCACAGCGGGTATGACCTGGGAGTGTGTCCCTGCCATGGACGAGACTCCATCTCTGGCTAATTTGTGGTTGGTTCCTCCATAATTCAGACAATTGACATTAATCAAGAGGCACTCCTGGACCGATATATGCTAATGCTAATGCCGCAACCAGTCAGCTGCCCAAAGGACTGGGCTTGGTTCTTTGAAGGTATCTGAATGTTTTCTTTGAAGCTTGAGAACAGCCGGGAAAGGAAGGGGGAGGACAAGGTGCTTTGTGCTTTCTTGTGGTTTTCAAATGGTCTCCTTGTTCTTGTCCTCCCCCTGCAAAATGAAAGAGACATGTGTAGCCGCTGCTGTGCTATTCTGTTTGTTACTTCAGAAAAGAGGGGGGAAGGATTTTGATTTATGCTCAACAAATAATTTAACAAGGTTTTACTAAGATTCCCCCCCCCCCCAACCAAGGCTGAATGGACTTTAAAATTATTCCTGGACTGGACTAGGAGTGCTGATGGAGTAATGCAGTTGGGAATGAACTGCTGCCGAACAGATGTGGCAAAGAGGCTGAATTTGAGAGAAGATCTTGCTTTCAGCTGTGTGCCAAGGAAGAATTCCAGAGTGGAATTTTAATGGCACAGTTTGGATACACACTCTGTGAGTTATTTATGGCTGCAGCTCATACGGTAGTCAGTAAACAGTGGAAGAAATGGAATGTGACCTTGTACCATCCAGATAAACACTGCAAATGCAAGTCTCATGGGAGTGGCAAGACTATAGATCAGTTTTCAAACAGGTTTTAGGATTTAAACAGTAAAGGCTTGGGCAAGGGCTTCATTACCAGCAACATTATGCAGCAACATGCAGCCCTGGCAAGCATTCTAGGTTATAAGGAGAAGGGCTCCATCGCTTTGTCCGGCATGTGAAATGGTTCCTTAACCATCGCTTCAGTTCATGGATTTCCTTTTTGGAATTTCAGCTGGGTCTTCATCATTCTCCTGGGCCTACCATTTATGTAATGACCCAAAATGTTCACTGACAGTGCTTGTGCATAAGACAGTATTCCTGGGAGCCATTCTGTCAGCTTGGAGAGTACAGATCTTATTGGGAAACTCCCAGCTGTGCTTCCTTCATACAAAGTAGCCCCTAGGCCCCATTCCTTTTCCCCCCCAAAATTGATACACTTTTCCATGTGTCACAGGAAATATCCCTACTTTGGCTATGCCCTAAGTCAGTTCACCCCAAAGAACAAGACTGGCACAAGCTGGATATGACTAAGATGCTCCACATCTATTTAGATAGGATGACATACCCTAGGAAAACAAGAGTCCCTATTCATTCCCTTCCTGAATAGATGTTTGGGTACCAGAGTCTCTAAAGCAACCATCTATTGGTGGATGACATGATCTATTGTCTTGGCCAATCAGAGCTTGTTCAAGAGGCTACTGGTGGGTATTGCAGACCGCTCTCTAAGCATGGCAGCTGCTTTGGCAGCTTTCAAGGGTAGTTTTCCTGATGAGGACATTTAGGCTTTGGTCCACACATTTGCAAAGTTTTATATAATTTATTCTGTTTGCTCAGCAGATTCTGCTTTCAGCATTAAAAAAATGTGAAGGATTGTAAAGTAATAACGTCTGGTTTTCAGAAGTCCACCCAGAATGTATACTGTTACCAACTTGGTAACAAGTTGACTCCAGTATCATCAGCTTAGTGAAGTATTTAAATTAGATAAGAGGAATGGTTTTTCGACTCAAACATCGCAATTAGAAAGAGACTGGTTAGATAATAATAATAATAATAAATTGTCTAAAATGTATAATATGCTATTAGAATGGCAAACAAAAGATGAACAGGTGAAATCATCAATGATACACTGAGGAATATATATTGGTCATAATATTGAAATGACAGAGAGGGAGCGACTGTGGAATGTTGATAAGAAATTTACTGCATGTTATGGGATAAAAGAAAATTAAATGACAATGATGTATAGATGGTATCTGGCTCCCAGTAAATTAGCAAAAATGTATAAGTCAGAATCAGATACCTGTTGGAAGTGTAAGGAGTGTAAGGATACCCTTTTCATATGTAGTGGTCTTGCAAGGTAGCAAAAGCATATTGGAAAATGATATATAATGAGTTGAAAAAAATGCTGAAGATAACGTTTGTAAAAAACAAAACACCCAGCTTTTCTTTTAGGAATAATAGGTTTAGATGTACACAAAGAACAAAGCAAACTTATCTAGGTATGCTTCCATGGCTGCCCGCACATTGTATGCCCAGCGATGGAAAGAAGAATCGGTTCCAACTAAGGAAGTTTGGCAACAAAAACTGATGGAGTGTGCAGAAATGGCGAAATTTACCGGAAGATTAAGAAATCAAGAAGAGTGATGTTTTGATATAGAATGGGGAAAATTTATTGATTATCTGAAGAATTATTGTAAACAACTTAAATCACTAACATAAAAGCGTGCACTGAGAATAACTGAAATACAACATAAATGATGACTAGTTGATAGATATTAACTGGAAATGTGGTGGGAAATATTTAACGTAAGTAACCGCAGAAAGGGGGGGGTGTCAATGATTGGATGTTTCAGTTGGATCTGTAAATTCAGATGTGTGGTTATATTGTAAAATGTGAAGATGAAAAACAAAATATTAAAAAACCAGAATGTATACTGCTGTGATGTAACCCTGTGTTGTTGAGAGTCCCCTGGGATCCGCATGAGGAAATAGATTTTCCCTTATAGTGAATTTCTGTTTTCTGAGACTCCCAGGAGGCTTTTGTCATAGAATCATTGAGTTGGAATGGGCTACAAGGATCATCTAGTCCAACCCCCTGCAATGCAGGAATCTTTTGTCCAGTGTGGGGCTCGAACCTTCTTTCTGAGACTAACTAGTTACAGGAGGAGCTGGTGGCTTTTGCCTCCTCTGTACATGTGATTTAATTACTCACCCTGATTTAATTGTTCTTTTGGTTAGCTGTGGACCCTGCATGTCTGCTCTCGGAGGAGGCGCCATCCCAATGTTGTTGACTGCCCTCCAGGTGTCACAGAAATAAATCATAAGAAAATGTATGTGTTTGTAGGTATATTAGTAGGATAAGCAGCAGGATAGCAAAACAGGTATCAACTTAAAATGTATTTTGGCATGCTAGCATTTGTAATGAAGTATTTCATTCTTAGAAGCCTGCATAGGAATAAATACTTCAGAGAGCAAAAGATGGAGTCAACTTTCTCTTTTACCTCTAGGAGCAGCTTCCGGATTTGTATAACCATTTCTTGAAACAGAACTTGGAAGCTCACATGTATGCATCCCAGTGGTTTCTCACCCTCTTCACTGCCAAGTTCCCACTCTGCATGGTCTTCCACATAATTGATTTACTCCTTTGTGAGGTAAAATAAAACCACCTTCCATCTGAAGAGTCTTGCTTTGCATGAAATGAATTGCCACTTTTCTTGAGCTTACTTTTGTTATTGGATCTGAAGGAAGACTACTTGTATTAAATGAGAATATTATATGGGAATGCTCTTACACTTACCGTATTTTTCGCTCTGTAAGACACACCCGACCATAAGACTCACCTAGTTTTTAGAATAGGAAAACAAGAAATAAGGAAGCAACGCAAAGCCTCTTGAGCGAAGAGGGAGGAGCACTCCCTCTGCGGTCAAGAGGCTTTGCGTGGCTATCCCTGAAGCCAGAAGAGCAAGAGGGATCGGTGCGCACCGATCCCTCTTGCTCTTCTGGCTTCAGCGATAGCTGCGCAGCCTGCATTCGCTCCATAAGATGCACACACATTTCCCTTACTTTTTAGGAGGGGAAAGGTGCGTCTTATAGAGCGAAAAATACAGTACTCTGTTGTCTTAAAATAATGTGGGTTACTCTGCCATCTGTAGCGCAATGGCTCCTGCTAGTGCAACAGGGTTTTCTTCCCTCTCCTCCTATCATACCCCCCAAAATTGGCTCTAGGGAGGTTGGGAGATACCCTACAACAGTACATGGGGGGAAAGAAAGCGGTGGATTGTTCCATTCAGCAAGGTGCTATGTATAACCTCTTCCCAAAGTTGCCTTAAAAAAACAACAACAACAAAAACTGGAATGATTGTGGGATAATTTTTCTGACTGTATGCCCTTTCTCTGCTATAAGATTTATTTGAATAATTGAGGCTACTTGTTAAAGGAGAAATCTGCTTTCTAAAAACGTGGTTTTGGCTGGTTCAAAGTGCCACCTCCATACACACTATTAAGTTTAAATCAGTTTGCCTCATAGACTTTAATAGCAGCAGTGGTTTCACCCATGTTATACTGTTGAGTGGAGCTGTCATCGCTCGGGTCCTCATACTGGCTGGGGCCAATGCAGCTTGTTGTTTCGACATTGTGGTGTATCACCAGGCTGCGGTGTTTGGTTGCTGTGGTGATATAACGTTGGTGTGGTGAAAACCTGACATTGCCCAGCCCTGCAAATGAACCTAGTATGTAGAAGAACTGGCATTGTACCCTTTCCTCAAAATCTAATGTCTAAAGGGCATTTGTGTCTGATTTGTGTATATGGCCTAAAGCAGCAGCACAAAATATATTAATTAAACGAAAGTGACAAACAGAAATCTAAGGAGCTTTAACAAAGAGACCTAAATAGTTACGAGGATACCAACCCATTCTGCAGTTTTTCAAAATGTACAAAGTTGTTTTGGGGGAGTGGGGTTTGGCCACGTTCCATGTTTGTAACAGCTCAGAGAAATACTGCTTGGGCATTGACTGAGGTGTGTTTTACCAATTTGTATGGCCCAGTAGACTATGACTAAGGCTTCCACACAGGTAGGAAGAGGGAATGTGTGATCCCACAGCGACAGTGCTGATCACCAAACCATGATTTGGTTTTACGTTTGAATTGAACCATTATCATTCAACATCTTGTACTGCAGGGGTCGGCAACCTAAGGCCCATGGGCCACAAGTGGCCCACGGGGTCGTTTAACCAGCCCACGAGCTGCCCCTGAACCGAGCCGCGTGCTTAGTGAGTCCCCGCATGCTGCTCTAAACCGACGCAGTGTGGTGCGGGGACTCGCTTCCACAGTGCCGGAAATCACATCTGTGCATGTGCAGACGCTGGAAATCGCTTCTGTGCAGACGCCAGCATTGGAAAAATGCGTGCGTTTTAGCTCACAGAGGGATCTCCGCTGGAGTGAACCGGCCCAGGCGAGGTAAACCTCACCGACCCCTGTTGTACTGTATGTAAAGACCTGTGACACATTATGTTCAGGATATGTAAAGTAACTGCTGCTGACTACTGGAGTTTAATTACTGTTACAATTCTGACATCTAGTGGATGAAATCTGGTTTGCTTACACTATATGATTAAAAAATATTCCTTTTGTATTTGTGACCCTGTTTAAATGAATACAACTTTAGCATGTTTAATTTTGTACCAGACTGTGGCCAGTACTATTTTTAAGTTTCTAGAGCTGGCTGCTAAATCATGACCCTTGAGGTCACTTGCTTCCTCTCCCCTCTGCACTCTGCCATTGGAATATTCTAATCACACTTTGCAGCAAATCATAGTTAGCGGTCCTGGTTTCAGGGCAAACTCTGAATTGCCACTCACTGCAGTTTTATGTTTCTGATCATGGGTCATATGAGGAGGAGGAGCCATATGAGCCTAACATATGTGAGTACTTGTGCAGAATTCTAATCTAGCATTACTTTATTTATTTATTTATTTATTTATTTATGAATACTATTAATCCACCCTTCCTTGATGATAAACAAATGTCCCTATATGCAGAAAACTAGATAAGAAGAGTTATTTAGTCTAGACTTCTCCTTAATGTGTTAGTTTTGTATTCACAAATACTTTTTTTGCAGGTAAGCCATAATGACTTAGCTGTAGAGTGATGATAATAGCCTAGGAACAGTTTTGCTGCTTGATTTGATGTTTGTGTTAATTTTGCTTGGTCACAGAATTTGTGTTTTGGGGTTCCTGTTTTTAAAATTTATAAACAGGATCAATACCATTTATTTCTCTTTTTCAGGGTCTGAATGTAATATTTAATGTAGCACTGGCTCTCCTAAAGGTAAGTCATTTTTGTGTTATTCCAGGTTTTATGTCCACACATAGCCTTACAAGTAACTTGGCAAAAATTACTCACAACAACTTTACTAGCCTATCTGACCACATATGTTTGTGTTGTCATTTGTTGCTTCTTGATAGCCTCCCTGCCAATTTATAAAAACTTCCCTGCCTTGTGATTCGGAGGTAGTTTTTATTCACCATAGCTAGGTGGCTGTTCAAAGCCTGCCCATACAGTTCATAGAAGTTTTATATCAGGCAGTCTATTCCATTACAGGGATTTGAATCAGAAGCTAGTTCTCGTATTATAGGAAACTTCGGTGTGAGCAACAATTATTTTATAAAACTATTTCTTGGCATGAAAGGTTCATGAAGTCAAATAGGTATATGAAGTATTCTGTATCAGAGAAGAGCTATAGTAATGTGGCCTTTCCCCCTACAAAAGAAGCTGCTGGCCTGACTGAAAGTGATAAGGTGCCCCTTGCAACTCTTGGAAGTCTCTTAGCAGACAAGCATTGCTGTTCATACTGGGGAGGTCGAAAGGAAGTAGTAGCAATTGTAGAGCAAAGTGAAATCTCCGTTGCTATGTCCTTGGTTGTGGGCCTTGGCTGGCTCTTTTTGGGAACAAGCACTATATTATATGCATTTCCTCCCTGGGTGACTATATGTTTGTTATAGGGATGAGAGCTGTTGCATCTAGCTGGGCACTAGATAGAATGAAATACTATATTGAATGAAGCAGATGTATGGAATAAGTGTATCAGTGTCCTGCTTGCAGTTTACTCTCCAGTGCCTTTTTGAAGTGGTAGTCAGCACAAGCAGACTGAGATATAAGCAGAGTGCCATGTGCCATGACAAAGGTGCTTTGAGAAAATGAACATTTGTTTTGCTGTGAATGTCTGTTTCAAGATCCTTATAGGGGATATTCCTGATGGGGTGACATTTCCTACTGGAGGTTCAGGTAGGTACTTGACGAGGGGAGGAGTCATCCCTCTCACCAGACTAACTGGCAGGGCAGACAATTCTTCAACCCATAAATGATCCTTGAAAAGAGACCACCAGAAAAATAACTGAAAACATCACTCCAGGAAACTGGCAAGGAAGGGTTGGGGTGTGTGTGTGTGTGTGTGTGTGTGTGTGTGTGTGTGTATGTGTGCAGGGAGCCACAGACAGAACAAGAATAGCAGATGCCCCCTGCCCTCACTTTAGCAGACAAAAAGCTCAGTTTACAGGTAACTCTCTAGGTTGGGGAAAGGAAGCCCTAACCATATGTGAGGTGGTGGATGATGTTGTAACCCACAGCCCCCCCAAGTTGTCAGTGGAGAAAGGAAAGGTGGGCAGAATGTCCTCCATCGGGGTCTTCAAACATAAATTTGCAGCAAGACAAATGTCCATTTATGCCAAATCATTATGGGGGACAGTCCTTTAAAAAGAAAAGTAATAATAATAAATTTTATTAAGGCTTTTCATAATTCAATGCAATACAATAAAAATAAACAAATAAAAACAGAAAAAAGAGGAAGAAGAATGTTAAGGTCATCTTGAATCCCAATACTGTCTTCTGCGGCATTGGCTGCCCCTTCCAGTTTGGTGTCATCCAAGTCATTTATAAAGGTGTTGAACAACAATGGGCCCAGGACAGAACTCTGTGGCACCCTACTTGTCACTTTTTCCAGGATGACAGGGAACTGTTAGTGAGCACTCTTTGGATTTAGTCAACCAGCTACAAATTCACCTGTTACTTTGTACTTCACCTGTCCACATTTTATCAGTTTCTCCACAATATCATGGGGGGCTTTGTCAAAAGCCTTACTGAATTCAAGATATACTACATCCACAGCATTTCCCTGATCTACTAAACTTGTGATTCGTCTGGCATGACTTGTTTTTGAGAAACCCATTCTGAGTCTTGGTAATCACAGCATTGTTTCCTAAGTGCTCACATTATGTGTTCTAGGGCCTTCTCTGGTATCAGTGTCAAGCTCACTGGTTGGTAGTTACCTGGGCCTTCTCCCCCCCCCCCCCGAATATGGAGCCAACATTTGCCTGCCTCCAGTCCACAGGGACCTTATCTGTTCTCCAAGAATTCTCAAAGATTATAGACAGAGACACTGAGATTTCATCTGCAAGCTCCTTTAGTACCCTTAGGTGCAGTTCACCAGGCCCTGGAGATTTGAATTCATTTAAAGTAGTCAGGTGTTCCCTTACTGCCTCTTTTCCTATCTTGGGCTGCAGCTCCCTCCTTGCATCACAAGATTGGGCATTGCTTTCCTGTTGGGTGGCGACAGGCAGAATAAGTGTTGAGCAGTTCTGTCGTCTCTCTGTTACCCAATAGCATTTCTCCATCTTCTCCATGCAAGGGACTTACCACTTGCTTGTTCTTCCTCTTGTTTCAACATAGCCGAAGAAACCTTTCAAAATTATTTTTAACCTCTCTTGCAAGCCTGAGTTCATTCTGACTGGAAGCCCTCGAACTTACTGTCACATGAAGTTTGGACCTTAGGTCTTCTCTAAGGAGCAGCTCTCAAGTATTAAAATGAAGACTTGAGTGATTCTGATGTTTGGTTATAAATGACAATGCAGCATAATGTCGCAACAAAACAAAAAGTTTTTAAGAGGTTTTTATCATACCAGTTAAGGATTACACACAGTAAGTATTTGGGGTTTGCCTAAAAAACCCGTGACACACCTGCACATGACACACACACATTGGGAGATGCTGATGTAGATCATACTGACCTTAATGAAGCAAGGCAGCTTCCTGTGTTCCTAACTGATGAAGTGGGATCTTGGTTACTAAAGACTGTGCCACCAAATAAGTTTTTAAGGCGATAGTATATGTAAACCTTTCCTGAGATCCAGTTTTATATTTTAAGCTCAGCCATTCACCCAGGAACTCTGTACTTTGTGGAGGCTGTTTTAGAAATCAGAGCGCAAGTGTGATTCATGGACAGAGTCTTCCCACCACCATCCAAATCTGAGAGTGTTATAGCTATATAGCAGATTGGTGTGGGAGGCATTTGGAAAATGGTAAATGGAATGGGGAGTTTTCCTAACTTAACATCATCCAGCCCACCATCCCCGATCTCTGATCTCCTCCCCCCCCAGCATACTTACTATAAATTGTTATGGGCTTGAAGAAGATGGTTCATTCTTCCTCTCCATCCTTGAAGTTTCCTCTTCTTGCTCTCACCATCACCCCCTCCCTTCCCCCCCACCCTAATTGCCTCCTAGTTTGTGGGGTATAGGTTTAAATTATTTTTTTTACCATCCTTTCTATTAGTGAACTTGGGTGGTTGAGTTCAGTTTGTAATCGAAATAGGATGTTGGCACAGGGTGGTGGACATTCTCTTGTCTTCATTATTGAGCCTTACCAACCGAAACTCGTACAACACAACAGGTCTAGACTGTGCTCTAGACACCCCTTGAGATTCATCTGCTGTAACAGCAGAGGCAAGGTCGCGATGGATCCAAGCAATTTTATCCTCAAAATGCTTTGCAAACAAGTATCAGTGAGCTGCTGTTGGTTCTACCACCTCCTTTGAGCCAGACTGTAACTGGCCTCCGCATTACCCAGAAAAGCTCTGCTGGATGGCACAATGAGGATGCAATGGAGGAAGCAAAGTAGTTCTTCTTTTCAGCCTTCACTGCCACTAGGTAGACTTGATGATGAGCCCTCAAGTGTTCGATTGCATTCAACGGGATTTTTCCTCCACTCGTGTTCCAGTGATTGTGTCACTGGCCCGAGTCATTTGGTTGTTCCAGAGGGTCAGCCAGAGTTTCAGCAGGAGCACCAGTCCTATCGGGAGGGAAATCCCCCAGAGCTGTCTGGAAACCCATTGACTCTTATCAGTCTCTGAGGGCAGACCATCCTAATAGGTCCGCTGCCTCTGCGGAGGGGAAAAGGTGCTGAAAGCCTAAAGGTCATCAGGAAGTGATCTCACCATGATAAGGGGCTGATGTCAATATCCCTCAGATCACCCTCTTCCTGCCCAGTTGAGAAAATAAGGTCCTTAGTGTGGCTTGCCACGTGTGTTGGGCCGTTGACATATTGGGACAGCCCCATGGTCATCATGGCAGCCATGAAGTCCTGAGCCACCCCAGAGCCAGTTGCCTCAGCATGGATGTTGAAGCCCCCCAGAACCAACAGTCTCGGAGTCTTCAGCACTGCCTCCGGGACCAGCTCTGTCAGCTTAGGCAGGGAGACTGCTGGGCAGCAAGGCGGGTGGTAAACCAGCAGAATCCCTAATCTGTCCCGATCGCTCAACGCCAGGAACACACACTCTAGATTCCCTCCCGCCCCGGACTGGACAGGGAGAGAGAGAGAGAATATCTCTATAGACGACAGCAATTCTCCCTACCCAGCCCTCAAGTCTTGCCCGATGCTGCACTGAGTACTGAGGTGGGCACATCTGGGTGAGACCAACTCTACCCTGCTCATCCACCCAGGTCTCAGTGATGCAGGCCAGATCGGCATTCTCATCCATAATCAGCTCATGGATGAGAGGATCTTTATTCACAGTGGTTTTAAACTGTTTTTAACATTGTGTTTTAATGGTTGCAGCCTGGCCTTCAATCTTAGGGTGAAGGGCGGGTTATTATTTTAATGAAGTTTCAGGGTCAACAAGAAATAGAATGGCATCTTAATCACATTGGGCAAGTTTATGTTCAGAGTCTTTACATTTTAATCCTTTAAGTCTGGGGTTTTGCTGAACAGTAAGCTAGGGAAGAGAACAGACCTGCCTGCTGCCTTGATATAAGTAGAATTGTTGTGATTTTATCCTATTAGCAATGGCATGAAGCTTAGGAATGGAATCAAGAATTATATGGTCAAATTAGACAGAACTATAGTGAAAAATTCATTTACAATCAGCAAATTCAAAACACTGTTTTCTGAAGAGTTGTTGCATGTAGGTGTTTATGGTTATCTGATCTTGGGCTATACCCATACTGCTTTTTGTAATCACTCTTTGATAAGATAATTTCTGCTCCATTCCAGAAAATTACCAGTCTTCATCTATGTTTGTCTTCAGCGATATGCTGGATTTAATATACTTTAACTAAATAATTTCTCCTTGTTGATAAACCTTTGTTTTAGATGTTCTTCTTTAGTCACATGATGGTGGTGTATCTTTTCTCCCCAAATTGGGGCAGGGCTGGTTGGAGGGGTGGTTTTTTTAAATTAAAAAAGTCCACTCACCACCCAGAATATACGTAAAACCAGTTTCATATGCAGAATCCAGCATTCTCCTTATTGAGGTGAATTCTTGGTAAATTATGGTACACATGGTCGTGGTGACTGTGTGTGTCTGTGTGTCTGGGTCATGGCTAATATAAGCAAATCAAGCAGAATCTTTGTTTAGGAGACAGAGACATCTGATTTTATCCCAGCCACATTGAAATCTGTGACATGACAATATGGGCATGTAATATGTGGCTCATGGGTTATCGACAGGCCATAGGCTCTTTAATGTGAAATACAGATGTTGTTAAAAACAAGGTGACTACAAATATAATGTCTTTATAGACAGCAGATTATCTACAATGAAGAAAAGAAAATGAAGTCTAAATAATCTGGCACTTTAAATTTGTTAGATTAGATTTACATCTGAATGTTTAGCAGTTTCAGGAAAAAAAATCAGTATTGTGAAATGTGGGTTAAATGTCCCGTATGCTAATAATATTTGCATATACAATGAAACTATCCTTTGAAGTAAAGTACTCAACATTTTCCAATCAGTATTGCTCCTTTTACCCAGTATGTTTATTTTATGTTTTTAGAGCAGTTCTCCATTTCCCCCCACACAGCTGCTCTGAAGCTTTTCCACCATGGAAGCTGTAACTTAGTGCTGTACAGAGAATAGGAATACAGTCTATACCATTTCAGATGATCATGCATCAGTAGCGCCCAGCTGTTTTGTTCTTCCATTGGTCTTGCATTCGTACAGCAATCTGGGCGGGACTGATGGGTTTCCCCTCCCTTCCTCTCCCTCAGCTTTGGTATGCCTAGGCAGGATCGAATCTTTATTTGAAAGCAGATATTTATTGAGGCCAGTATTTTGGGTGGCTATCAGTCTGACTTCTTCCAAGCAAGAGACACTGAGACTACAATGTGTCTGCAGGCTTGGGTAGCTGTCAGACTAATGTAGACGGAGGGTGGATTGGGAGGGGAGCTCATCTGTCCAAGAGCTCACTATTGGCTTCTTATTACAGCATTCTCCTCTGAGACACCCTCTGCATGCTCATTCACCTACCTCCGCCTCTCCCTTCCCCCTCCTTTTCTACCCCTCATTACTGATTCACAGTGAGAGGCGGCAGCAGCAGCTTAGACACGCTTGTCACGAATCTAGGATTGCAATGAGCTCATCCTTTTTCTCTTTGCAGCTTTACAACTGGCCTGAGCTTTTTGCTCTTGCTGCTGCTCCTGTCTGCTCTTACACACATTCACAGGCAGGCTGGGCCATCGCAGCCTTTTTTCTGCATCATTCTCTGCCATTTCCCCTGTTTTCAGACATTTTTAGATCCATCTCTTTAAGTTTTTGTCTTTTTTGAATTGCCAGCTTCTTCTGTGCTTTTCAGCAAAGATGTTTTCTGTTTTTTGAGCCTGTACCTGAAAGTCCCTGGTGTAGACAGTAAATGTATTGGTCTTTCAGAGACCTAAAGCTGGCTCCGATAATAACCACTGTGTGAAATTGTGGCTTAAGGGAACAGTGCTTCTCACTCTGGATACTTGCTGTTTTTTGCTGATGGAAGAAGGGGTGCCTTGCCCAACCCCAGCTCCCAAGCTTGCACCACCCATCAGAAAGTCCCAGGATATACATGATGAAAGAAGCAAGCTTGTGAATGAGT
The DNA here is from genome assembly GCF_964106645.2 of Podarcis pityusensis. Classification (NCBI taxonomy): domain Eukaryota; kingdom Metazoa; phylum Chordata; class Lepidosauria; order Squamata; family Lacertidae; genus Podarcis; species Podarcis pityusensis. The sequence goes on along the minus strand of NC_138030.1, from coordinate 95,325,160 downwards.
ATGCCTGTCGAGTGTTGGAACTTCTGGGAATGGGGCATCGCCTATTTGTTCCCCGGCTTCTTGCGGTGAGATTCTGGTTTTCTAGAAATAGATGCATAGCAAATCTGCCATTCTTATTAACACTCAGCTGTCTCAAAGGATCCATTTCATGGTTGGTTGCATGAGGGTAACCCTATTTTATGCAGTGCATTTAGGACATAATGACTCTTGGTCATCTTCCTTATAGACACCGGGCTGGGGAACTGGCTTAGATTACCTTTTGAGTCGAAAATTGCCTCCCCTCTTCTTGCCGATGTTGTCACAGTTGAACCTGATTTTCCAGTGGATTTTCTAGCACCCTCAAATGTTTAAGACTTGATATTATTATTATTATTATTATTATTATTATTATTATTATTATTTTTAAACCTCATCAAATTCATTGTACTAGCTGTTGGCCTTTGCAATTTGCAGATGTTATCAGCATCATTATTAGCATCAGCATAATCTATTCTGCCATATTACTAAGGTGCAAACTATCTTTTCTACATTCTTGGTAAGCAGTAATAGTGCAAATCAAATGTTTGTGTCATTGATTATGAGAATAGGGCTGGTAGGAAGAGATAAGTTGAAATTTTTGATCTGAAATTATTAAAAAATGTTCTCTTAACAATTAGAACAAATTAACCATGTCCATGTAACCTGAAGTTAAGACATACAACCTTCAGAACTGCAAATGACAGGCAAATCGTACAGGTTTGATTGATCCAAACTTATCCCTAAAATTATTTTAGTTCATCTAGATATTAATTTTTAGCACCACAAGTATTTATTCCATCAGTTTACTTTATACGCTGCCCAAATGACATTAAATCATCTTCACAGTATATTAAAAAAATAATCAAGCCAAAACAAAACCCATAAGCTCTTTGTTTTTGACTCTCAGTATGTATATCCAGGACTTGATGGTGTTGCAATTTTTAATTGTCTGGTTTATAATCCATCAGATGCCTAAGACTTTCAGTGGTTTCAAAATTTCCTTATTTCATGCAATAATTTATGTTACTCTGATACTGTTGCTAAATAGAAGAGCACCTCTGCTGCTTTGTCTGTCCTGAAAATATTTAAGAATCTGTTTTGCCACAAGTATTGTCAATATGATGTATACCAGGTTGAAAAAGGACACACATTACTAGCTGCAACTTAGTCGTCTACAAAAATAAAATAAAATATATGTATATGAATACAAATTCAGCAGATCAGATACCATCACCTGTGGGTGGAACCTGGAATGTTTTGTTTACCTCAATAGCTTCCCTCAACAAACTTCGTCAGCATTTAAAATGTGAGATTTGATGTTGTATTTCTTGGTGCGATTCAACAACCTTGTAAATCTAGGGGAAGAACAATAATCTTCATAAGAATGTAAAACCAGACTATCAGCCAGAGGCCTGTCTAGGCTAATGTTCAGTTTCCAACAGCGGCCACCAGGAGCCTCTAGAAGCTCACAAGCTTCTACAGTTGGTCCACAGTATCTCCCATTCAGGTCTATTTGAGGGATGTTGCCTCTGGACATGGTGATTCCATTGAGCTATCATAATGAAGAGCTGCAGAAAGATAAGGAAAAATTGTCCTGCATTTTTTTTAAAGCCACTTAAGTTAGCAGCCATCATTCCATCTGTGTTCTATTTTCTTATCTGAGACATCAATAAATTTCGTTGGATTACAACCTTTAGGCACCATCCATAATTTTGTAAACATCTGTCATATTCCACCTTGTGCACGTTCTAATCACCAGCCTCTATATTTTCTCCTCATAGGGAAGGTACCCTAACATTTATCATTATAGTTTCCTTTTTTCTGGACTTTTCCCAGTTCTGTGATGCCTTTTGGAAATGGGGCAACCAGAGCTGGACACCGTAGTCTAAATGCAGTCATGCCATGGGTGCATGTTATGTTGTTCTCTTTTAGTCCTTTTCGTAATAGTTCCTGTCCTCTGGTCCTATCTCCCTTTCACTCTTTCAGTCCTCTGTGTTGATGCTTTCAGTCAGCTTTCCACTGTCGTACCATCTTTCTGAAGCATTTAACCATTATTTTAGAGCCCATTAAAGCAATTGTGAATCTAGGGGTTTTGTCCCAGTCTCTATCGCTTTGCACTTGCTTATGTTGTTCTGTCATTTTGGTGTCCATTTCACAAGCCTTGAATAACATTGATTCCAGTACAGTGGGCAGGAATTGCTGGCTTATTGCTACCCCTCCCCCATTTAGTGAGTTTCCGGTGTCTCCTGCACTCATCCTATAACTACTAAATTTCTGTGAAAGGTAACAGTTAAAGATCCTCCCCTTATCAACCATATAATTCCATCAGTAGATTTCTTGACAGTCTCAAAAAAGAGATTGCATATAAAAGATTTTGTGGTGGCTCACTTGTGGCTTCCTTGATCAGCTGAAAAAAACTGTAATCTTGAAGCAATACAGTCAGATATACATGAAACCTGCTATCTCAGTATCACATCTCCAGTATTTTACATGCTCCAAAGTTTATGTTTTTCACATACAAATTATGAAGTATCATGCCAGGCACTTCTAGGACTTTTAAATGGGATTTTGGGGCTCAGTTAAAAACTTGTGCTACCCCACCACTACCAGCCAGTTCCAGGGATCCCTGTAAATGTTCAGCCTGGCAGTCCAGTCATTCAATTTAGGTTTTCTACATGGGGTAATTTCTCCCCCCCCCCAATTCTATCGCCATACACTTCTCACTAAGAGAGCCACAAAGTTGGTGTTGTGCACGAAAATATATCCTGAATATTGTAGGTTTTTACCACTATATCTGCAGCCTGATACTGTTGCTTTTTAAATACATACCAGAGATTTTCTAGTGTTCCTGATATGTATAAAAGAGAGAGGGAGAAAGAACATTCAAATATTATACACTTCAGGCTAATTTTGTTGGTGCTCAAAATAATTCCATGGATGTATTAACTGATATAGGCCCATTCTCTCTAACATTCATATACATTATTATTAGCAACTCTATTTAAGAAAAAAAAAAAGCCAGAAAATTTAAGACATTGCAATTACAACCTGCCTGCACATCATGCTAAACCACAGGTTGGCATTATGTGACCAAACCCTGAGGAGTCTGAGTATCATGTGATTCCTACTTTTTCTTCCTTTTTTTAAAACACCACCAACAACAACCATAGTTTGCTATTTCATCTGAACCAAGCAAACCATGGTTGATTGAGAAATAGGAAGCAAAGGTAAGAACCACAAGGCTGGGGAGAGAATGTGCAAGTCATGAGGCAACAGGAATTATCCCATTGAATTCAATGCCTAATCACAGGCAAGGCAAAATCTAGTTGGTTCTGCGTCTTTTTTTGTTTGAGAGCTGCTTTCTGAGCTGAAATAGGACAGCTAAAGTATCACTACTGTTTATGTGTACAGGTACAAAGTTGCCTTTCTTTGTAATCAGAGCTGCAGTCAGCAGATTTAAGAAGGCAGTTTGGAAAGAAATCATGATTTATCATTGGAAACAAATTAGGTAGCTGTCTTCCATTACCCCATCTGTAATTCTCTTGCCAAATTTATTTAGCAGCACACATTCATGAGGTTTGGGGATATTGGGGCTTGTTCCTTCTGTGTTCATAAAGCAACTGGGCAAGACAAGATGATCACTGTTACTCCAGCAGTGACAAATGGTTCTATCAGAGGACTCCTCTTCCTTTCTCTCATAGCTGTTTGGGATACAGTGGGTTGCATTTCTGTTTCAGTGCGTACTGTCTCAAAATGTGCTATTGCTCATGGCTTCCTACATGTTGTACTTTCCAATCTGGAATTACTTTCTGATTATCCTAGATTAATTGAAATTTGCTCTGGATACTCAGTGACATTAAAAGCTTTTTCAAATTTGGAGGCTGAGCTTTGTCTTAAATTAAGTCTTCTCAAAGCTAAGAGCCTGTATGTTGTTTTTAGCACAACTAACTTATACTTTAATATTGAGAGAATATTGTTGATTATAACTGGTGTGTGTTTCTTGGCATATATTTATTTATTTATAAGTATTTTGCAAATTTCTATATTGACACTCACATCAGTCTGTTTGCAATATTTAAAAATATGTTTTTGATTTCCCAGAAAGAGACCCCCCCCCCAAAATAGGGATTTGTGTTTACATCAATGCAATAGGCCATTAAATGTATTCAATAGATGATGAGTACAGCCCTTAATAGAGCTAGTGTGACTGTCTTCTGTGCTTACACCACTTCTCCAATGTGTTTCATTGCAGACCTCCAAGGAGGATCTTCTGCAAGCTGATTTTGAAGGAGCTTTGAAGTTCTTTAGGGTACAGCTGCCCAAGAGGTACAGAGCTGAAGAGAACGCTAGAAGGCTTATGGAACAGGCTTGCAATGTAAAGGTAAGGGCTCTCATTTTGTCTGTAAATAAGGTAAAATTAGGCCCCTGCAGTGGAATTAGCAGTTGGATCAAAGATCCATGGCAGAGCTTTTTTTTAATGATAAAACTAAACATCTTCAGGGTTGCCATATTTCACAAAGTAAAAACCAGGACACCCTGGAAGTTGTTGAGCTGTATTTTAGGAAACCACCAAAATTGTTGAGCTTTCTTTAGATAAACCTCAAAGTTGTTGAGCTTTTTACGGTTTACGGACAAACTGGTGCCTGCTGTATGGCAGCCCTAATCTAGGTTGGGTCATTATTTTTCTATATTCTGTATTTTCCCCACTGCTGCTGCCCCAATGAACTTTGAATAATACAGCCGGTTAATAATAATAATAATAATATTTATTACGGCCATAGGCCCATACCGAAAAAAACAAGACATAAATAACAGCTTGTGCACGTGGGTAAAAACAGCCGCTAAGACACCACTGTAACAATAAAATACTATGAGATGGAATGACATACTGCGCCTTAATTAGCTTGTAGTGCTCCTTGGCAACGCTTTTGGGTAAGGACAGCGACCAGAAACCTAGCCACTTTCAGGGTCGTATGGGTATCCTTATCCTGCAAGATTTGGGCAAGGTGGAATTTTGGTGGGGTACCCTCTAGTTTCTGCATGATTGATCCCAACAAATTTGCCCGTGGCCCGTTGGACAAGGGGCAAGTGAACATAATGTGCTGAAGCGACTCCGGCGTCTCCTTATCACATTCGCACATGGCGGAGGCTTGGCCCTTTGAGAATCTCTGTCTCAGAACATTGGAGGGAAAAACGTTAAACCTCGCTTTGGTGAAGGCCAGCCTATGGGCAACAGTCGAAAGGGAGGAGAGGTATGATGGAACGCAGTAAGTTAAAGTAATACCAATGTTCTGGGGCGAACAAACACCTCCCCCCAGCGTATAATTTCGCTGTAAATCGATGTCATCCAGTCTTTGGCGGATCAGTCTTTGAGCAGTGATTTGATCTAGTTTTAGGGAATCTAAGGGAGAGATTCCGTAACTCAGGAGTTTGGCATGAATTCTACTAGTCCAAAGGCTGGAGAATTCATCTCGCCATAAGCATTGGACAAGGTAATGGTCTGGTAATCTATGCCACAATGATAACCAATAACTGAAGACTTGCTTCCACAGGCAGGTTTCTAGGGATGCGATCTTCAATTCTAGTCGCATGGCTGCGTTACTTACGCACAGGGGAAGCATTAGGATCCGACGTAGGAATTGGTTTTGCAGAGTCTCAAGAGGAGCAAGATCTGTCATCACGGCCCAGAGCGGGGCAGCATAGGCAAGCGCGGTAACCACTTTTGCCTTGAACACCTTTAGGGCCGAGGGAACATGCAAAGCTCCATCCGAAAAGAAAAATCGGAGGAGCGCATATGACAGAGTTTTGGCCTTATTAAGTAGGTGTTGAATTTGTGCTTTCCACTCCAAATTGTATTGAAAAATAACTCCTAGGTATTGAAATTTTAGGACTTGCTCTATTTTTGCTCCGCCAAGCTTCCATTCGTATAATCTCCGACTTCTGGTGAAAATCAGAATCTTAGATTTAACATGGTTGATGGTTAATTGGTTGAGTTGACAATACGTGGCAAAGATCTTCAGAGCTCTGGTTAGTCCAACACGTGTATAAGATAGAATTACCGCATCGTCCGCATATAAAAGGAGTGGACAGCGGTAATCCGCTAGTCTAGGCGCGTGTGTACTTGGAGATGAGTTGACTAGGGGTGCTCGCATGTCGCTGATGAATAGGTTGAATAGGCAGGGAGCCAGTATACATCCTTGGCGCACTCCCTTGTTTATTGGTATCGAATTTGTGAGGTCGCCCGCAGGAGTAAGTCTCACTCTGGCATGGGTACCTTCGTGGAGCTGACTTATAAGCCATAGGAGTCTTCTATCGATGCCCTGTTTCGCAAGTTTCTCCCAAAGAATATTTCTAGGAACGCTGTCAAAGGCTGCCTTTAGATCTAAGAAGGCAGCACAAAGGTAGCCCCGGGGAGGGGAGGAGTACTTCCGTGCCAGATGGTAAAGAACTATCGCATGATCAGTTGTAGAACGTTTAGTTCTGAACCCTGCTTGTTCATGGCCAATCTGGTTAGTCTCATCTACCCATCGCGATAGTTTAGTCAGCAAAAAGCTGGCATAAATTTTCCCTATGATCGAGAGGAGGCTGATGTTGCGGTAGTTTTCCGGCTCCATTGGAGAACCTTTTTTATGAATTGGTACTATAATGGCCTCCTTCCATATTTTGGGGATGAGACCGGAAGCGTTGATTGCGTCGAAGGTTTTGGCCAAGATGCCAGCCCACCATTTTGGGTGTAGTTTGATGGCTTCAGCAGGGATCAGGTCGGGCCCTGGGGCTTTGCCCGGTTTCAGCTGGGCTATTAGCTTAGCTATTTCGTCAGGATCGGTGGAAGGCCAAATAGGTAGGTGGGAAAACAGATGCATCAGATGGTCGGAGGGGGCATCTGCCTGTGAGAAACATTTCTTCAGGAACAATTCCCATGTCGGTGCTGGGATGACAGCCCTTGGGTATTTCCTCGCCCTTCTATTAATCAAAGACCAGAATTCCCTGGATCTATGTGGCTTTGAAGCAGTAATCAAGGCCTGCCAGCGATTTTGTTGCCACTCACGTTTGGCAATTTTCTGCGTGCGTTTGTAAACTTGCTTGGCTTGTGCATAACTAGCTGGCAGAGTAGATGCATCAGAGGTCTTATATACATTATATATAGCGCGAAGGCGCTGTCTTGCTTGTTTGCACTGAGAATTATACCAGGGGGCACCGTAAGTATACTCGTTTCGATTTAATATTTTGGGTGGTAACCTGAAGAAGGACGTAAGATCAGTCGTATGATGGTGGAAGCGTTTCAACACTATGCTATGCTCATCTGAGGCAGAGCCTATGTTGGAATGGGGCCCGAGGATTTCTTTTTGAAAGAATTCCTGATACCTTTGAGCCTGGGTCTCCGACCATTTGATTCCTCTTACTTGGAGAGATTCGTTGGTTACCATCTGGGTCGCATGTCTATGGGCCTCCGACTGCCAGTTCAGGGAAAGCTTGGCTACCAGAGGAAGATGATCACTAGATTGTACATTCTCGATCTTAAAGGTGGAAATACACTTAAGTAGATCACTGGAGACCAACAGGTAATCGAGGACGCTGTTTGATTTGACGCTCAGGTGAGTGAAATCCCCTGGAATATCAGGGAGGCATGTGCCGTTTAGGGGGACCAGATTTAAACGGATGGCCATTTGATAGAGGAGTACTCCAGCCTCATTTGCTCGTTGGTCTTTAGAAGTTCTCCTCATGATATGTTCCAGATCATAATTATCAAGGTTTGGGGTAACCCACCATTTAGCTTTGGTCAGCGAGTCCCAATTTGCTGCTGTGCGGGCGTTAAAATCGCCACCTATTATGGCCGGGGTGTTTGGAAACTTAACATAGCATGAGAGCAAATGCTCTTCTAGCGAGCCCCATTTAGAGCCCAGTTCGGAGGAAGAACCCCCAGGTGGCAAGTAAACATTTGTAACTAGAAGTGAGATCTTTTCCCCCTCAATCAGCCCGGTAAGGGCGTAAGGAGGCAAGGCCTGTACTAGAGTAAATTTAGAATGTAGGTTGAGGGAGATGCCTATTATTAGGCCCCCTTTGGGGCGGCCTCCTTTCTGAGAGGGGCAGGCAGGGAGTTCTAGAAGCTCAAAGCCATTTAGGGCAATTTTCTCTACTTCCCACGATTCTTGGAACAAGATAATATGAAACAGGTTAATATACTCCAAGAATTCTGGGTCAAGTTTTTTTCCCCTCCAGCCCGCAATGTTCCAGCTGAGGACTGATAGGGGGGAGTTCCTGTTGTGACCAATTCGCTGTCATTTCGGGGAGAAATGTGAGTCCTTTGGAGGCAAGGCAGACCCCACAAAAAAGTCAGTTATTTTACTTTGCATGGCAGGCACCTGCTGAAGGTACCTAGTCTTAAAGTTGGTAGTGAGGTATTCTGGCTGGGGCGACAAAACGGGTCTCCCGCTGGCTAACCCAAGGGCGGACACTTCAGTGGGAAACTCCACTGGATTTGCTGAGACTGCCCCACCGCGAGGTCCAAAGGTCGCCGATGAAACCATTTGGTTTATATGTCCGGCCGGGTCTTCAATCAAATCCGGGCCATTTTTTGATGTAGGTGGAGCACTCCCCTGACCTGGTACTGGCGAAGGTACGGGGGATGCTCGGCGTACTGGTACCGTTTGTATGTCGGGTCTATGCCGCTCAGGGGAGTATGAAGACTCCAGTTCCGGCATTGATGGATTAGATGGTAAGGAATTGTTTTGGTGGAAGGAACTCTGAGTTACACTCCTCAGCGGGGGACTCTTGGAGGGCGAGTCAAAATTTATCAAGAGTTGGGATGAGAGGCCAACTTGTGAGGCAAGACCTGGGTCTGCCAAGCGTCGGTGGGTTTTGCCCACAAGAGGGGGAGGCATGGGTTTAGGAGCTGGACTAAGGTAAGGAAGACTTCCTGCTTCCTTAAAACACGACTCCGAAAAGCTGGCAGGGATATCCTGAAAAGTGGGCAGGACTTTTCCGTGCTTCTGGACATGTATGAGCTGATGATTTAGTACTTCTAGTCTATCAATTATTTCTTGTTGTTCTCTCGGTGGAAGGTCGCCAAAGGTGGCTAAAAGCTCTCTTTCCTCCGGCGGGGTCAGAGAATTACTTGCGCCAGTGGGTTTCTTTAAAGCTCGTGGGGGCGTAGGGTAAGTCCAGTTTCGGTACGGGTGGATATCCTCCGAGAGAGGAGGCTCAATGTCCCGAGGTACTCCTGACCTCTCCGACAGAGTCTGCTCCGTGCCGTGGCCGGCAAGTAGAAGGGGGTGGGTCATGCTATCCATAAAAACTCTTGTTGGGATGATATCATACCTAGCCAAGAGTGATTTCTGCCTGATGATAGCTGAAGGGATCCTTGGAGAGTAAAACGCAAGCATCACTTTCTGTTGCCTGAGGTGTTGGTTCAAAGGTAATACTGCAATAAGATCGCATTGTGAGATTTCTATATTTAGGAGATTGCTTAGATGCTTTTTAACTCCACTCAGAGTAAGCCACCTTGGTGACCCTGCCCCGATGTTTAGGCAGATTTTCTTAGGTTGCAGGGACAACGCTTGATGTTTCAGTGCAGGATTTGGTTTATATTTAGGGATCACACTTCTTTTTTTGGTTGGAGGTAAGGACCTCTGGCACTTCAAGTCCCCCGTATCTACAGTTGGTTTAAACTCTGACCAGAGGTTATCAATTTTCTGTTCGAGGTTACATAGCTGGGAGGATAGCACATCAATCTTCTTGAATATGCAATTAAGGGTTCTGACCACAAGATGGAGATGTTCCTGTTGTTCTTGTCTTGCGCAGTCCTCAGCTCCAGCGTCCTGCACCACCCTCAATGGGACACTCCCTCTTCCTCCAAGCTTGCCGTCCGTGGTTTTAGTCTGAGGTAAAAATAATTCCTCTGGTGTTGACGTCGTTTCTGGAGACGTTAGAGGGTAGAAACGGTTCTGAGTTTTCACCCCATAGTAGTGTTCAGTGGGGTCACTCCGTTTGCCAGACACGGGGGGGTCGGTTTTTAATTGTTTGGCTCTTGGGGAGGACAGAGCCTCGTCACAATCCCTTAGGCGTTTGCCTTGGCCCATCATTATGAGTCTTTTAAAATAGCAGTGCTTAAAAGGTAATAAAAGGTGGTAGAAATAGAAATACAGCTGGCTGTAAGCTGGCGGAAAACCAGTAAGTCAAAGGCTGCTTCCAAGGCTGCCGGAGAATACAATTATCTGCTCATTAAAGCTGATTTACGATGCAGGCTTTACAATTATCAGCAATGTGAACTCCTGGCATGGGTTCCAGCACTCTGATACAATCTTCAGCAAGAACTTGAAAGGCTGGGTGCCACAACACAGATTTTAGGGAGGATTCGAAATGAACTCCGGCAAATGCGTCTTACCTCGTCGCCATCTTCGACCGGAACTACAGCCGGTTATAATTGAGAAATCTGGATCTGTAACTTAATTGTAATTTCATTGAAAAACTTTCAGTCATACATAAGCCCATAGATAATGGCAGCTGTATAACATTGACTGCAAAGAACGGTCCGGGTATGTTTACAGATTATACCCAGGTGTTTCCTGGAGAAGGGCATTCAACAGGAGGGGTGGTTACTGGCACACTTTCTCTTTTAACTTGATGGAGGTCAGTGTGAGGACACTCTTATCAGAGAGTAGTGATTATTATGGGATACAACATTTAAATGGATAGATTTGTCTCATTTATTTTCTCTCATTAGTTAATTGGTTAATTCAGATCCCCAGATAACTTGGTTGGATCGGTGGTGTATAAATGTAATAATAAAACTAAAAAGCAAAGCTTGTTGCCGCTGCTCCTATGGCTGGTGGGTGTGGCTGGATTGACACCCCCCCCCCAAGCAATGATGCTTAGTGCTTATATTTTGTTGATCTGTATACACTGTTTGTATTTGAGATTTTTATACTTTCTTGACACCATTTTGTTTCTGTGTTCACTTTTTTGGTTAAGGTTATCAGCTTTCACATTTTTTTTAATGTGTAGTGATTCAAGACCAATAAGAAAGATTTAAACCATTTACCAGAAACACTGCCAGAGCTCAGGCAACTGGCAAAGTACTACAGAATACAGTGGTACCTCAGGTTACAGACGCTTCAGGTTACGGACTCCGCTAACTCAGAAATAGTACCTCGGCTTAAGAATTTGCTTCAAGATGAGAACAGAAATCGTGTGGCAGTGGGAAGCCCATTAGCTAAAGTGGTACCTCAGGCTAAGAATGGACCTCCAGAATGCATTAAGTTCTTAACCCGAGGTACCACTGTAGCTGAATTTTAACATTTTGCTTACCCTATCCTTAGTTCCTGCAGCCACCCCTCTGCAGCTCGGCAGTCCAGGGAAAATATTGTTCCTTATGTGAATCCAATTCCTTAGAGAGATCATGTGGAAGCATAATTGTATTAGGAGAATAGATTAAGAAGCTGTTCCTCTTCCTCCACTTCAGATCATAGCCTTAGTGGCTGCATTTTGTAAAAAAACAAAACAAAAAATAATTGGTAGTTTGTCTTGAGTTGTTTGGGAAAACTGATCATGTACCCTGTGCTGTGATTTCCCCCTTTCCTGCAAATGATGTCAGTGTCACAACTGCTTCCTCCTTCTCTTGACCGCTCTTACGGCAATATCATAAGTGGCAGCTATGTATCTAAAGTTCTTCCCAAATAAACAACATGTCAGATCTCACTATGCTAGCAGACTGCAGCAGGAGGCAGTGAGGAGCATGGTTTCATTCCCAGGATAAGAGATGTTTTAGGAGGCTAATAGCTCCCCACATCTATCTCCAGGAAAGATGTAAAGTCCAGTTTATACTTGACAGTTTTGTAAGCACTGCCTTTATGTTTTTATTTAACTTCATCTACACCAGATGGGGGGGACGCGGGTGGCGCTGTGGGTAAAACCTCAGTGCCTAGGGCTTGCTGATCACATGGTCGGCGGTTCGAATCCCCACGGCGGGGTGAGCTCCCGTCTTTCGGTCCCAGCTCCTGCCCACCTAGCAGTTCGAAAGCACCCTTAAGTGCAAGTAGATAAATAGGTACCGCTTTATGGCAGAAACGTAAACGGCGTTTCCGTGTGCTGCGCTGGTGCCGGCTCGCCAGAGCAGCTTCGTCACGCTGGCCACGTGACCCGGAAGTGTCTCCGGACAGCGCTGGCCCTCGGCCTCTTAAGTGAGATGGGTGCACAACCCTAGAGTCGGACACGACTGGCCCGTACGGGCAGGGGTACCTTTACCTTTACACCAGATGGAGGTGTTGATGTTTGGTGGTTCAGCAGATCTCGGAGTAGGAGGGCAACCTATTTTGTATGAGGTTGCAGTCCCCCTTGTTTCAAAAGTTCAGGAACTCTTCTGGATCTGGTGCTATTTCTGTTAATACTTTCCCCCCATCTTTTCAACGTGTCAAAATGCCATTTGGTGTCAAATACAATTAGCGTGGGGGAATTGCTTGAGCCAAAATGGCATGCCTGGGAGACTGTCATGTTATTGAGGATAAAGGAAAAGATGACTCCTCAGTGGAAGCAAAGTTGATGTTAGGACAGTTAGTGCTTGAGGATACATTTTATAACTATTTAATTCTAGTAGGTGCTAATCTGGTTTTATTACATTTGAATTGCTGAAAATAGTGACTAAATGAGCAGAGGAGGTGATTGCATTTTCAGTACTGATTAAATTATGTATTTTACCAGGTTTACCTAGGAATGTTGTCACTGTTCCTGCTGAAAAGTGGGACTTTATATTCAATAAAGTTTTTGGAATATGTTAGTCTTATCTGACTTATTTTCCCATTTTTGCCTTTACCACCTCAGTTTTGCATGCAATTTCTTCAGAAAAATACTAATGCTGTGTTGCTTTAGCTATTCCTTGGCAAGCCTGTTGCTTAGCAACTGCCAAAATAACAAAGGGGTGCCATATCTAGCCATTTTCCTGGAGCAGCTTCTTATTTCTTCCTATTTCTTTTGCCACCACAATTAAACATTCACTTCATTCTTCACATGGAGATAAAATTCTGAAGCTGTGTACTTGTATTTGACATGTGTTTTGTTCTCTCTCCACTACATGCAACTCCCCATTTGTGCATGGGTTGCGTTATGGGTCTTGCACATGTCAGCAGTCATGCATAAACCTGTTCCACACCCCTCTACCCCCTTCCGGGGCCAAATATGGCACACGTGTCTGTGGTCGTGCATCAATCAGACGCGTGCAAAATGGTTGCTGCCTGTATTATCTTTCTCAGAAATCAAATACTCTAGTTCGGTTCAACCACCAACACCTCAGACATTGGGGGGGGGGGGGCTCTCTCAAAAATAATTCTCATGACCAGACACTCTGGATTGCATTTCAGTTTGCCAGGTAGAATGACTCACCCTCTCCTCCCTCTGCATGCTATTCTGAGGTTTTTGGGGCGCATGAGGGAGAGGGGGGAAAGTCCCATCGCATGAATGGAAGTCCTTGTACAGGGCTTCTGCTGACTGGGCTCCTGGAGTGAATCCTGCCCACAGTCACATGGTATCATACTTTAAATCTGTTCCCCAAGTACTTTGGCTGCTTCAGTTTCACATTGATCTGGTTTGCATATCACAGCAAGCCATAGTCTAAAGCAAAGTATGGCTTAATGTGAATGAGCAACATTGTATGTATGCTGCTCAAATTGTGCCTGCCCTGCTCTACCATTTGGTGAGGTGGGAGGAAACAAACCACAGCTCTGACTTATCATCACAAATGAACCAGCCTTTGTGGTTTGCTTCTTTCCAGCCTCTTGATGTTTGCCTTCTAGCAAGGAGGCAGATCTCTCTATTGCAACCCAGGGCTAGGAGCCACCAGGCAAGGAGTTGGAAAAAGGTGAATGATCAGCTTCTGCACCCACTGTGCTCCCAAGTAAGGAGAACAAGTAGCTATTTAAGGCAGGATGGGAGAGCCCACGTGCAGTTCAGCAATATGGTCACTATGCTCAGTTGTGTCCTCACACAGCTTGTCTCTTTGGCAGTGGGAACCACTCTGAAAGAAAGAACAGACACAGGCCTCCTATATATGTCCTTTTGCACCCTGAAAGCAACATCCCACAGTCATGTTACTCCAAAGTGTCTCACTAAAGCCATTGGGACTGTAACAGAGTAATTGGCTTGTGAACTATAACCATTGCTTGGCTTCTCAATGCACTTGCAGTTCCCTTAATGTTTTATAAGTACCAACTTGTTCTCTGAGGAAAGGCAACATGTTGTTCTTTTTATTTAAAAGAAACAGACGAGGGGGGAATCATGATAGAAGTTTATGAAATGATATTTTAGTATGGAGAGTTTTGTTACGGAGAAATAAGGGAGGAAATTTGTCTTTGCTATAATCCTTGAACTCAGTGTCATTTAAAGAAGCTATTTGGTAAAAGATTCAGGACACACAGTATATAACTAATTTATGGAATTCTCTGCCACAAAACATGACGAGGCTCTAGCTTTGATGTCTTTAAAAAGGGATTAGAAAAAAATCATGGAGGATGTGTATAATTGGCTATAACCCATGATGACTCTCTGGAATCCTCAGGTTCATAAGTGATATGCCAATAATTACCGGTTGCATGGGAGCCACAGTGGACATTGTTGGGCGTGGCTCAGGTAGCATGAGATCTGGTCTTTAGCACTGGATCCCAGATCTCATGCCCTTGGCAATGGGAGGGCTTGAGCCTCCTTTAAAAAAAGTGTGCATGCAGCTTACAAGATTTATCCCACCAGGAGGCTGGCTGCATTGCATATACTCTCATGGGGTGGGGGTCTGATTTCCCACCTCTCCAAGTTAACCTTAGTCTCCAGGGCTCAGTGGTGGGAGGGAGTGCAGAGGAGAAAAATAATTGGGCTCAGGAGGAGGAGGGGGCTGTGAGTGTGCATGTGACCTGGCATGAGGTGTAGGGCTGAAGAAGTGACAGAACACAGGAGGAGGGGTGGGATCTGAACCATGCTGCCTCCACAGCCCACAGTAACTCCTGGATGGTCTTTTGTTCTTCTCAAGTGAGTCCAAGGGGGTGATGACAGAAATTTACAATGGCAGACTGGGGTGCTGAGAAACATGAGTGGAGCCTGGGGAATCTGGACTAGAGGAAGCATTTCTCATTTTCATTTGAAGCAGATTGGAGACTTGTTTGATTGAAAATACTGATTTAGAAAGTTCCCAATTCCATTCCAGCATTTCCCTCCTTCCACTTCCAGGGCAGCTCCCCTGCCTGCTCCCTCTTGTCGTAATCCAGTTGGGAATGCTAGGAATTGGCATGAGAAATCGCTTTGGATATGGGAAAGAATGGAGTGATGAAAGGGAGGGGGAATGTGTTTAGTTTTCTAAACTAAAATCTGAATTGAAGACAGAACGATATTGATTCACAAAAGGGGCTTCTGCTAGCCAGGTGGCATTTCTGGCTTCCACACCCCTCCCTGTGTCTTAAATGGGGAATTAACCTTGTTGGCGTGTAAAGGAGAAGTTTGGAAAAGAGGATCCTTGCAATTTTTACTTTGGTGGACTAAAACTCCCATTGCATCTCATGGCTTAAATACAGAGCTTGCGGAATAAAGTGTGTGTGTGTGTGTGTGTGTGTGTGTGTGTGTGTGTGTTTCTGTTTAAACCAGAGCCTGGAAAAGGTAACCTTCACTTTGTGCCAGTGTCCCCACTTCTGCCAGATTGCCTTGTATGCCAGACGGGTAGACCTGCACAGGTGATCTTGTGTGTTGAAGTTAATGTTATATGTTGCTACAAACTCTTAAATGGCTTTTCTTTGTTTCTGAACAAGCAAGAATGTTTTGTGGCATGTTAAGGAGTAACAAATTGTATGATGGATAAGCATTGGTGAGATGCATACAGCACGGAGTGGTAATTGCATCATTAACACTGGCTGTTGTCAAGAGCAGTTCACAGCAAGCCTAGAAACACCTGCTTTAGCTTTGGTTTCCATCTTAATTTCTAACGAGTGATATAGTTGCTCATTTGTTGGACTTGTGCTCTTTATTTGAATGACATTCTCTCAGGGACTGCAGTTAATACTTAAAGTGTTATACTTAATGACATCATTGGGGCTTCCCTGCAACATCTCTTGGGGCTGGCCCTACGGTCTCAGTTTGGGGCAGTGAAATCTCAGGTAAGAAAATTTGGTCTGAGGTAGGACTGCCAGGTCAGGATGTTGCTGACCTGGCAGTCCTACCTCAGACCAAATTTTTCCTGAACAAATAGGCCTTTTTTTTTTTTAGTAAAGCAAGCAGTTTGAGAAAATGATTTTAGAGATAATGCTACAGTTACTCATAAGTAACAAATTTAAAATGGAGAGAAACACATATGACTATGGCTTTTCTAAACTGTTACCCTAATGAAGTCAACACGTTATCCATTTTTACCCTCTGTTCAGATTTTGAGTCTCTTCACAGTCATCTTTTGGCTTCTGCTGCTAAACTGCTCTGTGACCAGTGTTTCAGCTTCAGATCCAGCTCTACAAGTTTCAAACCCCAGAGCCCTTATCCTTTTCAATTCTGCAACTATCTACCCTATTTTCCAACTTGGGTTATACACTATATTTTCACTCGCCAACCTTTTAGCCAGTTGAAAGGAGAGTAGATTTCTCACTAAGTTTCCATTTCCCTTTCATTGTCTGATTGGTACTCTTAGAACTGGATTCTGAACTAGCTGGACCAGTGGTCTGATCTCACAGGGCCCTCTTCTTTAGTTTTACCTCAACACAAAATGCCTTGTTAACAGTGAGTTAAAATCTTACAGTCTAGTGTAGAGCGTGTGCATATGTGTGCGTGAAAATTTATAACTAGTGTTTCTGTTTAGAACCATAACTGCAATCTAGAATAAAGGGTGTAAAACCACTTCCGTTATTACTTCTGCTGTAGCATCATTGTGAAATGTTAAAGCAGTAGCCGTTGGATTAGTCACTGTGGTCTCAGTAAACTATTCTGCAGAAATGGTTTGAAATTTCTAAAAGGATCTCTGCAGATGGGATGTCTGCACCTAGAATCAAATGTGTCTTTTCTGGAAAATAGACAAATTTACAAAGAATAAGTCCTCTATTTCCAGTTTGTTAAAATGTTGCATGAGAGAATTTCAGAGACTACCTCCCAAGTATGCTTGGAGGTTTCTCTTTAGCTTCCCTGCCAAGCAACTCATTAAGAGTAGAGGGAAGCAGAGAGTGGAGTGACTCCTGTCTCCTGATTTGTCTTCTAGGAAGCCAGGGTAGCAAGCTAAAAGAGGGAGCTAGTGGATGCATTTTTGTTAATTAAGTATAGTAGACTCCAAGACTTTGGCCACCTCATGAGAAGAGAAGACTCCCTGGAAAAGACCCTGATGTTGGGAAAGATGGAGGGCACAAGGAGAAGGGGACGGCAGAGGATGAGATGGTTGGATAGTGTTCTTGAAGATACCAGCATGAGTTTGACTAAACTGTGGGAGGCAGTGGAAGACAGGAGTGTCTGGCGTGCTCTGGTCCATGGGGTCACGAAGAGTTGGACACAACTAAACGACTAAACAACAACAACAACAACAACATAGAGGAAATGAATGTTGTGGCTATTATCATTTCTTAAGAATAGGAAGGGACATACTATGATGCTTGAAAAGTGGTTTACAAAAAGAAGACAATTTATAAATTAAAAAATGCAATACTTTAAACCATACAAAAAGTTAAAATGCTAAAAACAGATTAAAATTCACACCGCTTGGGTAGACTTGTCTAAACAAGAATGTTTTTAGCAAGCGTTGAAAAGAATACAGCAAAGACATCTGCTAGATATCCATAGGCAGGCAGTTCCAAAGTGTAGGTGCTGCCACACTAAAAGGATAGGGTGGGATATACAAAAATCTGACTCCCAATATTTTTGCCATCAAATGATTAACTTAAAAGTTACCTGGATACTATTGACATGTTTTTAAGGTTGCTTTTTTGGGTGGAGATCTTGCATTCCTCACCCCCTTCTTTGATTCTGCCGCAGAATTTTAAGAAAGGAGTGTATGTAGTTGTAATGCATGTGATGGTTGTTGTAATTTCATCCCTTCCTGGAAGGGAACCTGGGATCAGGGGACATTCCATTTCTTACCTCCTCCTACAACAGGTGTCTTTGTCCACCTGCCTTGTGCCACACACATTATCATACTCCCAAGCTGAGTCATTGTGGTGGTGAAACTAGAAAGGCTTTCACTTCTAGCAAGCATTTTCTACCAGGAAGTTGAAGCAAAGCTGAAGGGAGAAATGCTTGCTTTGAAGAAGTTCCCTGGACCTAGTAGCTTGCTTAGGAAAACAAAGTGCAAGTTTTAGAAGCTCAGGTAGGAATTAGGTTCACTGGAATCCAAAAAGAATGGTTTGTTTACTGTTTAGATCTGAACTACTTCCCTGGGAAAACAAGTAAGATTAACCTAGCTTCAGTATCACAGAACTACATTGCTACAAGCTTCAAATAGGATACATATGTTTTTCATTGCACTTAGTGGGTTAAACGTGACCAGTAGCTCTTAAGGATTTCTTAAGAGGATTTCTTTGCATTTTGCCTGCCTTAAGCCTATTAAAATTCCGTGCTGTTTCCTAGCAATAACAAGTGGTTTTTACTCCTCCTTTATTAAAACGGAAATGTTTTTTATCCACCATGCTACAGCTGTGTCCCAGCTTCCCTGTTTAATAGCAGACAACACCTGTTGCTCTTGAGATATACATGTAATTTTTGAGAGGGACCCCTGAGGAAAACAGGATGAAATGACGAGCAGTTTTCTTTCGTGTTATTTGGCAGGGGAAAAAACATGTGACAAAGTTGCAGCAGTTTGGACCAGGAAATACCATATGACTTTTGTGGTGACCAAAATGTACTCTCATTCATGATAAATGTCAGATATATATCTGTCCTTAGCACTGGAAGAAAATGCTATAGAACAGGGCAAAATATGAAGTAAGTCAGTCAGGAATGGGTCCTTTGATGTTTTCTCCTTTCTGTTCTTAATGTAAGAATATTGCTTTTTGATTAAGCACTTGCTGTGATTTGGAGGGTAGGCATGGAGTTTTGCATGTATTGGTAAAACTATAGTTGAAAATTCTCAAATGTTTCAGATTTTGGTGCATTTTCCCCCTTTACATATTTTTGATAAACTTACTGGTCCGAAACTACAAAGTCCTTCTGTGTTAAAAACTAGGGAAAGACTGGATACTGTCTGCAAGGAGGATTTTCTTTCTGTGCTCTTCTGATTCTGTACTCTACTGTTTTGTTGAACAAAGGTATACATTTTCTTGTGAATGAAGGCCATGTAGATGAGATTTTATTCTTTTGAGGTATGATCTTACTCTCTAACAGTGAAAACTTGTCGCTGTGATCTTACAGGTATATAAGATTGTTTCAATAAAAGGCTGATGAGGCCCTATATTTCTGTTTTATGTCAGAATAATTCAAAAAGAAACAAAAGCAGACCCTACACCAGACCAAACCTTCCAAAGAAAAAACACTATTTCCTCAGGTATCTGATAAGAGACTCTGGAAAATTCTAAGAGTGGCAGAATACTGTTCACTCCTTCTGTGGGAATCTGTGGAATAAGCATAAAGCAAGTCGTCTTGTGAAATCTGTCCTCCTCCACTAAAAAGAATCTTTTTACTATGGTGAAATATTACATTTAAAGAACGAGAAGTTGTGGGGAAACACAAGAGAGAACTCTGTTATGAACTGAAGTTTTCGGATTTACCCCTGCTTCATTTGGACTTTAATTACTGGAAAAAAGACTTTTTATTACTGCCCTTAGCGAATGACTGTTTTATTATCTGAGCATATGAGCAGGTGTTACACCTATACATTTCCTGCAAAGATAAGGAAGATTCCCAGAGGAAAGCAGCAGAGAGGAGCTGGGGCTGGCTGCTGTGTTTCTTTGCCTTTTTGTTCCTTCTGTGACACTCCACCCACTTAGTCTCTTCAAGTGGGTGTGGACAATCGACACACAGCTGAGCTAATTCTTTGTCGTTGGATACTGAACCTGTTGCTGGCACTGCTAACAGAGTGTGCTGACAAAATGATGGAAGAAATTTCCATTGTGGTGGCCTACGACTCCCATGTTTTTAGCAAGCTATATGATGAAGACTTTCTGGCCAGCCTGGTTGCAGTCAGCAAACCCAAATATGTGGTAGGTGTCTAGATTGTGAAATACTGTTCTATTTTTTTCCTTCAGTACCATTTTTTTCTTCAATGGCTGTAGTAGGGAAATGATTCTACTTGCTCTTTCTCCCTTAGACCTCATTGACTTGACAAGGTTCTTGAATAGTACTGTGCTAAAAACCTCTCACACTGTCAAATGTCTATTTTTGTCGAACAACCATGGATTCTTATCACACTGCTCATCCCTGGTGGTGTTACACTAAAAGAGATTCTGCTGATGCCTCAAGGCAGCCTATAGCTGGTCTGGCCTTGCTTAACCTGTAGGACTAGTGAACTTAATTTGCACAAGAAAGGATCCTCTTCAACTTAATTTTATTTATGTTTATGAAAGAGAGATGGAAGGGAACGTGTGTGATATAGTTTGTTTTATTTGACAATGGGAACTTCATGGAAAAAGTGGGTTTGAGGGAGAGAAAAAATATGTATATGTGATACTTAAGTTTTCATGGAAGTAAGTCCAGAGTGGCTATTGTGCTGCTTATGCAAGAACTGAGTGGATTTATTATTGGGAATGTTAATTCTCATTTTATCTACCTGTAAAAGTACAGGCTTAAAGAAGTTAAAGCGGTGTAATCTGCAGTTGAGGTACATTCCATTTAGGAAGCTTTCTTGCTGAATCAGCTACAGTATTTTTAAATCTCTGAGGTAGAAGTTAGACCTTTTACTTACTGCAAAAAATAAAAATAATTCCACTGATTTTCAGCATCGCTTTAATACTTTTACATAGATGGTATACTTCCTTAATGAAACAATATACAATGTTACAATGCTTAAAATGGGTCCACAGATCATGGCTTATACTGAATAAAACCCTTGTAAAAATAATAAAACATCCAGCTAGTTTTGGTAGATCATTGTGGGGTTGTGTGTTGTGTCTTTTGCTTTTCTGCATCACCATAACCTAAACAGATTTTTTAGTTGCTCACATAGCAACTCTGTGTACAGAGATACTACTGGCTGGTAGGATCTATTTTGGCTTCTGAGTGGTAGCTATAGCTTAGCTTCCATACCAGCAAATGAGCAACATCATATTTGCATGTCATTTACTGTTCAGATTCTTATGCTGGGATATAACATACAAAGTTATAGTTAGGCAGCTATATACAAAGAAATCATTGAAATATCAATATCAAACTTTCAAACTGAAGAGCCGAAAACATGTAATACCACTCCAGGTTTTTGGTCTGATATTCTTGTTCCCATTCCCTTGTCATCTTTTACAAGCAAGGACTCCTTATCTCCCAATTCACCTTTACTGTTTGTCATCATTGTAAAATATCCTACTCAACAAAGACATCCTGATGTTAAGGAAGAGAGAAAATTATGTGCCATATAAGAGCCCCTCCCCCAATGTCCTTTAAGAATTTAAAGCAGTGCCACCAAGATCCAGTGAAGGTAAGGAATTCTTTCCACCTGGCTTTAGGACACGTGTGTGTGTGTGTGTGTGTGTGTGTGTGTGTATATATATATATATATATATACACACACACACAGACACACCCAACCAAATTTTTATTGGTTTTTATACAAATACAATAGCCATTAAACACCTATACAGCAGTACAGTTAACGATGTTTGTTTTATCCATTGTCTCTAGACATACACTTACACATTCAACATTCAAACATATTACTTGATGTAACCACTCCACTGAGAATATTGAGTAGTTGGTATAACCAGGTCTTGATTTTGACCAATAACATAATTAAAAAATGGGGGCCACGTTTCTTGGAAGGTGTCTCTGTTTGTTATGCCATTAATTGCCCTCCTGTGTCTGGTGAGACCCTGAGACATCCCAGATATTATTTTCCCAAATGTTCAGGGGTATTTCAGTTGGTTTCTTCCATTGCTGAGCTACCGCTAATCGTGCTGCAGTCAGTAAGAAGCCTACTAGTTCACTGTGGCACAGGGTGGAACCTAAGTCTATGTCCAAAGATTGTAGGGCTAAGGTAGGATTTGGAGAAAGGGGTTGGCCTGTAATTGCATATATAATGGAGAATACTCTATTCCAAAAGTTTTTAACGTAAGAGCATTCCCACTGAACATGAATAAATGACTCAAGCTTTCCACAGCCCTTCCAACATAAAGGGGAAAGGGGGGGGGGCGTTAATTTTTGCCAGCCTGACTGGCGTTTAGGACAGAGATTTAGCATCAGTAATAATGTTAAAATGATAGTGGCAAGTCAGCAGGCTGGATCTGTTCTGACTAGGACAAAATAAAATAAACAAATGAGAAATGACTAAATTTGTTCTCCTTCCCACCAGGGCATACTGGCAAACCTAGTCAGAATCCTTAATCAGGCTATATTGCATGACAGATAGTTTTGAAATAGAAATGATCAAGTAGTCAAACTTAACATTGAAATCTTTATGCATATCCAGAGTTCTATGCCTGCTCAAGTGGTGTTTTGCCCCCTATTAGAATTGGATAATAAGAGGAAGACTGTGTTAGGAAAGTCTTATTAACAGAGAGGATTACAATTTTGTGATTATTATTTTGTGATTATAATAATCATAGTGATAAAAATATGCAATTAATCAAGATAATGTAGGGACTTGCAGTCGTGGGGGAAAATACTAGTTTTATTAAACAAGAAGAAGCAAGAATACAATCTGACATTTTCATTATGCAGTTGTGATTTTTTATTGTGTTTTGGAGAGAATGTTTATATCCATGCAGGTTTACTTCATCAAAAGTAGATGTAGCGATAATAGCATTTATATGGTGTTGAAATTCTAGACATATACTATTGCAGTAACCTTTACAGTCTTCTCTGTAAAAGAGCCTTGCTTTGAAAATGGCAGGGGCAGAGCAGAGGGAGAGAGAGGCTTATCTAAGACCATCTATTAAGTTTGTGGCTGAGGTGGGGATTTCCACGACCACATTATAAATTTTAGCATGATGCCAGATAGAAATCATTTTTTATTACTGTGATGTAAGATGATGTTGATGTGCCCTTATATTCCCTCTTCTGTTAAAAACTGGAGAAAATGTCACCTCCCACCAAATAGGAGGTGACTTTAAATACAAGGGAGACTTTAAATACTACTTTTTTCATGAATGCAAAGGAAACCAAGATTCCAGTGGTTAACTGTTTTGCTTAGTAAAGTTTTGTATTCTCAATTTGCAGGGTTTTGTTATTGGGTGAAAAGTTTAAAATTGGCTAATTACTCTGCATCCTCACACACCTTGTGGCATCATGCCTGGTGTTCCAGTTCTCATGACCAAACGACATGTGAGGTTAAATGCACTTTTGCACCTAATGTGCAGGTGTTTTAAATTGCATCAGCTGTGGGAATTGATACTAATAGAATCAGTGCAGGCATGGAGGGAGAATATTAAGTTTCCCCATCAAAACCCCTCTTTTGAAGCTCGTATTGTTTGTGGGCAAATTCCCCACTGGTGCCTCATGAAAAACTCCTTGATAGAAAGTTATAGAGAAAGTCAACATTGAAGTCAGAGACAGCTATCAATCAGAATAGTACTTTGCAAACAACCATTTATAATTTCTAGGAATTGCTTAGCCTCTTCAATATTTTGTTTATTTTAAAGAGATGCCCAATCTATATAAAATGCTTCTTCAGTGAGAAACCTCAACCCCATTTGTTTATTTAATACTTCTGGGTGTGTATCAACTAAAATTTCAATTTCTTTTTCACTTAACATTTTCAAGATGGATGCGTATATTCCAGCACTATTAACATTTATGACTATGGCCTGGTTTGCACATTGTGGTAAGACTGATTATGATTTATCAGGACAGTGTGAACATGTGGGCTCCTGGAGGGGAGCTCCCAGCTGCTTTGCCCCCCACCCCCAGTCTTTTCTTAAGTCTTTGCCATGTGTGTTGTTCGAACTTGTGCTTGTCCTGACTAATCATGAGCTTTAGCCAAGAACAAACATACGAGTGCAGTCCCAGGTAGCTATAGTTTGTCTTAGGGTGCCTTGCCAGTGTGCCTCAATCTTACAAAGTTGCAGTGCTTTTTTCTGGGGGGACGCAGGGGGATGCATACCCCTAAGCATTTTGTGAATCTTAAGTTTTGCCTCATTGAGGGGCAGTATTTCAATATGAGTAGGAAAATGAGAGTACCCTTAAACATTTTTTTTAGACAAAAAGCACTGCAAAGTTGATCCTGTAAGCACATTCAGTGCCAGTAGCACATTTACTCCCTGTCCACCATTCTGTGTAAATAACTAATATTGCCATTTATTGGTTCTTGCTAATTTTTCCAAGTAAGCAGTACAGTATTGACAAGTCGAAATTGGTACTAATGTAGTGGAATAACCTCTGTAGTATGGAATCATCTCCAGATTCAAGATCCCAGAGGTGGTACTTCCATGAACACACATGTAAGATATGGGTCCCTTAACATCATTAGGATCACAAACAGCAGATTATTTTTAGTCTGCCAAATATATTTTCAAAGCTCCCAGAGCCAACCTCTCCACATATCTCCTTCCCTGGAAAGGTCCTCTTATATATCAGCTACTACATCTGGGACAGATGATAAGTCATCACAGCAAGTGGTTTCCTAATTGTCGTCATAGGTGCATACCCTAAGAGATCACTGCCAAGACACAGCCTTCACTGCTGTAATTTTTTTAAGGAGAGAGACTGGCTCCAACTGAAGTCCTGTGTGATTTCTTTCTGGGAGTGCTAATAATCCAGAAATGTTGGTGGCAGTGATGGAAACTGTTGTTGATGGGAACATTCAGTTCCACTGTGCTCTTGTGCCCCACCAGTGCCTTGTAGAATTATTTGAGAACAATTGTGTCTTAACTGGGCAATGGCAAGCAGAAGTTTTCTGTTAACAAAGCAGTTATGATGCATTTTTTCATGGTAATTGATCCATAATCTAATACCTAATTTAGTGGCTTCTGAATAATATTTGTAAAAGTACTTGGATTATGAAGAACAATATGCTGTAAGACTGATTGCTGAGATTTGCATGTGTTAGCTTAATTCCTGGAAGGAATGACAATGGACTTGAAGTATTTTATTAAGAAAGAAGTGGGCTGAGAAAGATGATTGTAGTAAGCTTCTCTTAAGCCATTTTCCACGTGGAAAAACAACAAAACTTACTTATAGTGCCTTTCATACCCTGGTTACTAAGTATACTGCTACCTGTTAAGGAGCAATGATGCTAGGGGCTTGTCCACTCTTCTGCTTGTTCTGTGCATAGATAGCACAGGTCTGAACGGTTTCCTGCTTGTCCCTTGCTTTCTAGGCATGGGTCTGAGTGGTTTTGCCTTTGCCCCACGGCTTTCCTTTGGAAAACACATTCTTTAGTGCTGAATTGGAACAAAAGGCAATCCACAGAAAACCCAATTGCCCTTTTGTTCCAGTTCAGAATTAAACTGCTGGTTTTCCTGGGGCAAACAGAAGTGTGGATGAGTCCTAATTTTGTGCAAATTGTTCTAGAGTCAGTGCTCCTAGTGTTATGACAATAAATGTTGCACATTGAAATTATCTTTCTTGGCGGTAAGCCTATGAAGACATTAATCTTTCAAATACCAACTTTCTGTACAAAACTTCCTGATCAAAACAGCCCCTTCCTATGAAATTTTGACCATCCTAGAACCTTTAAAGCAAAAAGCAAGCATTTCACAATCTAAATTTTACAACCAAAAACAAAGCACATTATGTCTGAAAATTACACTCCTCTGCCTTTTCCCTGGCAGTTGTTTCTCTGGGGGACCACCATGGATATAACCACTGTAATCTGATTACCGATTCCAGTTTTAGGGTATGAGGCAGTAGCATGACTCGAAAAAGATAATAGAAGAAATGTATGTGCAATAACATAATTAAAAATCCAGTGATGCATTTGGAGAGGGGTGTGTGCGTGTGCACACACTCAAATACAAACATAATGGACTCAAATTCCCATCTCCCAGTCAGCATGGCCAATGGCCAGGGGTCATTGGACTTTTAATTCAACAACATCAGGAGAGTCATGGGTTTCCCCATTCCTGCTCTGAAACAATAACTTTGCCACCACCCACTCAGTATTGTAATTGTAGCTGGTAATTGTAGCGGTTATTCTTTTTTCTATTGCTGTCAAGAGAATCATGGCCTGATTATACTGGTTTCACTGGCCCTCCCAACTTTTATATGTCGTTTCTGGAAACAGAACTTAAGCACTGAAGTCCTCCAAGGCTAACAGAAGACAGGATAACTAACAAAGGCAACGAAACCCTGTGCTCTGCACCCCTGCAATTGTTGTTCATTTTGGTTACAAGTTAAGCATGCTGTGCTGGGTCATGAAGGTGTGAATTGTTTCTTAGCCACATTAAAATTGCTCTAAGCTAGAGCTTGAAGTGGGACACGGGTGGCGCTGTGGGTTAAACCACAGAGCCTAGGACTTGCTGATCAGAAGGTCGGCGGTTCGAATCCCCATGACGGGGTGAGCTCCTGTTTCTTGGTCTCTGCTTCTGCCAACCTAGCAGTTCAAAAGCACATCAAAGTGCAAGTAGATAAATAGGTACTGCTCCAGTGGGAAGGTAAATGGCATTTCCGTGTGCTGCTCTGGTTTGCCAGAAGCAGCTTAGTCATGCTGGCCACATGACCCGGAAGCTGTACGCCGGCTCCCTTGGCCAATAAAGCGAGATGAGCACCGCAACCCCAGAGTCGGCCATGACTGGACTTAATGGTCAGCCCAACTGGATCAGCCCAACTAGCCTGGCCTCCTGTTCTCTCAGTGGCCCATCAGGATCCAAGCACCAGAGCACTGTGGTTCCACAGTCAGAAGCAGAGCATAGCCATCATGGCTATTTGTCATTGATAGGCCACAATCCAGCAGTGAACTTTAAAGATGGCATTGTTTTTGCTTGTTTTGTTGTCACGGAGTAATTAACAATTCCTATATTACCGTGGCAGTCTGGAAGCCATTTTCTTCTGACGTTTTCTCATACCACTCGTGTGATATGGGAACTTTGTGGACAGTGTCAATAAAAATAATAAATACAATAAAAGGGGGGTTGGGCTAGATGACCCTTGAGTCCCTTCCAGCTGTAAGCTTCTATGAGGGTCACTCCTTCCTAGATGAATGCTGTCTTTCCACTCTGCTCTGATCATATTCAGGTGCAGGAACCACTTTGGTGGGATTGTTGAAGCAGTTACGGTCTGCATCAAACATTGCCAGAGCAACATGGGAGGAAGTAATGTAGAAGCAGCTTCCCCAGTACTCCTTTAATGGATGAATTGGCCTTAAAATGGCCACCCTTCCAGAATTGCAGTGGACCTTTCCTTCCTTTCTTCTGAGGGCTTTTGTGTATGATTAAGCATCTCACATAGAATACATTATTTGGATTGTCTTCCCATTTGGATTGTTCTTCGGATTGCCCTCCAGGAGACTTCAGTAAACAAAAAATCATAGTAAGAAATTTCCAGTTTTGGCTTGCCTGCTTTGTCAGGTCTGGTATGTTGATTCCCTTGATTAGATTTCTTACACTTTAACAGAAAAACAAATGGGTTTTTTACATTGAAATTTTACTTTGGCTTTTTCCTCTCCCTTGAGCAGAATCTTTATATCTGTAACTTTGAGCCTAATGTGCTGAGACAACATATCTCTTCACACCTAATAGCAATATTACTGTTTTCGGGAGGACAATAGAAGTATCCAAAAAACATGGGATAATTTTCTCTATCTGACTTCTACATTCATTCTTTCAAACATAAATCTATTAGGGTATATTATATTTCTTTTACTCTAATTTAATTAGTGTATTCTATGCAAAGCAGGTTATTAATTGGAACCAATTGGTTAATAACTTGTAGTATGAGACTATGGGCTGTATGTGACCATAATTTGTTATGCTGGATTCCAATCTGAGCAAAATTATATAGAATCTGAGCTGAGCTTTCTATAACTAAAAGACAATTTGAAATATTGTATTTGTGATTTTTGAAAGTTCCCCAATTAATATTGATTTGGCATAGAAGCATTTGTTTGCCTGTTTCGAATAGACTACAGAATGAAAGCTCCACCTACTTTCCTACCTCTGTAATGGAGCTAAACATGGAATTGGAGCTTGGACACATAGGCTAGTGATAAATGTACACTCATTTCTATGTTATGGTAAACACATTCACATGTCATGAGCAAAAACAAGCCACAGTGAGCCATGGGTTTGAACACAGCCTCCCTTCTCCTCCCACAGGGCTGGGAGAAGAATTTCAGAAGCATTGGCTTTCAATTTTGGTTAACCACTGTGTGGCATGTTATCTAGACCCAGAGGAGTGGTTAACATAAACTTATATTTGTTTCAGCGAGTGAGCTTCAGCAAACATGCTTTGAAGTTGGCTTGTTTGAAACTAGCCATAGTTAATGTTAACTGCAGTTATTTGGGCTTTAGGACACAACAAACTGGTTAACCAAATCTGAAAGCAAAGCTTCCAAGATGGAGGAGAGTGCATGAGCCTAAGCTTTGCTGCTGCTCATTCTTGCTATGCACGTCATGCACTAGCAATTAACAGCAATTTTACTTACTGCTGTTCCCTCAAAAGCCAACTTTAGTGTTTCTGACACTGCCCCTGCAAACTCTCGAATCTTCTTTTGCCTTAGTGGCAATGCTTTACACACCAGTTTATACACTACCCTGTATTTTCTGTTATCGTCTTGCTTGTGTTGACAGAAGGGTAGTGGCAAAACATCAGGGAATATAAGAAGTGCATTTGCTGAGAGGTATCCTAGCAACATGTTAGGAATCTGCTGTGTCCCCATGCACAAAACATCAGCATGCTGAGGAGGGCACAGAAGGCAGTCTGATGTGCTTTGCATCTGTTCTTCAGGATCTGGATTTTAAGTGTGTGACCAGAGTCTTAAAAGCCAAGGATATATAGGAAAAAGAATATGGGTTTTAAAAACCTTTACTTGCTTAGATCTGCCCCTCTTTCTTCCTGACTGATCAAATTGAAGCATTTTTTGCCTCTGAATTATACTGAATTAAGATTGTCTTGGGTAGCTAGGGAAGGGAGGCGTTTGCCTTCTGTTTTATCTTGTAAAAACTGAACATTATTGCAAATCCTGAATTTCTTCTTTTGGAAAGAAATTGACAAAGTCATTTGAAAGAGCAATATTAAGACTGCAGTTCCACCTTCTCTCCCCAAGAGCAGTTGTGCTGATGCTATTGTTGGACTCAACAGAAGTTAATTTAATATTTGTTGACACACTATCAGTGTTCACATGTAGCATCAAACCATGGTTTAATGCTACATACGTGATCTGCAGTAAGCCCAAGTGAAATGCTGGACTCCTGCACTACCTTCTTCTTCATGGCCAGGAGTAGGATTTTGTCAGAGATGAATCCTCAATTTTGTCAGAGTAAAAATTCTGGCTTACAACAAACTTTAAACAGCCCAGCTTCATACATCATCACATGATTTGGAGAGAACTGTCATAAAAATGCAGATGGCATCCGGCTCTATCTTCTTGGTAGTTCCTTCACCCTCAGAAGCTCATGGGAGGGAGGGCATTCACTGGTGGCTCCTAAGCTGTGAACCTCCCTTCCCACAGAGGTGTGTCTCACACCTTCATTATACTGCTTGCAGAGAATACGGAAGACTCTTTACCCTGGCTTTTGATACCTGCAGTGTCTTTTTTTAGGACCTCCTAATTTTTTGTGTTTAAGTTGTTTGAAATATTGAATTTTAACGTTGTAACCTGCCCTGGAACATAGGGTGAAGGGTGGGTTGTTGTTGTTGTTAATTTCTTCATTAAGAGCCCTTTACTTTTCCTCCCATAATTCTGCCCACCAGGGCAAGGGCCACCACATTATACAGTTTTACTTTAGACATTGCTTGAATTTCAGATACAGACTTTAACAAGTTAATGTTGCTCATTTGCTGAACTTCAGTAGGGAATGTCCGGATCTTCTGTTACCCTCTCTGTGTTGGCGCAGCAATTTGTCTCATTTTTCTCCCAGCCCCTACTCCCAAGTGTTGCTCTTAACATCACTAACATTAGTTTTTGTTCCCCTGTAGGTGCCCACAAAGAAGCTGAGGAAATATGAGAGGGAGTATCAGATGATGCGAGAGAATCAGCTACAGCAGGAAGACCCTCTGGACAGATACAAGGTAATGGGATGCAAAGTATTCAAGCAACTTCCATTGACCCACTTAGGCAAAACGGGATCACCTTCACAAGCTGAAAGTAGGTTTTCTAGTATTGTTTTCAACAGTAGTGTGTTATATGTTTATTTTAAAAGGCACACTTCAGGCACTTTTTGTTGTTTGAAAATATGCATTTATATTTTGTTTAAAATAATTAAAAGGCACCATAAAGCCTGCCACATTATATTTTTTTATTCTTTCAGTTTATATGTTTGTAGGTAACACTTCTGCTGTTGAACTTTTCTGGGAAACTGCATGGGATCCTGAGAGAGAGAGAGAGATTCTCTACCACTGACACGCAAAGGAGGAAATATATTATGCTTTAGACAAAGCTCTGTGTGGTTCACTACCACAGACACATTTTGGAAGGTGCATGCTTCCAAGATTGACGTTTCACTCTCTGTGGTGCAAATCTTCCTCATAATTTGTTGATGTTTGTAGTTGTGTTTATCACACATAATGAGAGGCACAGAATAGTTGAAATACTATATTTTATTGGGCCCAGTTTTTCTTACGTCATGGTTGTTCTAAGCAAGGATAAAAGGAAAGTCCTTAGTAAGGTGAAGCCTTGTCTCACCCATTTTTTACTCTACCTTTGTTCTGAACTCCCAGGCCTCAAAAAGTCCTGATGTAGCATAGTGGCTAAGTGAGCAGGAAGTTCCTGTTTCAAATCCCGTCTCAGCCACAAATTCATTCCGCAAGCCACTATACCCTCAGACTCAGTTTGGCATCTATAATGTGGTAATAGTCCTACTGGCCTACCTTACAGGGCTGTTGTAAGGATTATTGAGATAATGTATGTGAAGCACTTGGAATACTATGCGAGTGCTAAGTATCAAGTCTGAAAGCTTGCATTATGTAACTGGTCTAATAAAATAAAACATCCCCTGGCTGAATTTTATTAATATGGTGCCCTAATACCTATTTGTGGTCCTTGTGAGAAATGCAACATAAATAAATCTATATTACCCCTTTCTTCTAAGAATTGATAAACCAACCCCCCACAAATAGGATGTTTTTATTCTTTTATTACATTGATCTGAAGCATAGCTTGGATTCTAGGTCAGAAGAAATTTTTTCATGGTGTTCTGGTTAGTATGGTCATGGTAGTGTGACATATATTGATTATTTTCTGTTTGTTTAATTAAAGTATTGATCGGGAATGTTAGTTCATTAAGCTTCTTCCGCCGTAATGCAGGAGTCTCTGCCATTTTGTGGTGAGCCGATTTGTCATACTGCAGTCCATTTCTAAAATAGGCTTTGTTGCTCAGAAATTTGTCAATACCACATTGACTGCCTATTAAGAGAAATATTAAAACCTGTACATACTGTAAATTTCCATACTTGGTAATCCATGCCTGGGCAAAATCTACAGAGAGCAAGCTGTGTGCTGAAAAGAAGAAGCACTTAGGGAATGATTCCCCCCCCCCCTTTTGTTTTCTACCACAAGACGTTAAGGGGAGGTAAAATATGTGGTTAGTTATGTTGAGAAAAATGCAGGAGTATTCCTGCATGAAGATGTTTCCTTGCTAGTTTGGGCTGACTGTTTACTCTAAATGTGAAATATGTCATGCCCTTCTACAGAAACATCCATTAGCAAAAGAGTTGGCAGTTAAGGTGAAACCCAAATCCTTGCACACACATCCTCATTGGTCAGGTAAAATCTTTCCTCCAGAGGGCGCCTGTATTACGGCTATATTACTAGTTATCCTTGTTTACTGTGATAAGGTGCACACACAGGCAGATGCCTTAAAGGGCTGGGAGAGGCATGGTTTCAATAGGGCAATGGTGGGTACTTTCTTTGTTGCATAAACTTCGTTTGTGTTGCATAAGGTGAACTTTCACCTTATGCAAACATTTTCAGATACATTTGGGGTTGCAGTGTCCCCAGAAGCAGGATTTGAGTTTTGCCGGATCACAAGGAAAATTCTAACTGGATTTTTTTTTTCTTTTTAAGTTACGTTTTTAAAATAATGTAAACCTCTGTAGTATTATTGGTCCCTAATACTGTTTGTGTTGATATTACAGAAGGTGACTAATTTGCTTTTTCTGCAATAAGTAAAAAAATATGGCTTTAGTCTAAATAATTGTTTTTGTCCCCCTCTGTGCTCCTTTCTCACCAGAAGTGGGTGGAACGGGTTCAGCATTATGCACATGTGTGCATGATGAGTAGCTTATCCATTTGAGCAGCATTTTGCAGGGTTTCTTTGCCCCCTAGTATTTTGTGTGTATTATTTTTCAGTTGCCCCTGGCATTTCAGCAGGGGTTTTGACCGCAAAAAGTATTAATAAATAAATAAAAATCAATGTTTTTATTCTTAAGTTAAGGAGTTGTGCCTCACAGGGTGATTTACATCTCATGGTTGAGGACTAACCTGGAGCATGTAGTTGTAGAAGAGGAAGGCAAGTTTTTTGACTCATTTCCAGTGCTGTTAGGGTGCACTTGACAACAAAGGGTTAAGACTGTAAATTTTGTATCTCTTTTTCAAAGGTGATGTTAATTTCAGGAATGAGATAGACTTTCCTTCCACAAATACAAATGATGATACATTTATTGCCTGGCTTAGACAATAAATAATAGACACATGCTCATCATATTCTTGATTCAAATTTTCTTCTGATGTGATCAGGAGACAATATTCAGGAACAAGAGAGGCTTCTTCGAAATACGTTGGCTTAGATTCATAGAACTGTAAAGTTGGAAGGGATCCCAAGGGTCATCTAGTTCAACCCCTGCAATGCAAAAATATTAGCTAAAGCATCCATGACAGATGGGCACTCAACCTCTGCTTAAAAAACTCCAATGAAGGAGAGTCCACAACGTCCCGAGGGAGACAGTTCCTCTCTCGACCAGCTCTTATGGTCAGAAAGTTCTTCCTGATGTTTAGTTGGAATCTCCTTTCTTAAAGCCATTGGTTTGAGTCCTACCCTCCAGAGCAAGAGAAAACAAGCTCGTTCCCTCTTCCATGTGACAGCCCTTGAGATATTTGAAGATGGTTATCATATCTCCTCTCAGTCTCCTCTTTTCCAGGCTAAACATACCCAGCTCTTTCAAGCACTGCTCATAAGGCTTAGTTTTGAGACCCTTGTGTTGCGTTTGCAAAGTAAAGGAAGGATTGGACCCTGATTAAAAATCAAGACACGAGGCTTTGACCAGCAAGGCTCTCAGAGAAAGTGCGTAAACCACACCCTTCACCAGGTCATTTTATTAGCAAAAGAATCTTTTACACAGTGCTCGTAAGAACCAATCATATTTCCTCTGAGCATTTCATCAAACCCCACGTGGGGAAAAAGTTACACTACAACACTAATTAGCATGCATATATTTTGGGGTAAATATGTTGAGAACTACCAAGGGGTGCATCTGGCAACCCCAGAGGTGAGAAATAAACATGATAAGAAGGATGGCCAGAAAGACCAGGTCACTACCACCTTCATGTGAGATCTGTTTCCTGGCTCCAAGATTAACATCTTAAGATTATATGTAAGAAACTACATCAAAGAACTTGCCCACTATCTTTTATGGCACAGGATGCCTGCCTGGCGAAGCAACAACTGTGTACTGCTGTGTACGTGACGTGAGGAGAGAGAAATGGGCAGTAGGGTCAAAAGGGCCAGAGATGCAGAGGTGTAGATTGATCAAAAATCATATCAAAATAGTTTAAACCCAGTCAACGCAATGCTTTCATTGCTGACACAGATGGCTTACTCTATATCTGTTATAATTCCTCATAGCAATCCCACCTGATCACTACATCTCTGGATATTTGCACTCCTACACCCTTGATCATCTTGGTTGCTCTCCTCTGCACATGTTCCAGCTTGTCAACATCCTTCTTAAATTGTAGTACCCAGAATTGGACACAGTATTCCTGGTGTGGTCTGACTAAGGCAGAATAGAGTGGTACTATTACTTCCCTTGATCTGGACACTAGACTTCTGTTGATGCAGCCTAGAATAGCATTAGCTGTTGTTGTTTTTTTCTGCCTCGCACTTTTTACTCATGTTAAGCTTGTGGTCCACCAAGACCCCTAGATCCTTTTCCCATGTACTGCTAGTAAGCCAGGTGTTCCCTATCTTCTATTTGTGCATCTGGTTCTTCCTGCCTAAGTGCAGAAACTTACATCTGTCCCTGTTGAAATACATTTTGTTAGCTTGCGCCCAGTTCTCCAATCTGTTAAGGTCAAATTGAATTTTGATTCTGTCATCTGCGGCATTAGCTGCGCCTCCCAGTTTGCAAATATGATGAGCATCCCCTCAATTCCTTCATCCAAGTTGTTTATAAAGATGGTGAACAACAATGGGCTCAGGACAGAACCCTGTGGCACCCCACTTGTCACTTTTTCCAGGATGATGAGGAACAATTAATGAGTACTCTTTGGGTTCGGTCTGCCAACCAGCTACAAATCCACCTAACAGTTACTTCATTCAACCCACATTTTAGCAGTTTCTTCGCAAGAATATCATGGGGGACTTTGTCAAAAGCCTTCCTGAAATCAAGATACACCAAGTCCACAGCATTCCCCTGATCTACCAAGCTTGTTACTCCAAGAACAACAACAAAAAGAGATTTGTCTGGCATGACCTAATTTTTAGAAACCTATGCTTATTGTGAACTAGGTACATTTGCATTGGTAGCCAGATACTGTTGAACTTTGACACCATCACTGATTAATATGCCTTTGAGCAAAAAGCATGTATATCCTGTGTTAACCAAACCCCGCTGTTACAGAGTCCTCTATTACCTTTGAAGAGGTAAAACATCACCCATAGCTCCAGTCTTGGCTATTAATACCACTACTCTCTTTTTAAGCCTTTAAGCTAGTGTGTTGTAGGAGCAACTACACTGTCCAGGCACTTGTCCTCAGAATTTGTAAGCTGCCAGCTAGACATAAGAATCAGCCTGCCCTCTCTTGATTCACTGGGAGCCCAGATCTTTGAGTGTGTGATCTAAAGCAACCAATCAAATTGTAAAGTTGAAGTACAGTGGTGCCCCGCAAGACGAACGCCTCGCAAGACGGAAAACCCGCTAGACGAAAGGGTTTTCCGTTTTGGAGGCGCTTCGCAAAACGAATTTCCCTATGGGCTTGCTTCGCAAGACGACAGCCCATAGGGAAATCTCCGGGACAGCGGGGAAGCGCAGCGCGTCTTCCCCACTGTCCTCGGACCTCCTCCCGCCGCCCGGCTTCGGAACGAATCTCCGATGCCGGGCGGGGGGGGGGGGAACGCCTCCTCCCGCCGCCCGGCATCGGAACGAATCTCCGATGCCGGGCGGGGGGGGAACGCCTCCTCCCGCCGCCCGGCATCGGAACGAAGCTCCGATGCCGGGCGGGGGGGGGGGGAACGCCTCCTCCCGCCGCCCGGCATCGGAACGAAGCTCCGATGCCGGGCGGGGGGGGAAACGCCTCCTCCCGCCGCCCGGCATCGGAACGAAGCTCCGATGCCGGGCGGGGGGGGGGAAACGCCTCCTCCCGCCGCCCGGCATCGGAACGAAGCTCCGATGCCGGGCGGGGGGGGGGGAACGCCTCCTCCCGCCGCCCGGCATCGGAACGAAGCTCCGATGCCGGGCGGGGGGGGGAACGCCTCCTCCCGCCGCCCGGCATCGGAACGAAGCTCCGATGCCGGGCGGGGGGGGGACGCCTCCTCCCGCCGCCCGGCATCGGAACGAAGCTCCGATGCCGGGCGGGGGGGCGGGGACACCTTCTCCCGCCGCCCAGCTTCGGATGGCTTTCCTGAAGACTTGGGGAGGGAGGAGGGTTTTCCTTCCCACCGCCAACATTCAGAATGCTGTTCTGAATGTTGGCGGTGGGGAGGAAAAACCCTCCTCCCACGCAAGCCCCGGGAACAGAGGGAAAGCGCTGCGCGCCTTCCCCTCTGTTCCCGTACCTGTCCTGAAGGCTTGCGGTGGGGAGAAAAGCCCTTCTCCGCACCGCCAGCCTGGCAAGCGGTTTCCCTAGGAACGCATTAATTGATTTTCAATGCATTCCTATGGGAAACCGTGCTTCGCAAGACGAAAAACTCGCAAGAAGAAAAAACTTGCGGAACGAATTAATTTCGTCTTGCGAGGCACCACTGTATTCAGAAGCTGTGCAAAAGTACAACTAAGTTCATTTTAAATGTGACTCGTACAGGAGAAAGTTTTAGTAGATTCTGAGGTGTGACATTTGGATTTTCCACCTTGGCACCAAAATATATTGGTCTTGTACAATTCCATACATATTTTACTGGTAGTGGCCCCCTGATTCTGTGAAACTTGCTTCTGACTAATCATGCTTAGGATTAGGAATGTGGAAAGCTGCCTTTTAGTCAGAACTTCAGTCCTAGTCAGTTTGGCTCATTGGTTGTCAGCTGGTGGGCTGGGACCCACTATGGTTCATGGCTCAACAGCAACACTTACCACCATATAAATATGGGGTTGGGGGGGGGAGGAAGAAAGGTGGTCCACAAATGCATGTTTGGTATAACAGTGGGTCCTGGCATTCCAGGATTTCAGTTATTTGGCACCTATAGCTGAAAATGCCTCTTCCCCTCCCCTGGGAATAAAAATGCAAGAATAATAAACAACAGTCTGCTCTTGCTTTGCGGCAGCCAAAATAAGACACCCATGGAGCCATTTCACTCTGTCCAATGGCAAGACCTAGTTGATCCCTTTTACCACATGATATATGGTTACTCAAATAAATTCTATCCTGTGTTGCTGCTGCTCTCCCTGACTGCAAGAGTAGGAAAAAAGAATCACATATTGAATGTTGTTTTTCTTTTTGAAGAACAATTTCTAAATAACGGCATTCTGGATGACTGTGTGCCTAAATTACTCATAGCAACAGACAACACAGTGGAAAAACGTTGTGATGTGTTCCACAAAGCACATAGTCTAACTTTAGCTTTTATATTTTGGCAGTCTTAATGGCTTGCAATAATTTATCTTATGTTTAACCTCCTTTTTGGCTGCATTTCAAACCAGCACATATCCAAGTTTCTGGTTTTCTTACTAATTTTAACAACTACCCATATTGAAGCAACTCAGTGTCCAAATAGTTGCTCTGTTGCAATGAAATATAATGAAGGCGTTTGGCAAGGGGTGTGACACATTGAGTTACACCCAGCTTTAGGAATAATATTGTAATCTTTCTGCATCAGTCTACATGTTCATTCTCTATGCTGAATGAGGATAGTTGAGGGTGGAGTTAAGTGTATTGCAGCCTTCCTGAGTTGGAACTTGTCTTCTTGTTTCAAGCTTCCTCTTTTTAATCAAATGTTGCCTTTAATAGGTCACAGCTGGAAGAGGTTATATCCTTTTTAAAAGGAAAAGGGAAAAAGCCAAACCCCCTCACAGAGCACGCTCCCAAGCTGGTTTTTCCCCTGCTTCCCAATTGTTGTTGATTGATATTTAAATTTCACTGGATTACTTCTCTCTCTCTCTCAACTTTATATCTGTGATTGAAAGCAGTAGTTGTTCTGTGACTTGTATGGAGGTAAGTTTTATATCTCTGTGTTACTGTATTACATATTTTCCTCTCTGTTTTGGAAATGCAGTGTCCTTCTTGACAGCTCATAACAAGCAATTTCCTCAACTTCATTCCCTCTATTAATGCTACAGCTTGGATTGGGGGTGTAGTAGTAATAGTAGCTAGCACTGGAGGATTAGTACAAGAAGTCTCTGTTTACATATCTATCTTTAAATTGGCTAGCATGGTCATAAATGTTTTCTTCTAGAATGTAATAGTATTTACAAGTGGGTTATAGTTAAAGTGAATCTAAAACTTCCTAGAAGCAACAGAATTAACCTGTGTATTCCTTGAGATGCATAATTTAAGTTCTTTTCCCTCTGGGATTCTCAATTTTCTCATGATTTAAGCATTTTAAAAACGATTATTTCAAGAAGAATTATAACTCCTTTGCAGAAAGCAAGGGCTCATTCTGACATAATATAATTCCTCCCTAGGGGAACATTTGCGGGGTGGGGGTGGGATGTTGAAATCATACACAGTGATTTAATTCTGCAGCACAAAGGAGTAAAGGCAGCTTGACAGTGACCATCAGCCAAAAAAGAAAAGAAAAAGAAAAGTTTTGACCAGAGGGCTTTCATTCAGTCATTTGTTACAGCCTCTCTATTTTTAAAATTGACCATTTTTTAAAAAAATAGTGTAGAATGGGAGGACACTGCAATTCCTACCACACAGCTTGCTTGCTCACTTGTCTGTAAATGAATAGCCAGGCATCTGAAGTTCACGTTTGTGCTACTTGCTTTGCAAACACCAAAGCTTTTGGTAAGCAGATAACAAAGGGTGTAAAGCCAACTATTGTTCACATTTGTGCTGCTTGCTTTGCCAGCACCAAAGCTTTCGGTAAGCAGATAACAACAGCTGTAAAGCCAACTATTGCTCATGAAGAAAAGCTCCCTTCAAGGCTACAAAGAGTTGAAATGGGGACCCAAGGAGATGTGCACTTAAGTACTTAGCAGTCAGTTGCATATCTTGTTTTTTCTAAACAAATTTATGGGGTGGGAAAGCCCAGTCTCACCATGGGGGCAGTGAGTGAGAAGGGGTGGCTTATTTCTTCCCGGTTCCACTGAGAGAAGGGAAACGTCCCATTGTTGTCCCATTGCTACAGTTATCAGTCCACAATTTACACAGAATTTGGAATCTTTTTTACCCTGGGCAAAAGAGTTGCCAGCTTGAGCCTTTTCCCTACCCTTGTCAGCTAGCTTTCTTTAAGTAATATTTTCTTATGTGTTGTGGCTGAAAACAGTTGTGGATGTTTACTTATTTATTTTAGGTGTAACTCTAGTTTACAGCTGCACTTGGAAGTATGCCTTATAGATTCAGGAAGAGCTAGTGTTAGGTTGAGTTCACATCTTAGCACAATTTCCCCACTTCCCTTATCTCATGCTGGGCTTCAATCCACAGCTTCACAATTTAATTATAGAAGTAGTTGCAGTGAGTCCCAGAATTCTCCTGTAGCTCCTGAAGGGTGTTCCAAACCTTCAGGATGAGCCCCATCCCCAGGACAGCAGCAGAGCCAATAAGGATGGTCCTCTCCAGGCGGAGGAGCTGCCCTGCCCTCCCAGATCAGACCTATCGGGGCTTTTTTGGGAGCTTCTCAAGGTCACCAGTGTAAAACAAAATATTTCTTTTATTGATTTATTATTATTATTACCTTTTCATTTTCCCCCTCTAGACCACCCAACACCTCACAGCTAGGGATTGGGGCACAGGGAACAGAGCAGGTCAACATTAGAGACTGCATGCCATTGTTGCAATGGGACAGCAAGCAGGCTCCTCACCCCTTCTGGGGCTGTCAGGCCACCCACCATAGGAGAAATCTCACTGGCCAGGCTAGTTCTCACTACTCCCACTTGTTTCAGGGCTGTTTTGGGTGATATATTTGCCAAAAAATGCTTACATTATTCTAAGCTTCCCCCCACTCCAGGGGACCAGACATGAGCTTTGGGCTGCTGGGGTAACTGCAGCAGACATGAAATCCGAGAAAGATGTGTCAGGGACACAGTGGTGCCAGGGGAAGGCCAAGCACTGCAGTCCTCGCAGGCTGGCTCTTCAGCATCTCATAATATGAGGCTCTTATTCCCAATACGAATAGACCTCTGGATCTGGGTAGTGAGTTACACCCAAATTCTTCATTTGGATGAGGGAATGATTGCCCATGAAATACCCTGGCTGGTTTTGTATTTGGAAGGGGATGGGAGGAGCAGCCATATCTGTTCCAGTTTGGGGTTTAGAAAGTTCCAGAAGGAAACAGCAAAAGCACTATCCTTGGGAGCGTACTAGCCACAAAAGGAACAGGAGGTCTCCACCCTTGAGCTCATTATCATCTAGCTCCTCCAGGAAGTCATCTTTCTATAAGCATATGCCTGCCTCTTCTGTCACTCTGCAGAAGGGAAGGGAAGACCAAGGACCCTTATGACAAGATGGTCAGGGTGTCTTCACAGGAGATTTGAAGCTTCTGCTACTGCCTTCTGGGCTTTGCTTGCCAGCTCTAGCTTCGTATGGTTTGACTAGATCATCCTCAGGGTCCCTTCGAACTCTACAATTCTATGATTCTATTATTCTATGTGGTTCCAGGAGCTGGAAGGTATGTCCAAGGTGATTAAGGATGGTCTCGAGAAGATTGGACTGGTTTCTGTGCTCATGGCAGACACTTCTCATGGGTACCCTCAAGTTATAGTCTCAAGCCTTGACAGTTAACATGGTGGCCAGAAGTAACATATGACTGAGGACTTGGGCAACCAGTCAGTTCTTAGTCCAGGCTGGCTGGAGCATCCCTTCTCAGGTACAAAGCTGTTTGGCAAGGCATTTGATCTAGTGCTCAGAAATAGTAAAGATGAAAAGAAGGCCTAGTCTACTCTAGAAAGGAAGCAAAAGAACCAAAACAGTGACAGTCTTTACACTCGGGCTTATTCCACAAGGAACTGGACTTCAGGGAAGTACTTCTAGCAGAGTTTATCCCAGGGGTTTGGGTGCAGCTCCGTGCAGACTCAACCAGGGACAAACACATCTGCTATGTTCAGCAAGGTTTAGAATAAATCTTCCTCTTCCTGACACCAGCTCCCTGCCCGTAACTAAAGGTAGGTGATGCTTTACTATGCATCAAACTAGTTCTGAAGTATAGGTCTGAGAGATTGTCTCCCTAGGTTACATAATGGAGTATGTATGTTGTCCCAGAAATAAATTCATGACCTCCCCAAGGTCATGAAATCTATCCAAACACCAGCCAGGGCTAGAAGCCATCAGCACCTTCTGGATGTCAAAAGACTAGCTCTTGTCTCTACAGTCTAGAGCA
Organism: Podarcis pityusensis; assembly: GCF_964106645.2. NCBI lineage: Eukaryota > Metazoa > Chordata > Lepidosauria > Squamata > Lacertidae > Podarcis > Podarcis pityusensis. The sequence goes on along the minus strand of NC_138030.1, from coordinate 95,284,070 downwards.
GGGGTCGGCAAACTAAGGCCCGGGGACCGGATCAGGCCCAATTGCCTTCAGGATTTGGCTTGTGGATCAGTGTGGGGATTCTGTTTGTTCGGGCTGCGCCATTTTTCTCCCTGCGCTATTCCATTTTTTCTCCTTTCCCTCACACACACCACGGCGACGCCTCCCTCCTCCTGGATTCTCCCTGCCCTGCCTAGAGGAGGAAGGGGGCTGGGCTGAGCTGGCTGAGCACCATTTTAAGCAGCCCCTCTCCGGAGCCTGCCCTTTCACACCGCTCATCTTCCCTCTGCTGCCGCCGCTGTCGCCCTGGTGCTCCTGTGGGCCAGGGAGCGGAGCAGACAAGCTTGCTCTGTCTACCTACGAGAAGCAGCAGTGGCAGCGGCGGCAGCCCCTGGGAAGGGAAGCGTGGGGAGGAGGGCTACTAACCAACCTCGCCTCTTCTTCCAGCCCCCCCCCCCCAGTGCCATTCTCTGGCCCGCCACAAGGTCTGAGGGACAGTGGAGCAGCCCACGGCTAAAAATTTTTTGCTGACCCCTGGTCGAGAGATCTGGAGTCTGTTTCTTTCTGGGTGCCACAAAGGGTTGGAAATTTCAGAGCTATTTGGGACTTAAAGTGGCTCAACAAGTTTCTCTTCCCACCAGAAGCATTTTATGATGAAGTCTCTCAGATCCATCATGACAGCTCTCTTGAAAGATGACTTTTTGTAATTAGTGGATTTGTCAGATGCCTTATCTCCACATCTTCATCAGATCCAGTAACAGGATGATCCTACATTTTTAAAAATATTAATACTTTATTAAGGTGATTTCAATTAAAGGAATTAAAGTGATACAGGAAAAAAAGGAAAAATGAGAGGGAGAAAAACAACATCAAAGATACATATAAAAGCAAAAATTTGCAAAAAAAAGAAAAATATATATGATGTTCCCATACGTTCTTGTCTAAAGTGGTATAATGTTATTGTCCTAGTGCTTATGTAAATAGTAATAGCCTACAGCTTTTTGTATAAACTCATTCCAAATGTTACTGCATTTATCCATACAGAGTCTGCACCTGTAAGCAGTCCATTCATAAATTGCGAGTGATGTCATACTGTTCCTACATTTTGTATGCAACAAAAAATACTTCGGTACAGGCTATTTGGGTTCAACATTCTAATATGGTCTTGTTCAGGAAGAAAGCTATGGAAAAATACAGAGCACACTTTTGTGTCCAGGGGCATGACTTAGTGAATTCTTCTCTATGTTTACCACAAGTGCCTTCATGATCCCTAGAACACATGTGAGTGATTCTGGACACCACCTGATTCAGGATATTCCTCACAACAGAACATTAGCAGCGATGCTTTTCTTGTCTCCTCAGCAGGCTTTGCATGAGAAGAGTTTGCAACTGCTTCACTGTTGCCCTTAAAGCAGCAATCTTATCTTACCTGTACAGTATTACTTCTGCTTTATGACAATTGCATACCAAAGGAATTTACTTTCTCCTTGCTTCTTTCACAATCTGCAAGTTGTGTGTTCATCAAATTTGTTGAGGAGAATGAGAACCAAATGGAAAAGTCCAGGCTTTTAAAACTTTAATATTTATTATGACAGCACTTAATGAATTTTTAGTTTTATTGCTCTTCTGCTATTTGGGCGTTTTTGTAGTTTTAAAGAGGGTTTTAAACTTTGTCTAGTTCCACTTTAGTCCCTTTAGTGCTCCCTCTTATTCTGCATAGTTATTTAAGTTCAAGAGACAAGGAATGACACTGTGGTTGTAGGCTTTTAAAAAGGCAAAATCACTTTGCTTCACATGCTAATCATCACAGGACAAGGGGCTGCATGCTGAATAAGGTGAACATGATTAGTGGAACTTAATCCTTCCCTGTTGTACCAAGTCTTAGGTTCAAACCAAACCTTCCGTAGTATGTTTGTGAACAACATATCTTTATTTATGGACTCAGATTAGTAGCACTTTCTAAACTTCCTTTCTTCCGCTCAAATGGCTTGCACGGCTACTCTGTGTCTTCTTCAGTATTGGCAAGAGTTAACTTCCTGTTTCGGTGGTTCCTCTCTTTCTGCAGAGGGAGAACCGCAGGCTTCAGGAAGCCAGCATGCGGCTTGAGCAAGAGAACGATGACCTTGCCCATGAACTTGTAACAAGCAAAATTGCTCTACGGAATGACTTGGACCAGGTGAGAAAAGCCTTCATCAGCAGGCAGGTATAAGCCGAAATTAGAGAAATCACAGTCTTAGGTTTGCAATTGGAGAGTAGAATTACAAACATTATTATTATTATTATGGGTGGGTGGTTCATGTTTGTGAATGGTATTTAGCGTTCCAAAAATGCTGGCCTAAACCTTTAAAACCCTAAATGGCTTGGGACAAGGTTACCTGCAAGATCCACACCTTCTGTATATAACTACCCAAACCTTAAGATCCTCTTCAGAGGTCCATCTTCAAGTTCTTTCACCATGTGATTTTAGTGGTTGCTAGGCCTTGGTGATGGCACTCAAGCTGTGGAATAACCTCCCCAGAGAGTCTTACCTGGCACCTTCTTTGTGGTCTTTTCATTGCCAGGTGAAGACCTTTTTAGTCTCCGTTTTAAACTATGGAATCTTAAAATTGGAACTTTTGTATGTGGTGCATACAACTTTTGTATGTGGTGCTGGGAAATGTTTATGCTGCAACAGTTCTTTTGTATTTTTAATGCATAGTATTTTCTCATTTTATATTTTTGAGGTACCAAAAGAACTATGTCATTGGGTTGCAGAGATAAATGAGTCCTTCTGGCCATGCTTACCATTGAGCTCCCACATGGCCCATGAGGGAATGTGGTCCTCAGGGTGAAAAAGGTTATGCACCCCTGAGTTCATGAAGGCCAATCATTCCCCCACTTTCAGAGAAACGGCTTACCATATACTTAAGACATGCCACGTTTGGGCTAAGCCCAGGAGAAGACAGGTGCCTGGATAAAAGAAGGTATAAACCAGGCTTCCTCAACCTCGGCCCTCCAGATGTTTTGCGATTACAATTCCCAGCATCCCTGACCACTGGTCCTGCTAGCTAGGGATCATGGGAGTTGTAGGCCAAAAACATCTGGAGGTTGAGGAACCCATTCTATAATAAACGTCTCTGAGAGATGGATATTAGAAAAGTAAATGTTTCACCCAATAGGAGCTTTTCCAATCAGGGGTGTAGTGTGGGCAGGGCCGGGGGGCCATAGCCCCAAACGCATGATTTTGAGGGGATGCGAACCAGAAACCCCCTTGCAGGGATCCCTGTTCCACCCTACCTTCCACCGGGGGCCTCTTGGCCCCGGAGCCTGGCCTGGCCTTGCTGCCATGTCCCCTCGCCTGGTCAGTGTTGGGAGGATGTGCCCGCCAAGTGGGCAGGTAGCACAGCGTGGTCCTGTGAACCCTCATTGTCCTGCGCCCACCTGGCAGCAGCAGCAGTGATGGCAGGGCTGGCGCAGCAGGCTTTCTTCACCCTCTGCGCCTCACCCCCTGTCCCTGCTCCCGCCCGGTGCCTGCATATGTGCCTCGGGCACCAGCAAAGGATGCAACGCTGCTCTTTCCAATAGCCTCCTGCATGTTTAATTAACTTAAATGAAAGATCAAATGACTACCCATGTGTAGATTTCATTGTAAAGAGAGATGTGGGAGGCTAATTCTCTGGACCCAGTATTTGGATATACAGTGGTGCCTCGCAAGACGAAATTAATCCGTTCCGCGAGAGTCTTCGTCTAGCGGTTTTTTCGTCTTGCGAAGCAACCCTATTAGCGGCTTAACGGATTAGCGCTATTAGCGGTTTAGCGGCTATTAAAGGCTTAAAGGCTTAGGGGATTAGCTGCTAAAAGGCTATTAAAGGCTATTAAAGGCTTAGCAGATTAGATAAAGGGGGGGGGGAAGCGAAAAAAAAATCTCTAGACTCACAAGACATTTTCGTCTTGCGAAGCAAGCCCATAGGGAAATTCGTCCTGCGAAGCAACTCAAAAACGGAAAACCCTTTCGTCTAGCGGGTTTTCCGTCTTGCGAGGCATTCGTCTTGCGGGGCACCACTGTACATTCTATCATAATGTTGTAAGCATTTATCTTCAAAGTGCCAAGAGAGATGACAAGTCCATACGTATATACATAAACACAAACAAGCACACACCTCCATGCAGATATTCACACATCTTCGGGGGAGTGCACATTCCATTGATAATGGTAGCTCCACATAGAGGCTCAGATAAATTGTGTTGTTATTGTTTAAGAGCCAGTGTTGTGTAACTGGGACCTTCTTTGAATTCTCAGGCTGAAGACAAAGCAGATGTTTTGAACAAGGAGCTGCTTTTGACCAAACAAAAACTAGTGGAGACTGAAGAGGAGAAGAGGAAACAGGAAGAAGAAACAGCCCAGGTAAGAATAGTTTCAGTGATCAGCAGAGGAGGCAACTAACCTATATGCAGAATGCTTAAACACGGTGTATCAAAAGGGCAAAATAGAGAACATCGACTAAAGATCCCGTGAACAATCACTGGCACTTTCACACTTCACAGCCTGACCATGAGAGACCTGTTAGAAGCTCGATGTAAAATGCATGGTTTGATTGATTGCATTATATCCTACCTTTTTCTCCAGGTTGCTCAAGGTGGCATACATAGTTCTCCCCGCTCATTTAATCCTCACAACAACTCTGTGGGGCAGGTTAGGTTGTGAGGGGCAGGGACTACTCCAGGAAAATAATAATAATAATAATAATAATAATAATAATAATAATAATACACAGGATGTAGTTGTGTTCATAATAAATAGCTTCAGGGAATCTCCCTGCCACGGTCCAGACAAAAATTGCCTTACCAAAGGTGATTGCATTTCAACCTCCACTAGCAACAGTGGGAACAAGTTTAGCCCTTGTGCTGATGTTGGGCACCATTAATAATGGCAGAGCAGGAGGCAACATCTGGTCCTTGGTAGGCAATTCCCTGGGAAGTTCTCCTGGAGCCACTCCAATAATTTCCAAGCAAATTGTCCCTCATGTTAATTAGTGCACCGTTTGGAATTTTCTCCTTGGGCACCAAATGTGTTGGGTCAACCATGTGCATGTTTCCAATGCTTTGATCAGAGAACTTCATGTGAATTACCCAGCGGATGAATGGAGGTTTCACACTGGTGTATTAGACCCCTCCCCAGCAGGCCAATACTGACAGGTAGGTGGGGCCATCCACCTGCCAACTGTCTGGTATCTTAATGGTGGATGAATTTGCCCACCTGCCAAAGCTGACCTGCGAGTGGGGGAGAGGGATCTGTTTTGCAGAGAACTTGCCAGTGAAGCAGCAGCCAGCTCTATTCATAACCTGATGTGGAAACTGGAGTGCTTCTCTCTGTAGGAGCCTGATCAGGATTTAACACCCCGCCCCAATCATCAGAGAATGTGGGAGTTTAAATCCTGCAGATTTGGCTGTGCATACCTCTTCCCTATATGCGCAGCCAGTTGAAACACATACACACCCCACCCAAAAGCTGATGTCACCCTGCCCATCAAAGTGATGACAGGGGTGTGGTGTGAGGAAAATGGCCTCACTGCCCAATTTTAAACCTTGATAGGTCAATATTTTCTTCCAGACTACAGGTCCCCCTTCCTTAATTTAAAGTATGCCAAAAAATGGGAATTTCTATTGTTCAGAAAAGGATATGAAGGGCTCGTCCACACTTCCGCTTACGCCATGCCTGGAAGGCATGGGTCCAAGCGGTTTTCTGCTTGCCCTGCTCCTTTCCAAGGGAAAACCTGATCTTTACCAATAGAGTGGAACACATGGCAACCCAGGAAAAGCCCAAATTGACTTTTGCTCCAATTGAGCACTAAAGAGCAGTTTATCCTGGGAGAAAGCAGTGGGACAAAAGGAAGTGTGGAAAAGAGAGCTCCATCTGGATTAATGAACACAACTAAGGCTATAATTTGTTTAGAATTGCTGTTGCAACCCTACACATAAATATGCATTCAAAGAGTAAGGTGTGTCAGATATGCAACCTTTTACCACTGAGTGCAACAATAGAAAAAGGTAATTACACCATAGTGACTAATCCATGTGAAGTGAATATCCTTGTGCATGTAATATATTTGACCAATGATTGCCTAATATGTGTCATGAATTCTTCAGGTTATAACATCTAATGTATGCTTGGGGCAGGAGAAGCCCTGGAACAGCATGCGGGGGCAGAAGAAGAGAGTGATCTCCTTAGCACAGGGTTGACTTTCTCCCACCATCTTTGATGAGAAAACATTGCACCAGATACACACTCCTAATGATTCAAAATCCAGAGCAAATAATTATAGGAAACATTTACCCTAGACTTTAGGGATTAAGGGTGCAATCCTAGCCTGGGAGTAAACCCCATGGGATTCAGTAGAGTTTATTTCTGGAGTAGATATGGTTATAATTGTTGCTATAAAGTGTTAAGATTGAGAGCTGAGAACTGAGAATATATAATATTGTTGATAAAGGGTATGTTTCAGAAAGTAATTAGTTAATGAAGTGTCTGGGATATACCTCAAACTTTAATAATAATATGTTTTCTCTCCTTCTGTATTAAAAGTTAAAAGAGATCTTCAGAAAACAGCTAGAGAAGGCAGAATCTGAGATAAAGAAGACAGCAGCCATTATTGCAGAGTATAAACAGGTAATGGGTTTTAAGAAATGTTTTTGTTGAGATTCCTGCATTGCAGGGGGTTGGACTAGATGATCCTCAGGGTCCCATCCAACTCTACAATTCTATGATTCTATGTTTTCATCTCTGCTTTCACTATGTGTAAGTTTCTGAAGAGTAACTATGTATACTTATAATTAAATAGCTGGCCACCCACTTCACAATTCAGGAACAAGCTTGTATTTCCTGCCAGTCAAGTCGTGCCAAATGTTAAGAGGAGAGTTTGTCAATACTAATTTCTAGAGCTAATAATCAGACTTGCAAATGCTCACCAATGACCTGTGAGGGAGTGACTTTTATTATATTTATTTATTTACTATTCCATCTTTCTTCCAAAGAAGTCAAAGTAGCATATTTGATTGCAGGTGCGCTGAGTTGGGCCCAACATTGGGGGGGGGGGTCACGCAATGCGCCTCCCTCCGTTGGCCAGGCCTGCCAGGACATGCGGGCGTCACTTTGAAGATGGCCAGAGCACCTTCCTGGAAGGTGCTGGTGAGCGTGGGAGGGAGGGGGAAATTTGCCCAGCATGCCCACCTGGGCTGAAGAGGAACCCTGAGGATGCCTCTTGTGGCTCACTTTGCATGCACATTGCTTGGCTATTCCGAGGAGGGGGAAGGCAGGCAGCGAGGGGCTGCACTTGTAGCTGTTCTCGGCGCTGAAAGAAAGCAGCAGCTAGCGATTCCTGAGCCTCTTAAACGTGAATCACAAAAATACTCAAATTGGCAGCAGCTGTTGGTGTGCCTCTCAACTCCCTTCCTAATCCACCTTTTTATCAGACATTCAGACTAGCCATGGGCAAAAGAAAAGAAGGAGGGGGGATAGTTGGGGAGGCTCCGTAGCTCTCTCAACACTCAGCCTAACCCAGTCCCAGCCAATTCTCCTGGCCTTTTCTCCCTTTCTCCCTCTCTCTCTCTCTCTCTCTCTCGCACACACACACACACACACACACACACACACTTGTGGGTAGTTTTCGAGTGCCCAAACCGAAGTCACTCCTGAAATGCTGCCGCCTTCCAACCACAACAGCACCGGTTGCTTCAGGGAATCCTCCCTCTTTTGCGCTCTGTCTCCCCCTCTTTTTTGCCCATGGATCAGAAAGATCACAACAGGATCTAGTCTCCCCGCCACCCTCTCCCTCCCTTGCAAAGCTTTCCTGCTGAGGAGTCGGTGCCGGACCTCATACGGGCCCTTCCGATGGGGGAAGCCCAACGGTAGACAGTCCAAGTTGGCAAGGCTGCCTCTTTGCTGCCCAGAGTTGCCTCCGGCTGGCCCAGGGGAGCTTCCCTCCCGTCTGAGGAAGGAGCGCTCGCCTTCCAGAACCATGCACTGGAGCTTTCAGCTCTGATGGCGCCCCCTCATCACAGGATTGCCGGTGGGTCTGTTCAGTTGGTGGGTGACCTCCTGCCCCTGCCCGGCATGTTGGTGCTCGCCCAGGGGCAGGGGGAGATGGTGACCCCCTCAATATTGGGGGGCTCAGCTCCCTACCTTGAAATATTGAGGGGCTGAATGCCCTTGCGCCCCCTGCAGCCAGAGTCCCTGCTTGATTGTCTCCCCTTCTCCTCTTATTTTATTCTCACCCTAGCCCTGTGAGGTGGGTTTCACTGAGAGCTAGTGACTGGCCCCAGATCACCCAGTGAACTTCAGGGCTGAGTGGGGATTTGGATTGTGTTCTCCTAGGACCTAGGGCCCACCCACACTACCTGTTCATTAAGCATTCATCCTCACCTGGTCTTTACAGAATATCTATTCTGATTTGTTGGGCAGGGGAAGCATATATAACAATGAGCTTTCATCCTGATTTGCTTGCCCATTCCATCTCACCATTAATCAATTGTTTATCCCAAACTTTGAGTGAATTTCTCTGTCACTTTCTTAACTGCAAAAAGTCACCTCTTTTTAGAAAGTGGATCTATTGTGACAGAAAACTTTAATCCATTTTAACTGTGCAAGCCTAAATTTCTGGTAAGCGATTGAATCCCTCCCCAAAAATACTGATAGTCTGAAAGTGACTCTAGTATCCTAATCACTTCGACTGACCTTTAACAGAGTAAAGGCTTTCAAGATGCTAAAAGAAGATGAAATGTCAACACCTTGGTTAAACATATTAAATTTTCTTTTTCCTTGAGAATAAATGTTATTAAAAATTATCTCCTCCTAGATTTGTTCTCAGTTGAGTAGCAGGCTGGAGAAGCAGCAGGCAGCCAATAAAGAGGAACTTGAGGTGTTAAAGGTGAGAATACTCTGAATCTGGCATGCATCTACTTCAAAATAGTATTTTGAGGTAGTGTTATTGTTAACAATTGTAGGGCTATAGCAGGGGTAGGCAACCTAAGGCCCGTGGGCCAGATGCGGCCCAATCACTTTCTCAATCCAGCCCATGGACGGTCCAGGAATCAGCGTGTTTTTACATGAGTAGAATGTGTCCTTTTATTTAAAATGCAGCTTTGGGTTATTTGTGGGGCAAAGGAATGCGTTCATTTTCCCCCCCTTCAGAATATAGTCCAGCCCACCACATGGTTTGAGGGACGGTGGACCAGCCCACGGCTGAAAAAGGTTGCTGACCCCTGGTCTATAGGTTGGCTGTCTGGCAAAAAGACTGCCTTGGTGGCATTTCAGCAGAGGGCAACGACGGCAGAACTCTTTTGAAAAGGCTTTTAACATCACAGTGTAACTCTTTGTAAAAAAACAATAATGCATGGATCATTTTGTGATCTGAGATGTGCCATTCAGGAACTATTGCCACAACACAGTATAATCAATGACTGCCTGTTGAATATGCAGTTAATTAGATATTTATATTACACATGGGATGTACCTTTTTAACAGCTGTGCGCTTTCCTAGGTAAAGGTGCAGCTCTTCAAAGCCCTGGAGTACTGTGAAAAGTTTTGTCTGCTTTAATTATTCTGTCTGACAGTTAAAGGTGTAGAAGTTCTAATGTGGAAAGGCTGACCTGCCTAAAAAATATCTGGAAGAGGCCTTGGTAGATTCATTGATGATTTCTGTCACACTCACCTGAACACAGGAGTGCTTTATTTGTGGGCAGGGCACACACACACGTACTCCGCTCCCAATGTCTTAAAGACATCCAGCACCTCTTCAGACCTTCACCTATTTTGCACTAAGGACTGAAGTGGGCTTCTAAGTACATTCTGTGAATAAACTTAGAAATCTTTGTCTGTTTAATAAGGGTTCTGATCACAGATAAATTTTTAAGACAGAATGTGCCTGGAGTGGGAGAACGTTGAGCAAGTAGAAATTCACCCAAGCAGAAGACCACCCAGTGTGTGGTGTGAATATGATTTAGGTTTCTGAAAGTGGACATGGCCAGTCTCTGGCACCAACAATGTATTGAGGTCTCAGATTTTCATGCCAAACTGGTCCCAGATGATGTTACACCTTTTTACAATATGTTGTCTTCAGTTCAGGAAATTCTGGTATCCTTTTGGCCAGGAAGAGCCACATATCTGCCCAGCGACTTTGTAGTTGCAACTCACAACATCACCCTAGCATAGTGAGCAGCCTCTTTGATATCATAACTATCAACTGACTCTCTGATTTGACTATTTTAGGGTAAGGTGATGGCTTGCAAACATTGTAGTGAAATATTCAGTAAAGAGGGGACATTGAAAGTGCCTGCTGTACCAAGAGAGAGCCCAAGAACAGACACAGATGATGAGAAAGATGCCCTTAAAAAGCAGCTGAGAGAGATGGAGCTGGACCTGGCACAGACCAAACTACAACTTGTGGAAGCCAAATGCAAAATACAGGTAATGTCATTCTATGCATGTTGTACTGCATTGCTGAAAATAGGCTGTTGTTGCATCTCTTGGTATGGTAAAGAATGAACTATACCTTTTCTACCCATCTAACTGTATTGGAGGGACAGATAGCATGTTTTTGAGGCAAACATATTCATTGACAATGAAGCATTCTTTGGTGGGACTCCTGTGGTGAGAATCTTGTGATTGAATCCAAAACTGCTTCATCCCTCTGGTGTAGTGACACAGAGCAATAAACCACCCCTTCCATTCTGCCCGTCAATTGCTGGCAGGGCTTTGGGGGTGCTGTGGGGAATCCACAGCAGTACATGTCCCCATTTGGATTCCTCTGTTAATTTTCAGGGGGGGCTGCTTTGTCTTTGCTTCATTAGAAGAGAAGGGGTTCCAGGTTTTTAAAAATTTAATTATTCCTTGCAAATCTGTTGAGAAGGATTTTCATAATAATCTTTAAAAGGATTGACACTGAACTTTTTAAAAATTAAAATCGTACAACTCACAATTACATTGTTGCTGGCATCCACCTGTCTCAAGAGACAATGGAGTGCACTTCTGGAAGTGAAGTAAAACCGCTACATTAGCAGCACTGAAGTGACCTCCCCAGGGTGCAAGCCTGGGCAGTGTGTATGGAGGTCGCTGGCTGCCCAGACAACAAGAACTCCCTCTCAGCCTCTCTGGTATGGTCCAAAGGAAAACAGCGATACGTTTGGCACAAGCTTGGCTGCAGGCGTTATCAGAAGGAGGCGTAGAAGGCACCATCCAACCGTTTTAGAGACTCCACTCCGGATTTGTGTACGGTTTACTCCTTAGCCTTTTCTTCTCCCAAAGATATCCCACAAGCCAATGAAGTTTTAGGATCAGTTTTCCTTCTCCTAGATGGGCTACCTTTCCAGGTTGATGCCACACTTGCCTCTACAGCACATGTAGAAACCTCCTTCCTGACCGTTGAACCACTGTTGGTCTTGTCCACACAATCTGCTAGAGCCTCTTTCCATGCAGTGGAAGTCCCTAGGTTTAAGACCCATCAGCCAGCTTCACTTGCTTTAGCTGACCAGTCAAAGCTGTTTCCAGGGTGTGACCACTGTCACACGCTGACAGCTTCCAGAGCCACAGGTGAGAGCTGAGTGCAGGGTGGGGACCAAAGGGAGACAAACTACCCCAAAGGAGCACAATGTGTCCCTCACCAGAGGTACTACCTCTCCCCTAACACCCCATACACCTTACATTACATTGTAATATAATGTAAGCAGATATATGTTGTTGCTGTGTTTATCACTGAAGTTGTACATAGAAAATTATCCATAAACTTGGATTTTTATTAAGCTGGTTAATTTCAGCAAAAGATGACTCAAATGTCTAAGCCCTGCTGAATAGTTCTTTGATCAGCACCGGACTGCTTTCATTTCACAGGAGCTAGAACACCAGAGAGGAGCACTTATGAGTGAAATCCAAGCTGCCAAGAACTCTTGGTTTAGCAAAACCCTGAACTCTATCAAAACAGCTACTGGCACACAGCCACTACAGCAGGCTCAGCTGTCGTCGTCACCCAAAGAGGGCAGCACATAGTTCCAGCTGGATTCCAAGCACCAAGAGCACAATGGACAAAGCAGCTTGAAACCCCTTGGATATTCACCCAATAGCACCTGTTCAAAGGGGGAAGCAGGAGACAGGCAGGAGAGCCAGCCTGCAAACCAATTCCTTCAGTGTCTTTTATTTGTTCTGATGTGGCCCTTTCCGAAGGGAAGTTATTTAAAGAATCCTGTTATATGTGGAATACTCGTTCCCAGCTGCCTTGCCACATCCTGGTACCTTCATATTTTACATGTTATTTTGTATGCCTAGAAGTTCAAGTATGGGGAGCAAATAATTCAGAACTATGTGTTCCATATGTTGCTTAAAAATATTCATAATTATTTATAAGACAGTTTCCCCCCACTTTGGGAGAAGAGTGAGAGGGCAGGGTAAAATAATGAAGAAAAAGCACATTTATTATAATGCCAGAGCATTTCCTGGTAGATCAGTTCAAAGGTTTACAGCTCTTGTTGCACCCTGCCAAGATGCACCTGTTGTTTAAGGCCTGAGTCTCAGGCCACATCTATAACAAGTGGAACAACAGTAATTAAAAAAAAAAAAATCTTGTAAAGCTACTAAACGAGAACATGCATAAAACCACATCTACTTTAATGCTGCCTTTAAGCATTCCGTAACTTATGCCGTATATTGCAAATAAGGGAAATAGCTCTTTCCCACACCTCTGTTCTCTTTTGCCAATCAGCAGACTTGGGGCACATCTCACAAAAGCTCTTTGGAGCACTCACCTTCCAAATGAATCGAAGCTAGCAGAGGTGAACTTCCTAGTGGATTGCACCCTTTGCTCTTTTGCACAGGGCTTGTGTAGAAGACATTATTGGTCCTGGTAAAATGTGTCCAAAATGCTTTGATGAAAGGTGACCTTCACCTTTGACTGGCAGAACAAATTTTTCAGAAGATTCCTGTGTCTGTCTGGAAATCATACTTGTTTTATATCTTTCTAAAGTGCAAAAAAAAACATTTGTTACATTTTTGAATTTAACATAAAATGTTTATAGAAATGCTTATTTCATGGAGAATTATACTATTGCTTAAATTGATGGAAATATTTTTTTTATTATGTGTAATGTGTATAATAATGTCTCACAGGCCAACATCACTACTGGATAAGAAGTTGGTTATGTACTTGGTTTCCATGTTATGAAAAGTGTTCCTGGGACATTGTTCTGTGCTGATTTTAATCCAAATTAACGCAATAGCCTATCAGTCAGTTCTCTACAATAAAGTTTAATGATGCTCACTTTGTGTTTCATTGTTGGGCATATTTGCCGTTGTTGTTTAGTCGTTTAGTCGTGTCCGACTCTTCGTGACCCCCTGGACCAGAGCATGCCAGGCACTCCTGTCTTCCACTGCCTCCCGCAGTTTGGTCAAACTCACACTGGTAGCTTTGAGAACACTGTCCAACCATCTCGTCCTCCGTCGTCCCCTTCTCCTTGTGCCCTCCATCTTTCCCAACATCAGGGTCTTTTCCAGGGAGTCTTCTCTTCTCATGAGGTGGCCAAAGTATTGGAGCCTCAGCTTCATGATCTGTCCTTCCAGTGAGCACTCAGGGCTGATTTCCTTAAGAATGGAGAGGTTTGATCTTCTTGCAGTCCATGGGACTCTCAAGAGTCTCCTCCAGCACCATAATTCAAAAGCATCAATTCTTCGGCGATCAGCCTTCTTTATGGTCCAGCTCTCACTTCCATACATCACTACTGGGAAAACCATAGCTTTAACTATACGGACCTTTGTTGGCAAGGTGATGTCTCTACTTTTTAAGATGCTGTCTAGGTTTGTCATTGCTTTGCCATTAGGAGTTTTCATTAGGAGTATTTGCCATTAGGAGTTTTCAACACTATAATGCAAAGTTTGACTTGCTCATGATAACTGAGGGCCAAACCAAACATATTAATACTGTGGTTAGCAACCACATCTGGTTGTGTTGTTGTTTTTTATGAATAGTATGTACTGTGGGAGGTTATATACAAGTGAATATTATTTATTTGTGAAGTTTAAGTGGTTCCAAAAAAAGATACCTAAGACAAAATAAAAATACATAACACAGTTAAAATAATTATTAAAACCAGGCATTCTGTCAAATAAGTTTGCTTCCCTGAATAACTTGTATTATTTTAAGAGCAAGAGGAATTAAAAACAAGATGACAGAATAATAATCAGTAGCATAAGATATATTCCAGAGTGAAATATAAGGTTCATATTTATACAAAGCATATCAAATAATCATTAATGCCAAATAAACTCAAATTTAGTAGAAACAGTCCCAAGCAGAAGAAATTGAGGAGTCTGCATGACCTCTGGCAGCAAGGATTTTATGAGTCAGTTTTTCAGAAATGGCAATAAGCATGACTTTTAAATCCACAAATCCAGAGAGTAACAGGATGTTTCCTTCCATCCTTGAGAGATCACTAAATGAGCAGTAACCAACAGATACAGAGAAGTAGGGTCAGCGATGACACCATCAGAAATGGATGAAAAACACAACTTTGCATCCAAGGTGACCTGTTTGCCAACAATAATGCCAATATAGAACCAGCTTCCAGAACTTGTGTACATAGTTACAGCGCTACCACATATGCCAATATGTTCTTTGTACCTTAAAACCCTGACACCATAAGAAGCAGCTGGCTCTTACAATATGAGCTGGCTGAACCTGTGTTAAAAACCAGTGGACTTGGAGGAGGAGTGGACCAGATCTTGTGCCATTGAGAATCTTTTCATTTGCCTGTAGGGTCCATCTCCCAAACCAATTAAGACTGTAACAGCAGGGAATATATAACAGACACTGCCTTTCTGAATCCTTGCGACAGCTAATCATAAGGTTTTAGGGCTCCCCACAAACTTTTCTCCTTATAACTGCTGCTCTGAGTTTCCTCTGCTGCTGTTCAGCTTGCCTTCTCTTATGCTCTCTTCCCCAGCCCATGCAAATCAAGAATTGTGATGAGATGCTTCAAATCCTCTAATGGGGGCTGAGCGATGACAGCCTTACATTTGTATGTGAGGGAAGATTTGGGAAGAAATGTAGGTGGGAGTGAAATCAATCCTTTCTTGGTTGGCATTTCTGTAGTAAAATCCCCTCTGCCCTGCACACTTTCCCACCTATGGGGGAGAAATAAGACTCCAGAAGGCTGAAATGGAAAGGAACCGGTGAAAAAAAAAATTTTTAAGCCACTGTGGGTGGGTTTATTCTCCCTACCATTACAGTTCAGTTTTGCAGCCCCAGAGCCTGCATTTCCTTTACTAAACATATATTTAAAACTGGGAGTCTGATTATGTACAAAATTATGCCTTACATTACCTAGAAGTCTTTGCCAGCCAGAACAGGAAGAGTTTCAGTGGATGTTTTAGTACAAAACCTCTGGAGAGCACCAGATTGGCAAAGGTACACTGGATGTTGTTAAATATATATAATAATGGTGGACACTATTGCCCAGTCAAACAGCACTCCTTCAGTTTCAACCTCTGTCAATCTAAGTCGTGTGGGTGGCAGTGATGGCCACCAACATGGATGGCTTTAAAAGAGGATTGGACAAATTTATGGAGAATTAGGCTATTGATGGCTAGTAGCCATTGTGGCTATGCTCTGCCTCCACAGCTGGAGAGAGCAATGCTTCTGAATGTGTTGCTGAAAGTCACAGGAGGGGAGAACGTGCTCTTGTGCTCAGATCTTGCTTGTGGGCGTCCCATTGGGGCATCTGATCCGCCACTGCCAGAACAGGATGCTGGGCTGAATGCAATTACAGATTTCTCATCTGCAGCTAATGATCCAGCCTGGCTCACCTTATATTCTTACGCTTCCTCAGCCACCACTGCTCCTTCTCCTCCTCTGAAATATGGAGGTACAACGGACTCTATTTGCAACTGTGGGGGACTTAGTATTTAAAGTAGGGCGGCGGGGTGGGAAAAACATTTTTGAAGGACCTGAAGTGGTTAAGAGCGTTTCTACTAGGGCCTGGTAGAGACCACGGTTCCAATCCTCCCTCTCTGCCCACGAGCTTCACTGGGAGTGGCCCTGGGTCACAGTCACTGCCTCAGGCTGATCTTCCAACAGAGGAGTTGTGGAGATTCCTACATCGCAGGGAGTTGGACTAGATGACTCTTGAGGGGCCCATTCCAACTCTACAATTCTATTATCCTATGGAGGAGGAAGGCGGGAGAGCCACGCAGGCCACCTTGCGGTCTATCTATCTATCTATAATAAATGAATATATAAATTCTATATGACTATAATTCAACAGGCAGCCTTCGCTTTCGCCCTCGCAGAAAAAACCACAGCACGGCTTCTCCGAGACTGAACCCGGAAACTGCGCATCCAGAAAAACGAGACGCGCCTCTTCCGTTTCCATCTCCCCCTCCCAGAGTTCTCCCTCTTCCGCTTCCTGTATGGGCGCGTTGCGACTATTGGCTGAGCTGGGCGCGGAGCAGTGACGATTAGGGTCAGGAAGTTCGGGGGCGGGACGGGGCGAGGAGAGCAGCGCGGCCGGCGCGGTTCTGATTGGGCGAGCCAGGCGTCGCCGCTTCGGCGTCTCCTCCGGGGCGGGGGCGGCGCATGCGCGTGCGCGAGTCGGCTTGGTGGCGCCCCTGGTCCAGCCATGGAGGAGGTGAGGCGGAGGCGCGCGGCCCGCGGGCGGGCGGGGGAAGAAGGGCCGTTGGGCGCCTGGAGGGGACCGGCGGGGGCCGCTCAGGGGCGGAGAGGGAGGAAGAAGGGGGCTCCTGCTCATGTGCAGAGCGCGGGAGAAAGGACCCCTTTGGGAATGGTACGAAAGAGGCGGGTGGGAGGGAGAGGAACGAGATGAAATAAAACAGGACAAAGCGAGGCCAAAGAGGCCGGGCGACGACGCCAATGCCTTCCCCAAGCACAGAAGGGGAATTCTGTTCCAGATGGTGGCGCATTGGGGAAATGGCGGGGCTGGGAGAGACCGGCGTGCTAGAAACTCAGATATATAAGCTAGGCACCCAAAGGCCCCTTAAACCGGAGTCACCATCACCACAACAGGATGTGTATTTGCCAGGGGGTTGGACATGATGACCCTCGGGGTCCCTTCCAGTTCTATGATTCTGTTATCTCAACTACATTGCTTGATTGTAGTTTGCTCTTACAATGATTCACTTGTCCCAGTACGCAAGAACTGTGGTCTGTGAGCTTCATTTGGGAGGCCTGTGGAAAGGTTGCTGCAGTGTCAAGTATATCTGTACTCAGCCCTGCACTTACTTTCCTTGATGGGATGATGGAGGACTAAGATGTCCATGATTCTCACAGCAGTGCAGACGGACGAGACAAAATCTTTAAAGCTAAATCTAAAGCTGCCTGGTTTATTCAATGGTGGCAATCTAGTCTTTTATATATGTTATGTGTTTGGATTATCAATGCATTTGGATGATTTTACGATTTTATTGTTTAAACTTATGCCAATAAAGGCTAATAACAATAACAACGTACATCTTTTGCCGCACACAAGTCAACTGGCTTGATGGAAATGTCAGTCGCCAACCTGGTGCCCAGACATCTCCATGTACAGTCGTACCTTGGTTCCCGAACACCTTGGTACACGTATGTTTTGGCTCCCGAGTGCCAAAAACCTGGAAGTAAGTGTTTGGGCTTTCGAATGTTTTTTGGAAGCCAAACGTCCGGTGCTGCTTCTGCTTGAGTGCAGAAAGGTCCTGCAGCCAATCAGAAGCCACACCTTGGTTTTAGGAAGTTGAACAGATTATGATCAAGAACCAAGGTATGACTCTATTTATAACTGGACCCACACCAGTAGCAAAATGTGCCTGGCCCCTAGGGAATTTCGAACACTGGGACCTTGGGCTGCACCTGCTCTCACCCACACCCGCCTCACAGGGTTGTTGTTTTGAGGGTGAAGTGGGAGGAGAACTATGTTCGCCTTCTTGAGCTCCTTGCAGGGTGGGGGGGGGGAGGAAAGAAGGTGGGATATACATGTAATTAATAATTAAATAATTTCCCACCCTTTAAGATGCTGCTTTTTCATTTATTTCTTTTGACTGAGATATATATAGCTCAGAAACTTTCGAACAGGCTTGGGAGGGCTCTACGTGACTTGACAAACAGCTAGCAATAAAACTGGGCTGTCTCTGGTTGAATCTTGCCTTAGCCGTGCATGATGCCCTGGACTTCTTAGGGCTCGCTGCAGTTACTGTGGAATGGTGACCTATGTAATCACTGAAGTTGTCCTTCAAGCCGAGAAATAAATTTGGGGCAAGTAAACAACAATTGATGACCTCCTTCTACCGGTCCACAATAGAAATTGTCCTCTCATGTTGTATCACAGTGTGGTACGTTGGCTTGACAGCCACGGACAGAAAGTCTTTACAGAGGGTGGTGAATACAGCACATGATATCATGGGCTTCTTTGTACGATATTTAGTGATACTTTAGTTGGCCTGATTAAGTTATTTCCTTAATGTGCTTTTTGTGGTTTTAACTGTTTGTTGTTCTGCACTTCGTGCTTTGATTGCACTGTATGGATTGTTTTAATTCTTTATCAGCACTTGCTTTCAAGGCAGCTTACAGATTTGTGTGCTCTGTGTGTTTCATCCAGCTACATAAAGATTTAGATGAGGTGAAAGAGCTTTTGAAAAAAGCATCAAGAAAGAGGGTTCATGATGTGTTGCTGTCAGAAAAGAATAAGATAGAAAAAGAAATCAAGAACCAGTTACCAAGCAAAATAAAAGCAGAAACATCTGAAGAAGAAAGACCAACTCCAACAGGATACACAGTGAAAATCAACAATTATGGTAGGTCTGATCCACCCATACCTTTTGAATTAATACAAGAGATTCAAGAGAATATCAACATCTTGTAAACTGCTTAGTAAACTGCTTAGCATCACAGCCAGTGTATATAATTTTTTAATCCATGAATCATAGGTTGGATTATATATGGAAAAGTAGGTTATTGTGCAGAGATTGATATACTTTTTATGTCATGAACAAGGGATTTTTTGTGATCCCACATGAGCACATGAAAACCATAATAACTGTTACTTGATGCATACCGTATTTTCTGGTGTATAAGACGACTGGGCATATAAGACGACTCCCAACTTTTCAAGTTAAAATATAGAGTTTGGGATATACTCGCCGTATTAGATTATCCCTCTTCCAACGCCTGCAGCCAACTAGAGGC
The DNA here is from genome assembly GCF_964106645.2 of Podarcis pityusensis. Classification (NCBI taxonomy): domain Eukaryota; kingdom Metazoa; phylum Chordata; class Lepidosauria; order Squamata; family Lacertidae; genus Podarcis; species Podarcis pityusensis. The sequence continues at coordinate 95,264,886 of NC_138030.1, read as the reverse complement.
AGCCAGTCTTTTCATCCCTGTACGCACACCACAGCTGGGGCGCTGGGGGCCTCGCAGGAGGATCAGGGGGAGGGGCGGATGGAGGGGAGGACTTCAAAGCCCTGCTTGCCTCATCCCTCCTCCATCCTCGGTGGCAGCCAGAACATACGGTATATATCTCTCTCTCAGTATATTAGTCAATGTTTCCCCCTCATGATCCGTCTCCTTCAATCGCTCTCCGTATGAGGGCGGGAAAGGAGGAGGAGAAGCTGCCGTCCCTCTCTTCCCTCACGGACCCACCTGCCTTGCCTCACGGTGCCCCAACGGCCACCCAAGCAGCTGCTTACCTGCCCCGCGCACGCACGAGAGAGACCCACGTGCCCCCGTCCGCAGTTCCCCCCCTTCTAGCTCCCCCTCCCCTCCGCCCTTTCGTAAGAGGGAAGAGAAACAGTGCAGGGCTCGTAAGCGCAGTTCACACAGGTGCCCCCCCCTCACACCAGCTGCCTGAAAGCGTGCTCGCTCTCTCTCTTGCCTGAGCTCGGCAGTGTCCATCCATGGGGGGGGGGGCAGTGAGAAAGAGACACACACAAATGTAGAAAATGCGCATACACACTGCCCAAGGCAGGTGTTGCTTCAGTAGTCCATGTGGGTGAGCAGGGAGTTCGGCACTTGGGAGGCATAGCGAGCCGTGAGAAGGGATTTCCCTTCTCTCCCCCCCCCGCTTCTTTTGGGGACAATGGTTCGCTCCGGCTCCTCCTGCCTCTGCTTTGAAGGTGCTCTGAGGGACATCTGAGGAGCTGCCCTCCGGTCCCATGTCTTGTGGGGGGAGCATGGGCAGCCGGTGGAGAGCTTCCCATTGGACTTTACTGCTGTGGAGGGCAACACTCAGACGACCCCCACAACCATACCCAGTGTATAAGACAACCCCCGACTTCCTGGGTTAAAAAGTCGTCTTATACGTTGGAACATACGGTAATTGTTTCCTGGCAACTCCAGTTTACATTAAAAACAAACATGTTTCTAGCCCTCATGGTTGCCTTGCCAGAATTGTTTGCAGAGGTGTGGGCAGTGCCTGCTACAATCTTAGACGATGAAGAAATTGCTCACTAAGATCATCACCTAGGGAGAGCAGTTTGGAATGAATGTAATAAATACAGCTTTCTTTTAATCCCTTTAGCTTGGGATCAGTCAGATAAGTTTTTGAAAATCTACATCACTTTAAGTGGAGTTCAGCATCTGCCAGCTGAGAATGTGAAGGTGCACTTCACAGAAAGGTGGGTATTTCATTAAATGCCAGGAAGTACAGATTGTGTCTTGAATCATTTCTTGCTTTGTTTGTCCCTGGCTGCTTGTTCCCATATTAAGATGTTTCAGAAGCTAGTGAAATAGTTCCCAAGTATTAAATTTCCTTCGCAAACTGATGTACAGTATATGAATATATTTTGAAAAGAAGATATAATTGATCCTTGAATAGGTCTTATGCATTGGTAAGAAGAAAGAAAATTTCTTCTCTCCTCCCCTCATCACTCTCCAGACATCTTTCATATCTTTCCTTTTCATAATTTTAGCTAATCCTGTAATGTTATTACATCTTTCCTCTGGATTTGACTTATCCAATTGTTTATCTAATACTATATTGAAATCTCCTGCCATAATCATATAGCCCATATATTCAAATCCTCCATTTCCTTAAACATTTTATGAAAAAATTCCACCAGATTTTCATTAGGAGCAGAAGTATTAATTATAGTGTATTCTTCCCCTGCCATTGTTCCCTGAATTATAATGTATTTTCCTTCAGGATCTTTCTTCATCTTTAATATACTAAACCCTCATCTCTTTGAAATTATAGTTGCTACTCCTCTTGATTTTGAAGTACCCTATGCTTTCTCATAATTATTTATACATCTCAATTTGATGCCTTTTTTCTTTAGATTTCACCCCCAGCTCCTCGTTCCTCCTCTGAATTCCATTTCCATTTTTTCTGCTTTCCTTACTTCCATCTCTACTTTGTTTCTCTTTTCCGCTTGCCATAATTGCTTTGTTGATTGAGCTCTGGTTAATTGCTGGACACTTCGATCTGATGGGTGCTTTCCCCCCCTCACCCAATTTATTTTGCTGTTTTGCCTCACGGGACTTGTCTATTAGCATCTAGCCAACTCAGCTGCGTCATCGAATCGTTATTTACTGTGTCTTAAAGTCACACTAATTTCCTTACAGTTTAATGCGAATATCTCTGGGCTTGACTTTTACCTGCTTCTGTTATCTTTGTAGTATTTATTGTTGTTTTTCCCTTTTGAGCTCTTTTGCTTCAGTTACCGTATTTTTTGTCCCATAGGACGCTCCGTCCCATAGGACGCACCTAGTTTTTTGGGGGGGAAATAAAGGAAAACTTTTTTTCCTTTATTCCCCCCCCCCCCAAAAAAAAACCAGGTCGGGGAAACCAAACCAGGTTGGGGAACAGTGGTATGGCTGCGTTCCGCCTCCCCGCTGTCCCCCAAGCTTGTGGGGCTGCCCGATGTCTGCCCGAAGCGCGGGGCGCTCTGCTTCAGCGCGCTCCGCGCTCTGTGCAGCAGGCTGCTATCCGCAGCCTAGGGAGCCCTGCAGGAACTCCTGTGGGCTCCCCAGGCTGCGGATAGCTTCCCGAAGGGCAGGGCGCTCTGCTTCAGGGCGCCCGCGCACCGGACGGCAGGCTGCTATCCGCAGCCTAGGCAGCCCTGTGGGAACTCCCGCGGGCTCCCCAGGCTTGCTGATAGCTTCCTGAAGGCTGGAGAGCGAGAGGGGTCGGTGCACACCGACCCCTCTCGCTTTCCAAGCTTCAGCGAAAGCCTGCATTCGCCCCATAGGACGCACACAGATTTCCCCTTCATTTTTGGAGGGGAAAAAGTGCGTCCTATAGGGCGAAAAATACGGTATGTCTTATATGTTACTCTAGATTTGTGATACTAGATTTTAGGTGCAGAGCAATTTATCCCCCCCCCCCTTCCATGTCAGCTTTCTCTGAATTTGATAGATCATGGCTGTGCCTTTATGATTAATCTTTTCTTCCTTCTAGATCATTTGATCTGCTGGTGAAGAATCTGAATAACAAGAACTACACTATGACATTCAACAATCTTCTGAAACTGATCTCTGTGGAAAGCAGCTCGTGGAAGGTAAACACTTCTTTTCAAGTACATGCTAACGTTGTAGATTCCTACGATTTCCACAGCTTAGGGCTGCTTCCTGTGTTACTACCTGCTGCAGATTAGTCATTAGGCACTTGCTAGGAGGTGAGCCATCAGTTCTGTAACTTGTGGTTTCACGATGGATAGATACCCTTTCTTGATAGGCTTCCTGCCCATATATTTACGTTCTGTTTTCAATATTGCTGGGCAATAGAGGAGAGTCAGCCGCATACCTCAGAAGCCCACTTGTCCCTGAGGTCACAAATCTGGGCTGTACCACTTGACATAACAAGAGAGTCTTTCACAAAGAAACCAGTCTGTTGGGAAGAATGAACAGTATCCGAAGAAGAGCTTCCATTAGCACAATGGTTTCCCCCCTCCCTAAATCTGCTCTGGAGAGCTGTGGGAGATAGCGTGGAGTTACGCTGCACAGCCACAAGTCCATGCACTAGCAGAAGCACTTTGTTCGATGCCATCCAAGGGGCCTAGTCTCATTCATGTTATATATGTGGTTTCTTAGGCTTTAGCAGGCAGTATTGAACTTGATACAGTGTTCTCGAAGCTACGAACATGAGTTTGACCAAACTGCAGGAGGCAGTGGAAGACGGGAGTGCCTGGCGTGCTCTGGTCCAGGGGGTCATGAAGAGTCGGATACGACTAAACAACTAAACAACAACAACAATTGAACTTGATAAGGATAGATTCTTTCTCTTGGGTGCAGCTGAAAGAAATTTTTGCTGCACCCAAGAGAATGCACATACTGTATCTCGCAACCTACAAATTACAATCATGTGACCTGTCTAGTGGAGAAACAACATTTGTATATAAGAGAGCATTTATTCTGAGATTTGTGTAGAGAATTAACGCAAAAAAATGTTCAGATTGGTGAAAACAATTACCTTGTCTTAAATTACTGACAACGAACATACTGCTAACACGAGCCCCATTCTGAATGTTTCACAACAAATTCAGTGGGTGGCTTTGGCTGGCAAAAGTGTTGCACAGGATTAGTCTAATTTATACTTTACATGTGAGCGAAAATTGCTCATACAATGCCATCTCTCCTGCTCATTTTGCCCCTTTTTCGTTGTTGCTGCCTGTTGTCCATATTCTATATTTTAACTCACATAACTGAATTGTCATTCTTTAAATACTATTAAAAATAAAGTTATTGATACTTAGCCTGTTCGGTAATTCTGCCACCTAGTTTCACTTTTTGTAGTGCTTCTCTTATTTTTGCAGATCAAAACAGATATGATATTGATATTATGTAGGAAAAAGCAAGAGGAAAAATGGGAGTGCCTAACACAAGTTGAAAAAGAGACTAAGGAGAAGGAGTAAGTGCACCTCTGTTTCTTCTTCTGTTGCATTGTGTTTGGTAGAAAAAAAGGACTTGCAGATTAGGCTTGTTAACCCAAAGTGGTGTTGATCCATGCAAAATATTTGTCAGTTGAGCTGGTGTTTGATGCTGAGAGTTATTGTCGTGGTGTTGCCAGTTGTGGCAATCAAAAGACTTTGAGGCAAAAGTCTAATCCAGGTTCCATTATTAGTGGCTCAAATTGTGCCACTTCAATAATCTTGTCTGCTGAGTATTCCTGATAGGCATCTTTTTAAGTCTGCTCTGCCAGATCATCTTATTTAGAACTTGTTCATTTTCATAATAGAATTCAATTCCATGTCTTTAAAAAAATTTTATTTTTTAAAAAAAGCCAGTCAGCGCCCTCAGGTTTCAAACTGCTGCCTGTGGGCGATTGCAGGATCCAAGCTATGCGTTTTTCGATGGAACCGCTGGGCTAAGATGGCTCAATTCCACGTCTTTCTAAACTGCAACACAATGAGCTTTTAATCTTTGCTTGTAACATTTATTGCAGAAACCGTTTTTTCCTACTGGTGGTTCTTGCTACTCATACCTGAAATAGGCCACAGTATTTTTAATGAAATCTTCCCTGTGTCCTTACAAGAACATGAATACTTAATATTCCACTAAATATATGCAAAACCTGGTTGCTTGTTTTGCTGCACAAAAGGGCCATGTCACTCTCTGGAATTAATACTACATTGAATGCCAGATGTTCAGGAACTAATTTGTCCTGTAGCAAAACCCAAGGTTCTCAATATACAAAACAAGCTTCCTGGGGGATATATGGATAGTTTACCAGAGTGGTTGCAGGTGTGGTGTAATGCAGAAGGAATAGTAAGTGCAAGTGACAGGTTTAATGTCTGTACGTTTTCATGTTCCCACCTCTTACTCCCTGAGAGGTCTGATCTATGTACTTTTAACATTTGTATTTTGATTATAAGAGAGGGCACAGATTCATATTTGGGAGTTGGGAGGCTTGTAAGCAGAAGTGGGGAGAAACAAGACAGTAATTGAAAGTTATCCAGGCTTCATCTCTCCCAGCCAGTTGCTCTTAGTCTAATCCTAACAATCCCTCTGTATATGTTCCACTGATTTTTAATAAAACTTTCAGGTAAACAGGTTTAGGATTGGAGCTCTCATTATTTTACTGTTTGCTTACTTGTACGTATTTAAATCTTAATGCATACCAAACTTTGTGTGTAACTGGTGATGTAATTATTTTCTGTATGTTTGTATGCTCTAGGAAAGCTGCTTATGACACCTCGGACCCGAGTGAAGGGTTGATGAATCTCCTGAAAAAGATGTATGCTGAAGGCGATGATGAAATGAAGAGGTCCATTAACAAAGCCTGGGTTGAGAGCCGAGAAAAGCAAGTCAAAGATGATTTACCAATAGATATTTGAACAAATACCCATCTTAAATGTACATCTTTTGTATGGGGCTTCTGCTGAGATCAGAGAAAGTGTGCTGTTTACATAATCTTCTGCGTAAAAACAAGTTTTACATTTCAGATTGGAGATGGGAAATAAAGCATGCAGAAAGGCTTTTCCTTCAAATGTGTTGCCCTTTTTCCATAAAGCTTTAAGTGCTTTTTGTGAAATTGATAAAAATAAGTAAGCTAGTTTGAGTGCAACTGTCTGTTGTCTGAAATCAACATCTACTTACTACCCACACCTGCCCAAGTTCTGTATAAGAAACTTTCACTTCTAACCATTGAGGAAATAGGTTTCAGGGCATGTATGCGTAATCTGTATGTACAGACAAGGGAAATAGAAAGCTTCATATGCTTTTCTCAGAGATTGATGGTGCCCATTTCAAGAGCACTATTGAAGCATGCAGATTAACTAGCATGTAATAGGACTGTTAAGTACATTGCTGGGAGGCTCCAGGGGGCAGGGTTATTGATGTTTCACTCTGGCTTCCTCCTCTGTGCTGATGAGGATTTGTGCCAATCTGTCCTTATGGAGATATTCAGTGAGGACAGTGATGGACTGAACAAGCTGTAATGTAATTATTGCAATAGTCAAAATAACAGGACCTTGAGGTCCTAGACCCACCAACAGGAATTGCAAAATATAGGATAACTATATTTACTTAAACCCCCGTGTTCCTAGCCATTGTTTTTGGACCATGCACTCCATCTAGCGGCAGTGAGAGCTGCACCGATCCATTTAGCAGTTTAGTCAGGAAGAAAATATATGTAGTAACTATGTAGTGTATCTGAATTCTGTGTCCATGTGATATTTTCAGATTTGCTAGCAATATACACCCTGCAACAATGTAATGTTATATATCAAACCTTAAATGCAAAGGACAAACAAAATCCAAGCGTGGGACTGCTTTATTTTTCCATGTCATTTTTAAATGTACAAGAGGAGCAAGTGTGGCAGGTTTGACAAAATTAAACAAGGTTGCCCCCTTCTAGCTAAGGGTCTTCTACCAATGGGTCTATCCCCCCCCCCTCCTTACATGCTGCAAGTTATATAACGTGTCTTTAATTCATCCTAGGAGTTGAAATAGAACTCAGTTTTGTCTTTTTTGAAGAAAAGCCTTGTTGGTGGTGGCTCACCACATTGCTCTCTGTACTCCAGAGAGCTGTGCATGGTCAGCCAGATGGCGGAAGACAATTCGGCTTAACCTCCATCGCCACACTACAGCTCGTGCCCGGGATGTCAGAACACATCGATTACGGATCCTCGCCGGGCAGGTGTCCCGGGGAAGGGCAGCAATCTCTTTTTCAGCCACTTCCTGGAACAAATAAAAACAGCGGTAATGCCCATCGGTAGTCCTGGAGCTACTACAGGCAGCACCCCATTTACACACCATCTATTGGCATTCAATCTGCTGAAACCTGGAAATGGGGAGACCATAGAGAGTCCTAGTGACTAGCGAGGAGACCCTTTGCAGAGCCTGAAGAGGACATCCTCTTTGGGCTGTGGGGAGGGTCTCCTTGCAAGCCACTAGGATTTTCTAAGGTGCTTCCCATTTATGCACATTTCACTGACTCATACAGAGGTCCAGAATGTAACCCCTGTGTAAATTGGGAGACACATGTAGTATATATCATTCACAAGGACACTGTCTCTTAAAAGTTTAGCAACACAGGAAGGAAATGTGACAGCAACAGCAGTTTTACAACCACTATGGTTGTGACAAATCAAAGCTTCAATTCCCCCAGGTAGGAATCTGCAAACTCACAGGCAAAAATAACATGTGTCTCGAATCTGTTCCACTACTGAACTCCTCTTACTGTCAGAAAGTTTTTCCAAATGTTTAGTCTGAATCACCTTTCTTGTAACTTGAAGCCATTGCCTCGAGTTCTACCCTCCAGAGCAGGAGAAAATAAGCTTGCTCCAACTTCCATGTGACAGCCCTTAAGAAAATGGCTATCTCAGTCTCTTCTTTTCCAGGCTAAACATAACCAACTCCTTCAAGCGATCCTCGTATTTTCTTAATTTTTTTGCAAGGGAGAGTTGAGAAAAATGAGGAAATATGGAGGGGGAAAAGGGAGTGAAGATGAAATTGGGGGTGCAAGGGGGTTTGTGAAAAAAGAGGGAGTAGGAGGCGTGGGAATAGGGTGGAAGATGAAAGGGATGGTGGCTTCATACCTGGGCAGAAGATGAAAAGCGTGCATAGTTGCAATGTGTAGGTGGAGGTAGATTCAGGATGTTACTGTGTGGGAAGTTTGTGTGCAAGGCTGCTTGCACAAAAGGAGAGGGAAGAAGCATGGACATGGGGCGAAGGTAAAAACGAGAGCAAAGCAGGGTTGCAAAACTGAAGAGAGAAGCCGCTTCAGAAATGGGAAAGTGAAAAGCAATCTTAGGCGTATAGAAAACAAAAGAGCTTTCATTATGCCTTTTAAATTTAAGAAAGAGTACAGTCTGGAACAGAATAACCAGTAAAAAACTGCCTGGAATTTTTAATTGAAGGACACAATGAGAAAGGTTTTAAATGCATAATAGATGCCACTTCCGGGAACCCACCACAATAAAGACACAATAACTTAAAACAAAATTACAGAATTCCAAACTGATCCTCAGTGTAATACTGTAACTGCACACAACTGGCTACCTTCTTCCATACTATTATTTGCTTAGTGGACTCTTAGCTCCTGGAAAGAATAGAAATTGGATAAACCAATGACTAAAAAAGTATGTAAAAGCAATGGATGTACTGTGGGAAATGAATCAGGAGATGATTCTGTTCATAACTTGTTCATAACCTACAATGGTTATATCATACTGAAATAAAATATATTTCTGAATCTGTGATGTAGATGGGGAGGGGATGACTGGTTCGTTGCTACAATCAAGAATATCTTAAAACAGTATTTTCATCTTACCTGGAGTTCTTTGGGCAAAATTTTGTTTTTCCTAAGGGAATTCAGCCGCAGCCTCTGATCTGCATATTCAAAAGCCATCTTCCTTCTCTTAACATCACGTACCATCCTCCAGTCAACATAATAACCCCTTACTTGTCCAACACATGGTATGCGGAAGATCTATTATTATAACAAAAATAAATCAGGGTCAAAGTGTGGTACATTTTGTGCAAGTCATCAGTTGCAAGCGTCCAGATATTCATCATTGCATCTGTTCTTTTAAAAGTAATTATACTTTTATCTGATTTGCTGACAAACGGTTTTCCAGATTTAGCCTTGGGAGGGAAAGACCACGAAAGTGTGAGCCCACAAATAATTTACTAGCCTACCCACCTGGAGACGCAATTGTTTGTAATTTGTAGCACCCTGATGGGGTGACTCACGGGGAATAAATGCCTGGCTAGCAGAGGGCACTACAGTACAATATTTCCTACAGGCAACCAAGCAAAAGACTATTTACATTCCTGAGTTTATTCTGGGAGGGGGGAGAGACAGACTTTAGTGTGGGCTTGTGTTTGGGGGCCAGTAACTCACGGGACGAAATCCCGGCTTTCTGTCCCCCAAGGCCAACCTCCACCAACCTGAAACACAGCAGCTGACACCTCCAAGCGAAATGAGACGCTCGTGTCCTTCACCCCCCCCCCCCGAGCACAGGCCTGGAAAGGACGGGGCTCATGGCGCCAAACTGTGTGTTTTTTTCTAATTGTCGCCTTTTCCACGTTCCCAATCTGTCAGCCGCCTCGAGCCCCTCTCGGGAGAAAGGCGGCGCACAAAACAACCCGTTTGCTAAACACCCGCCAGGCGCGGCTCCGTCTCTGAGGGGCTGAAACTTGACAACCCGCAGCCAAGGCCCCCCCCCGGCGCGGGGGAAAGGGCGGCCCCCCAGGAGGAAACACGCGCGACCGCGACCCTCACCTGACGAGACGCCGCCTGCAGCACCAGCACCGCCGCCGCCATCTTGCGCCCCGCCGGCCCACAATGCTGCTCGCCAACGGCGGCGCGAAGGAGAGCTGCGCATGCGCTGCCAGCAGTTAGGCGGAGCTACTCAAGTATAAGGCACGGCGGTGTGGCTGTGAAGCGCGCGGCCCCGCCCCCTTTGCCCCCGCCATACTAGCCTCCAACGGCGTCGCGGCAGACTGCGCATGCGTCGCCAGTAGTTAGGCGGAGCTAACTGCGCCTAGTGGGACATAGAGATGCTGCAGGAGAGGTGCGCTCGCACTTGAAGGAGAGAATGCGGGAAGTTCAGCTAAAGCGGAGAAGGGAAGCTTGTTTGGGGGCGGGGAGGGAAAAAGCAAAGTGAGAATGATAGAAATTTATAGGCGAAATATGTGATATAATAGAGGAACCTGTATTAGGTGAAATAGGTGATATAATGCAGTACGTAAAAGGGATGCGTACAAAAACAGCATGGAAGGAAAGGCGGGGAGCCAAATCCCAGAGAAATGGATAACAAATTTGAAACTGGTGAAAGTAATGAAATATAATTTAAAAATTAATATAGAGAATAATAGAATTCAAGGGAACCCCAGGGGTCATCTAGTCCAATGCTGGAATCTCAGCACACAGCTCCCCATGCAGTTTGAAGCAATACCAGACCCTGCTTAGCTTTGCAAATGTGTTAGCAGCCTATCACATTTTGGAACTATTATCTTGCAAAGTCAGCCAAATAAGAACACTTTAAAAAAACTCCCAGAATAGAAAACAGAAGACAGCAAGTGAATAATAAAAGGAAATGTGCCTTTTGTAGTGCACAAAAGCTTAATAATACACGTTTGTCAGCTGCACACTGCAAGACTATTGTTTATGTTGCAGCAACAGGCTAGCAGGGGTACCTGTGGTGTGTGAAACCATTCCTGCCTGGGGCGCAATATTGCCTGCACTGATGGGCAGCAGCTGTCCGGGGCTTCAGGCAGGAAACATCTGCAGAGACAGCGGATATTCAAGCAGAGACCTTCTTCTGCACAGAAAGCAGATGCTCTACCAGTGAGCCATGAGCCTCATAACTGCCCAACCTCTTTATTTACGGGATCTTTGAACTTCACGAAATGAGTTTTTTGTAGGGAGAAGGCAGGTTGGAAATGAATTCAAATAAATTTAGCACAATACTGAGCCAAAAAGGGACCCCAGAGCAGCTAGCAGGTGTGCACAAATAAGACAGCAGCTGTGTACAC